>NC_141762.1:73757618-74982618 GCF_982258835.1 Parasteatoda tepidariorum | reverse complement strand
TATCCAATCTACAAAAAAATATAATAGATTAAAGAATTTAGATATTCTGCCTTTCAGATAAACTATTCAATCTATCTCTTTAAGTCGAAAATTCATTTTTAATTGACAATTGACTATTTATTGATTTTTACAAGTTAATGACATTCCTCTAAACTACATTTCTAAAACACACGTACATTTACAGCATTATTAAATTTTAAATATTAGTTCACACTTACATATCTAGTGAATATTAAATAATCACTCCTAATGTCATAAAATTTGTATATGTTTCAAGATTATCTTCTAAAAGTTACATAAATATATAATTCGATTTCTTAGAGAAGCAATGAGCTGGTTGTTTAACCTGATTTCAATTACAAAACATTTCAGCATCTCATTCCTTTATTCCAGCTCATTGGTAAACTGTTCAATGGTCACTGCTTCTCGTAATTATTCACTTCCTTCCATTACTATATCAAAAAATTTACATTTTTAGTGGTTTTAAATACATAATAATGGTTTTAAATACACGTATAAAGAAATCCTAACATTTAGAATTGAATTTTAAGTATATATATCACGAGAACTTTTCGGTTCTTATAGTTCCTGTGGAATCGAATTTTAAGTATCTGATTTTCTTTAAATTTAATTTCTAAGGAACTATTTGACCGATTTTGCTCAAATTTAGTATTTAGCCAAGTAAAATTAAATTCTTTAAAATGAAATGCAAAAAATTGTATACTTTACAATTCTAAATTTTTTCCATCATTCTTAAATAAAATAATTAATATTTACTAAAAGTTATTTTTCGCATGGAATTTTTTTTGAATAAATGAATTTTATAATTTTACGCTAAAAGTTTTTATTTCACTTAAAACGTTCTCGAGATATCGTGAAATAGGCAAAAAGTGAAATTAACATTAAGGGTCTAAACTTTGGAGCGCTCTCCTGACTAAGCTATGGGAACATACTTCCTAGATTGAGGTCCGAATCCGTCGAAAAACAGGTATGATTATTCAGAGAAAGTATGCTTTTCTGTCTGATTTCGTAACTTAAAATATTGCCTGCACTAATTAATTAGCATATCCAAGGTCACACTCTTAAACCTTTAAGATTGAGTCCTAGAACGTGAAAATTCGATCATTAGATCAAAACTTATTCAGGGTGTTCCGTTTTGATCTTGGCCCACTGTGCATAGACAAACCTAGAGAAATCTAGTTGCATTTGTTTGAAAGTTAAGAGGGTGGATACGGACCTGTGATGCTCTTTTTTATAATATGGCACCTAAGCACTTTAAATTTCTGTGTGAGAGTTTATGAGTATGTGAATTCGAGTTAAAATGAGTGTCTTTACATCCTTACATTTATTAAATTTAACGCTAATTATACAATTTTTTTTGTCTCCTTGCTCTTAGCAAAACTTGTATGCGAAATTTTGACTAGATAAATTTGTAGAGAGTTCATAAATTTTAAAAAGAGAGAGAGATAGAGATAGAGACAGAGGGATAGAGGGAGAGAGGGATAGAGAGAGAGGGAGAGAGGGATAGAGGGAGAGAGAGGGAGAGAGAGAGAGGGAGAGAGAGAGGGAGAGAGAGAGGGAGAGGGAGAGAGAAAGAGGGAGAGAGAAAGAGGGAGAGAGAAAGAGGGAGAGAGAGGTAGGGAGAGAGAAAGAGGGAGAGAGAGGTAGGGAGAGAGCGGGAGAGAGAGAGGGATAAGGGAGGGGAGAGATATTACAGGTGTGCCTGATAAAATCTCAAGAATCATACTGGAATTTTTGACAATAAAAAAAACCTAATAGATAACTATACAAACCGTTCTCTTTGTGAATTGTTATAAATCTTTAAAGAGTAGAATTAATTCTTATTTATTTCTTCTTATTGAATCTCACAATCTGCGTATTCCTTAGGTTAATTTATTTTTAAGAGCAGATGATTATTTTTTAAATGCGGGTTATTATCTATTTATTGCGGGCTTTGTTAAGATTAACACTTTAATAAAATGTTCTTACATATCAAATGTTTTTCAAAGCTACAATTATTGTATATTTTGATACTAAAATGCTCTGCGTTTTTGTTTCGGTGGTTTTGTGTTTAAAAAGAAATAAACAATTATGAATGGAAATCAATTATTGGGGTTAACAAGCGAAGCCACCTGGTATAAAGATATTTTAAACATGATTTTTTTGAAATGTTTTAAAAGGTGGCCCCTTTCTATTTCTGCCCTTTCTTAAAAGATTTTCAAATTTCTTTAAAGATTTTCAAAAACGTTGCACTTCATTAAGATGATAAAATCCTAATTGTAGAAAATAATTATAATGCTAATAATTAAACCAAATAGAAAAATGAAAATAAATCTACCGATGATAAATTCAATAAATTTATTTTAAATTGAAATTAGATTCATGAATGTAAATAATTTAAAATATGATCAGGTACAAATAATAAATGATTTAATTGTATCATTCAGTATCATTTAAGAAGACAATTCGTAAATTTTGGGATGACAATTTAAGCAAATAATGCAAATAAGGTCTTAAAATTTCTTGTCCAATACGACAACAATCAAAATTCAGGTAAAGCAAATTAAATTTTGCATCATATTCTATACAATCACAAAAGAAAATTTAAATAAATGCCTTTTTGGTAAGCAAAACCGTAACGAATCTTTTAATATACTCATTTTAACATTCTGCATTATTAAAATATTATTCTACACATTTATTAATCATCACAAAACTATGCATATAGTAATTATTTGCACCACTTCATAAAATCATTTTTGAGTAAATTACGAACAAATACAAACCTTTATCTCTCGACTATATTTTCTGTAATTAGATACAAATTATAAATCAAATAACCCATGAGATAACCATAACCACTAATTAATAAAATACAAATTAGTATTCTTTTAAATCAATGCAAATTGAAGAATACAAAATTAATTTTCATTCATTGCCGTATAATTTCTCAGTCAAATAAAGATATTCATTCCACACATTTTCGAAGTCAACCTGTATCCAATAATTATTAATACACATCGAAAAGGGAATGCAGGAGAAATCGAAGAGATTGGTTAAAAATAATATTTTTCATTACCTTTGAGTAATGTTCTATTCGTTCCCATTTTCATACGAATGAAATTGGAAACCAGGTAATGTATGGAATTCGTTAAGCCTATACACGCCTTCTTTAACATTGACTATGTGTCATTCTGGAATTTAGCGAACAGCAGAATGCAGGAATACGTTATAAAGCCTTTCTTTTATGGTTTCAATAAGATTTAATCACCTATGTGTATTGAATTCTAAATGGAAAGGATTATGCACATTCAAAATTCTCATTTTGCATTTAATGTATCTAGCTACAGGTTTAAGTGTAATTGTTGCCCGACTCTTTGAAAGGAATTAACGAGAAAAGATCTATCTGAGAAATTTTAATTAAATTAAAGATCATTTCTTTGGGGATAATACTTTTATTACTTATGTTTATGTGTTAATAATAAATAAAATTTTCACAGTTCTGTATTTTAGCTATTTTTAATTAATACCTTATGTATTTTATATACTCTTTTGTGTTAATTATACATGAGATTTTTCTAGCTCTATGTTTTCCCTAATTTTTGCTTAACATTTTTGTAATTTATTTTTCACTTTAGTGCTAATAATACATAGAATTGTGTAGTTCATTTTGACTTTTTACTTACATAATTTTTATACGCTTTAGTGCTGATAGTACACGAGACTTTAACAGTTTTATACTTTACTTAATTTTTACTTAATACTTAAGTGATTTTATACACGCTTTTGTTTTAATAACACATGAAACTTCTACACTTTCTTAACTTGCTTTATTTTTACGTAATACTTGTGTAGTTTATATACGCTTTTGTGTTAATACATGGAACTTTTGTATTTTTGTTTTGAACTTAATTTTTCAACTTTTCTTTTGTGTTTACTTAGTTTTTTCGCTTTTCCTTGAGTCGGAATGCTACGTCGAATCTTTTATTATTCCAGGACCATTTTCGTTTGGTATCTTAACTTTAGCTATTCACAACAAGAAGCAATTTTAGTCTCCGATTCTAAAAATCGTTTGAAAATTTCAATTAGTTGATTCTGGACAGAAGTTTGAAAAAAGAAATTTTTGCATTGACTTTAGCATTAGCTATTGTTATAAATTAAACTCTAGTTGATTCTGTTTAAGAGATTATTGCACGTTCTTTAATGTTTTGTAGTGTATCTACCACTACAAAAATACAATCCCTATTCACTAGTATATAAGACATGTTAACTCGATTCTATGGTGAGGTACCTTTTCATAGATGAATGTTGACATGGTCGATAACTACTCCTCTCCCCACATTGGTGACCTTCGGACGTGATGTGAACACGCCCTCTTCAATTTGAACACGCCTATTTCAATGGATGGTCCACATTAAACAGTTGACTTGCTATTTGTGACTGCAACATCATCTATCTCCGCGCGCTGTTGCTACTCAGTCTCGATCACACACAACGTATTCACTCGACTGCTGAAGGCAACACAGGAGCTACCACGACCGTGAACTTAATACAGCTCTCACGATCAGCACTCAAAAGAACGGTGATCTTAAGATAGCTCTCCCTACTTCTTACAAAACGGCAATGAATCAACTAGTGGTATTCGTTCATCGAATTCTATCACAGCTATAATTCTGGTGGGGGAGTGTATCTACCACTACAAAAATACAATCCCTATTCACTAGTATATAAGACATGCTAACTCGATTCTATGAGAGGGTACCTTTTCATTGATGAAGGTTGACATTGTCGATAACTACTATTCCCCACAGTTTAAGTATTTTTGTTCGAACTCAATAATTAACATGGATAGTGTTCTTACATCCCCGATTTCTAAATCCCCTATTTTTAAAGTTATCTGAAACCATGTGTTTAATTTGCTTATAGTTTTGATTTTCAAACGTGTTTTTATAAAAATAAATCATTTAAAATTCGAGGTAATGAAAATAAAGAAAATGTTATGAACGAAAAAGGATGAAAGAAAATGGTATAACGCGAACCATGAACATTGTAGAAAAGGTACTGAAACGCTTAGGAGAATTGTTAGAAAGCACCATGAGGCTAAAGGGATTAAATTAGTTTTGGTAATTAGCACACTGCTAGTATCAACACTGTTAAAATTTTCCTTCTAAAATTACGGTAATATTATTGCCAGCTGTCTGTCCATCCGATTAACCATAAAGTTTACGGAATAGAAAATTTTTTTCCTTTATGGTATTATAACCATTTGCAAAAATATCGTTATAAAACCATGAATACAAAACTATACGGTTTTTTAACCATTTCCAACTATCATTTTTCAAAAACGTAATAATTTTTTAACCAGACATAGAATCTCGGATTTTCGTAAGTTAATGGTCATTGGAGAGTGCCGGACACTGGGAATTCTTCACGTATTGAACGGAATGGAGAAAATATTGTAGTGTCAACACTAGGACTCGAACTCCAGTTCTAATGGTTATGAGATTGACAGATGAGCCCGCTCGGCTGTGATATGTCCGCAGTAGCGAAGAACTAAGTAGCTTCATTAGGTGGTTCTAGTCGGTGCGATAAAATTCTGGTTGTTTAACCGCATTAGGTGAAAGCAGTTAATGAACAGTTTTTCTTAAACTTAACAGTTTGATTACCATTTCATTTATGGTTATTTGACTGTGTTGATTAAATATGGTAAAATAGCCATGCAATCAATTGTTATTTAACCATTTCTTCCGAGAAATTTCTAACAGTGAAGGTAATTGGTTCTGTTTCTAATATGTGCTAAATACACTAATATAGGTAATACTGTTGGTACTGAAGTAATAGTTTTTCCTTACTGTGCACTGAAGAAGATAAGTACTGGATAAAATTGCCTGATTGTGGAAAATTGTGACTATCATCAGTTACCTGGAGTAGCAGCATCATGTCAAATCATTGTGATTAAACTTAATCTTAATTTTGATCAGATAAATTTAAAAAAATGTGTTTTTTTAAATCTAATAACGTAAAGTCATCGGGGAAGGCAATGAATAAAAAGAAAGCTGGAGAGTTGGTAGTTGAAATATTCGAATACTTTCGGACTTTCCTGAGAGCTTGACTCCAACTTTGATTCCGACTTATACTCAATTAAAACTTGTATCGAATCCCAGGAAGGAATTTATTGCTATATAATCTTTTATTTACTTTTTTAAATGTTGCCAAATTAAGATTTTAATTCAATTGACAATTCAATTATAAATTTATTATTGAAAGATTTCTACCTTTAGCTATTTACTCCATCCATTCTACTAATTATAAAGTGGGTAATTGCAGATTTATATAATTTTTTAGCTCTACACGAAGAAAACACGTTCAAGTAGTATAATTACCGTACTGTATGCTAAGGACATTTATGGTAAAAATCTCAATTCTTGTTTATAATACCGATATTTAAACCATTCATTTGGTAATTTTTCCGTTTATATGGTAGCGGTTTAGCGGAAATTCTAGTTTTCAAAATTATAATTCTTATTTTGTACAAAATAGAAACTGAAAGGTAAATATAACCGAATAAATGGTTTCTATGCCCTGCTCTATGGTATCATGACAAAATTACCAAATTTAATCATACATCATAAAATTTTGTTGTTGTTTATTTTACCAATGTCATTATCAAAGTGTTTTGGTAAAAATTACAGAGCATTTTTTGTTGGTCCCATAGAGTCAGAGGTAGGGTAAATTTTATTATATTCTGGTAGTTTTAGCATTCTTTTTTCTAAGTGTACGCAATATTTCGCAATACAAATACATCTGACCTTAAATCAAGTTTTATTATCAACACTAAATTTACAAAGATGAGAAAGTATCAGGAAAAAAATGAAACGCATTTTTTATTGACTTAACGAATCCCAAGAAGAAATAGTATGAAATGAAATAATTTAACAATTTTTAAAAAACAAACAAACAAATAACTTTTCTATGGTTTCGAACAAAAAAGTAAAAAATTGAATATCGCATGCATCTTTCAAAAATCGTATTCATATGGCCTCAGTTGAGTTAATCAAGTAAATAAATTTAAATGATTGATTGTACAAGATGATTGTAATAATTGTGTAAATAAACCACCGAAATTACATTTACTTTTTTAAAAAAATTTTATAAGAAATTATTGCAACACATTTTAAGATTATCTTTATATTGAATGGACATAATACCTGGATAATTAACTCAGGCAATATCAACACGATTTTTATAAGTCACACGTAATATTTTATGACTTTATCTCGCAGAACCAAAGAAAAGCTGTTGTTTTTTAAGCTTTTTTAAAATTATTTCATAATTTATTACTTATGCAATATATATGAGCTTTAATATTATTAATACATGGCATTTTTAATAGCTCCGTATTTTACTTAGTTTTTACTCAACGTTATTTATACACGTTTTTGGGTAAAATAATGTGGGGAACTCTTATAGTTCCTTATTTTATTTATATTTCACTTAATATTCATGTATTTTATATACGCTTATATGGAAAAAATTTATGAAGTTCTTATAGTTCTCTACTTAGTTTAACTTTTACTTAATACTTATGTAATTTATGTACGAATTTTTGTTTATAATACACGAACTTTTTATAGCTCTGTATTTTACTAAATTTTTACTTATCTCTTATGTAGTTTAAATAGGCTTATAATATAGAGTCATGGATAAGCAACTTTTTGTAAACAAGTTTATTATAGATTTGTATTTCCTATCAAAGGTACAAAATTGACTTAAACTATTTTTAAGCAAAAAATTTTAGGATGAAAGTAAAAATAAGAGGGATGGGATTAAAGTACAAATAATAATAAGTAAAAATGGAAAAGCTCTAAAAGCTGCTGAAATCAAATTTGTCTTGTGTAAACAATTTAAATAAAAAGTTAGAAACCAAAAATAAGCAAAACGAAGTTTTAAAGCAAATGCCGGTGTTAGCAAAAATCAGGAGGCAGGGGCACACTGTCTGCTAACACACTGGAACGGTCCCCTTTTGATTTAACCACTAACTACAAAAAGGCTCCAGTGTGTTCCCTGATGAAGTGCTGTTTTAGGTGGAATACTTATCTTTAAAATTTTGTTTTGCTAATTTTTGGTTTCTAACTTCTTATTTAATTTGTATTTCTGTTATTAATTTTCTTAAAATATTTCCAGTAATAGCAATTTAAAGTCTTTGAGATCGAAAAAAAAAAATTCAATATCTGATGTCGAAAAAGCATAGAAAATGAAACATGTTTTACTATTGTATTCGAAGGTTCATTTTTGTTACGTGTGTCACAAAATACATTTGAGTATTTCATTTCAAAACTTTCTTATTTATACCTTTTGGGAAAATAGTGTCCGTGACAATCGAACCAACAGTTTTCTAGAAGCAATATCGTTTTATATAGATATAAGAAAGTCTTCTAGATGTAAAATATTTTTTCATCAAAAAAATGTCAGACTTGTCAGATGACTTCTTGAAATATCAATACTTAATAACTTTATCATAAACTTGCAGAAGATGGAAAAAGAAACTGTGTTTACGTATTGTTGCGAATAAAATTGATATTGTAAATTGTTAACGCAAACATAAAATTATCAACAACTTTCCGTTGATTCAAATAAAATGTTTTTAACCAGGAATTTTTTGTTTGTTTTCTGCTTATGAAAATAGCGGCTGAAATTTTAATATTACACTGGCTATGAAGCAAAGATAATATATTGCATGTAGCGATTTTTTTGAAAATAAATTTGATATTTAAGTGTGCCCTTTTTATTTAAAGAAATCCTGCTTTGATCATTAAGTTCCAGTGAGAAAATTAAAAGGAGTTCCTTATCGTTCAAATTACATGGGAGCGATTTTTTAATTTTTGTCTGATTTTACTAAAGAATTAGAAAATGGTCATCAAGTCAATGGTCAAAGAGTTCTGATATTTGAAACCATCACACAAGCTTAAAACCAAGTCAAAAGTAATAACTACTACAGCTCAACCATCTTGCGGTTGTATATACACGGAGAAAAAAAATTCTAGTAAAATTACCGGACTGTATTATGACATTTCTGGTAAAAAAACAAACATAATTCTGGTAAATAAAACCAGAATATACGGTTTTTGAACCATTCATTTGATAATTTTCATTCATATGGTAATGGTTTCCCGGGAATTCCAGTTTTTAAAATTAACGTTCTTATTACTACAAATTTAGTAAAAAAATACAAAACTGAAAAATTACAAGGATTCCAAACATGCACCTTGGCGCCGAGGATGTGCATTTGAAGTTTTAAACTCAGTGCTTATTATTTTTTGCTGCTTCCTGCAGGACGAATCGATTGATCAATTTTAAAATTTTTCTTATCTAAAACAGAAATTAAAATACTTAAAACACTTTTAGCTCATATTTGGGTCACTTGGCGTAAATAAGATATCAATGGAAAACAAATCTTAATTTACTTTTCAATCTTATATTCTTTAATTTTTCTCTTATTTTCTGAAAATGTGATGAATATTTCAAGTGTTACTAAAATCGTTTGAAAATGAATTTTACAGTTTAGCTCTACAAAATCTATTTTGGCGCAAATACTTTCTGAAAATTCATCTTCGAAAAGGGCACGATCCATTTTGTAGTTGGTGCTTTAAGTTTTTCCAAAACTGCGAAAATGATAAAGTTATTAAGACAATTGAGTTTTGGAAATCGAATCAAACATGTATAACGGTAGAATCTCAGAAGTTTTGTTAAAAATTTGATTTTAATCTTATAATTAGCATTTCAGAAATTAATTTTAAAAAGTTACACAGCAAAACTAATAAGTTTTCATTAAAAATATGTATCCAATGAATTTGTTTTTCTCTTTGGAATATTAAATAAAGACCACTTATTTGTATTTTTTTTCTATCTTCATCTTCGATAAAGATTCTAAAAATATATAAAGTTCAGACCTTGCGAAACACTCAATTTAATGTTTAACTTTAATTGTACTTTATATGTAAAGGATTCGTGACAATTATTCGTGCTCATTCAGCAGTAGTTATTGAAATAATTCAATTAGCATTTTTATATTATTTCAGATTTTAATGCAACAAATGAACTAATTACAAGTTTATTTGCATAAGTTTATTTGAATTGTCCTTTTTTTAGCTCCTGGTAATTCATATTAATTTTGATCCCACAGGCAAAAACCAATTCTTACGTAATCATTCTATATCGAATTGACGAAAGTACATAAATTGCGAGCATTCCCAGGAAAAAATCATTTTTTTCCTGGAAAGTATTGATTTCCTAGAAAGAATTATATCAGTTTACTCTGAAAAAAAACAATACAGATGAAAGACTAAAAATCTTTTAAGTTTTCAAAGTATCTTAACACAGTTTTTCATAGATTCCTTATTTGCAATTATCTTCACCAAGCTTTCGAAGAATATTTCATTTAATAGTTTTTTTTCACAAGCAAATTATTTTTTTTAATTTTACTTTGCATTTTTTACCCCCACGTACTCCAGAGAACGTGTTTAATTAGAATATTCAATTTCTTATAATTCACTTTTTATGTAAACATGAATAATTCATAAGCAGTAAAAAAATGAACCTGTGATTAATTTTACTCATTTTAACAACTTCCAGTATCTTTCAATATCATGGTTTAATTAGATTTTCAGCTTTGTTAGAAACTTTCTTGCATTAGTTTTAATATTGAAAGAAGTTACTTCTTTTTATTGATGAAAAAAGAGAATATTAATAGGCTCTATAAAAACGAAGCCCTTGATGAGTTTATTTAATTAATTCTGAATTGTTTTTATTGACTGCGATACGTGGCTGGTAAATGAATAGCTAGTTGTTTCAACTGATTTTACTTTTTTGAGTTAAGGGTATAAATTCACTATGATTTCAGATTTCGCTGATGTATGTTCACTAATAGATACGAATGTTCACTAATAGATACAAATGTTCACTGATAGATATGATGCTCACTTATAGATACAATGTTCACTAATAGATAAGAAGAAGTGCTATCAGATAAGAAGAATAAATAAGATAAAAGGGTTATTGTTTAAATTTTTTTTTCACATGTTAAAGTTGCTAATGTCACATTGTTCCACATGTTTTTCACTTGTTTCACATGTTAACGATTGTATTAAATTTAATTACTTATTCCTCGTATCTGTTTAATTTTTGTGATTTGCACTGATCAGCCAATAAATATCAGACTTGTTTCACTTCTTCGTTGTCAGACGAATTTTTTGTTGTTTTACAATTTTGATCCAAATCTAGGAAAATTATTGCGTTTGAAGAGTTCCCATTTAAGGCTTGATTCAAAATTGCATCGTTAGGCAATTGGGCAAGTGGTAAAACTGTTTATGTCCGTTTACAAACTCATCAAACTAAGTTAAGGGAAGTCATGGAACTAAGATTTGGATCCTTTTTCAACCTACACCTTTTTTACTTACAAACTCAGATGAATCATACTAACACGAGAGCAATGTGATGAATTGTACAGAAATGATGAGCTGTAATCAATGTTTGAACCACACATTCGGGCTATACAATCACAAATTCTCAAATCACAAAATACCATCACAAATACCTCAAATTCGTGTTATAAAGACATATACTTAATTTATATCCAGCATTTTAGATCGCTGGTCAGCTTCGAACAGTGGAAAGAAAGAGAGCTCCCAGATCAAGCATTTGGACAAACATTCCTTTTGTAAGCATAGGGACTTGGTACTTTTTATTTACGTCGCACTAGAGCTGCATAATGAGTAATTGGCGTCAGTCTAGAAAACACCCCCGAGGATGATCTGGATATAGCATACATATGCCATATTTCGTTTTACAGAGAGAACACATTTACGCACCTTCCATCCGCAGATTCGTAATTTTGATCTGAACCAGGGTACTTTTTCTTTTCTTTCTTTCCTCCAAGCCCTGAGCATGTACCTAGGTTATGAAAACCCTTAACCATATAGCCCAGGACTTGGCCGCTGGTCCAGCTCCACTCCAGCCTAAATAACATAATATTTAAAAAAATTTAAAAATTTCAAAAAAAAAAAAAAGAAAAGAAAAAAAAAACAGATTTTACTGAAAGTGTGGAATTTAAGAAGAAATAAGACAAAAAAAATATTATACATGTGATGGGAAGTTATTAAAATTTTAATAGACAGTCATTATCCGCTAAGAAGTTCATTACTGTTATTAATCTTTTGTTTAAAGTATTGTTTGTAATAAAAGTTTTCTGTCAAATTTCTAAATTTGTTAGGCTAGGTTGACGACTATGCCAGGAGACAGTGTAGGAACAACTAGTGAGATAATGTTCAGGCGAACCTTGTTGGCCGCAGGTGCAAAGATCAGTATCTGTTACATGCAGGTAATTAAAGACGGTTGGAAATGGTCCATGACCCGTCAAGAACCAGATGACTTGTTTTGGAGGAATTGTTTTGAAAAAAGTAACATTGTTAATAATTTTGAATAGACGTCTGCCTCTGTCTGAATTATTCCATTGAAATTGCCATTTTGTTAGAAGAGAATCTTTAATACGTCGTTTAAGATATGAAATTGGAAGTGGGTATACATAATTTTTCGGTTGTCTCGTACATTGTTTAGCTAAATCAAATTCTTTTTCATTACCTACTCTATTGCTGTGTGCTTTAATCCAAGAAATTTGAATTGATGTGTGATAAAGTTCTTGTTGAATATCAAAAGAAATTCTATTATTTGTGCCAAAATCAAGTATTGATGATATTGATGATTTTGAGTCTGACTAGATTACATAAATATCGTTATTATTGAAGTTTTCAGTGCTCTTAATATATTTAATGCATTCAAAGATTGCCAACTGTTCGGCTTGAAAGACTGAATTTTCCCTGTCTAATGTGTAGCTTTGTGAATGTGTAATATTGAGGAAAGAGAAAGCTGTGCCTGTGTTTGTCTTCGAGCCATCTGTAAAATAGTTTGTTTTCCTGTTAAAATCAAAATTATTCTGTTCTACTAAAGTTATTTTGTTAATTGTGTGAGAAGAAGGATGGCGATGCGGTATTTTTAGCTTTTTCTCATAGTCTAGTGTGTTATACGTTATATTATTAAATTTGGCATCTTTCTTGAGGTGAGTTACGGGAACCAGGGTACTTTCAATCTCCGATCCAGTACCCTCAGAGGTATTGATTTGTTATAGGAATTTGGAGCACTTTGTGACCCCGACAGATTTAACTTGCGCCAGTCACCATTTTCTACACAGGGAATTTCCGGCCAGGGGAGATCGAACTCTTCACCTCTCGGACATGGACCCAACGCCCTACCTGTCTGACTATTCCGGCCAAGGGAATAGATTTGTACGCATAAGAGACTGGAGGTCGCGTTTGATAACATTAATAATACCCTTAATCTGTCAGTCACTGGAGATTCATTACTATGGTAGGTGTGAGTACGACGTATTGTAGTATTGTGTGCACAAACGAAGCAGCCAGAGTCGACTAATTTTGAAACAAGATCTTTACCGTCGAAGCTATCTTGGCTATAGGTTGCTGTGAGCCAACTTTACCAAAAACTTGCATCACCTCCAAATAAGATGTTTAAAATTCACATTACTATACATAGAAGCAAGTACTAAAATCATATTCTTCTACCTCTTAAAGATGAAAAATATTAAAATGACTAGTAATAATTAGTTAAACACTAAAATTGAAAACAAATCCAGATTAGAGCAGCTTTCTTTTTATAACTTTAAGTACAAAAATTGAAATAAGTTTGCCTTTGTTTAAGGGAACTTCAAGAATGTCAAGAATATTCAGTACCATTGCTGTAATATTTTTATTTGAACATCAAATAAATAAAATATGTATGCGATAATAAAATAAAGCATGAATGTATGAACAAAAATTCTTGTGTTTTTTCCAAAAGATTATTTTTTTTCACTTTTATCGCGAGGAAATAAATCCATTCATTTCTGAATTCTTTGGCTTACACTCAGGTTTTGTTTGATAAAGAAAATAAAATCACACAAAGAAGTATCAAATTAAAATTATATTTATTTATTCTTCGACCTTTCGGAATTAATCTCAAGCAGCCGCTTATGTAATGGTGATTTATTTTTAAATAGATGCGCAAACAATCGTTGCTGATAGATTTTGCATTTTCTCTGCGAATTGAATTGTAAGTAATCCTTAACAAAATTCAAATTTAATTAAAATAAGTATTTTGAATGCTATAATTTTGGACGAAATACAGCATGAAATAATTTCGTTATTCCAAAATATTCACTACCTGTATTCGGAATTCATATATAATTTCTTTGATAAAATTATTATTTTCAGCTCATTTTTTTTTACGATCTGAGATATTCACTGCGGCTACGTTCTGTTATTTTACCTGTCTGCTTTCTGCATAAAAACCAGATTTTTTCTATATTTTTAAATGATATAGAGGTTCATTTAAAGAGAATTCCGTGTAAGCCACGACCTAGAGCTTTATTTTTTAGAGAGCCAAAGTTTTATTTACGTTTTCATGCAAATAAAAGTTGATATTTTTTATTTGATTACACCGGGGATTAATTTTCTTATTTCATTCATACAAATACTTGATTCGGGAGTAGGGATTTCAAATATTAAATTAGATTTGTTTCTAAAGAGAGAGATTTCTTTAAAATTGCATTTTCAGTCTATATTTTGTCGAAATGCACTAGCTTAAAAACTTTATCTATAATGAGAGGTCTCGTAAATGTTGCGACAAGCTTTTAGCAGAGTTATGGCACATTTTCAGGGTTAAAATTGCATAAAAACCCATGCCTAGAAATGTCAACGTTTCCTTAAAATGAACTATTTAAAAGCACACAAAGATACGGTTCATAATAGAAAACCGCCCCTAATGCCGCATGACGACATTTACGATCATGGGTTCATATGCAATTTTAATACTGATGATATGCCCTAAATCCTCTAGAAGTTTGTCGTAACATTTATGTGACCTACTGTTATATAATGCTTTTAAATTGTACATTTCGAATAAAATAGACTGAAAATCTCATCAAAAAAACAAAGTTTTAGCTTGTAGAGAGAAGCCGATTGAAGATTTGAAATTAGAGATACAAAAGTATGTAGGATATGTAAAGATATCCCTTTCTACAGAAAAAAAATTGCCAAGTGTTATTCATACTTCTTAATATTCATATTGATTGGTTTTATTATTATTACAAATTCCAATGACAAATGACACACGCTATCTTACAATTTTGCAATGTCTGGTTCTACTGCTCCCCAATTCTAAGCAATTTAGGAAACAGGCCGTATTTTAAAGATAACATTTTCCTTTTGAATATAAGACTAGTTATTTCAGTTGAGCAGTGATGTATGCTTCAGAGATCAGTTTTCATTCAATATTGAGTAATTAAAAAATATATGAGTTTAGAGACGTATATTTTTGACACTGTTATTTTCGCATTTGCAGTTTGTTAACTAAAAAATTCCGTTTTTTGCAAAGTTAATTGATGCTTTTTAAATATCAATATAATATCAATCCTTATGTCAATATAAATCTATCTCCCCCCAAAAAAGAAAATCTTTTGAAAAGTAGTAAAAAATTGCCAACCTTTAAGACTATTATGCAAAAAAGAAATACAAGTGGGTTCGTAAAGTAAAAACAAAATCTGCTAAATTTATTTTATAATAAACAAAAGTCAACATGCTAAAAATAAAACAATGATATTTCAGTGATCAATGACATCTATGATGATGCCAAGTTAAAGCTAAAAAAAGCAACGATATACAGGAATGCTTATCGTCGGATTGAAATTTAAGGACAATAACTCAATCAAATAATTAATTTTGTGGATCAGCTTCCAGAAATTATATGCTATCTTAATTTTTGTTTTAAATTAAAGTTCTACTCCTGTAAAAACTTCGTGGTTTGAACAATGTTTGCATTTCGAGTTTAAATAAATTTGCAACTATTATTACGATTTATAATTGAGTAAAAGTTTGATTAATTAGAGGTTTTAGTCAAGAAATTTATTTAATTTGCGAACTGTTTTCTACAAATAAATTAAATGACTGCTTTTTACAGAATGCAAATCAACATCTGTTAATTTTATCAGCATAATAGCACATTCAAATACATAGATTTGTTTAAACGTTTAAATGAACATGTCATAAAAAGTTCAGTTAAGCGAATGACCTCCAACACTTTGACGTTTGTCTAGTCTGGGATGTTAGTTATTCAGTCTTTATTAAAGTTCTTTTAATTTCCAGGAATTCATCTTAAATTTCATTCTTATTTTTATTTGTGAAAAAGTTTTTGTTCGGATAATTTTTGTTTGAGTTTGTCTTTTGTGAGGGATTTGAAAGCTTTGTTATGAGGAATTAAGAGGATAACTTCGAAGTCATTGTAGGACTTAAATTTAAAACAAAAATCAAATATTTTGAAGAAGATGATCCGCAAAATTAATTATTTGAGAGATTTGTTTGCCTAAAATTTAAATCCACCGTTGCCTTTCCAAGATATCATTGCTTTTTTAATCTTCTTCATGATGACTTTTTTTTTAATATGAAAGAAGTTTATCAGATTGTTTTTCATTACAAAGCAACTTGTATTTCTTTTTTGCATAATTAACTAAGAGGTTTGCGTCCTTTCTTATTTTTCAAAAGTTTTTTGGGAGAATATTACAGCTTTTCGATAAATTATAATACTGTATTAGATAATGTATTTGATAAATATGCATGCAACTGATAATCCCTCTCCCACTTAAAGTCATAATAATAAAATCAAATGCAATTTGGATGATAAAGTTTTTATATATTTTTTACGAGTGGCTTTAAAAAAATTTAATAAGCGTATCTACTGCAAAGTGTATGTTTTTGAACTTAACCTTATTTTTATTTATTAATTTTGTGAGAAAAGGTGACTTAAGCTCTACAGTTACTATAGCGTTTAAAAAGTTTTTTGTCTGACTTTTGAGTAGAATCCTGAATAAAAAATTTCTGTAAGAGTACAAATGTAATTTAAAAAAAGTATACAAGTGCCTATTTATTGCTTGTTTTGAATAACTTTTTATTTATAAGTCAAACTTCTTCTGTGAGATACCGAAGATTGGCGACACTGATGTACATTTTTATGCGCAGTTGCGTAATTACACAGTGGATAATTTAGCAGAAATTTTAAAATAAAGTTTTTAAGGTGTAAAAGTAATTTTCAAATTTTTTCTTTGCTCTTTTATTTATATATCTTAATTCCAGAATTTTAAAAAGAGGTGATAATAAGCTATAAATGATACTACTTTTTATCTATTATGATATTTGTTGTTCTGTAGAGTTTCAGTTGACTAGCATAAGGGACAAACAAACACTTGTCTTCGCGAGGCTAGTGTAAACACATAGTGGTGAGGCTAGTGTGGACATTACCAGACTGGTCCCATTCAATTTCCAATTGGAGAAATATGAATTTGGTACAATTGTAACTCCTTTATTGTTGTTTATTTTCTAAATTAGAATGATTCTGTAGATATTGATACACTGGTTTACATTATTATATTTTTATTGCTTTTCAGCCAAAGAAAAAATTTAGTTCAAAAACTTTTTATTAATCCACTTTTTAAAGGTTTCATTAAGAAAATTTAAAGAAGTTCTTTAAAAAAATACAATCCAATATTAAGGTAGAAAACAAAGCTTTTAATATATATTTATTTTTTTATTAATGCGTTAAATATAAACAGAACATTAGCAACTGGTGCCGTCTTCTATTTTGCGAGTTGTTACATTGGTTCTGTGTTTGCCGGTGCAGCTGAAATATGCTATCTAAACCAAATCTAAAGAAAAAATAGTGCGTGGAGTCCCTCCGCGCGGAAGAAGTTAAACTTCGTAACCTGCGACGTTAATTGTAGACGAATCAGCAGTCGTAGAAGGATCACTAGTTCTATTCAACGACTCTTTTTCCTGCTCCGCTCGCTTCCGTGCTCTGTAATCACATTAATATTGTGCATTTTTCCCTCGTAGACCTCTTGAACCAGTGGAAGTGCTTGTGGTTGCTTCATCGTCTCGCCATGGAAAATGTATTTGTATTTATAATGTATGTGAATGCGTCATAACGTAATTTCAAAAGAGAAAACCTAACAATCAATTGATATTCACAAGAGACGTAAATAGACATAACCTTAAATCCGTCGCATTGTCCGTGGGATTGTTTTCACTTATTTTTTACAATTGTTATCCACTAAATTTGAAAATAAAAAATACTATCCTGTTAAATTATATGTGTATCAAATCAAACTAAAAAAAATATTTATGGAAAAACAATACTTTTATGACTTTTATTATTTTTATGCTAGTGAGAACCAAAACAATATGGAAATGAATGAGGGAAAACTGAATCCTACCACGTGATTTCCCGGCCAATAAAAATGTAGCGTTAAACGTTTAACGCAACCTTGTTGGAAGTCGCATAAGAAGTATAACTTAAAAAAAAAAAAAAAAAAAAAAAAAAAAAAAAAAAAAAACACCATGCATGCTGATTTTGGAGAATGTTATAGTTTTATCATTACGGTAAGAAAATGAAAGAAAAAACTCATTGCAGGGAGTGAAAAAAGTAAAAAGAAGTTCTTTCTTAAAAATAATCCAAAATTAAACAACAAAGAAACTTCCAATCACCAGCAATGACTCAAAAATGAAAACAGAACGGTTATTATAAATATTTACTAGAAGTTATATTTCGCATGGAGCTATGATTGGATTAATGAATTTTAGAGATGTGTGCAAAAATTTTTCAATTCGCTTAAAAATTTCTCAAGACATAGTAAGTGTTAAATTACGCAAAAAAAAAAAAAAAAAAAAAAAAAAAAAAAAAAAAAAAAAAAAACGACTTGCTCTCTTGACTGAACTATAGGGATCATATTTTCCGGATAACGGCTATTTTGGGGATCAGAAATCGGAATCATAAAGGTTTGTTTATTCAGAGAAAATCAATTTTTGTGTTTGATTTCGTTACTTAAAATTTCGTTTGCACTTATTAATTAATATGTTTTAAGTCACCCTCTCGAAACATTAAGATTGAGTCCTAAAATGTGAAGATCCGATAATTGGGATCAAAAGTGATTCAGAGTGGTTCGTTTTTTTAATTTTGTGCTCTTCGCATCTAACAACGAATTTTAATCTTTTTTTTAACATCTAAGTAGCGAATGAATCGATCGTTAAAATGAATAAAGTGTCCTTTTAATGTTCATTACGTAAAAATTAAAATTTGAAAAGTTCTTAAAATAACAAATACGTTGTGGGAGGGAGGAAATAGCTTCCTCAGGAGTGAATCTTTTTTTAATAGCATTGTTCAATTGCGTAAAAATTTTATAAAGAAAGCAAGCATTTAATATTTTTCTTCATCTAAAATTAAGGGTTTTAGTTAGTTGAAAGTGTACCTTCTGAACGTTCGAACTTCATTTGTTTAAATTACTTTTGCTCTCATAAGTGGATTTCTTACTTTTAACGATAGAGAATTGTAAAAAAAAAATGCATAAAAATTAAACCAAATATTCTAAAAAAATATATTATTTTAGGGGCGAAGGGGATTACACCCCCTCAGAGAGTAAGAACTTTCCTGATTCCCATTCCAACACCGGCCATTAGATAAGGAATTAAAATGGAATCATCTTGCTGACTCAACAAGAGTTAACGACTTTAATGGTTTTTTTTTTTTTTTTTTAAATAATATTGAACATTATTTTGGAAGGTATTTTCAGATTTAGCGATTATGATGTTCAATTAAGAGAAATTGATGGATCTAGTTTTTTCAATCACGAATCTTTACTTTTTCTCCAGAAAAAATACATTTCTCAATGAGTCCTTGTTTTTCGCCAGTAACTGGCTGAACTACATCTCAATACCTTCAAAGTAGATCTGGCTAATTTTTCTACAAAATAAAAACAAATTTCAAAATATTTTTCAATTATGTCAAATTGAACAACGGTTTACAATTGCATTGATTTGTGTTTAAAAAAGTGATAAAATAGTGTTTAAAGTAGTGTGTGTTTAAAATAGTGTTTAAAATTGCATTGATTTGTGTTTTCTTCCTTAGTGCGGTTAAATGCTCTATTACAACTTAGTATTTCATTTCAGATGTGTCCAATAAGACTTAGTTTGAAATTAATTTCACTGTGTTTAGAGGGCTAGTATGGACAAAAACAACCTTATTTTAAAAAAAAAAATATTATGGCCAATGGTAGAAAAAACTAAATTATTTTTATAGTTTACTACATTTACAACTACTTTGTTGCGAATGTAGTTAACTGCAACTACTTTTTTTAAAATGCATTTAATTTAAGAAATAGGAAATTATCAAATGCTTGCAATTTCGTCAAATGTTTAAAACTTTTTCTTTATTTCCTCTAAAGGCCTGGTTTCTTAGGACAGGACGCCGTCAGCTGGAAATCAGCACTAACCTCTGATTGGTCCATTTGTGAGTTTGATAGTATACGTCATAGAACGCTCATCTTGAACTACAATTACCGTCAAACTCAACTGCAGTTGGATTACAACGTGACGTTAACCACGGAAGCAATGGCGGACAACATCCTGTTGCACATTGAAATCAGCCAAGATTTTGATTTTGACATTAAACATAGCTTCTTCATTAAACATAGCACTCTTCATTTAGCTCAGTTATAATGTGTTTTTTCTTGGACAAAGTCATTATTTGTTCTCTAAAATACTGGTCGACAATAATAAAATCAATACAAATTCAAAATAAATATTTGTTTACGTTATTAACGCATGCGCAATGAGAGATAATGTCTGCGTTGGACCGACTGCTTACGCTGAGCTAACAAAAAAGTATTTTTTGGCGTCAGATCTACGTCAACTTTCCGCTGACGCCCAGATAAGGCGCTAGTTCTAAGAAACCAGGCCTTGAGCTAACAAACCAGTATTTTGTTGGCGTCAGCGTGACGTTGACTTTCCGCTGACGCCCAAATAAGGCGCTTGTCCTAAGAAACTAGACCTTAAGAAATTAGGTACATCAAAAATACGCTCCCTTCCACTGAAATAATATCAATGTTTCACGAGTGTGAATTCGCTTGTAAAAGTGTGACCAAAGTTATTAATTATCTATTTTTCGTAATGGCTAGTTTAAATATTAGTTATAGGTGATTTCAAATACGTAATTTCTGTTAACGCTCAGCTGTAGCCACAGAGTCATTTTCATTGCATCCATTGACTGCCCCGTGAATACTCATCAAATTCGAAAATTGAGTTGCGTTAGAACAGTGTTTCTTTAATAAACTAATGTTAAAAGTAGTTACCAGGAATCGCTACAAACTACTGTTTTTTGTATCGCACTACTCACTACACTACGGTTTTTAGAAAAGTAGCACACTAGACTACGAATTAGGAAAAAAGTAGAAACTACAGTAGTTTCACTACTTAAAGTATGTTGCTTCCGATCACTGATTATGGCAAAACTTTGTTATTCTAGATATAAACCAGAATTCCGGTAATCGTTAAAATTATTGTGAAAAACACATTTCAGGAGTTGAAAATTACATTAAATATGGTGATTTTACAAATTTTGAAAATTGTCCACTGTAGCCCATTTCTGCCTTTCCAACTTCAATTAAACTATTGATTTTTGATGAAATAGGAGATTAATGATCCTAGTTTATTAAATCTTTTTGAAATCAAATTTTCATGATTCTCATTAGATAAATGTGAAATGTATTTGAAACTTACTCATGATTGAAAAAATAATAACAAATAAAAGACAATGAAAAAAAGTTAGGTCCCTTAAACATTGTTTATTTTGAATAATAATAATGCTACATTTAATTATTCCTTAGAAATATTATTTTAGGTTTAAATTATTTTTTCGCTATTCATTGTAGAATATAATAGATGCATACAATGGGAGGTACAATAGATATAAATTTTTTAAGTATACTTAAAATAAATGCATCTATTATTTTTTATTCTAACAAAAGACTTAATAAATTGTTTTTTCTCCCGAAACAATGTAAAATTACTCTTCGCTTTGTAATAAATTCTTTTCGTTTCAAATTACTTTTTCAGTTTATTGTTGTTTATTCGTTGAATGATTTTTGATTCATAAATAATTGATTATTGATCTCAGTTTACTGAATTTCTCTGACATTGACTTTACATGATGTTTCATAAATAAGATGTGAAATTTATTTGATTTCACTTATTGTAGAGAAAATTAGGAAAGAATACTCAGATATCTGAAATTTGTTTTATACGCTTCAAAAATAAAGAAACGTAGCCACATTTAATTATATTCTCGACACATTTTTTATGTAAAATATTTTTTTCGCTTACTCTTGAAGCTTACATCTTAAAAAACTAAATTTTTAATTTTTTAAGACTTAGTAATGAAATATTTTAAACGAAAATATGCAAAACATGCTTCTTTTATATAAGCGATAATTTTACACACTTATTTAATTTTCTAAAGTGTTCAGTAAATAATTCTAAAATACATAAGATAACGACACAATTTGTTGTGAAAGAATTTTCTACATAATGACTTTTGAGATAAATTTTTATAGTTTAATTTTTAAGAAAATTAATTTCAACAAGTAGAGTATCGCATTATTTAAGAAACAATTAAATTCTTGCTGCACGGAGTTTGTTTTTAATTAAAAGATTCCTTAAAAAAGAAGAGGTACGAGCTATTTTAGTTTCATGCTGTTCATCTACACAACTAAAGTATTATTAGCTTTAATTCTTAAAACAAGCGTTCTTTTATTAAAAAGTAAATTAAAAACATGATGTTTCCTTTTTTTTTGGTCTTTTCTTTGTACCTTATTAGATATCTTAGGAAATGGGCAATGAAAAAAATTATTTAAACTGAGTTTAGGAGCATCATTTTACTATAATTTTAAAGTCAAATAAAACTTCCTTTTCATTTCGTTTCTTTTTCTTAATATTTGAAAACTAATGAGTCAGAATTTTTGCAGTCTTATTGACAAGCACAAAGAAGCTCATTTGTTTAAGAATATTTCTGAAGCCTAGAGAGGTATATTTAAATTGATGTTTAAAAAAGCTTTATTTTTATATTTTAGAAAAGATAAATTTAAGCATTCGCTAGCTGAAAATAATTTACTAATTTTAAAGGGAAAAAAAAGCGACTTACTTATTTCTTTAATTTTTGTAAATTGAATCAATATACCTAGACTACTTTTATGAATTTTTTTTGGACATTGAAGTTATTTTAAAAGTATAGCGTAATACATTATTGAAAATGTTAAACAATATAAACTCCAAAAATGTAAATTAATGTACGTAAATTAAAATGTTAAGTAATATTAGCTGCATCTCAATTGTATAACAAATGATGAGCAATAGAAGAAAAAAAATTCAGATTTGAAACTTTGAGGAAGTGTCTAGGGCCAAATAATGGGCTACCAAAAAGTTCCCACTTTCTAAGGGGTACTAATCCCCTTACTCCCTAAAACAATATATTTTTTAGAATTTTCAGTTTAAATTTTTATGCATTTTTTCTACTCTTCTCCCTAGAACCTTACTTTTATAAGAAAAGATTAAGTGCTTGCCCCTTTTATTAAATTTTTACGCAATTCAACATAGGTACAAAAAAGGTAGTCACTTTTGAGGAAGCCATTTCCTCCCCCCCCCAAAAGTATTTAAGAACTTTTCTAATTTTAACTATTGCTCATTGATTTTAATTTTTACGCTAATGAGCATTCATAGGAGCATTAAAATGAACATTAAAAACTTTTTAACGATTGATTCATTCGTTGCTTAGATATAAAAAAGTGAAAATTAGTTGTTAGATGTAAAGTGCCAAAATAAAAAACTGATCTCCCAGAATAACTTTTGATCTAATAATTGGATCTTCACGTTCCGAGCTCAATCCTAATGGTTTGAGAGAATGACTTAAAATATACTAATTAATAAGTGCAGACAATATTATAAGTTACAAAATCAGACACAAAAACTTTTCTCTGAATAAACAAACCTTTTTTATCAATAGATTGGGATTTCTGATCTCCAAATAGCCGCAAGTTGGGAAATATGGTATTTTAGTCAGTACAGCGGTTGTGTTTTCGTAATTCACCAAGTCCCAAGATTTTTTTTAAGTGAATGGAAAAGTGCTTGCACATAATTCTAAAATTCGCTTATCCAATCATAGCTCCATGCAATATATAACTTTTAGTAAATATGTATTATTTTTCATTATTTTATTTAATAATAGTCGAAAACATTTTGAATTGTAAAGTTGCAGTTATATTGTAAAGAATGTAATTTTGAATAGCAAAATCGAATAGTTTCTGAGAAGTCGAATTTTGAACAAGTCATGCTTTCAAAATTTGATTTCTCAGGAACTAATTGAGGGACTTCGCTCAAATAGTGTATTTTTCCAGTTGAAATTCTTTTCTTTAAAATGATGTAAAAAATTATGTACCTTACAATTGAAAATGTTTTTGAAAATTATTAAATAAAATTATAAAAAAATAATAAATATTCCTAAAAAGTTATATTTTGTATGGAATTATCTTCAGATAAAAGAATTTTATAATTGTGTGCTTTTCAATTCGTAAAAAACTTTTCAATTCGCTGAAAAAGTTCTCAAGATATGGTGAAATACGCAAAAAGCAAAATTAACATTATAGGGTTCAAACTTTGGATTGCTGTCCAGTGAAAACCATAAGGACTGTATTTCATAAATTGTTCTACTTACTTTCCTTGCCTAAGATACGAATCAGTCAAAAAAAAAGGTATGTTTATTCAGAGAAAGTGAGTTTTTATGTCAGATATAGTAACTTAAAATATCACCTGCACTAATTAATTAGCATATTTGAGGTAACCTCCTCTAATCATAAAGACTGAGTCCTAGAACGTGAAGATCCGATCATAAGATCAAAAGTTATTCAGGGTGGTTCGTTTTTTTGGTGCACTGTTCACTACAAGCCACATACCCAAAGCAAATTATTAGCTTTAATCCCATGTGATTGTAGTAAGACTTTTTCAAGCAAATGTTGATTCACTGATTCCTAGGATAATTGTAATATTTAATCTTTTTTGTTCTCTGGTTTAAACAACGAAAATTAAAATGAGGCCTAGTTGATCTTATTTAAAGCATTTAATAATATTTTGATCTTAGAGTTATGAGGGTTTTGTAAAATTGAAACATAAGGAAAAAAAACTTAATATAAAATACGGTTGATTTCAGAAAAAAATAATAATTTATAAATAATTTTGGTTTACAGGGTTTAAAGAGAGTTTTTGAGTTATTTGATGCATTTTATAAAATATTTTTTTATTTTTAATACTTATTTAAGCATTAATTTGGTTTTATCAATCAAAATATGGATTAGTATATAAATTTTTTATCTTTTTATTTTTTAATCGAAAAGAGATAGATATCATTATACCATCATATTTAATTCTAATTGCAATAAAATGTCCTCTTCTTGAAAATGTGTGTTATTGTTTGGTTTTAGAAATGCGAGGGTTAATAAAATTGAAACTTACTAAAACAGAAACTGAAAGTTAAAATAATAATAACCATTTATAAATAAAGCGACTGATTTGAGAAAAGCATTAAAAAGCTTTTTTAATATCATTGATCAAAAAAGCTAACAATTTTTATTTATAAGTAATTGAGACTTTGCAAATAATAGAGTTTTTATATTAGCTGCAACAGCGTATGAAATTTTTTTTGTTTTAACACTTGTTTTGGTAAATAATTTAGGAATTGGATTTCCCAGAAGTTTTACGAGGATTTTAGCTGATTTTATAAAAGCAAGGAATAATACCTTAGTTATAAAACTGCTTTTTTAAACTTCGAACTGTAATTAAAAGTTTTTACAACGTTTACTAGTACATTTCTCCCAGCTGAGAAGCTTGAATTTATAATATACTTTCTCTTTCAAGTTTATGTTTAAAAACTGAAAGAAAATAAATAATTTCTGTCTGACTTATAACGACGATATGAATAATTCATAAAGGAAATGATTGCCTTATTAGTTAGTATTTTTATTTTCAATTTTTTATTTGTAGGAAGCTAATTTTGTATTCAGGTTTAGCGCAAATCTTCAATAACACTTATAATTGGACGGTAGAGACTACCTCTTTTAATAAAATAAAGAGAAATTTGGAAGAAACACTGTGTTATAAACTACTAATTTATTCTAGAAAGACTGTTTCTTTAGAAATTTCTAATTGCTTATGAATGATTTTGGTATAATGTAATCAATGTAATTTAGGAAAAAAAAATACCCCATTTATTTTTTCTGGAAAGATTATCGAAAATGTATTAATTTTATTTAATAATTTGCGATTAGAGATTATATTGCAGAAAAAAAAGAAACATTGTAACTGTAGACTTCTTGAAAATATGTAGTTAAATTATGCTACTTTAACAAATTTTAATCTTAAAGTTGTTTTTGTTTCGAATGACATTTGGATGTGTCGTCAGCAAATGACCTTTTTGTGAATTAAGTCAGAGGAGTACAACTTTCGTTTGACAAGAAAGCACCACCAGGATGAAAGTACGTCCTGTCTCAGAACCCCATGAATAGATGGCAGCACTAATTATTTGTGAGGTCATTTAGGAGGCATAGATCTGAAAGGGAAGGAAATCTTCTCCAGACCTCTGCATTCATGTTACTGCTAAGTGACCGACAACAGGACTTTCAATTCCACAGATTTTAAGAGCTTTTACCGAAATGACAACGAATGACAACGAAATGACAACAAAATGACAACGAATTAAAAAGCGATAACCATTGATCTAGTTACGCCACTGATGATTTTTCTGTTTTGTTCTTTGGTATGATGTTCTTTCTCTTTTGTTAACACTGTTATGTTTATAAAAATGTTGTTAAGTTTTTAACAGTGGTATTGGCAGTTTTCTTAAAAAATAGAGTTGTGTTTTAATCAGTTCTAGTTCGTGTTTTAACACTTACAGTGCATGTACTCTCTGGGACTTAGTGGAGCCGGGGATCAAACCCTGGTCCCACCGTACCGGTGTTCGATTTTCTGATCAGTGGGCTACCACTGCCCAATATGAGAATATACAACTGTAATGCATATGGATCATTATCTAGAAAGTGTCTATTAGTAAGCTTTGCTTATATTCAATTTATTTTTCTTATAAATTTTTACTTTTCTGAATTTTGAATAAGTTGTTGCCGTTTGTCATATCGGGACAAAAGAAGAAAAAGATCTTGCTTTAATGACAGGAGGAGGGCCAAGCAATATAGACTTGAGGCCTTATGTGTCTCAGTGTATGAAGATATTAAGTAGGGAAGTAAATTTAATATGTCATAAATATCATGACCAACAAGAGCATTTTGAATGTCTAAAGTATTCTTTTTGTCCTTAAACTTATAGTTAGAGTTTTAAAATAAATATTCGATGAAAAACTAAGTATGATAAATCTATACTGTGTGCTACTTTTGAAGCTTAATATTAATTTCACTAGAAATTTAAAAAAAAAAAACAATGTTTTTTTTTTAATATTTTGTTCTCATAAATGCGGGTAACAGCGAGTGTCAGCGTGGGGCCAAGATGCGGGATGGCGAAGCTATTTTCTCTTGCGCATTATTTTATCTTGTCATTTCTCATCACGTTTATATGCAGAAATCTTTTAGAGCAAACCCTACTTACCATAAAAATGGTCATAAAAATCAAATTAATTTTAGCTGATTAAGTATTTTTTATAAATCACTCTAACTTTCTATAATATTTTAACTTAGCATTGCTACACAAAATTTTCCTTTAAAGGGTTGATAAAAACAAATCAAACAATTTAATTTAATATTTGTTTTTTAGTTTTTGACTTTTTGATTTAAATGAACCTAATCTTAGAAAACACCATTTTTAAAAAGAAATTTGAAATTTTTAATTTTATTTAAATAATTGAAAATGACAATATATAGATTAACTCAAATTTATATAGATATATAATAACATTAAGAATTTAATCTAAAAAATAATTAAAAATGTTAATATATTTTGCACTCAAGCATATATGCTATTTCTAAGAAAGATGCATTTTTAATATCTTTCTTAAATGTCTTGTTCTATTTTCAAATAAAAACGTAATACAATCTATTTAAAAAAAAATCCTATTAAAACTAATACTTAATTGTGATTCAAGTGCTTCTAAACAATCTAGAGTAAATCTCTGAAATGATTTGATTTAAGAAATATTGCATGTTTGGAAATTAATTTAAAAATTAAGATTTTTAATCTTTTATATAAATAATTGAACTAATTACAACACTTTTTTTTGAAGAAAAAGATTTCAAAAATATTTACATCGTTTCAATATGTTTCATTAAAACCAATCTTTAAATATTTTTAGAAATGCTAATGAAAGTACTTTTTTTTCCTAATTGTTTTTAAATAATTTAAAAAAATATCAAGTGAGAAAAATAAGAAGCTTTAGAATAGATCGAGTTTTGAAAATAAAAGAATCATGATCAAAATTCTTGAGCCTTTTTATAGTAAATTAAAAAAATAAAATAAAATAATAATTTAGCGTATACGGAATTCCCAAACATTCTTGTATTTTGAAAATTTCTGTGCAAATGACAGATCTTTTATTCGAAAAAAAATATTTAATTAAAAATATTTCGAATTCAATCAGTTTTTTCTTGCAGGTAAAGTATTTTAAATTAGAAGTAGTTTTATTAATACTTTTTTAAATTAGATGTATGATTAAAAGATCCATAAAACAAATTCAGGTAATTTAAAAATGAAACAAAGCATTATGGTAAAGAGAAAGACATTTTTTTAAATCAACGTTTAATTACTGTGAGGTATTTAATATTTCATTTTCAGTTATTTTCCATTTTCAGTTATTTTCAAAATAAGAATTTTTCCTTTGAAAGTAGTTTTTATTTTTTTTAAGTTAAAAATTATTTGTTCCGATGTTTTTTTTCTTCCAAAAATAATTAAAATTAATAATTTCAATTTATTTAATACTTCCAATTTTCTCAGCAGCTTTGTTTTCATTTCATTTATTTAATCCTTATAACAATGAGAAATTAATAAGAGTTCATAAGTTTTTGTTTGTTCTTTTTTCTAGCACTCATTTCAAATTACTAAATTATCCAGTTTTTTATTATACTATTATATCTGATTAGTTCTTAGAAAATTGAAATAGATTTGCTTTTAAAATCTTTATCTTTAGCGTTCATTTTTAATTACCCATTTAGTCAAATAATTTGAATTTCAGTTTTAATAATTCAATAAAAGTTAAAAAATATATTTCTTTACTTTCTTTATTGTATATAAACTTTTATAGATTATATTTCTTTTTTACTGTGATTGTTTTTTTCCAATGCCGGTGGACTAGTGTCATTCAGGGGAAATGTGTTGTCCACTCTTTCAGGGGCACCATATATGGTGAGCCAGCGTTGCTCCTACAGTAAAGACAGATAGTACAGAGAACGAAAGAACATTCATGCCTGATTCGGGATTCGAACCCAAGACCTGATGTGAGGTCCCTGATCACTACACAGTTCAATCGGCATATAACTGCATGACATATGGGTAGGTAAGCTGTAAAAATTGTGATGTAACAGTCCTCCGAATTAGCTTAGCTGAAAAATTCTAAAAACTGTGTGAATGAATACTTTTTTAAAAAAGTTAACTCCAAATCGAGGATTCATGTATTCTGTAAAGGGTGTATTTAAATCTAAACATCAATAATGAAGATGCTCAAGCTAACTTCACATGCATTTACGTTATTTACGAGTTACTTTTTGGGATGAGAGTGCCTAATTTGGCGACGCTTGAAAATCGCCAGAGGATAATAGATTGTTTACTATCGAGCACAAGTGAGCAATCTCTACATTAAACATAACATAACAGTAAGTATGTTGAAGTCTTACACGAGACTAAATATTCCACTGAAGCAAACCTTCATCGTTACGAAACTTATGTTTGTAGGTATATATATGTATGTTTGTTTGTACTTATGTATGTTTTAGCCATCTGATAAAGATAATTATGTCACCATAAGAAGTTTTATATAAATCTGTCAATTATATGAAACAACTTAACATTTAATTTCTATCCTTTTCTGTTCTATTATTTCTATTTCGAATTTGTTTTACAGTTTTCTCTTTTGTTTGCGTACACCGTAAAATCTGTGGTTCAATATCAAACAATTCTTTTGAAGGAACATTCAATTTAAATTTTAAAATAGTGACAATATGGCGGCCAAGATGACGGCGTGTTTACATGAAGAAGAATAGAAATATGAGTACAGAAATATGAGTTCTTCTTGACGAATTTTATTGACAAACTAGTCATATCCTATTCAACACCAAGTAAGTTTTAATCTTCGTTACTGATGGATGAAAAATAGTGATTGTTGTCAATTATTTGCCAAGTTATTTCAATTTTCTTGTTGGATTAATTCGACAAATCACTCATGTAAACTGTTATAAAATGCATGTATATTATGAAATATTCTATAGAAATATGAGTTCTTTTTTGAGGACTTTAATTGACGAACTAGTCATATCCTTTTCAACACCAAGTAAGTTTCAATCTTCTTTACTGATGGATAAAAAATAGTGATTGTTGTCAATTATTTGCCAAGTTATTTCAATTTTCTTGTTGGATTAATTAGACAAATTACTCATGTAAATTGTTATAAAATGCATGTAAGTGTTTAGTTGTATATGTTTTCAATATACATAGATTTACGTAATTCTGTGAATTGTATAAAAGAATTTTATTATGTTTAACTTCAATTTACTTTGATTTCGTTCGAATTAATTCGGTCTGTTTTGCTTGTCAAACTAATTTTATTTTAAGAAATATTGTATACATGCACAGGGACCGATCTAGAAATTTGGGGGCTGTAGGCACTAGACTATTGGGGGCCCCGATGAATCTGATCTTAAATTAATTAAAAACCTTCTTTTAAGAAGTTTATCTTAAATATATATAAGTAAGAAGGGATATATAAGTGAATAATTGTAATTTCAAAATAGGCAGATATTAATTATCTATATGTATATCCATATAAAATAAAACAGTTAAATTTTAATTTAATTCATACAAATAGAGTATAAAAAGTTGAAAATGTGACCATAAACAAATACATTTAATACATAATTTTAACAGTGAAAAAGTCACGATAGAAATTATATTTCAATAAAAAAGAATCAGTAATCAGCATTTCCTGAAAGCTAAATAGAAAACTTGATTTTTAGAGTAAAAAGTTACCAAAAACTTGGAAACCAATATGAAATATATTTATATAAATTGTTAATTAAAAAATATGCAATATTTTATAAGTAGTGTTACTAAAGGTAAATTATAGAACTGTCCAATCAATAATAAACAGTCAACGGAGCCATTTTGGAGAAGCTTCTCGGGAATAGGAATTATGGACTTAAATTTTACAGTAAATTTATACACGAAATACAGTAAACTTATATAATAAGAAAAAAAATTATATTGTACCACTTATTACGTAAGTTTTTTTCTTGATTTAGTGTTGAAATCGTTTAAAACATCTTCAAATTTTAGACTTTCTGTCAAATCACACTCCATTGACATTAGTGCTAAGTCACATAGTCTGCGATTTGTCATTCTTGAACGAAGTCGATTCTTAATTCTTTTCATTAAAGAAAATGACCTCTCTCCCGAACAGTTTGACACAGGAATAGATAAGAATATCCTTAACGCTACTTCAATATTGGGATATGTGTCTTCTAGCTGTAGCATTCGTATAGTCTTTAACATTTCAGTTGGATTTGACTTATCAGTCAAAAAGTCTTTGAATTGCACAAGTTCGTCAAAAAGTCCATCACCAACATCTTCAAAGTATGCTTCCTGAAATGGCTTTACTGCTTCCAAGCATACTGGTTTCTTATTGGTTAGAAATCCAAACCTTCTTTCGAGAAAGCTGTAAGCTTTTTTTCTTTCACTTAAATGAAATTTCAAATTGTCACAAATGACATAGTGTGTCTGAGTTAAAAATTTTTCTCTTGGGGACAAATTCACATTTTCACTGGTGCTATCATCTAAAGCCTTTGGTATTCGAAGAGCTCTTGAGGTTTTATAAGAAATATTTCCCACAAGATTTTCAGCTTCCTTTTCATAAGAACTAAAGTTTTCTCTCACATTCTGAATAAATCCTTCTAAGGATTCATAGAGTGGGATTATCACTTCAAAGGTACAATTTTGAGCCTGCAAACTTTTACTTGTAGCATTTATGCGCTGTAGTAACGTATCCCAAATAATGGTTATTAAAGCAATTTCAAAAGTTTGGCATTTCTTAAGTAAACATTTAGCTTCATGTTTCGTCGAAGCTTTTTCATTAGAATTTTCAGCCACATCTTCCAATGTCTTTATTACAACTGCATATCCTTTTCTTAAGGCCCTAACGGCAGCAGCACTTGCAGACCACCTTGTACACGATAAAGATTTGAGAGTAAGAAAATCTTTTTGTTCGAATTTAGAAGTAAAAAACTCCCACCTGTGAGGGGAAGCTGAAAAAAAATTATATAGTGCTTGCACAAAACCAAAGTAGGAAACAGCTGCTTCACATGATTCTACAGCATTCACTCCTACCAAATTTAGTGAGTGAGCTGTGCAGGGCACAAACTCAGCCAAGGGGCACTCTATTTTTAATCTGGATTGTAAGCCAGAGTACTTACCAGCCATGTTGCTAGCATTATCATATGACTGCCCCCTGCAGTCTTGCAAATTAATGGTTAGATTTGTTAAAAATTGCACAATTGTATCATGTAGGTGCTCTGCAGCATGGCTATGTATAGCAACGAAAGTTAAGAAACGTTCAATAGGTTCATTTTGCTCATCTACATATCGCACAACAATACACATCTGATCAATGTGTGTAATATCTGGGGTAGAATCAACTATGATTCCAAAGTACTTCGTTTTATTTATTTCAGAAACAATTTTATCTAGTACTTGTTTTGCCATAATTTGAATTATTTCATCAACTGTGGTGGACGATAAATAATTAACATGTCCTTTACCTTTATTTCCATAGTTTTTCAGGTGTTCCTTTAAAAAAGGATCAAATTTGCTTATAAGCTCTAAAATTCCCAAAAAGTTGCCATTTTTGTTAGAGCCAAAGGTTTCATCATCACCAAAAATTGCCAACCCACGTACTGAAATAAACTTTAAAGTTTCTACAACTCTGAAAAGTACTTTCCTCCAGTACATTTTTTCACTTTCATTTTGCTCTATTATTTTGTTATCAATCCGACCAGAAGTTAAACGCAATTGAGCCATAGTGTTTATAGCCTTCCTGTGAGCAAAAGATGTCTCATGAGAGCATAACCTTTTATTTACATTGTGCCAATCTGTAAAACCACAACTGCTTAAGTAATCGCTGTTATTGCCAAACAATTTACACACATAACAAAAAACAGCATTGACAGTCGAAGAATACACCAGCCATTTTCTTTCAATTACTTCTCCATTTCTCTTTTTGTGTGAAAAGTTGTTTTCTGTGCATGTCCGAAACTTATCAGCAAATAAACGGCCAGAATATTTTAAACCAGCAATGTTTTGGTTAGGTGGACTGCGAACAAAATGTTCCTTCAGTTTGTTTGTTACTGTGGTCCAAGTTGCAGGATCACTATCGAACACCTCAAGTAAATCTAGAGAAGACGAGGTGGCAGGATTTGAAATGACCTTTAAATTGTGGCTTAAAGAGGTTGGCAATCTTTCGTCTGAAGATACAGTTGCTGTTTCATTTTCATTTAAAGTTTGATCTGGTTTATTTAAATGAAGATTTGAAGAGCTTGCCACACAGATTTCTTTCAAATTATCTCTAAAACTATTTTCTTCAACACAAGTTTTGTCTATTAAGGCAGATCGTTCCTCAATGTTGGCGAGTTTTGGAGCAGAAAAAAAATTATTTAACGGTTTCATTGTCTTCAAAAGACTTACATTTCTCATTTCTTTCTCTTCTCTCTTTCTTTTTTTAAAACTACCAGAAGCATATTTTCGGGTTGACATTATGGCTTTAAAATAAATTTAAAATCGATTACTTCAACGCGCGATAAATATAATCCAATTCAAAACAAACACAAATAATGAATGAGTGTGTTACACTTTATATTACTAATATGGTCATTTCCCACTTTTTCAACTTTTTAATCTGTTTTTTTGTATTGTTACTTACAATTTTACATACTAGATCAGTTGAAACTGTTTAGAAACCGTACCACAAGTAGGCAACAAAAATACTAATTCATTTTCTTTCACTTCAGTTTACTTTGAACATTAGGAAGAAATATTAATTTTATTAATATATTTTATGGAGCATTTTACATGGAATGAATGTATGTGATTTTGATTGGTGAAAGCAGAAAGTGCATGAGCTATGTATGAAAACACACTTTTAAATATTTCAGATTTTCGTTCTCTTAGGTTTTAGCTGTGCGGGAGACATATATACATGAACACAGAATAAAACTAGGTTTGTGGGAACCCCTAGAAATTTGGGGGCCCTAGGCCCAGGCCTCTCGGGCCTAATGGTTAATCAGGCCCTGTACATGCACCCTAAATTTATGATTCCTGCTTTAGATTTTATAGTAAAAGTAACCTTGTTGATTCTTATGTGTATTATATCTTACTGTAATTATAAATTTAAGTGTTGCTGAATAACACACACAGTGGGAGCTGCTCTACATCAAGTAGTCTTAAAGAACCTTTTAAGTGTTCGACTGCACCAGGAAATATGTTTGAGTTTTGTAAAGTCGAACACTAATTAGGTGAAAAGTACATTGTCGCTACCATTTTGATGTTAAGATATACGAAATTTTTTACAGCGTATAAAACTGTGAATCTATGTATTTAAGGAGTAGATAAATTAATAGTCTCGACATCTTAATTTATTATTACTATTATTACTTTTTTAAGAATTTCTAAACTTTCTGGAAAATTTTCGTGAATAAAAGTTTGAAAGAATTCGTTCGAATATTTCGTGAAAAATACAAATTGAAAAATGTATTTTGTAAGTATTTTTTTTATTTAAGAACTGTTTAAATGTTTTAGTCGATATTTTTGAAAATTTTCATTTAAAACGATTTGTAAACGATGTTGAAATACTTTTACTTCAGAGTTTAAAATCAATTCGATCGTTGAACCTTTCGCTCCATTATTCGATCATTCGATTAAACAGAATACTAACACTGAAAACCTTTCATTATAGAAAATATGAATTTAAAAATGCATTTTCGAATGATTTTATCTATGAGTAATCTTGTTTCCTAAATGATTGCAAAATTTTTTTGCTCCAGATTTAGGACATGATCTTTAAACTATATTATTGAGATATTATTTTCCAGATTACGGATCCCCACGGATAGATGGCAGCACTTTTTAGTAATGAGGAAAGTTCCTCAATTCATCATAGATCTAAAGGAGAAGGAAATTTTCTCCAGATCCCTGTACCTATGGTAGTACTCAGCGATCGACCACAGGAATTTCGATTTCGCATGTGCCCAGTGGGTTTCAGTGGAATCGAGGATCAAATATCTGTCCATCCGGATCTAAGTCCGATTCTCCAACCAATGAGCTAATTCTTTAAACGTAAATATTATTCGAAATAATTTTACTTTTTATTTATTTATTTTTCGAAATTTTCGTTCTTTCTTTTTTTAGAAAACACAGAGATAGACTGAGTTATCTACTCATCTATGTCGAATAAACAAAGAAATATTTTTGGTGTGTAAATAAAAAAGAAATTTTAGTTTTAATCTTATCATTAGAGAATTGCATAGGTATTATTGAGAATTCGACTTAAAAACAAAATGTTTTAACACAAAGGATGAAAAACAAAACATTACTTTAAAGGATCTTAAATAGTTATACTTGTAGCATTTTTTTCAATCAACTGACACTTCACAAAATATAATTGCTTCACTAGGGAATTCACTTTTTTTTATGGGCAAAAGGATATACGATTACTGTTTGTTTCCTTAGAAACTACGAAGAAAAGAAACAGTTATTTTCGTTAAAAATGATACCAATGCTTCATGAATATTTGAAAAGGTACAATTAATTTAAAAGTATAACTGTTTTCTCCATCACCGTAAAAAAGGAATACTCAAATTTCACGAGACTTTCTACACTTTTGACAAAACTGTTTCTAGGTATGCTCCGAATGAACATTTTTTCAAAGTGACGAAATAACCATCAGCACTTTCATCTATTGTTTTTCGCCAAAAGTAGAGCAAGAGTAGAAAAAGTAGAAACGTAGAAGTCCGTCATTCAATTTTTTCCAAAAAAAAAAACAAAAAAAAAAACAAACAATTCTTAGTTTCTAATGTATTTAACTTTTATAATAACCGCCATATAAGTGGATCAGTGTCAACCCGACAACGCCAAGGTCAGGTAAGAAATAAAGATAAATTACACCCATGCCCAAATCGGAATTCAAACCCTGAATTTTCCTGGTACGATGAGAACTCGTTGACTACCATAGAGCCCGGTCAGATTGTTTCGTCACTTTATTTTAATCGTCTAGTCTTTATTCTCGTTTCGTCATTCCAGTTAACAATTTGCCACAATGCACCACAATGAGGTTTAGAGTTGAGGAAATATTTTCGTCACAGATTAGAGAGTTTGGGTATCCTGACAAATCACGTGATTTCGTGATGAAATTATTCTCAAAATTAACGAAATACAGCTCAAGGATTGATGAAGCTTCAAAAGTGAGAGTTTTATTCGTGAGAGTGAACTATTCCTTACAATATTTAAGAAGTTTTGGTTATGGAAGCTTAGGAATAAGTAAAGAAGCTGATTCATAATCTTTATTTCTTTTCACAGCCTAAAAATAGTTTTTTAAAAAAAAAAGATTTTACAACGTGTTTCGCTAACACTAAAACTACTGAACTCAGCGGCTCGACAGCCCAAAGAGGGCCAAGGCCTACTGTGCCCATCTCAGTTTTCTTGACCTTGGGCTCTGGGATGCAGGAGCAGATGTTCCGTTTAGGTGTTCAGCCGAACGCGAAACCCCCAGTGTTTAGTTCCCAAGCATGCTTGGTACTCATTTATCGACCCACTGAAGGGGTGAAAGGCTGAGTCAACCTTGCCCGGCCCGAGGATCGAACCCAGGACCTGTGGCACGGGAACGCGAAGCGCTACCCCTAAGCCACCGGGCGTTAACACATAGAAGAAAAATAAAAATACGTCGAAAAAAATGCTTTTGTAAATTCAAGTTGATTATCAACATTGAACAATTTAAATGTATCGAGTAAGTGATTTGTCTAACTTCGACATAGAATATGAACATTCCCTTAATATATCGAAATTTATTTAGGCTTTTTTATTTGTATACTGCTGACTGTAGACATCAGAATTGCACTACATGTTCTTTACTTTTTCCATTAAAATTTGCATTTTAGTTAATATGTGGAAATGAGAATTGCACTTAGTCCTAACTTTTTCCATTTAAAAAACTAGTATACTGTTCGTTGCATGAATGAAAGAAGATGCTATATACAAAGTTGTTTATAAATCTTTTCTCATTAAACGAGCCTAGACTGAACTAATTCTTAACCCCCTCCCCAAAAAAAAAATAATAATTTTCGTGTGTTACATCTTCACAAATATAATAAAACACGGAGAAGACACAAAAGAGCAAAAATATAATTTACATCTTGTTGATTTTTCTTCTAACTTTTACGGTTATTTTTTTTAAGCTTTTTTACCGTAACGAATAATTTTCAAAAGTAAAATAGTTTGTATGAAAATACCCCTTTGCATAAACTATTTTTCCATACATTCCATTTTTAAATCTCGACATTTATGCAATCCATTTTCAAATCCTTTCTATTCTTGTACATAAAATATTTGCTTGGTATTACATTAATGCAACCAAATTTTAATTTCTTTCTTTCCTTGTGCACAAAATATTTAGTATTATATTATATATCAATTTTTAAATCACCTTAAGTTCATCACTTCCTTCTTGTTTGTTTCTATTTAATACTTTGATTAAATCCAAAAATTTTGTGTAGCTGGAAACATTAGAAAAAAGAGTGTTTTTTGTTGTAAATGTTTAGTTACAACTACGATAAATTTCGCAAAGTATGCATATATTCTTCATTTTTCAAAGTCTGTTTCTGTTTTCATTGCTTCTATTTAATACTTTGATTAAATCCAAAAATTTTGTGCAGCTGGAAACATTGGAAAAAAGGGTGTTTTTGTTGTAAATGTTTAGTTACAACTATGATAAGTTTGTATGAAGAAGTATGTATACAGACTTATCGTAAGACTTATGTGAAGAAGTAAGAAAGTATGTATATGTTCTTCATTTTTATGAGTTATGAATTTATAAAATTTGTAAACGTATTTAATGTAAATAGCTTTATTAGTTTATCTTTGTTTAAAATGAAATAAAGTAATTTGAAATGAAAATATTCTCGAATCGCAATAAAATACTATACTTCTGACGCATGTTTTAAATGTTTTGTTTTTTAGCGTTTTCACTTTTGGAAAGTTAATATATCGTCAAAATAAAGATTTCAAGTCCTCGTCTGAGGTTTTTCTAAATTTGGCTTAGGAAAAAAAACTTTTATTTTGTTCGCAAATTTAAATATTTTCTGCCAAATTCAACTATTTAAGCCATGTTCATAACGAATTTCCAATCAAGAAGCATTCCAAGACTGTGCTTTAGAACTTTCAACTACTGAGAATGGTTGAGTTTAAGGAATTTAGAGAGTTAATGCCTTTATTTTAGTGCCATTATTTCAATAGAATTGTTAAAAAATGTTACTTAGAATCAAATTCCCTTATAGTCTTTGTTTATTAAAATATTTATTTTAATGGTTCAAAACTTTAATACACTTGTTCACGGTACATAGAGTCGATACACGAAATCGTAAAGAGGTAAAAAATTCACCAAATTAAAAAAAAAATAGATTTATTGAATGATAACAATTGAAACCACAGATTGAGTGAGGAGTAAATCATAGATATGACAAACAAAGCTTTCCATGTTATTTGTCATAATTTTTAAACAATAACATGTTTTGATTCAATTACACCAGAGCTGAAAATTTATTAAGAAATGTAGGCATGGTTAAAAAGACATAATTTGATAAGCATTTAAGAAACTTGACACTTTATAATTAAAAAATGATAATAAAAATAAAAATATGGTTTTAGTGATCTAATTTGCGTCTATTAAAATTATCATTAGATTAAGTTTCCTATTTGCATCTAGCATTGCTTTGCAATTATAGTATACATGCAAAAGAAAAATAATTAAAAAATGAAAATTTTTTTAGTATTTAAATATCTTTTTTACCAAAGAAATTTCATGACATTTTGTCTAAATTTAATTAAAAAATCAGAATCAAATATTTAGAGAGAACGGATTCAGAACTTTTATTAGCTGTCTTGGAAACATGATATCGGACTGACAGAATTTAAAGTTTTTGGGCCGTTTTCTAGTCGGCAATTTTTTATGATTGGCAATTATAATTAACTCTTCACAAATTTAATTAATTTTTATGCTTCAGTGCTTTGGGAGATTGCAGGTGAATGACATAATTTTTTAAAATTCAAAATATTTAATTTTCTTTAAACGTTTTATATCTACAACGATAAGTATCAGTACAGCACTTTAAATTCATATAAATAATTCATATGAAAACATTCTCAGGGGTAATGAATTTGCATACTTTTGGAATCATTAGAATGCCAAACTAATTTTAATCGCATGTATAAGCATCACACGCATAAACAAATTGTAAAGCACAACTTCGTAAATCACAATCTGAAAATGCAATTTGAATATTCTTATGGGTGATAAAGTTATTTTCTTTGGAAATCGTTCGAATTCCGAACTAATTTCAGTCTCATGTATAAGCATAGCCCGGATGTGCTAACTGCAAAACGCCATTTAATTCTCAAATGGTAAACATTCACTTTAAACATTCGCATGAGTGATAAAAGTTTTATCTATTTAGAATGGTTTGAATATAGAATTAATTTTAGTTGCATGCATAAACACATCCACTCACATAAATAAGCATCACATGCATTAGCAAACTGTAAAACACAACCTCTAAAGTCATAATCTAAAAATGCACTTTGAATATACTTATGGGTGATAAAGTTATATCATTTGGAAATCTTTTGAATGCTGAACTACTTTCAGTTGCATGCACGAACAAAATGAAAAGAAAAAGAAATTTGTCAAACTGAAAATGCACTTAGCACATTTTTATGGGTGATAAAGGTATGTCCTTTTGGGATCGTTTGAAGGCTGAACAAATTTTAATCGTTTGCATGACCATCGCATGCATAAGCACATTTTAAAAACACGATTTCTTAAGTCACAAGCTGAAAACTAATTTTATACATTCGCATGGTAAAAAATTTATCTTCTTTTGTTGTCATTTTAATGCTATACTAATTTCAATGGCATGCATAAGCTCATTCAATCGCATACATAAGCTTCGCATGTCATGCAAACTGTAAAAACTCAACTCCTATGTCGCAACCTACGAATTCATTTTAAATATTTCTATGTTAAATTGAAATTCGTTTAGTATTGTTTGAATGTCTAATTAATTTAAATCGAGTACATAAGCACTTTGTAAAAATACCCTAAACCTCTTATCATTTAAATTACGATAACACTTTTGACTTGCAGCATTTCATTAAGCAAACATATGCTTTTATATGTAAATTACCAAACATTATTAAGGCAACCCCCCAAAATTTAAACATTTGTGAAAAATTGCAATTTATGAAATAATACCGTGCGCTTTCTCCTTGTCCGAAATCCGAACCAAAAAAAAAAAAAGATAATGCGCTAATGGGTTTCAGTAATGCTCTTAACTCCCTTAGTTACTTCGGAGCTCTAATTATCAGGTTCTTGAAATTTAAGAACAGTAAATTAATTAATATTCATTTTTAGAATAGCTGTTGATTGAAATGAACTAGAGGATAATATTTCATCATATTTACATAACATACAAACGTTGATATTGTTAGTTCAAAGGTGACTTAGGAGTTTTCTAAAGATAAAATTGCACCACAAAATACTTTTATAAAAACTTTAGCTTCTTGAGGTATTAAACTAATTATTTTTACAAGTTAACACCTTTTTCAACTGTAGTATACAATAATTGCATTATAGCGATACAAACGACAAAAGCTAAAAAATGCATGGAATACGAAAGGGGCGTTTGACCGAGATTCCAGCTATTGCCACATTTCAAATTCGTTAGTTAAAAACGATTAACCATCACATTCTGGATTAACTGGAAGATAAAAGTTAATCTAAATTAGCGTTTTAAAAACTTTAATAGTTTTATTGATTAGTAAGGAGAGAGGGAGAACAAAGAGGTTAGAGTTTAAACCCTCAGGAAATATGGGTTTTACATTATGCACCTTCAGATTTATGTGGATTCCTCAACTTTGTTTTAGCCTAATAGTATTTGCTTATTTCTTCCTCTTTCTTTTCGTTTTTGCGTCTTACCCATTTTATTATATCACTTGATCGATGTGGCGTAATTACCACTACAATACTTAAACATCAATTCATTAGTATATAAGACATGTTAACTTGATTCAATCTAAAGGTACCTTTTAGCAGATGAAGGTTAGCATTGTCGAAATCTATTCTTTCCATATTGGTGACCTGCGGACATGCTATGAAGACTGCGTCATTGTCAGATTCTCGCTGTTGCTTCTCATTCTTAATTACAAACAACTGTACTGTTAAAAGCAACACAGGATAGACCACACACAACCATGAACTTAGTACAGCTCTCATGGAAAATGCTCAAAAACTTGGTGAATTTAATCCAGCTCTCACCATAAGCGCTCAAATTCCGGGGAACTTAATACAGCTCTCTCGGTCTTTTGCAAATACGACAACTAGTGGTATCCGTTAATCGAATTCCATCCCTGATAAAATTCTGGTGGGGGAGTATTGTGGAGTAATTTTCATTAAAATACTTAAATATCAATTCACTAGTATATAAGGCATGTTAACTAGATTCAATCTAGAGGTACCTTTTACCACATGAAAGTTCGCATTGTCGAAATCTACTCTTCCCACAATCGAGTTGCTTTAATTTTGTAATCGGTGTATTATAACTGTTTCTTTACTGTAAAAACTAAGGTGCAATACCTATCCAAACTTGGATTGAAAAACTCTTAAAATTGTGACAATGATTAATTTATTTTAAGTTAATAACAAAGTAACGTTTTCATTACACTTTTAAGCGTAACGAGCTTTCATGCACAATTGCCGTTGTTTCTTATGGCACTTGGATAATCCATGCACGCCAGCCATTTGCCTTTGTGAATTACACCGAAGAGCCATTACATTATGACCATCCTGCTAATAACATGTAGGACCATCTTTACCCCTCAAAACTGCTAGCACCGCCGTGGCATTGATTCCGCAAGGTGCTGATAGGAAGTATGAGGTATCTGGTACCAAGCGCTCACCAACTGGTCCTGCAATTCCTTCACATTGAGTGGGGGTAGCGTGGCAGGACGAATTTGGTTTTCCAAGTAGGACCACAAATGCTCTATTGGATTAAGGTCAAGTGAACTTGAGGGCCAAGGCATGACTTGAAAGTCACTGGAATGTTCCTCGAACCAATCCATGACGAGTCGTCCCTTATGACATGGTGCATTATTCTGTTGGTAATCCCCCGCAGGAAAAACTGTTGCCATGAATGGGTTAACCTGGTCTGCAACTATGTTCAAGTAGCTTACAGACGTCAGGGATTGTTCTATGAGGATTATGGGTCCTAATGTGCCCGATGAAAACATTGTTCCTGGGTGAGAAACCATGGAAACCTGGGCGAATCCATTGTTATAGATGGAGGGTGGTTATGGCTCTTCGGTGTAAGTCACAAAGGTGTGAAAAAGTGAGAATGGTCAAAAGTTGAAATTATGTACACTCTCAAATAAATTAAATATTGTATAAAAGCTAAGCAACCAGAAAACAGCTTTCCTTTTTAAGAAACGTAAAACTAAGATTTACTTTTCAAATGTTTGAAAATAATCTTATAGAGTCATCTAAAAATCAATAATAAAGCTTCAAATACAATACAAGTGAAACATTTAATATTAAATTATTAATAAATATTCTTATTCAATTGAATAGGTAAGAATGCAAACGGCATTAGAAGAATTATAGAAACTGCAAAAGTACCACTTTTACTTTTTACTGATTCTAATGTATGCATATTTAAACTAACAAAATCTTAATCTGTTTACATTTAATGCATTTTAAAATATGTGTCTGTTCAAACATTCTACTTAAATAAATAAAAAAAAATCTTATTCTCACATTATGCAATTAGATAAATAAGCTTGAAAGCAAAGAAGATCTTAAATAAGAATTATATATTAATCAATAAGATTCAATAAGATTTAAAATATTTTAGATCGCTTTTTAATCAAGCATTAAGAAGAAAAAAAAATTCCTTTACGTATCAAGAAATTTGTTTAAAGTAAAATAATATTTGTCTTCGATTTTTCTTTTCCTTTTTTACTAACTTATAAAGCAAAGTAAAGAAATGCATCACTTTGAATATAAATTCTATTTTCTTTGAATTTAAAATGTTGAGTTTCATTTCATAAAAGTTTGTGTACATTAAGCAATGTAAATTTAAACACTTTATTTATGTTATGTCTGTGAATAAAATTATCCTTTTGTTAGGTAGTTTTTTATTTTAGTTCGTATACAGATGCAAATAAGCAGGTGAGATCTGAGAGAAGGGAATAAAAAAGCCTTAAGAACGAAATACGTAATGAAGTTAGTCAAAATATTATTTTAGGTGGGTTTCAAATGAATCACAAACAACTTTTGAATTACAAATATTCTATAAGAAATTTAAGTTAATATTTATCTGAGTACAATATCAAAATAAATGTCATCTTACTATTCCGGAATTCTCATTGGACAAAAAATCATAGGCAATAATTATTAATAAACAAAGAAAATGCAAACATATTTGACTGTCAACAGCAAAGAATTTGCTTGTAGAGTATTAATTTATCCAGCATTTAATAATAATTAACAGTAATATTACAGTAATAATATTCATCATCCCATTGTAAAATTATTTTCTAGCATTGCGTTTTTTTTGTTGATTATTATTTAAAATTGAAACTAAAAAAGTTGTTCCTTGATTATATTAAATTGTAATCGCATGACATCTTATTATGCATAGTTTTCAATAAATATATTTTGTTATCGTTTCATAATTATTAAACATTAAATAATTTATATTTATCTTTAAAAAAGTTATGTTTGCTCTTATAATGACATTTATGTAAGACCATGTTAAGTTAAAGATTAAAATTAATATGATGGAATTAAAATAACTGTTTAAAATAACTTAAACAAAGTTATGAATTTACTTCTCTTTGTATTCACAATAACCAAAATTTGAATTAATGTTTAAAAACACGTTTGGAGATGAGTTTGCAATGATGACCTGGCAAAAAAATCCGGTTTAAATTTTATCCTATAGAATCGGAAACTAAATATGATGAAAAAATCTTATTTTATATATAAAATAAAAAAAATTTGGGACAAAAAAATTAAAAGAATGAATCATTTTTAATTTTGATGTAAAAAATGTTTACCGTTTAGAAATACAAATAATACGTAGCATTTGCTTGGATTGCTTAGCGAAGTAAGCAATAAGTGCAATCTCTTAGCTTATTTCTAATATTTGATAAATGAAAAAAAATACTTACAGTTTATTTAGACAGCAAATTTAGATCTATATACACTGGTTATCATAAATTAAGGAAAAATCACAAAAATAGCGATAACTCTTTCAAAAGTAAGCCAAACCGTGCAAAATTTGCATATGTTGTCCACTAAGAGTAGCTGAGTAAAATTGCAATATGCAAATTAGTGGCGCTGCACTCGGCTTACGTCATCTGCCTGGAGCATAAAAGTCCAAGTTTGAGAGAAAGCACACAAATTTTACTGTGATTGCGACATTGAAAATCTGAGATAGCCAATTCGTAATAATGACCTCTAGGCATCATTTGCCTGAAGAACTACGATGGAGAGCCATCGGGAGACTAGAGGCAGGGCAGAGTCAATCAGAAGTGGCCAGATGGCTAAATGTGAGTCCATCTGTGGTTCATAGACTTTGGAGGCAATTTCAAACCACAGATTCGGCATCTAGGAGGTTCAGTCAAGGACGGCCAACTGTTACGACCAGTGCCGATGACCGATATTTGACATTAAGTGCACGCAGGAATAGAACCGCTACTCCGACACATCTTAGATCCTCTCTTGCTGCAGCCACCGGAAGGTTGGTGTCAACGTCAACTGTGCGCAGAAGGCTCCACGAAGGTGGTCTGTATGCGAGACGACCAGCCATTTGCGTGCCGCTCACATCACGCCATAGGAGAGACCGTTTGCAGTGGGCCCGACAACATGTCCACTGGACGTCAGATCAATGGAGGCCTGTTCTCTTTACGGATGAGTCCAGGTTTAGTCTAGAAAGTGACAGTAGACGTTATTTGATATGGAGAGAACCTGGGACCCGTTATCATCCATCAAACATCCGTGAAAGAGATGCATACGGAAGAGGCAGTGTCTGTGTTTGGGGAGGCATATCCTTAGGAGGGCGCACATACCTCCATGTCTTTCCAAGGGGAACCGTGAATGCTCAGGTTTATCGAGACAACATCCTTGATGCTTATGTGCGCCCATATGCCGGGGCAATTGGTGATTGCTTCCTGTTACAGGACGATAATGCAAGACCACACAGAGCTCGCATTGTTGATGATTATCTTCAACAGGAAACAATTACTCGCATGGAGTGGCCAGCTCGATCCCCGGACTTGAATCCTATCGAGCACGTTTGGGATGCTCTAGGGAGGCGTGTATCTGCCATCAATCCGCCCCCTCAGACCCTTGCCACGCTTGCAACTGCTTTACAAGAGCAATGGCTCTCACTTCCTATTGAACTGATAGACCGCATAATTGAAAGCATCACACATCGCTGTTTGTGCTGTATTGCTTCTAGAGGCAATCATATTCCATATTAAAGGTACTTTTTCTATTGCAAACCGATACTTCCAATTTGTTTATTTTATACATGTGCTAATTTCTATACTACTATTAATGTCTGATAATTTCTTTTTATGTTGTTTAATACCTTACTATGTGTTGTATATTGTGGGTAAGTTTCATAAAATTCCATGTGTAATTTCTTGAGTTATCGCGATTTTTGTGAATTTTCCTTAATTTATGATAACCAGTGTATATATAATTTTATATTTATATTTATATATATATAATTATTTCATTTTATTAGATATAGAAGATATATTTATTATTTTATAAGATTTATCGATGATGGAATTCATATCGATAAGCATTTGCGCTGCAAATAACACTGTAATAAATTTATGTATTAAATTCATGAAAATGTTTTCGCTTTCGCCGAAATCATTTCCTGTAAACTGCTCAGAGCGAATATTTCCTTAAATTGATAAAATCATTTCGTCACTTATTTAAGGATAAGAATTTTGTCAGAAGTTAAGGTTATGACATGATCATACTATAGTTATGACATTTCTGCCTCCCCCACCGAAATTCTGGTAAAAAGAAAACAAAAGATACTATATTTAACCTATTTATTAGGTAATTCTTTCATTCATATGGTAACAGGTTACCGGAAAATCTGGTTTCAGAATTATAGTTCTTATTATTACACATTCAGTAAAAAATACAAAACTGATAAGTAAATTTAATCAAACAAATGGTTTTTATGCCATGCCCTAAGGCAGAGGTCACCGAAGTGGTCTATATAGACCCCCAGGGGTCTATTTAACAAAAGCAGGGGTCGATCTGAGCCGTGGGGTCGAATGGTGGTCGATCCGAATCGGAAGTGTCGATTGGGGGTCGAAGAAAAAACAGTTCTTAATACGCAAATCACACATACCTAATTGAGTATGTATAAGTTGTGAATTTTTTTTTATAATTGACTTAATATCAGTTTCGTTATAGAACATGGATTAATAAACATATATTTATTCGGGTGAAACAAGTATTTACGTACCAGCGCTCAGTGGCACGAACTCTGCACTTCTGGTTTATAAGTCATGCATATGTGTGCTTGTTCAAATGTCACGTGTGACGAGCATTGACGTTATAAACGCAAATATCATACGCAGTTTCAGCTATCTTTGCAAACTGTGAACAGTGTTGAATATTTGCAGTGTCATTATTAAAACTTTTATAGTTTTGGATAATTAGTTATTGTTTCGATAAAACCATTCGTTTAGTTTAGATATCAGTTTTAATTATCAATCCATGTAAAAAAGAAGGAAGACATTAATAAAATGGATTAGTACAGCCCACGACAAAACTGCAAGATGAGCTTGCCGAATTATTGTGGGATTTTGAAGGAAAGACGCTATTTAAAAAGTTAACAATAAGCAAATTTTGGCAATTATAAATATAATGCAAAAATAGGTAAAACTTTATGAAATAGCTCAGCCATTTATGCTAGCATTTCCAAGTTCGTATATGGTTGAAGCCGGTTTCAGTCACGTAAATTCAAGCTTAACTAAGCACAGAAATAAATTAAATGTGGAGTTTCGAGGGGATTTAAGATTAAAATTGACCAATTTTGAACCCAATATAGCAAACTTTGCAACAGAATACACACCAGACACACCCATCTCATTGATTAAGAAGCAATAAATCTTTAGTTACTTTACTTATTATTACTACTTATTTATAATTACTTATTATTTAATAAGTATTAAGGTATTTAAATTTCAACATTAATATATTTTTCATAAAACTATTGTTACACAATGTACTATTATTTTCATAAATGTTTAAAATCATAAAATAAATGTACAAACACAGTATCTAACAGAGTTTTATTTTAATTAACAGAAAATTACTTTTATGGGGGTCGATAAAGATTTCGAAAAATTATATAGGTGTCGATGATTAAAAAGTTTGGCAACCCATGCCATAAGGTATCATAATAAAATCACCAAATTTTTTACGGATTATAAGACTACATTTTATTGTAAATTTCACAAAAATCATTACCAACACGCTTCGGTAAAACTACCGAAATTTTCGGTGTTCTCATTTGTCATAGAACCAGAAACATGGTAAATCTCACCATATTCTTGTAGTTTTGACCATACTTTTTTTCTGGGCGCAGCATGTCTTTTACACAATGATAAGAATATAAACATGCAATAAATGGAGTGTGGAGGTCAACAGCAGGAATCAAGTTAAAAATATCAGCGTGACAAGCAGGAGCATCTGCTTTACAGTAAACGTTTTCTACTTAATAAAAAATGGTTGCTGTCTACCAATTGAGCTGTATAAAATACTATTTGAAGCTGCTTCATTGAAATGCATATAAAAAGACTTAAGTTCTATTAGCAAAGCAGAGGAATGTATTTATCGCCTATGTTGATTCATAAAAAACTACAACCTGTTTCCCAAGAAGAAACATTGAACTGACAGATTCATTTCAAATTTAAATATTTGCGCAAGCGTAATAACTTATTTTGGTTGGCGTAAAAAGAAAGAACGCATCATAATATAATGGAACGCTGAACAATGTGTTTTCCCATGTCGTAAACATTACAATAAAAAATTTGATAAAACTAAAAGTAGTTTTGACAAAATTAGAAGCATTTTTGCCAAAATAAAACGTATTTTTATCGAAATTAAAAGTAATTTTTTTAAAATTAAAAGTAATTTTGTTAAAATTGAAAGTAATTATGCTAAAATTAAAAGTAATTTGTTAAAATAAAGTTACGAAACTTACAAGTACAACGATTTCTTAAACGACATTCCAATACTGATCGATATGGTAAAGCTTTGTCTTGGGGTACCTAATTGGTTTGGATCCGGAGGTTTACAGAGACCGGTTATGTGATGGATAAGTGGTATTGATCTCTACAATCTTGAACTTGCCATTGTTGACAAAATTGGGTTGAATAAGAAAAACCTGCGGAAGTAAGCCTTGATTTTAATTGAAATTTAGGGGAGAGTCGGGTAGCCCCGCCCACTTAAGGAGTATCGCTTATATTTCTGTATAACATTGAGTAATAATCAATATTTTTGTATGTTTCTATTGTTTTATCATCTAATTAAAGAATGCAAAAGGAAAAACCAAAAGAAAGAATAGTTTAACTTATAAAAATAGAAATGTAGAGAAACATGTTTTTCAGCTCTTTTCAAAATGCGTCGGGTAGTCGCCCAGTTACCAAAATTATGTTTTTTGACTGTTTTTTCAGGTGTAAATGAAAAAGACCAATGTATTGACAATAGATAAATCTCATTTATCATTTTTATCACAAAATTATTTTATTTATTACATATTTATATACTTTTAGTGAGTTCTATCATTTAATAACAACAATATTTGTTGTTAAAAATGCATATAACATTCAAATTTGAAGCAATAAAATAATAATCCTTGCAACCGTACATTTATCGACGAAATAAAATTGGGCGGTGATACCGACATTCATGTGAGCAGGGCTACCCGAAATCCAATTTGTTTGTAAATTTGTAATTACTCGAACAATTTTTCACATATAAACTTCTTTCTTTGCGCAAATTAAACGTAAGACTACATACTTTAATGCTGTATGTATAGAAAAAATTATTGTTTTAGTATTAAAATGAAGTTTAATCAAAACATTCAACCAATTTTTCTTAATTTCATGACTACTGTATTCAATATATTTTCAAAACTATTGTTTACCATGTTACCAGCTGCATAAATACTTGAAACTTCGAAAATAATATTTTTTAATATAATAATTAATGTCCGATGGCCCATTGACTTGAAAAAATATTCTATACGTATGAAATAGACAGTGGGCGGGGGTACCCGATGCTGCCCTACCTGGTGAAAAGCACCATACATCCTAATGAAACTCAGCGCAGTGATAATTTAAAGCACAAAGAAGTCTCATGTTAAAATATATGAGTCAGAATCGAAAAGCCACTGGTGTTTTTTAGCAGTATGCTTGAATAACAAATTTTCTCATAGGGTTAGCATTAGGCATTGTCTTCGAACATCTCTGACTACTGCTTGCGCGCAATTTAGACTTACTCAAAGATAAGTATAACAAAGAGTTTAATGCATAACTTTAATAATTATTTACCTTTGTTTCCTTATGCTAGGGGGGCACAATTGAAATTAATATGGATAGTTTTTGCACCCAATATTAGTAATCCCATCGAACTAGCATTTTGAAAATATTTATAAATGCTATGAATATATTTGATATATTGATATATTTGAAATATTAAAAAAAAACATGTGTTTATTTTGCTTATAATTATGATTTTATAACATTAATCTATAAATCTATTAAATAGTGTAAACAGCAAAATAATTTGTCAAATTGTGGACAAAGCGTCAATTCATCGGCTAAATTGCATGGCTGCTTGAAATCTTGAGCTTTAGCCTAATTCTATGGTAAAACCTGACTTTGATGACCTGGCATTGATCTTGACCTGACATTGATTAATAACACCCTTTCCTGGCCAAACAATAATGCCTATAGTTTACTTTTGTTTCGACGAGTTGAACCTCTGAAACATTTCTAATGAAGTAAATACTGTAAGCTTCTCGGAAAAGGATAACAAATAATGATGATTGTAAAATGAAAAGTATGCAATAAGTACCAATTCTAAGGGATAATTTGTCGCAGGGCGAAAATGAGATGTTTAATAAATATAAACTTAATCATGCAATTGCCAGTTAAGCGAGATAATTTATAGTATAACTAGGTATTGGTTCATCGTATCTATTTTTATTAAAAATAATAAAAGAAATAAGAGCACTTATTTTTAGATTATTACACATTTTTCTTACTAATCATAATTATTATAACTTAACCGTAACTGTTATGAGTTCTTACGATCTTCAGTTATCATGTTGTTCTCTCAGTTTAGTTCTTTTCCGATTAAGATTAAATGTTATGCTTTCCGAATCTAACATTATTTCTTATCATATTATGTAACATTATTCCACTGTCATATTCCAATCGCCATTGGCATTCATCTGTTGCAAACCTTGAAAAGAAATATGAACTTTCTCCTTTCATGAATGAATGACTTTTCTTACATTTATGAAAAAGAAAAAAATTTTATGGCACAGTGTCAAGAAAATTGAACTTGATCTTTTACTGTGCATGAATTAGTGCCATTTCTGTTATCGCCAAAATGGATAACGCTCAATTCGAAACATTATTGGCTTCTTTCGCAAATATACTTCCTCAAAATCAGAAACCATTGATTGAAGAACTAAAATCGCAAAAAAAGTGCTCCAGTTTACATCAGACTCTGATGTAAATATCACTCCTGTTAAAATTATGATATCTGAAAAGAAACATTTTCTTGTCATATGGAAAGATATGAAAATTTCATAGGTGTCTACGCCATATATAAAAGTTACGGATCAAATTATGGTATGAAGTACCGACACTTTGGGTGCATTAGCTATGAAATACATTCTTACCATTGGATACAAAATAACTTTCAGTGATTTTTCCTACTTATGACTGTAAAAATTACGGTTCCATAACATTGTCCGGGAAAAAAAGAGTTACGGTAGAAAGTACCGGTACTCAGGGTGCCGGTACTTTCTACCGTAAATTGATTACAGTGCACGTAATCAAAAAAATAGTGCGTGGAGTCCCTCCGCGCGGAAGAAGTTAAACTTCGCAACCTGCGACGTTAATTGTAGAAGAATCAGCAGTCGTAGAAGGATCACTAGTTCTGTTGCCACTCACTTCAAGTTTAACATTTCCGTCATGTTTTCTTCTAGTTAATTTTGTATTAGAGTTTGTGAATCTGGCAATTATATTTTATGTTCTGTTTTGTGTTTATAATATTAAGTAAGAGAACCTACGATACGTAACGTTTAAGAGAATAATATACGATTTTCATCTTTACGATGTACGATTATGCATCCAACAAACTTGTAAATAATATATTATGTAAATAGACCTATTATTCTGTGTGTATTGTAAAATAAAGTAATTAGAAGCAAAAGATTCTGGAGTCATAACAAGTTCTATTCAACGAGTCTTTTTCCTGCTCCGCTCGCTTCCGTGCTCTATAATCACGGTAATATCGTGCAATTTTTCATCGTGGACCTCTTGAACCAGTGCTTGTGGTTGCCTCATCGTCTCGCCCTCGAAAATGTATTTGTATTAATAATGTATGTGAATGCGTCATAATGTAATTTCAGAAGAGAAACAATCAATTGATATTCACGAGAGACGTACCTTGACATAACCTTAAATCCGTCGCATTGTCCGTGGGATTGTTTTCATTCATTTTTTACAATTGTTATCCACTAAATTTGAAAATAAAAAATACTACCCTATTGAATTATATGTGTATCGAAACAAACTAAAAAAATATTTATAGAAAAACAGTACTTTTATGACTTTTATTATTTTTATGCTAGTGAGAACCAAAACAATATGGAAATGAATGAGGGAAAACTGGATCCCACCACGCGATTTCCCGGCCAATAAAAATGTAGCGTTAAACGTTTAACGCAACCTTGTCGGAAGTCGCATAAGAAGTATAACTTCAATAATGAGATTTTTTTTCCAATTGAGAAAAGCTGGTTTCTACAATTAGCATATACCATAAAAATTGTTTTCAATATATAGAATAAAAATAGTCTCAACATGCATAAAATCTCTTTGCATACATAAGTTAACTAATTTGAATACTTTTTCAAAGTGAAAAAACCATTGCTTGAGTTAACATCTCAGCTTTCCTTAGATAATATTTAATAAAGCAATCTTTGCAACATTTATTAATAGAGATAAAATTTTGCATTGTCTTGTAAATTTACAATATAATTTAAGTGTATATTTAGTATTACTAAAATTAGGAATCGAAATATAAGTTACAAGGCTACAAATCACGAAATATTCAAATGTCTCTTTTATTGTAAACTGCATAGTGAAATAAACTGAATCCAACAGTTGTAAAAGTCGACGAAAATAGTAGTTAAGACGCATAATAGGGTTATAAAATCCATGAAAAATCTTTCCTTTCCCTCAAATGTAGTGATTAAGTCTCTTTCAAGAGCTGTTGGTGAAACTTAATAGCGATTTCGAAATTCCGATAGGAAGGACTAAATAACCCAAGGAATAAGTCGCCAAAGGAATGTTATTGCTTTACGTATTGTATACATGCATGCATCATTGACTTTCGCCAATGGGAAGGAATGTTATTGAAATACGAGAATTACTGTAAGTTAATGAAAAATTCAATGTTTGTGCTACTATTTAGAACTTATTACTTATGTGCAAGTTTTATTTGAATATTAACTGATTTTGATAATTATGATGAACTCAAGAATAATAAAGTATTAATTTAATACCGCAGTGAAATAAATATTTAAACCAGCGGATGCCAAACGGTGTTCCGAGGAACCTTTGGGTTCCGTGGAAAAGTTAAAGGAATTCCAAGAGTTAATACTTTTTACAACCACTGATGAATTTTGAAACTTCTGATTATAGTTAGATGCAACCTTTAATTTATAATTTATTTCATCTATCGGTTGCTTCTATGAAACTATTTCAAGTGAAATGGCAATTAAATAGAAATGGTAATTTGTGAAAGAGAATATTAAATTTCTAATAACAATATATATTGAATAAATTATGAAGACAACAAGCGTTTATAAAATATTGCGTTAGTGATTCCTATTACGCTTTACAAAACAAAATTACTAAATTCTTAATAATACGTCCATTTCAACAGCAGTTCTTTTAAGTTTTCATTTTAGAGTAAACCATAAATTGGTTCATAGTTGATGATAATGTTGATAGTTTGAGATAGTCACTTTACAGTCACATAAGCGCAGTTAAAGAGTTGAAATTTGACTTGTCTAAAGGGCAGTTTTGTCTACTTTTACTTTTTCTGAGGAAGCATTTTTCAAGTGGTAGTAAAATCTTAATTAAAATGCTTTTATAGATTAACTTTTCACAATTGTTGTGGCATACATTCATTTTCGTTTGTAAAATTTGCTCTTATCCGTAAGATACTGGCAGTTACATTCATATGAAATTAAATTTATTTATCCTAGAATTAAAAAAAAATATATAAAATCATTTACCTTTTTAAATATAAGAATAAAATACTACGGCCAATCCATAGCTCCTGGGAGCTTTATTAAAGAGTCATTTTTATTTATCGATATACTTGAAAGTAATTGCTACATTATATGTTTTTTTCAGTATAATTTTCCTTTTTTTTTGCTTCAAATAATAATTATTTATCTGTTGTTGTAGGAAATTTTATTTTTCTCACTCGAGATCTTTATTTTATAAGGTCACGCTGAGTAGTTTTCTGAAGTAGTAAAAGAAAGAGAGAGAGAGAGAGAGAGGGGGGGGTGTATGAGAGAGAGAAAAAGAAAGAGGAGGGGAGGGAGGGACAGAAAGTTGTTGCGAGATATAAATCTTTTCTATGTTAGAAATTTTAAAAATATAAAAAAATATAACTCAATGGAAGTTAAAACCATTTTCTATAAGAGCTGTAGAAAGATATAAGTCTCGTAAACGAGTAAATTAATTATAATTTATTTCTTGTGCCACAAGATTTGTATTACTACGTTGAAATTCCTTTTTTTCCCAGTTCGTTTGATTATTTATCAAATCCAAGTAATTGTTCATTTTGTTACGTAAAAGTTCACAAAATGTCTTTAGAACTATAAGAACTCTTTAGACCTTTTAAAAGTATAAAAAATCATATATTTCGTTAACAAAATGATTGTTGTTTCTTAGAAAAAATATTTTCTAAAAATATATCGACTTTCAAGGAAAATCGATGATGAATGCAAAGCAATCACAGGTGTTGGTGAGCGGAGACTACCAGTAAATAAAATCTTCCAGAAAATATGAAAGAATTGACAGCTGTTCTACTATGATCTATAGGAACTGAGGAGCTATGCTAATTTAATTTTCAGAATTTACAGTAAAATTACTTGAAATCTAAATGAATATTTTTGTTAATGATTTTGTCTTACACGAAGAAAAATGCTAAAGCTTTTTGTCATGTTAATGCTAATATATTACATTTACAACAAAAATGATTTTATAAAAGTTAATAATTTTTTCCTTTGACATAAAATGATAGCATGAAAGTTTGCGGGCTAAAACTATTTCAACTTCAATTATATAACACTGTTTTAATCAAAAATCAAACATTATACAATAAATTGTTGCGTTCAAATACTTTTATTCACTTCAAAATAAATTGTCTTTTCTTTATAACAAACATATTGACATCACAGGGATATAAATATTTTATGTTAGACGTATCGTCTATCGTTGCCTCTATTTGATATTAATCATATTTTCTAGTGTCAGTCTAAATTTACATTGAAAAATGACACTTTTTCCTTAACTCTTTTGTTAAGCAGACAGTCATGTATCATTTTAGTCATGAATTATGTAGCTAGCAGTTGGCTAAAACTTGTTTTCTGGTGGTGACACTTGTGATTGATTTAATATTTCACTTGGTAGGTGGATTTATTATTTCAAAAGTAATGTAAATGAAACATTTTATACAACTTTATTTAACAGTGTCTCATTTTTTTAGAATGAAATTACTTTTCAGGAGGATTATCAAGATATATTTTCTGTAGCAGATTACAATATGAAGCTTTTTTTATTTTTCGCGATTTTTTTAACGCCAAGGTCGGCATCGAAAAGTGATAAATTTTTGTTATGTTTTTAATAAATTGTTTGCAAAATGTTTCCTTTAACTGGCTCTATAGATCTTCAATTATATTGATGTGGGCACCAGTCACGGGAACTACAGAATTCAAGGAACAATAAAAAAAATAGATGCAAGAAATCTTTTTTCAAACAACCATGCAATTTGCAGTAATTGAAATGATATATATATAAGCAATATTTTCCAGGTAATTATTTCAAGGAAAGTCTTTTTGTACGATCTTCTATGAACTGAATAAATATTTACCACTCAGTCTTTTACAAGCCAATAACAGATTTTTCAACCTTTTTACTTCACAAAAAATACATGTTTATTTTCCCAGTTATTCTTCGTACAGATTTCAGATGCCAACGATATTAAGTAAGAAACTAATGGTAAAAGAATACCAAAATTGACGTCAATGAAACCAAAACCAAACCAAAATTGACGTCAATGAAAGCAACGAATATCGTTGTAACCAGAAATGGGATTTCAGCAAAACTGCGCAATTGAAATTTGTCGTCAAACCAAGGGGGCCCCCGATTTTACACTAGAAACAGTTTTTAAAATAAATGCAGCGTATAATATTAAAAAAAAAACATCAACGTAGAAACAACGATATTTTCTTTAAAAAAATTATTTCCTATTTTTGCAAGTTATAGTATGCTTTGTTGAATGACGGAAAATCACCTAGATCAAAAATTTGTTTACGTCAGTATGTTAAAATGTTTTTTATTTAAAAAATTATTTTTAGTTAACAGAGTTTATTTTTAACACAACAATATGGTTATGCTATGATGTAATGAATAAAAAACAACAACATACACCGAAGAGCCATTACATTATGACCACCCTCCATCTATAACAATGGGCTCAGCCAAGTTTTCATGGTTTCTCGCCCAGGAACAATGTTTTCATGGGGCACATTAGGACCCATAATCCTCATAGAACAATCCCTGACGTCTGTAAGCTACTTGAGCATAGTTTCAGACTAGGTTCACCCATTCATGGCAACAGTTTTTCCTGCAGGGGATGGTGTTTACCAACAGGATAATGCACTGTGTCATAAGGGTCGAATCGTCGAGGAACATTCCAGTGACTTTCAAATCATGTTTTGGACCCCAAATTCACCTGACCTTAAGCCAATAGAGCATTTGTGGTCCTACTTGGAAAATCAAATTCGTGCTGCCACGAAATTCAGCACCTTGTGGAATCAATGCCATGGCGGGTTCTAGCAGTTTTGAGGGCTAAAGGTGATCCTAGATGTTATTAGCAGGGTGGTCATAATGTAATGGCTCTTCGGTGTACACTTAGATTTTTTAAAAAATTTCTTTTTTTGCCTTTTCTATAAAGTGAATAAAGGGTAAATTGGTTAGGATGATGCGAAACCAAGGATTATTTACACATTAATCCCTATTCCAAAGTTTTCTATAATGGAATATTAAGTTCAATTATGTACTTTGTTAATAGAATAGGCGTCTGAAGATAACACAATTTCCCACCTACATAATTTCATCTCTCCGTTATAATGGTTTCAATAGATCTTGTTTCTTATCCACTGTCGCAACGTCAATGGACAGTTAGTTTAAATAATTGTTTTAAAGCGTAAATATAATAACTGCAACTCTGTCTGATTGCCAGGCAACCTGACGACTTTTTCTTGTTGTAAATGTTTTTATTTATTGTCTGTGTATGTTTGTGGAAATAAAAGAATACAATCGCTGTAAAAGCTAACACCCACAACAGTACGTTTCAGTAAGAAGTAAGAATATACTGGAGTGGAAAAATACAAAATTTTAGAGATTGAGGTAATCGCATAATCTGTTTCTACTCTCGTTGTAAAATGTCCAATGTTCCTTGTTCAATGATTGAGAACCCCAAAATGATACTTAATTAGATTGATTATATTAATTGGATTAATTATTATTGTATTTAAGTGCAGTATTTTTGAAATTTGCTTTCATTCTTTTTTTTTAAATAAGCTTTATAATTTCTTGCTTTTCTTATTAATTGCTCCTTTTAAATTATTTCTTTCAAGCTCCGCATTAAGCGCCGTTTTATTTATTAGTAAGTAAATATTTTGAAGCATGCGTTTTAAATATTTGAAGAAATATTTTGGATTGTAAGCTTTGAATGACACTTAAAACTACCATTTCGGGAGAATTTTTTAAACTGTCATTTTGAAACATAATAAGTAAATTAATAATAATATTAAACCTTTGCTTTAAACATTTTTCAGCAAATTTCTTTCTCAGTCTCTAATAGAAGCCTTTAATAACTTTTTTTTTAAATAAGATTCATATTCTGTTCAGAAAATAATTTTATTTTGATTCATAAGGTAAAATTTAAAATTTTTCAGTTGCTTATATGTGATTTAGATATCACATTCAAGTTTAGCTCAATTGCAAGATCTTAAAGCAAAAAAAAGCAGACTTTAAGCTGTGAATTTTAAACCCCGATTTAAATATTATAGAAACCGAAGGATTTGACTTTTACCGATTTTTCAATCTTCTCTTAACTTCCTTACGTAATATTCAACCCATCTCATGCAAACATAGTAATGGAACGATTTCACTACAGCCCTTAAGCAAATATAGCGAAAGTGTGTTTCAAGGTATTGTGGAGCTTGTGTCATGGCATCAAAAGTACCTCGGGGTACTATTTCCGTTGCCCAAATATGATACAACGTAATGAAGCTGACTCTCGGTACTTTATGCTTCGTCACACAGCCATTTGATTTCTAAACATGATACGATGGGAATGGGTCAAACTGAGAGTTATGTTTATTTGAGTAAATAACTCACCATTTACATAAATATGAATAGCTAACAAGTTCACGGTTTGTGTTGATAAAGTCGAGGATTTTGGCGAGGTAAATAAGCATTATTTCCTAGCATTAATATCTATATGATTTTAGTGAAATAAATATTCATGAGTTAAACTTATACATAACATAAAAAATAGTCTTTTTGGAAAACAAAAGGAAAAATATTTAAAAAAGGTTAAATTTTAGCTTTTATGAACTTAATAATTATTTTTTTTTAAACAGTAATCATATTTTTATTTTATTTATAGATTTCAATTACTTAACTACTAATTTTCCGACGTATTTATTTTTCAACAACCTTGCGAATGCACTAAAAAATTTCTGTAAAAATACAGTGAAAAAAAACTAACAAAACAAACAGAAATTTTCGTTAACATACGAAAGTACATTTACGCAAACAAATGTAAATGAGTTTCTCATGAGCAGATTAAGGAAAAATACCAGTTTTTCACTGAGCATTTCTATAAGAAGGTTTTTTTTAGAGCTTTCACTGTATTGTTAATAAATAACAATCCCAGTATGTGTGTAGGATAAAGTCCTCATATACAAAGTTACGGTTCAAGTTCGATTTCTCATAATCTTAGTGCTTCGAATTTTCTATAATAAAATCTCCTCGGCTTTTTCAATACCAGATAAGGCTTAATGTCTAAGAACTATGAAATAGTTTACGAGGTTTTACATATTTTTTATTTCTGTAAAATTACTGAGTCTATAATCAAAATAATTTATGATTTATTTGAAATGTTACTAGCAATAATATCATCATAGAGAATTATCATTCTAAATCCAACGATTAACAATCGGTCGTAAATAAGATACTTAGTGTGTTGGTTTCTGCTTAAAAACTAACTATTTGTTAGATTCTGAGCTAAATTGTGATTAAAAAAAATTTTTTTTTGATCGAGAACCATTTCTAATATTTTTTCAATGCTCACAGCACAATTTCAAACTAGGATATTTTTTCACGAAGGAAAATGTTTATTTTTGACCGCTATTTTTAGGATGAACTAAAACAGAGAAATTAAGCGTGATATGCGTTTTCAAAGAAAGATGAGAGAAAATTGTTGCAAAAAATTAAACAGTTTTGAAAGGAATGCGACCTAAGCGAACAGTACGATTACGATTTCTTTGAAATATGTGACTTTTTAAAATTGAATAGAAACTATTTGATCAATTTTGTTAAAATTTTGTATAATGTTTTTTAATTTTGAATTTAAAATGATGTTAAAATTTTGTATAATGTTTTTTAATTTTGAATTTAAAATGATGTTAAAATTTGTATACTTACAATGGAAAATTTTCCAATTATCATCAAGAAATTTAATAAAAAACAATAAATGATTATGTACAGTAAATTTTACATGCTTTTTTTTGATAAGCGAATTTTATCATTGTGAGCAAACATTTTTTAATTCGCTTTAGTTTTCGAGATATGCACAAAATTAGAAATTAGCATTAAAGTGCCCGAAATTTCACCCGCTCTCTGGTCTAAATTATTGAGACTATGTTTTCCAAACTGTGATTATTCCTTAATAAAGAATGCAACTCAATAGAAAATCAGGCATTCAGAATAAAGTATGTCCTTGTGTCGGATTTCATAGCTTAGAATTTCGTTTGCTCTACCACTCAGTTGAATTTATCAATAGATCAAACCAATCATTATATCAAAAATAATTCAATGTGTTAACTTTTTTATTTCCTAAGGGAAGGGATAAATGGGATTTGTACGAGGTTAACATGCAATGTTAATCTAACAAGAGGATATTGCATGAAGAATGTATGTGGATTTTAGACATCGATGTACTACTAAAAATTATCTTAATTGTTTTTTGGTATTTTTTAATATTATAATCAAAAGAGTTTTATTAAAAAATAACCAAATATATTTCTTCCAGGGAGTTCAACTTCCGGATGTATACAAGTCTCAGAACAGAACCTCTCTCTCCGTGTTTTGTTCTTGTTTAGCAGCAGATGTAATTTATATCACCAGCGCTTTATTTCATTACATTGAGCATGTCATAAAGTAATATTAAAATCTTTAGCGTAATATATATATATATATATATATATATATATATATATATATATATATATATATATATATATATATATATATATATATATATATATATATATATATATATATATATATATATATATATATATATATATATATATATATATATAAGAAACTTCCTATTTGTATTTTTTTAAATTTTTAAGTAACTGTTATTCGCATTGATATCATTTTTTTGCTATTAGTTTCGTGTAAAATTACACAAATCAAAATCAGTAACTGATTTCACATTACTTTTTGTTTTTCTTTTACTTATTATTATTTTAGATATAATTACATGATTAAAATTATAATTAACGATAACATTCCATGAAATTATAATATTTTCGATAAAAGAAAAAGATGCGTTTTCATGATGATATGAAAAGATGCTATATATATTAATTTTTTATTTTATTTTATCAAAGACATTGAGTATGGTAAAACTAATTTAAAATGCTAGAGATTTCTAATTAAATTCATAAGTACCGAACCGGGGTAATGAAGAATCTTTTCCTATTATTTAAATATTGAGTATTTGAAAATATTTTAAAAATATTCAATGTATTTTCGAAATGTTATCATTAGTATTAATTAGGAATATTTCATTCAATTAAGTAAGTCTTCAACATTCCGCTTTTGAAATAAGCTTAACGTTTCGTTAATTAAATATTTAAACTAAAATAATTTCGAAACCTTATTTTCATAAAAATCTCTTTATTATGTTTGGAATTGAGCATTTGGGATGATTCATTTATACATTTCATAAGAAAGTTGTCATTTTTTTACCAATTAAAGCATTTTCATTGGACAGAAGTAGTCTTAAATTCACAAACATTCTAATGTCTTTGGCTGTTACCGGTATAAAATGAATAACGAATCATTCATTAATAGTAACCTTCTTTTAATAGTAATTACCGATCTTATTTATTTTTTCTCCCTTCATAATATTATTCTCAGATTTTGATTTTGATTACTATTTAAAATTAAGGACAAAACTAAAAGTATTGTTTCTTTATTATATAAAGTCATTGTGTGATCTTACTTTATTTCGAGGTATTTTATGAAAAAGTTGCTTAGTTAATGTTTTACTATAATTGAACAGTAATTAAGTTATTTACTTCGGATCTTATATTTTTAATAAATGAATTTTTTAATTAAATTTTTATGTGAAACTGGGTTCAGACAAAGAATACAATTTAAATAATGAATAACAAAATATTTAAATTTCTAAAGCAATATTAAGAATAAGCATTTTTCTCTATTGTTAAATGATCTATTTCACATAAAATATTAAACTAGTTTATATAGTAACTAAAAATAAAATAAAAAGTAATAAAAAAATAAGTTTCTGGAGAAAATTGTTATGGAAACTGAGCAAAATTATCAGGCGAGAGTTTTATCGTAATAAAATTGGCAAGAAAATCTGTGGAACCAAATATGCGTTAAAATAAAAAAAAATTAGAATATCTTAACTGACTATTTTTTTTACTTAATTTTTTTAAAATTTTGATCAAATATATTTTTTATCGTTAATAAACTGAAAGGATTGCTGAGCAATCAATGTGGCTGGTGCGCGAAGCGAGAATAATAGTGGTGTTGGTGAGCAAACTGGAGGTTGAAGCGAGCATCTCTAGTAAAACATAATACTTATTTAATAGTAAAATATTATAGTGTATAGCATAAAACAACTTAATAAAATGAAACCGAGTTGTTACTGAACTGTGTTAGAAATGAAATGATTCTTGCTCAGGAGATTTGTAAATTAGAACTTTAATTTTATTAAGAGCTTCATTCGATACAGTTATACATTAAACATTAATTTGCAAACACGATTATATATTTATTCTTGTATGGTTTATTACTCAAAATGTATTAGTGCTTTTTCCTAAGAAATTAAAACTTGATTCGTCTAAGAGCAAGTCAATGAAATTCTAATTGGAAAACTGAAATAAATGATACAAACGGGTGTAATAAGTGAATTAAGAAACTAAATTAAAAACAAAATCTTCGATTATAAATAATTCAATAACATTAAATGACTTTTTCTTAATGATTACAAATTAACGTAAAAAGTAAAATTTTTGGTACAAGATATAAATTTCAATTTATTTGGTGTCCCTCCCAGGAGAATTGGTTTAACGTTGAACCATAATGTGGTGTAAAATGGTTCAACATTGTACTGTATTGTGGTGAAAATTTGCTTCTTGTCTAATAAACAGTGACTACACTCTTGAACTGAAAGGGAAAAAATCAAAATTACTTGAATTTTAACTTCGATATCACGAAAAAAGTTACATAATGTGATTGATAATTGAAATGGGTTACGTTTAAATTTGAACTAGCTTATGACTGCTCATTCGCTTGATATTTCATTTCTTTATAGATACTACAAAAATGGAATTTAATTGTTTTTTTAGAACAATATACGTACTAGTGTTTTATATATAGGAAATATTACACTGTAAACAATGGTTTCCAAACATTGAATAAAAATGTATCAAAATAGCTCTGAAGCAAATATAGTTGAATTTGAAAACCTTATGTACTCCTTGAGTATATTGACATGCTCTAAACATCATATCCTCATTATCAAAATTTATAGTCTCAAAAATGACACATTGTGTAATCATTTTGAATAATTTGCTGTTCAAACGAGAGTGAGTATAGTATCAAAAAGGATTGAATGTTGATTTGAACATAAAATTAAACTCAACATAATGAATCAACAGCACATGAGGTTCTTAAATTCGACTCTATCTGCTTCGGTGCTATTTTCACACATTTTTGCTCACATTTGAGAAACCCTTTTTTACAGAGTAAAGTGTCGGGGCTCTGGCCATAAAGATTGGTGGCCACAATGCTTGGTGAGTGAAGGAATGATCATATTTTGGAGGATTTTTGAAGAGTGCAATTTCTTCGATTTCCTTTTCTTCATATATTCATCTAAGGGACTTTGTGTCAAATCATCTACGATCCAACGGCATCAATGTTATATTTAAATAAAAGGATATGAATCGTTTTTTTGCTGGTGTATATCATTAAAGTTAAAGTTCATATCATCGTCCGATGAGACACAAGTGACTTTCTTCCCACATCGAGAGATTTTGCTTAATTTTTTTAATTTCAAATTTTATAACCGCGGGGAGGAACAGCTGAACCAATTCTGAGTTTACGACTCTCAATATTTAACTTCGTAGATTTGTAATTTGAACCCGACCCAGAGGTCAAGGAAACTCTAAGATCAAGCATTTGGAAAACTGACCTTTGTTGTTGAATTTTTGATGGAACTAGCCCGCATTTGCGTCACGTGGAGAGCAAAACAAAGAAAATCTCTCACGTTTAGTCTGTCGGCGAGGGGATTCTAACCAATAATCTGTCCACCATTGAGGATATTTTACGTCAGTACTGTGATCGTTGGGTGCCGGAAGCAGAATTCATATCATCCAGTGTCCGCTGGAATTCGAACCTGGGTTACCTCATAGGTAGGCTAACGCTCTATCCACTGAGTCACCGAAGCTCGAGTTATTTCGTTTATGCCACGCAAGATTGTTTTTCTGTTAAAGCTCATCAACGCCAAGAACACGTAGCTTGTCTCTGTTATTAAATGCACGTGATTTGCATATGTGTTGTGAATTGTGGGAATTCGTGCCAGAAGTAAACATTTTCGATACAACCTTTAAATTGTGGATCAATAAATGTGAGATTCCGTACTAAATCTCGAATTGCTTTGCCTTTAGTGTTTCAAGCCAACTATCCTTCCATGGTCGAAGTTAGATAATTCCGGATAACCATGTAAGCAATAACAATATTAACTAGCGTTTATCATGAAATACTGGAGTAAAAATAAAAGCCGGAAACAATTTGCTTATTAACACTGTTTTTATATTTAGGGCAAGCGCAAGCAGCTGATAAGGAAAGAATACAGCGTGTTAAAGGGTGCTTTTTTTATCTTGATAAGAATACTTGCCATGTGACCTATGGGTCTGAAAATACGAACTTCAAAGTGCTGTTTGTTTTCGGCTTTACATATTGCTTTTTCAATTAATTTTATTGCTTCAGTGTAGATGAAGAGAATAGAAGGGCTAGCTCACTTCGCTCTTAGAGCTGAAGCTACGATTTCCCTCCTCATGACGTCACTGTGCCCACAGATCTCGGAGATCGCAAGGAGAGATATTATGATAACTTTGCATCTTTCTCTTTGTAAAAATTAGTTAGACTTTTTCTGGTTATTAGCCTTCAAACGTTACGTAATTAACACCTTATTTCCGTTCATAAACATAGTTCAAAAAAACTTTCTTGGCCATTATATTAAAAAAAAATACCATTTTAAACTTATAAAAGTTTTTACTAGTTGGCGAAAATGACACTATAAATACTTTATTTTAAAAAGTTCTGTTTTAACTTTAATTATTAAGAAAAATGAAAGCATATATCGACACTTTTTTTATCTACATATTCTTTTATAACGATAAGTTGAGTTAAATTTAGATTCCCTGATTTTAAAATACGTCGTTAACAGCAATTTGTTCATACTTAATCATTAGGAAACATCAACCTTAAACGCTAATTATTGAAACAAAATAATAATTTAGGTTCATAATGACATTAGAAATTTTACAAATGTTTATAGATATTTAAATTCACGATGATATAATTTATAGATATTTAAATTTAAGAGAATATAATTTTTAAAAAAAATCATAAATATTTAGAATAACTACATTAAAAAATATGTTATGAAATTAGGAGAATTCCAACTATATACTATATATTTTATTTATACTTTTTATTTACATTTTAATTTTCTTTGACTTTATCCATTTTTAAATTTTTTTCACCCGCCTTTCTTTTTGAAATAACGAAGCGGTTTCTATTTAGATAATGAATTTTTATAAAAGTTCTTAACGACAGAATAAACGTATTGCTGTTTTATATTAACTGTATCATTTCAGAATCCATTCTTTACATAGCTGTTCATTTACTTTAGGTAACACGCGGAAAATTATATTTTTTTCCTTTTGTTTTTCTATCAGAATTTTTTCAAGTTGCAATCGCGCAAACTGGCATTTCGATAATAGTTTTAAATTTGTGTAAATTCACTGCAAAAACGGAGGAAAGTCATTATAGAAAATAACAAATGTCTTAGAATATCTCGCAAAAAGAAATGCTCCAATATTAGTTAGAGCTAGTAAGGCCGAACGCTCCGTTCTTGAAGTAAAAGTGCGAGCTTTGCGCCAAGTTGACGTAACTAGAGAAAATCGGAGGATCGGCGCCGCGAGAGAATAAAGGAGTGAACCAGCCCTTCTATTCTCTTTAGCCCTGGAATCCACTAGTTGATTTCGAAACATTTTTCTTTTTTAACTCCAAATATATATTCAATGTAAAATCATAATAAAAAAAGTGCTGCTTTGTATTGCAACAATTATTGCTCTGCACTTTTGTATTATATGTAACTTGGAATAAATAGATTGACGAACCTGCGGTAGTCTCAGGAAAGAGGACATAAAATTTATTTAAGATCAATTCTTCCGTAATTAACAAGATGGAAAAATATTTAGATCTGTCATTATTTGTATGAGCTAAGAGAAATTAAAAATTAATTTCACCACAGCCGAAATTTAAATACTCCACATTGGTTAACTTAACTTACTAAACAATTATTTCGTTAACCTCTTACTTTGACTAATTGATCAATTGAACAACAACTTCGAAATTTAGACTATAAGACCATTTCATATTTATATCCATTTAATTTTTACTTAGTTTCGTAGCATTTTTCAAAGCGATGCGTTTGGAAATTATTGTATTTAAAAGGTATTTTCTTTCATGTTGTGAACGTATTTATAATCTTGATGATGTGCCCTAATTCCCCTAGAAATTTGTAGCAACATTTATGCAATCGCCTGTTATTTACTTAAACAGTTTCGAACTTGTACATTTTGACAAAAATAGACATTAAAAAACTATATAGATATAGGAGCAAAATTAATTTCCAATTTGAAATCCTTACACCCGAATTCATGATCAAGTATTTGTATAAATGTAACAAAAAATTATTCCCCAGTAAAATTTTATATGATTGACAATTTCTTGACAAACATAACTGTTTTTGAAATTAATTCATAAGCTAATTATTATCTTGAAATAAAGTCTGTCAATTGTGGCTTGAGACCAAAAGAGTTAACCTTAAAAAACAAATGATATAAATCATTCTGACGATGAGAATTTCCCGTGATTCTAGTGAATTTATTATTCGATACTTTAGTCAGTACACGTTTCTAAAAGGTAAAAGTAACGTTGTTCGTGTAAACCAATTTCCAATCTACCTAAACCCAAAACATTCCTGAAAAAGCAATATTTCAAAAGATAAAAGCTCTTGCTTTTGTGGAAAGCGTTTACGATAGAATTCGGGCTAAAGAAGAGAAAAATGTGATGTCATTCCGAACAGAAAGAGTGATTTTGTTTCGAATGGAATAATCTTACATTTGATGAGTTTTTATTTTGAAAGATATAAAACTTCAAATAAACGGAAAACATGAGATGTATTTACTACATGAAAATTTTATCTGATAGATTTACGAGAATTTAAAAGAATTTTGAGTTTTTCATATATTTATGTTAAAAAAAAAAGCTGAAATTGTCAAGCAAACAAATAAGAAAACCTAATTCTTGAAAAGTCAATATATATATATATATATATATATATATATATATATATATATATATATATATATATATATATATATATATATATATATATATATATATATATATATATATATATATATATATATATATATATATATATATATATATATATATATATATATATATATATATATATGTGGCTGGGTGGCGCAGCTGGTTTGTCGTCGGCCATCTGCGGGTTCGATCCCCGGCCCAGACAACGAATTACCAGCATTCATAGCAGGTGTCCATTTATAAGTCAGAGCCCCAGTCTTACATATAAAGAAAAACCGTTTATTACACTGGACAATTAAAATTTAAAATTATTATATTAATACAGCAATTAGGAAGTTTACTTGCTAAATCAATTGATTCAGTATAAAAGGTCATACATCCAGACTATTTTACCCATTGGCTTTAGGAATAGCTTATCATAATTAATTCCTACCTTAAAATTAAATACGAGCTAATCTTAGCATTAAAAAATAACGCACTAAGTATTTTAAAATTTTATTGAAATAAAATTGATGAAATGAATTAAAAAACGGTTAGTGATTAAGTATGTTTTAAATTCATCAGTCCTTTTTAAAATTTCCTTATAATTGGAATAATTCCTGTAAAACCTAAAAGTCTGATTGGCAATTATACACCCAAGAGCCATTACATTATGACCACCCTCCATCTATAGCAATGGATTCGCCCAGGTTTCCATGGTTTCTCACCCAGGAACAATGTTTTCATGGGCACATTAGGACCCATAATCCTCATAGAATAATCCCTGACGTCTGTCAGCTACTTGAACATAGTTGCATTCCATAGTTTTCCTGCGAGGGAGAGTGTTTACCAACAGGATAATGTTAATCATAAGGGTCGAATCGTCATGGATTGGTTCGAAGAACATTCCAGTGACTTTCAAGTCATGTCTTGGCCCCCAAATTCACCTGACCTCAATCCAATAGAGCATTTGTGGTCCTACTTGGAAAGCCAAATTCGTGCTGCCACGCAACCCCCTCGCAATGTGAGGGAATTGCAGGACAAGTTGCTGAGCGCTTGGTACCAGATACCTCAGACTACCTATCAGCACCTTGTGGAATCAATGTCCCGGCGGGTGATAGCAGTTTTGAGGGTTAAATGTGGTCCTACATGTTATTAGCAGGGTGGTCATAATGTAATGGCTCTTCGGTGTATATCTATGCAACTCTATTTCTTTTTATATGTATACTAGGAAGTTAAGACCCCTGTTCACTACAACTCACCAACCCCGATGAAAGTTTCGCAATAATTGTTTTTTCTTGGCAGAAAACAGTTTTTCTACTAAAGTTAAAATTATTCACTTAACATGTATGTACTAAAAGGAATTCTGTTTGCTTACGCTTGCGCCTCTACTTCCCACTTCCAAATATTGCTATGTATTAGTATTATAAACATTTAGATCTCTTGGTGAACAGAAGTGATTTTTCGAAGTAATCATTTTTTAAAATAACATTTGTATTCTTTTAACATTATAATGTTCAAGCAAATTTGATGAGTTCACAGCAATAATTTAAAGTTTTCGCTAATAATAACAGTACTGGAAAATAACTTTAAATTAGGAATGCAAAATATTTAAAGTAAAACAATACCTTCACGACTTTTGTTAATTTTATGTTGATGACAACCAAAACAATTTGAAATGAATGAGGAAAAACTGGATCCTACCTCGTGATTTTTAGGCCAATAGAAATGCAATGTCAACAATGGAAAACTCTAACATCATTATTAGACATACTCAAAATAAAATGAAAATCGCTACTCAGCTTTAGATGGTAAGTTTAGTTGCAACATTTTAGCAAACAGCATTATTAAAAATGCCTTTTCACACAAATGCGTTTTCAATTTCAATTGACTGTTTTGTGCGCTACTAACCGCAAGTGTTCTGTGATTGGCTATGTGCTATCATTTCACTCTCTTTTTATTTTATATAAAGATATATAAATAAATAATATATAATATGCATAATATCACACACACACACACACATATATATATATATATATATATAATATATATATATGTTACCGTTAAAGTATATAATGCAGTTATTTCATAGAATACCTAGTTATTCTATGAAATAACTAGGTATTCTATAAATTAACTAATGAGAGACAGTTAAAGTGTAAAATAAACAATTTATCCAAAATGAAATAACTATTTATTCTATAAATAAACTAATGATATATATATATATATATATATATATATATATATATATATATATATATATATATATATATATATATATATATATTATTTATAATGTAATATGAAATAATAAAATTAGCTAAATAACTTCTAATTAAACTATTTCTAATGAAACAGTGTTTTTTCGTAATTCGTTCGAGGTGATTTCTTACTCGAAAAAGGAGAATTACCTATTCTAATATACAAAGAGATGATTCACTGAAAAAAATGCAAAAACATATTGACAATCAGCTTATGAAAAACTGAACGCAGTGGGAGGAAAAATGCAAATGAGAAACAATCAAAGTAAGATATTTTGAATTATAGTTTTTTTTAATTATATCTAGTCATTTTAGCATGTTTTTATTTGCTATACCATTTTGAAAGATATTTTACCTCCAATATAGTTAATAAAAATGGCATACTAGAATATACTGAAAGATTGGATTTTTAAATAATTTTTTATGTATCGAAATTGAACTGGAAAGCTTTTATTTCAATGTTAAATTTGCAACTTTTTTAACTAAAAATAAATTTAGGCAACTTTTTTAACTGCAAAAAAATAATTATGAAGAAGCAAGTTCGATCAAAATCTCAAGTTTTCATTTTATTTTTGTACGTTTCGAATTTTTTGTCTCTGAAAAGATTGAAGCGTATTACTTAGAAAATCAAAGTAAATCACTTGAAAGAATTTTTTTAAATGTATTCAACTTTGTGATACACGAAAAAAAATTCGTTTTATCTCAAGTAAAAGAGAACGATTTTTATCAATTTTTTAACCGTTATTGATTGTTCGTTTTTTTATTATCTCCGATTTAGTTTAAAATACCTATTTTAAATAAAAAAAAATATCGATGCGAAGTAACTATAGGTTTCAGAAGCAATAAATCAGTTCTTTGCATATATATCATGGTATTTTTTAAAGATATTATACGAAGTATACTCTTAAAGTGAGAACTTAGTTTTTTTATCTGCAAGATGCTTTAACTCTTGATATATTTGAAGCAATTCATTACAAAGATCTTGTTGAGGAACTTGAATCAAAGTAACCTAGTTATAAAAACGTATGTCTGTACGTCTGGTAATTTGAATGTATAATGTTTTGATTTAACGTTCTACTAGAAGGGAACACAGCATTGAAATCATTGTAAGAACCTCACCTCTATTTGGTTTAATAAGTTCGAAGATTACTTGTTTAAGTATAGTATGATTGTTGGTACGAGGACAGGGGTATTGTAAAGTTCTATTAATCAATCAGAATTACCCAAGCTGAAAAGTGGAACTTTTTTCTCTTGATGTTAATGTACTTTATAGACTTTTAACCAATAGGCTGTGAACTAAATTTGTATTTCAGGGTTTTCATTTCAAGGTCAAAAAAGCTGCTCGGCATGTCAAAAAATCAATAAATAATTTATTGATTATATATATTTTTTTATTTAAGGCTGTTTTTTTTTCTGTTTAACAAGAGGTGACTCAGTAAAATCAATAGGAACAGATACATTGTAAAAGCTGTGCTATAATATCTCTTCGAATTTGATGTTGAACAACCCCCTAAATTTTGTGAGAAGGAACACTTATTTAATTATTCATACCAAATAGTGCTTTAATGAACTATTTATAAAGTGTATGAAAGCTCTAAATACTTTATAAGCAAAAAAGGTTTACGCTATGATCACGTGCATGCAGACCATACACAAATTTTTTTTTAGCTCTCAAGAACTCCAATTCTGGAACTTTTTAGATATCGTATATAACTGACTGTTCACGTAATAAGATTATTTATATTTCAATTTTAAGTCTATTTTAACTTTATTAAAAATTTTATCATGCATAATTTCAATCTGTTTCTGTTATCTTAAGCCTAGCTCAAATTCTTCTGAATAATCTCTCTGTCCGTACATTTGATTTTCAAACTAATTTTGTTTTCAGAATGACTGCATGCATGCATTATAAATTAATGACTCTTATTGTCTCGTAAAAATAAATTTGCTGACTCTTTTGTGTCTCTTATCTTACTTGCAATTATAAATATTTGTGTTACTGAATACTCAGTATGGTGGTATCTACTTTTCTCCAAGTCATTTTACACCAAAGAACATATTGGTGTTTCACTATACCAAGAAATGTTTCTTGGTTCTGCACCTCTTTGGTGCAAAGTAGCTACCACCATTTTTTGGTGTTAAGATAAGCTTAATTTCTTTTTCTTGTAGTTAGCATAAAGATTTGAAACGGGAACTTGGCACTTATACATACTTAAAGGGGGTTTATCTTCTCTGAAAAAATAAGTGTGCAACAACTTATCTAAGCAAAACGCAGTTGGGCGTCCATGTAAATATTAATCCATCTACAGTTGTGAATCTCCTTTAAGCTGACTATGATCTTAATTTTGATGCTATTTTAAAACTTTAAGAAGTAAAAAAAAAAATGCTTTTCCATTGTGAATAGTATTCTGCGTCAACTATTGTTATTTGATTTCCACTGAGTGTGAGCACAGAAGAGGAGCATATAAGCAGTACTTGAACATTCTTGTTCTAGAGAAAATATTTGATTACTTTTCCTTTAATTATTCTTGAAGGAAAGGGCTTCAGCCACGCGACCTTGTTTCAATGTGTTTACCAGTCTCTCAATTAAAAAAGTAAACAGACTGGCACTGCTGAATGTGATTAAATCTAACTATCTTGGGGCCAAATGTTAAAAATTTCTTATTAAGGCAGCAGTTACATGCCTTCTACAAGAAGTAGTACAGATTTTTTGCATAGTTATTTTAAGTACTAGATACGTTTTAATTCGTATTTAGTTTGCGAATGGGAAAAACTTATCATAAGTTTCTTTTTAAGTTTTTCACCCGGCATATAGAAATGAAAATATTTAAAACATATTTCTAGTTGTCAAAAACGCCTTAAAATTTATCAACTTATAAAATTCAAAATTAAGTATCTAGGGTTCTACCCAAAACCGTAAAACAGGCCAAGTGGACAACGAGGGAAAAAGGTTTGGTGTCCTTTGCAATAGAATGACCATTTTATTTATGTTTTTGCTCTAGTTATTTCCTCCTTGAAGTTTACGCGGGATATTGTTTGTGGATTTGCTATTCTAATCTAAAACAGGCGTAGCATGTTTCCTATCATATAATATTTAAATGTATGCTTCATCAAATCTTCTTTTCAATGAATATGGTAGTAAATATCTTTATCCCCAGCAAAAATCAGATTTCATTAACATATATGAGTTCTTTAACATTTCCTTTACGTAAATATTGAATGACGTTAAAGGTTTGATGCCATGCTTTGCCTTTAAGAAAGAGTTGTAATTAACTCATTATTTAAGTTTCCATTAAAGATTTTTCGGCCAGCGCATTTTAAATTTCTAAAGCTTGTATTAAAGGAGAGTTAGAAAACTAATGAAAAATATTTATTACTTGCCTAACCTAACCGTATCGTGGATTTTTGGTGAATTGTTTCATAACATCAGCATATCACAACCAACTTCACTTTCTTGCAGACAGGAGGAGCTCGGATGAGGCTGCTCTCTTCTGGCCTATTTGAGAAAAGAACTTAAACTATTAATAAATCCTTTTTTCTTCTTAAAAATTTTAGTTTTATTAGAAAAATTGAAACTTAAGGATTTTTGAAAATGCTAACTGAACATCCTGATGGATAGCATTGTTTTATAAATATATAAAAATGCATTAACGAAAAATGATATGAATTATGTCTTCAATGTTTGCATTATTATACTATAATATCTATATTAATATTATTTGCATAGATTATTATCCATATTAATGTTATTAGTATAAATTTAAAACATATCTTGAGATTTGTAACGAAATAAATTTATTTAACTTAGAAGGTGTCATGCTTTTTAGAAATTGGCAATTCTTTTGGTAAAATTTTATATCAGGTATATTTTTATTGTTTGCTGTAACTATTGAATATTAGTTCATAGTATTTAGAACACAATGTTGTTTTTGAATACATTAGCCTTTAAACTACTATTTTATTAAAATTTTATTTCAGGTGCATTTTTACTATCAGCTGTTACTTTATAATTTTCAGAATTATTGAATAATAAAACTTATAAAATAATTTTATATTTTAGAACACAATATATTATGTGCTATTTTATTTATCTATTATTCCCTGTGTATTTTATTGTTATTATTTCAACGAACTCAGTTTTTTAGAAGTTTATTTTTATGTGATATAGCCTCCTAAATTTTTTACAAACTCTAATCCTCTCTTTCTACTAAGTTCTTAAATTGCACTTTCGAAATATTTTAAAAAATATTTTCAATCTTATCAAAAAAGAGTCAATCTTATGATTTAAATTTTTCTAGTGACTAATATGGTTATTTTTTATATAAAAAAATTCTAATTTTGCTTTCCGCAATAAAAAAAATTATTTAGTGATTTTATTTAGACTGATAAATAAAGTTCTATTACTCTCATTAAAGTTAAGTTTAAGAAAGATATAACATTCGATGTCATAGTCGATTGCGTTGCAGTTCTTAAAAAAACTAAAAAAACCTCCTTTGTCACTTCTAATTTTTTTGCTCTAATATTGACACCTCCTTGTGGAAAATCGGAAATTTCATTAAATGAAGAAAGTAAATTCTCATTTCTCTGACTCGATCACTTTTCCATTTTGTTCATCATTACGTTTGATGATTAATTTCACGATGCAGTCAGCTACGAATTAATGATTTTCTAATTGAACATTTTCATCCATTTTCTTGATCAACAGTCCCTTTATCGCGTAATTTTTTCTATTCATTTTCAGTCATTACGATTTTTTTATGTTTTAATTCATTCATAAGATTAGAAGAGCTTTTAATGTAACGTTTGTGTTTTTTTACAGTTAATCAATGCTAGAGTCTTTTTTTATTATTATTTTAACCCTAAGCAGATAAGACAACAGTCAGAAAAGTGTTGAAGAATTTTTTTTCGATAGAATTTTTTTTTCTCGTTGCCTTTTTCTCGTTGACTTTTTATGCTAAATAATTTGATTTATGATTCTCATATTGATACATTCTTACTTGAAAATTTATGAGCCCAATTGATTACATTAGCGGAAAAATAAATTAAGTATCCATTGTTTATACAATTTTATGAGATAGTCTTAAGTTTAAAATTTAATTCTATATGAATTTATTCTTTAATTCTTTTACCATTTAACTTTCAAAGAGTCTTAAAGGGCAAAAAATGTATTCTAGGATCGAAAAGTGTTTTAAATGTGTTTGAATTTGTATGGTACTTATTTTTATACCACAAATGCCTTCCGTGAAATTTAAATATCTTATAATAAATTATTTTGAAGTTCTAGAAAAGCATTTCAATCTTTACTTAGTACCCTTACACAGAGAGTTAATAAAATTGAACTTACAGCTCACTGCAAAATATTCCGCATCAAATAGGTTTAACGAATTACATGTCATTTATTTGAATTCAAATTTATTTTAATGACTTAGTATTTACTAAAAAGATGCAATTTTTTTTAAAAAAAAAGCTTTTATATGGATTTGAATGATTGTTTTGAATTCTTAGAATTTTGTGCATTTGCAATGCACCTAAGTTAGTAGCGAGCGAAGCGAGCTTGGTTTGCGAAGCAAACCATATAAGATTGTGTAGCAATTTTCGGGAGTTGGTGGAGCAGCCCACTAGTTCTAAAATAATATTTTACACAGAGATGTGGAGTCAGTAGTTGAATTGTTTGAAACTGAGCTGAACTGAGAACCCTGATTTTTCTGAGAGTTGGATTTTAAAAACTTCAACTCAGACTCTACTTAACTTTTCATCGAATTCATGGATAATATTAATGTCATTACTAAGTAAATAATAGTTTCAATTAATACAAGCACGATTTGTGTTAAATATATTTTATTTAAATGTTCATTTGATAATATAACTCAGCAGGTTAAAGAAATCAACTTTACAAAGTATGTTTGAACAAAATACTGAAATCGCAGAAAATACCATTATGAAAAGAGAAAAAAAAAGATTGATATTTATGTGCACCAGTCGCAAGCTTATAAACATCTTATTACGAAAATATTCTATTGGAAATGTTCCGGAGCTAGGAAATTAACACAAATGATGCATAGAATTCATTTGCATATCTTTTAATTAAATTTTAGTTTGACCTAAATAAATTTGGTTTTCGGAACTTATAAGAAATGTGTAATGTACTAAGTTTTTGGTATCAGCTACAAACTGAAACAACTAATTAACAGTTATAAAAACCAGACACTCTGAGCATCAGATACGTATCACTTTTAATTTAGATCTCTAATAAAAGGGCTTAAACTGAAAAGTAATGGTTATAAATAATACGTTTTATTAAACTTCCATTGTTGTTTGAAATATTTTATTTTATAATAGATAATATCTCAAATAATAAAATATTTTAATCAAGCTGTACTTTTTAAATTAAAATTTGTAGTATATAACGTGTTTTGAAAGGGAACATTTCTTCAAAGCGATAATAAAGCGAGAAATTAATCAAAATTATTTCATAGATATACTTTCATTGATAAGCGTTTTATGTTGCTCAAATTCTTTCCGATGCTTAAAACTATCGAGGAAAATAACAAAAAACAGAATAAATTAATTACTTTAAAATTGAAGTGTATATAAACAAAATGATCTTAAAAATGTTTTTCACATTGGTGCCAATCGATGGGTGTCAATATGAAATTTGTTATCTTGGAAATTTGAAATCTCGGAGTCTAATTATTACTTTTGTTCATGAATTCGTATTTCTTTAATCCAGATGAGATGAGTGAACTTTCATAATTTATAAGTTGTATAAATCAAACAATTGCAATCATGATTGTATTACAGAAAATATTGAACAACAAGAAAATTTATTGTTAAATGAAATAAAAAATAAAAACGTGAATTAAGTATAAATGAAAGTATAGAATTGAGTATAATATAATTCTGCCACTATAAATAAGATCCTCCCTAAGTGTCAAAGCATCAAATGATGGTAGGGAAGTAAGGAGACAAACACGTACACTATTAGAGATTTTTTGGGGAAAAATGGTTAAATAAGAATTTATTAAATTGTTATTTTACCATATTCAAAACAAAACAGTCAAATAACCGTAAATAAAATGGTATTAAAACCGTTAATGGTCAGAAAACCGTTTATTAATTACTTTCCCTTAATTCAGTTAAACAACCCAGAATATTATCGTACCAACTAGGACCACCTAATGAAGCTCCTTTGTTCCTTGCAGCTGGGTACATATTATAGCCAAGAGGGCAGATCTGTCATTCTCATGACTGACTGAGAATATTGACTTCGAATATCCTAATTTCAACGCTTTTTAACACACCTTATTTTTATGCAGAATATTGACTTTGAATTTTCTCAGAAAGGAAGTTTGGGTCCCAGTGCTGACACCACAGTATTTCCTTCATTTCCTTCAACACATGAAGAGTTTCAAGTTTTCTGCTCTTCCTAATTTCTGATCCTGGATTATTAGAATGCAATAATTTTATTCAATCATAGATGGCAGCACCATGAAGCTGATTAAAACCAAAAGTATTGTATTTTCCTTTATTACGATAGGACAACCATAACCTAACTCCAATGTCCTTTACCTAACGAAAAGCCCAGTTCCAGAGTCCAGTTAAATTTCTTTTTTACTGTTTTGAAACTATGCTGGTTGTAAATGATTAAAAAACCATATAGTTTTTTTACAGCATTTAAGGTTTTTTTAACCATACAGTTCTTTACTTTAAAGTTGACAATTAATTGGATGGACAGACTTCTGCCGGTCATTTTAATTTTAGAATGAAAATTTTAACAGTATGTAAAATGGTTTAACCAAACGATATGGGCAGAGGAAAAAAGTTGGAACAAGATAATGACAAACGAGAGATAAGAAAAAGCTGTGTAGGGATTTGTGCAACGGATTAAATTCGAGTGGACCTAAAATATTGCTGAATGGTTTTATATTAGATAGATGATTAACTAAATGGTTAGAGCTTTGTAATTATTAGAATTATTCCTTTTTTCATTGTTCTTAGTCAACTTAGCACAAAGTAGCAATATGATATTGACTATAGAATATTTTAATCGAATCTGAACTAATTAATACCAAAATGCGAAGAGCACCATCTATGAGAAATATTACCAACACACACGATGTTCTTTTTGCAAGGCGTCAAATTCAAGAAAAAGACTGCAGCACTTTACTTTGAATTCAGTCTGATATTTTTAGGTTAATTATAATGAGCATAAATTCCTTGACGCGGAAGTGAATTAATTACTAATAGATGGGTTAGTCTGATTTATTTTAGGCTGTTTAAGTAAAAGGACTAAGAGAAGTGAAGGGTAATTGAATGTAACTAAATAAAAAACTAATTAATATAAGAGTAGAAAAATACAGGCTTATTTAAAAAAAATTGAATTAAAAAAAAGTAAATTTAAAGGTAAAACAAGCTTTATTGAAATGTACTATGTACTGTATTTTTTTCAAAAAGATATAAGGACTTAACAGCACTTTTTATTAACCACAAATACAACGTGGTATTGAAATATATGTTTAAAAAATTATTCTAGTTATGAAAACAATAAGATACTTAACAGAAGCAGGAATTTGAATCAGTTTGATAAGATAATAGTTATTGATTTTCAACCAATTTTACAGCTGTAAAAAAGTAAGAAAAACTTTATAAATAACTTTTGAATTCTTAAGGAGGTCTACACATACAAAGTTGAAGCTTTTAAATCTGATTCACAACCAATAATATGCTAATAAGGGTTTAGGAAATCTCGAATACCGGCTTTTAGTAACTAAATATTTCTCTTGTATCCTTATTGAGAAAAATAATTGTAACTAATGTCCAGACAAAGTTAAAAAGCACGAGAGTCATGTCTGTTAAACTTTTTAAAATGTATGTGAATATTTTTTGTATACGTACGCAAAAGCCTTTTCCATTTTAAAAATAATTTAAACATTATTCATGCATTATAATCAAAAGATTCTAAGAAGTAGATAAGATTTCCTCAGCATTAGCTTTCCAAATAAACTATTTCTCGAAAATACTGACTCTAACCTGCATTTAATTTATCACTAACCCAGTCGTTGTTCTTGATCCAAATGTAACCTTCTTGCGCACGAAAATGTTAAAGAAAAGATTTAATAGAGCATTTAAATGGAAAATATTCTCTCGAAATTCATCGAAACAACAGCGTATCTTTTGAACCTCTTCATTAATTTTGAAAGCTTCTGAGTTATTTGCCAAATACACATAGGAACTTGAAGTACTGGATTTAAGGGTTACTTTTAAAGAATGTATTGCATAAGTTCCTTTCATTGCCAAGTAACATTAAATAGCACTTTAAAAATAAATTGGGTTTAAATTCCTCTTTGATGCCTTTTAAAGCATGAAAATTCTCATTTTATAATAGTATTTAAATGCGATTTTTGAATTTTCTTTTCAGATATTGCACAAAACAGCGAAAAAGCAGTTTTGTTCTTAACTGTAAGACTTCCGCTAACGAAAAACGTTTGAACATTTTTCGGCAATTTTTAAATTATTATTTTGTCTATTCCAAAATATGGTACAAGAAACAAGTTTATTCAGATTTCATATTTTCCGTTCATACCATAACGGTTCGGAATAACTTTAACTTTTTGTAGTAGAAATGTTTTTGAATCATTTTAAAATATGAAATCCAAATCACAACCACAGTAGAGCGACATAGCCCAAATTGGGCTCAGGAGATAGAGCGCTAGCCTGTAAATGAGATGAACTGGGTGCGAATCTTAGCGATGGCTGGTAGATACGAAATCTGTGCCTGGCTCGCTATGATCACATTGTAAAACTGAGTGAAATATCCTCAGTGGTAGGCGGATCATTGGTTAGAGTCTCCCTGACTTCAGGTTAACAGTGGAAGGTTTTCCTGGTTTTCTTCTCCATGTAACGCAAATGCGGGTTAATTCCATCAAAAAGTTCTCCACGAAAGCAAATTTTTCCCAGTACTTGATCCACGAGTATCTGTATTCTGGATTAGGTTTAATATTACAAGGCTACGGAATTGAAGTAGTAGTCGTAGTAGTCGGCGGTTACAAAATTGTAAATTAAACTTATAAATTAACGAGGATAATTTACTTACTGTGATTTTCTGTTCAGCACGAAATATATATATATATATATATATATATATATATATATATATATATATATATATATATATATATATATATATATATATATATATATATATATATATATATATATATATATATATATATATATATATATATATATATATATATATATATATATATTATATATATATATATATATATATATATATATATATATATATATATATATATATATATATATATATATATATATATATATATATATAAAATTATTGGATTAATCGTATATTTTTGTGGATATATTTACTAAACATTTTCTTTGTTAATTTATATAATTTTCCCATGTGCAAATACATTTCGCGTAAATCCATTGCCAAAATTATTTACTAAATAATTTCTCTGTTAATTTGTATAATTTCTCCATGTGCAAGTCCATTTCGGGCAAATCCGTGGCTAAAATTATTTTCAAACATGAAATTTATGTTTCTCCTTTCTATTTTATATTTTTTCTTAAATAAATATTTATTTTCTAATATTATTTATGATCAACTATTTAAATTATCCAGTATAATATTACCTTGCGCGCATCCATTTCAGGCCCACCCTTGGTAACTAACAAATCAATGTACAGCATAGCAAATCACTTCAGCAATGCAGTAAGAACGGCACTCTATTTTTTGAGCTTTTGTTTTCATATATATATATATATATATATATATATATATATATATATATATATATATATATATATATATATATATATATATATATATATATATATATATATATATATATATATATATATATATATATATATATATATATATATATATATATATATATATATATATATATATATATATATATATATATATATATATATATATATATATATATATATATATATATATATATATATATATATATACTTTATATATACTTTATTAGGATTTTAATATAGTTTTATTACGGATTGGTTGAGGCTGGCTTATAGGAGTTTAAAATTTAGTAATGAAAAGGTAATAAATGTATAAATGTATATAAATTGCTTCGAGCGATAAATATTAAAGTTATCAAAGTTATTTTGAAACACGCATCAAGAAAATGATTGGAATAACATAATAATAATGTCATCACTAAGTACGGTAATTGCTAGTACAGTTGCGGTACAACAACGTGATTGATATTTGATGAATATTGATGATGCATAATTGATATTAGATGAATACTGATTACACGTAATTGATAATAGATGCTGCTAGCTTTTAAACAGATTTGAAAGAAATTTAGAACAGTTTTTTTTATCATGTGTCCAATGTTTTCGTTGGAAAGTGGATAGAAATTTAGTCAATAGTTGAAGCTGTACTGCCAACCGTACTTAAACTATGCATACATGCAACCAGATGCATATGGTTATGCAAGCTGGTATGTAAAATAGTGAAATATACTTCTACTCAATGAGTTTTGAGCTATTCTTTTCTTTTAATGTTTTGTAGCGGCATCTCATGAAAAACATTACATTCAATTATTAAAATTTTTTTTGGCGGAAACTTTGATCCTGTGATTTAAATAACTTATATTCAAAGTTTCATTTGGATCCGTTCAGCAGAAACGGAGTAAAGAGTCTCTAAGTGCAATAAATTTAATTTTAAAAATCCTGTATTTGTGAACCAAATAAAAAATTTATGACAAAGAATGAGTTTAAAATCAATTTGGTTTGTTTACCTTTCTGAAGATTTCATTGAAATGCGACATCTTTTCTAAGTAGAATGAGAGAGGATTATCTTACAAAGAAAATTTTTAAATGTTTAGCATAAAGTAAATATCAAAGGTGAGCTAACTTAAACCGAACTTAAATATTTGAGACTGTAGAATTTAGTTCCCGGAATGCTATTTTTAGGTTTGAAGTTCTAAGTTAAATATAGTATATATACAATTACATTTAACAAATAATTTTCGCAACCTACATAAAGAGTGAGCACATAAAGTTTTTTTAAAAATAATTTAAATTTTTATAACGCAGTTTTTCTATAGGGGAAATAAAGAAATATTGTGATATAGCATTCAATTACATTCTATATATAGGGTGACTGAAAAGTATGAAAATGACCTAATACATCGAATCAAAAACCTACACTTATGAAATATTTGAGACGATCACTTATGAAATATATTAGAGAATTCTATGGTATTTAATCGATTTGGTTAACGAGAATACCTGATTAAATGGAACTCTGAGTTTTCAGTTATGTGTATAAATTAGTTTCTTAGATAATTGAGTTTTCATTTTCTCTATAAATAACAGATATGCTGAAATGCTATTGATTTTTTAATGAAACAGGGGTACCTTACCGTTAAACTCAAACCTACCTGCGGTTATGAGATAACTAATATTTAAATATTTTATTTCACTCTAGCCCTTCTCGTCAATCCAGGTAGAAGATTCTACTTCACGTTCTCATACAACTAATACTTGAATGATTAAAAAAGTACTTAATTTGGATTGAATTATGAAAAATTAAATATACTCTATTCTTTCAGTAAGTTATTTTTTGAATTTCCTATCAACAAAAAACAAGAAGGGACATCAAGGCTCTATCCATATCAAGCCTTTCAAGTACTAAAACAAGGCTGATTATTAGTTGAAATGAATGGTAGTAGGGGAAAAATGAGTACTTCACCCCAATTTAAGGGTTGATGACTTCTATTACTGTAGTGCTTTGGGATGAGCATTTCGTCTCACTTCAAATCGGTGACCTCTCTTCTATAGGATAACTGTTAAAACCCACTTCCTCAGTAGGGAGGAGAGTTCAACCCCATTGGTAAGCTTTTAGTAGGAATGAAGTAACATGGCTCTTTGCGTGGCATGGTTTGAACTAAATAAATGCTTCGTAAAAATCTTGGGTACTTATTTCTTCCTGACTATGTGTCGATTTAAAAAAGTTGAAGGGGACTTTTTATCTGAAACAAGTTTCAAATGAATTTCCCAGTGTAAATAATTATAAAAAGAATCCCAAAGTGTCCTCTATTATGTTAATCATATATATGTTCTTAACGTCACATTATTGAAACTGAACAAATGCGTTGTGAAAAATTTTAGTACATCGTTTTTGACATCTATGGCTATTTTTGAAAAATCTGACGTTTACTTTGCAATATAAAGCAAGTTTCAAATTAATTTCTTAATGGAAAAAGTTACAAAAATTCGCAATGCGTCCTCCTTTATTTTTACATATATGCTTTTAATGTAGCATTGTTTGGACTAAGCATTGCTTCTTAAAAATTTTGAGTTTATATTTTTCGACATATACGGGTATTTAAGGAATTGAAGCTCATTTCTTAATCTTAATCAAGTTTAGGATCAGTTTCTCATTGCAAAAATTCATAAAAAATTTGAAAATTGTCCTCTTTTCCGTCAAGTATACATATACTCTTGACACATCAATGTTTGGAGTAAATAAATCCTTCTCAGAAGTTTTGATTACTTATTTCTTGACACATTTTGGTATTCATGGAAAAATAGACGATCACTTTGCAATCAAGTTTTAAGTTTGAACAAGTTTCAAATGATTTCCACATTGCGAAAAATTATGAAAATTTGCAATATATCTTTCACGATCTTAACTATATTAATGCTCTTAACGTTGCATGGATTAAACATTTGCTTCTTAAAAATTTTGAATGCTTATTTCTTGACGTATTTCTGAAAAAAAATGACACCCACTTTATAATCTGAAGCAATATTAAAATTATTTCCTTATTATAAGAAATTAAGAAAAATTCGCAAATTGTACTTCGTTACGTTAGTTATACATATATGCTCTTAACATGAGTAAACAAAACCATCTTAAAATTTTGAGTCCGTATTTCTGGAAACATATTGGTATTTTTGAAAAAATAACGCTCATTTTGTAATCTTAAGCAAGTTTGAAAATGAATTTCTCAATGCAAAAAAATATAGAAAATTTCCAATTTGTCTTTCATAATGTTAAGTATAAAAATGCTCTTAATGTAGCATGGTTTGGACTAAACAAACGATTCTTAAACATTTTGGGTAATTATTTCTTTATATTCATGTACATTTTAGAAAAATTTGACTGCTTACTTTGTAATCTGAAACAGGTTTCAAATGAGTTCCTCATTTTCAAAAATTTAAAAAAATTTTCTTAATGTCCTTCAATATGTAAACTATAAATATGCTCGTAGTGCAGTATTGCTTGGAGTAAACTAATCGTTCTTAAAAATTGTGAGTATTTATTTCTTGACACATATGGGTATTTTTGAAAAAATTGACACTCACTTTGTAATTTAAAAAAAGTATCAATTGGTTTCTCATTGCAGAATTTTTTAAAAGTTCGTAAAATGAACTCCATTATGTTAATTATGTTATCCTTATATATGCTTTTCACACTTGACTTATACTTTTTATTTGAATCTAGTTTAAATGAGTCATTGCAAAAAATTTCACGTAGTTTTTCATTGCAAAAGTTTTCACGTAGTATAATTCACAAAGTATCCTCCATTATATTGATATATATGCTCACATCGTGAATAAAAATATCCTTCATAAAAATTTTAAGTACTTTTTTCCTGAAATATAAATGTATTTTTGAAATGAGTGACGCTTACTTTGATATTTGAAACAAGTTTCGAATGAATTACTCATTACAAAAAATTATAAAAAAATCAAAAGTTTCTTCCATTATATTAACAATATATATGTGCTCTTACCGTGACATGATTTAGATGGTGGAATGGTCAAAAAAATGTTAAATGTTTCAATAGAAAACCAAGTACTTCCACACGGGCAAAGTTGCAGAAAACGATGAAATAATTTATATTGATTAAAACTAATTAAGGTGTTTGGATTGGAAGAGGAATTGAAGAATTAGAATATTTAGTTGGAATATTTATTTTATTTTCTATTTCCTAACCTTAGTTGAACAGTTGACCCAATTTTGAGTATACGACTACCAATGCTCAACTCCACAGCCTTGTAATTCTGAACCTAATCCAGAAGATAAGGGAAATACTGGATCAAGTATTGGGAGAAATTCGCCTTCTTAGAGGACTTTTTGATTGAACTGTTCGGCATTACGGCATTACGGCTATTCGGCATTTCGTTACACGGAGAGGAAAATCACGAAAATCTTTGTTTAGTCTGACGACAAGGGGGCTCTAACTTATGATTTGTATACTGCAGAGGATGTTTTTCCAAGCCGGGAGCGGAATTCCTATTAACCAACCATCGTTGGGATTCGAACCATATTCACCTTATCGTCATGATAGCGATCTATCTTTGAAGCCATTACGGCTCAGTTAGAATACTTAGTATAATATTGGAGTGTATTTTGTTTGGTTACCATTAAAAATTATTTGTTGTACAAGATAATTTTGTAAGGTGATAAAGTTGGTGATACTAGCTAGTAACCTTTATTTTTCCAGTTAGTTAAAAAACTTACAAGGGAAACTAGGGAAGTGTGACTCGTCAATTTTGAAATAAACTAGTAGGATGTATGCCTTATGAAGAATAATTTTAGGGGGCAACATTCGTTTCGGCCCATAGAGGGTCCTATGAGAGATAAAAAATAATTAAGCATGTAGAAAAATCGGTATTTCATTACTTCAATGCAGACTATTAGTTATTATAATTATCTCATACTCCAATTAATTTTGTGCTACTTTCACGTACTATATAATGCATATTTATTGTCAAAATTGATTTCGAAAATTTTATATATCTGTAGTTTTACAGAAAAAAAAATTAAAAAAATTGGCATTTTTTTAAAAAAAAATTTGGCATCAAATTTTTTAATTTTTTTTTTCCAAAAAATTTTACAATATTAAAACTAGTAAACAGTAATAAATTTCATTTATATGAGAGTCGAAATATAATACGCATTTTCCCAAACTGATGGAATTTTTTCTTATTTAATGTGTATCCAAAAATGTGATTTATAAAAAAAAAATTTTTTTTTTCATATTGTTAGATCTTGCAAAAAAATCTGAAATAATTTATGTGATTGCATAAAATTAAATTGCATTTATAAAAATGTTTTCAAATTTGTTTGGCGAGAAATTTAAACTTAAAAAATGTTTAATATTTCAATTCGATTTTTTTCATAAAAGATCAACTGTACTGTATACGCAAAATTTGAAGTGATATGTCACTTTAAGTGGAAAATCCGTTGATATCTATGTCCTGTGAATTGTTCAATATTTTGTCAAAACATTGCTATCTTTATAATATTATTTTTATATCTGATATCCTAGCTAATTTTTGAAATATTTAATTTTGAAAGTTGGCATTAGCTAGGATATCAGGTATAAAGATAATTGTATGAATAATATTTCAAAAATAGCAATGTTTTGACAAAATATTGAACAATTCACAGGACAATTTATTTAAATAATATTTAATTTTTTTGGCAAAAAATTAAAATTTTTTTGAAACTTATTTTTTTCTTCATTTTTTTACCAGTTGTGCAATAAAAAAAATAAGAAAAAAAATGTGTCTATTAAAGCGACAAATACTTACAAATTTTGTTTATATAGTACAGTTGGCATACAGTTACATAGTACAGTTGACAAATCATTGAAAACTGAAATATTTTTTAAGTTCAAATTTCCCGCCAAACAAATTTGAAAACATTTTTATAAATGCAATTTAATTTTATGCAATCATATAAATTATTTCAGATTTTTTTGCAAGATCTAACAATATGAAAAAAAAAAATTTTTTTTTATAAATCACATTTTTGGATACACATTAAATATGAAAAAATTCCATCAGTTTGGGAAAATGCGTATTATATTTCGACTCTCATATAAATGAAATTTATTACTGTTTACTAGTTTTAATATTGGAAAATTTATTGAAAAAAAAAATTTTAAAAATTTCATACCAAAATTTTTTTTTTTTTTTAAAATGCCAATTTTTTTTATTTTTATTTATTTTTTTTTTTTATTTTTTTTTTGAAAAACTACAGATATATAAAATTTTCGAAATCAATTTTGACAATAAATATGCATTATATAGTACGTGAAAGTACCATAAAATTAATTGGAGTATAAGATAATTACAATAACTAATAGTCTGCATTGAAGTAATGAAATACCGATTTTTCTACATACTTAATTATTTTTTTTCTCTCATAGGACCCTCTATGGGCCGAAACGAATGTTGTCCCTTAAAATTATTCCTCATAAGGCATACATCCCACTAGTTTATTTCAAAATTGGCGAGTCACACTTCCCTAGTTTCCCTTGTTAGACATGAATTAAGAAAAAAAAAGGATTTAAATTTTTCAGCCGTACCGATAGAAATTGAAAGCCTTTAATAGAAACAGTCAATGAATTTTTTATTTTAAAGTTAGCAACTTTAGAATGGTTTAGGAACTCGATTATATTTCCACTTTACTTTTACCCAATTTTAAACTTATTCGCACCTGGTGTCTAACTACGCAAAGAAATGAATTTTTAGTGTGAGATTCAGATTGTTGGATTGATTCAGCTCACGCAGACCTTAACGCTTGCAAGAACAAAAGTTGAGCTTCTACGATATTTATTTTTAACTATTTGAAAAGAATTTTGATTCTATATTTCCTCTTCTGATTGCTTAAAATTAATGATAGAAAATGTTTATTTTAAGGAAAAGAAAGTGGCTTCCAAATATTAAATGTTTTAATTAATATTAATTGGTTAGAAGTAGTTAAAAGTTTTAATTTTTGGTCATATTTTTATAGATTTCTAAGACAAAATAAACATAAACTATAAACTTCTTTTAACATATTTTATTTAAATTGTTGGAAACAAACTTTCAAATAAGAAGGTATAGTAATTTTTTTAGTGATGGAAAAATATTCGGATATGAAAGTATAAATAATCTTATTTGCTTCCTTTGAAAACATTTGTAAAATATTTAAAAAATAACTATTTTTCTTCGTATGAAGCAACTTTAAAGTTTATCATCAAGTTTAATTTTTTTGAAATGGATTTTGTAATATGATTACTTGTCTTCAAAGTCTCATAATTGAAAATGTTTAAAAATTCTGATAAAAACTTAAATACTGACAACATAAAAATAAATATATTTTTATTAAGAAGCTCGCTCCTATAAAGCAGAAAAAAACATTAGAAAATTCTTTTCAAAGTAAGCTTGTTACAATAAGGGTATTTAGTTTTTTATTTCTGAAGGAAAAAAAAACAAATACATACAAAAAACTGAAATTACCATTCCTTTTTTCAATTGCATTTTTAAGATTATTTAAAAATGAATGCTTTTTTATTATAAATTTGAGATTCATTTAAATACATTTAAATGATTTAAGATTCATAGATATTTATGATTTATACCTATTTAATACAGTACCTATAGTACCTATTGCCAAAATTAAGCAAGCATAGTTGGAGTCAATAGTAGTATGTAATATATTTGCATTTCTTCTAAATAAATTAGTGCTATTTATCCAACAATTTTTACTATTCAGTACAAAATTTATTTATTTTCATTTAAAAAACCAATGATTTTAGGCACTTAAATTTATAAAGTCTCTTATTTAAAGCAGTTCAATAAAAAGCAAGCAAGTGGTTTCATATAAAATTAGGATATATAATTTGGTGACGTAGTCGTTTATGTCCCCACTCTTGCGTTAATGATTAAGTTTAGCTGAAGAAATTAATAAAAAATACTTAGATATTAAACAACGTGCAAAAAATTATGATAATTAAACTATTTATAATTTAGTATAAACATTTCTGGAGTTCCGACTAACTCCTCATTTTATTACTTTATTTTAATAATAATTATTAATGAATAATAATAATTAGGAAATATTTAATTATAATTAATCAATATTAAATATTATTTACTTTAGGCCTGAATTACATGAAATTTAAGATTTTAGATTATTTTCTTGCTGAAACACTATTTAAGAGTAAGTAAAATTACATTTCATTCATCAATACGCCTGCCTGTTCATTGTTAATCGAGAGTAAAAATATTATTTACGTTTGCATTCTAAATGTTAAATTATAAATCTTCTAAATTAAACAATTATTTGTGTTCATAGGGAGCATTTTATAAGAATCATTTTTAAAGTAAATAATAAAAGCTTATTCATCGTCACTCTGAAGTTCCTAATTGAATTTAAGTTGGACATAATAAAAACTTTTCTATACCATTATCGCTTCAAATGAATTAAATAATTGAAAATTAAAGTTGAAAGAGTATAAGAATTATCTCTCTTTAACAGGTCCAATGAATAGAAGCAGAAAAGTTTTGCTTGAATTAACTTACTTTGAGAAAATCTATACTTGACTTAAAACTAATGGCTAAATCAATTAATTGAAAAGCTTCCAATCATTTTTAAGCGAGTAAAGTCCAGGTCTAACAGGTAGCTTAAAATTAATTAACTTATATGTTTAGTTTTGCATTTTTTGTACAAGATTTTCGCTTGAGAAATTAATCTTGCTCTTTAGAAATAAATTAAGTTAGTTGTCTTTCATGCACTTTGATTAGAAACAAATCAAAGTGCTCATTTAAAAATTAAAGGCTGGCAATCAAAGATGCCTTTAATTAAAGATTTAACTAAGCAACACATGTAAATGATGAGTGTATTTTTTTATTCTTTCATCGAAGCGGAAGACTAATGATGTATAATTATAATTTTTTGCCTGTTTATCTGTAAATTTTAAATCATTATTTAGATTAAATATATATTGCTAATTATAAACACTTTTGAATGCTTATAAACGAAAAAATAAATAAATTCCTATTTATTCCCATTTCACGGCAGTTTTGATAATTCAATCACATAATTTGTCAAAATGTATACAATTTGCATTTTAAAAGTTTCTTGAACAATATAAAGTAACATGACATTAAAAGAACACTTTTAAAATGATTTTCCATATGAAATTATGGTTCTATAAAATAATTTTAGAAATAGGCTGAACTAGAATTGTATTATTAATATTGTTTCCTTTGTTGCATTATGGTATGTGATAAAAAAGCTGTAAATATGATTTATAGGTACAGGCTTTAAAGTCTGTGTATTTTCATTTATACGCACTTCTCTTTTTCTTTGAGTGTGAAGAATCTAAATTTGTAAATAAATTACCGGGGATATAGTGTTTATTTACATAGACTACGTTTTTGCATCTGATGCCCGTAAAGCAAATTAATACCTGGAGTGATTAAATACACTAACAACCATAAAAATTATACACCAGGAAAATTGCACACCACACTCGTAAAATTTTCATAAAAGATAAAAAAAAATGGTGTAATATGAAAAGCGATTAAATTTTAAGGATATTTATGTAAAAAAGACGGCAGACGCGAAAAATTATAAGTCGCATAATAGAGTATCTGTAGTACTTTTCTCATGCTCAGTTTTTATTTGAATTTTGCTTTTGACTTAAAAATTGTTGTAATGCGTCCTGAGCAAAGAAGAAATGCCAACCATCACGTGACTAACTTTACGAATTTAACTTTCTTGTTAGGGATCCAGCGGATTAACCGATTTTTGAGATAAGTGTTCATCACCATCGCATCCCAGACATTTCTTAACTTAAGATAAAATCAGACACAATTAAATGCCTTTTGCACCGATTCCTTTTTACTAATTGTAATTGTGCTAAAATATCTCAGCAAAAGATTTCAGTCTGTCGAAGATTTCTCTTTTTACGCACTTCTCCCTTCGCTGCTCTGTTCAATTCTCCTTGACTTTTCATAATGTGGTTGCGGAAATGGGATGAACATAGGTTTCAAACACGGTTAATAAACAATTTTGTTATACAATCATTGTCTTTTATCTATGCAGATTTTGCAGTGTTTAGAACCCTGGAGTTTCGGCTGAAAATATAAAGTGCTTAGTTTCTTACAGTAGGGAATATCTAGGGGAAAATGGTGTATTTAAAGTTCTGGAGTATGCTCTGAAAATTTTGAGCGCATCCCTTTTTGATAGTAGGGATTATCTAAGGGATAATACAGTATTAAGAACTCTATAGTATCTACCGAAAACTTTGATTGTTTCGTTTTTTATAGTAAAGGATTATCTAGAGAAAAGTATAGCAAGATCTCTAATTATGTCGTAATTGCGCTATAAGAGAAGAAATTTAATACGTTTATATGGTTCTCCTTATTACTGTCAAACCATACAGCTTGAAGTGAAAGTCTTTTATGGTATTTAATTCTTAAGAAATGCAAAGCCTAAGATCCTTTTTACAGGAAACAGGATATCTAATTATAATAAATCTTATTTTCAATAATGGAGAAAGAGAGAGATTTTAGACAGAAAATTAAAGTACGACTCATTAGAGGTTTGGTTATACTATCTAGGCGAACCTACGATAAACATTAATAAAAACATATCATAACCTTTACATAAACATTAATAAATTTATTTATTATTTGAAATTTTTTCATCATGTAAGAGATAAGTACAATAGCATATTAAAACATTGATTAAATGGAAGTTTCATAGGAATACTTTTCCATCGAAGTAAAAACAACGAAAAAGTATATTTTTTATTTAAACTTAGTTATGAAATAAAGTTAGAAAATTTTTTAAACTTTTTTATTATAGTTTGAATCCTTTAAAAAAAGCATAAGCTTTTTCTTATTTAAAGTATAAATGTTTCGACTCAGATAAAATACGCTGACTAAGAGACTAAAGCAATCAAAAAACGTTTTTCATTTTGCAACCATCTTCGAGTAATTTATCACAGAAATAACTTTATGCTTCAATTTATCAGTAAAGCATTATTCTCAAGAGCCATAATTTTTCAATATATTTGCAGTCTAACTGCTGTTTGGAAACTAAAATCTCGCCAACTCAGCTATTAAAGCCAAACTGAGCAATAAATCTCAAATATTGTTTTTTAGAAAATATTAAACTTGGAATTTTTTTTTTTACTGTATGTATGTTTTTTTCATTTTGTACTTAGTTAAAAAATGTCTGATGATCGAATAGCGTGATATAGCACTCAACTTTTAAGAAAATATTTTTTTATTTCCTTCCAATGCATTTTGTTTTTAAATTTTATTTTTTCCAGTTTGTAATTTCTATTCTTAGATTTAAGTGTATACTGAGTTTTGAAACAATACTAATCCCCTAAAAAAAACCAAAGGAAAATTATAAAAAAATAAATCTTAACGAAAATCCTTATTTTTCCAGTCAAAAATTTAAATGAGAGTTCTTTGATCTCACAAGAAGAGTAATATTTATAAAACTCTGTCAATGTCCTTTTATTTTATAGCCTTCGTTGAACAACCGTTCCAATTTTTGATTTTACGTCAACCAATGTTTAATTCAGTAACCTTAGTACTTTGAGTCCGGCCCCAAATGATAAGGGAACTCTTGGATTGCATAGGAAAAAATTTGAATTTGTGGTGGACTGTTTGATTGAACTAATACGCATTAGTGTTATATGGAGAAGAAAATCATAAACCCTCCCACTGTTAGCCTGACGGCAAGGGGACACTAACCCATGATGTTTCTACCACTGATTATATTTTACTTTAACACTGTAATCGATGCGAGCCGGGTGTTTAATCTGTATCAACTTGCCATCGCTAGGATTTGAACCTAGGTAGCCTCATTTGGAGGCTAGCACTCTATCCCCTGAGCTACCAAGGCTGAAACTCAATTCTAGGAATTCAAAATAGGTAAAAAATAAATAAAAATAAAATTAATAACATGCTCAATATTTCAGATTTTTTTTCCAATTGCAATGCACCCCTCACTCTTCAGCACAATAATTTCTATTTGGGATTTCAGGTTGCAACCTAGAGAGGTTAAGCCACAACGTGAAAAAGTCGCAAGAAAATTAAGCAAGCCACTTATGTATAAAGATGAAAATTACGAAAAACATTTCAATTGTGTTCAACGACATCGGGACTTCAAACTTTGATTAAATTAACAATACTTATAATATTTTATTATTTATTGTAGTTAGCAATTTAAAAAAAAATTGGCTGAATGAATTAAGCCAAATACACAATAAAATTGACTTAATGTGGTGAATGTCGGCGAAATTATTGTAACTTTTAACTCAGAAAAAAAAACAACAAAACACGAACTTATAAAATAGGTATTATGAGAGATGAATACATTTTCTCTAAGGTCCGATGCATGGTCTTTGTTCAACAAAAACTGGAGAAAAAAAATACTGAAAAGCACTTGAAATTAGAATAATTTCCGGACAAATTAGAATTTTGCTAAAAACTTAGTTTTTATTCCTCCATTAAAAAAGATAGTTTCAGCACCTCATAAATTTTGTATTTGCTTTTAACAGCGCTGCAGAAAGTAAGAGGTAATTTTTAACTTAAGGTATGACAATTAATTATTCTCAAATTAATTATTGACTGCTTTATTTTTATGCCATCATTATTTTTGATTATAATTTTTAACATTCAGAGGCATGACTGTTCCTTTCATGTTTCTGAATGTAATAGTTTCCGTGCCGAAAAACAAAATGTGATGTAAGTTTGGAAATACCGACAAAATATATAAAGCACTTAAAATGTTTTTTTAAAGTAGAAATATAAATTAATTTAAAATGTTATCTCTCTACTTCGAAAAAAATAGCGAAATAAACATAAAAATAGAGTAAAACAATAATTGTTAGCAATAATAGATAAAATAATTTATAAGCACTTTATCTCTCTTCTTTAAAAAAATATCAAAGCAAACATAAAAATTGCGAAAGACAATAATTGCTGATGATAATTGAAACTAAATTATTTTAAATCCTTTAATTAATAATTAGTAGTTAATGATTTTAAATCATTTAATCTCTCTACTTCCAAAAAAAATATAAAAATTGCGAATGACATTAATTGTTGAGAATAAATGAAACAACAATAATTGATAAAATGATTTAAAATTATTTCATCTCTCTACTTAAATGTTTTGAAAAATAATTGTTTTGTACAATTAATTTATATTTTCCTCAAACGTTTATTTTCTTTTCACCTTAAACGGACCATCGTTACGATATAAGCGACATGACACTTTTACTATTAATCAAAATCCAATGGTCCAATGGTGGCAGCTATTTTGAGTACAATAGTGGTAGCAATTTTGAGTATAATGGTGGTAGCAATTTTGAGTACAATGGTGGTAGCAATTTTGAATATAATGGTGGTAGCAATTTTGAGTACAATGGTGGTAGCAATTTTGAGTACAATGGTGGTAGCAATTTTGAGTATAATGGTGGTAGCAATTCTGAGTACAATAGTGGTAGCAATTTTGAATATAATGGTGGTAGCAATTTTGAGTACAATGGTGGTAAGCAATTTTCAGTACAAAAGTGGCTGGGTGGCGCAGTTGGTTTGTCGTCGGCCTTCTGAACCCAAGTCTGCGGGCTCGATCCATGGTCCAGACACCGGATTTTCGGGATGCAGAAAATCCTCAGCGACCATGTCGTATGATTATGCGGCATGTAAAAAGATCCCTGGAGTGCCTTATTGGCTCTTGGCATTTCCGGCAAAATTAAATTCCTAGTGCACTTTAGCATCCAAATAGAGTCTCGGTGCTACCATCTAGTGTGGCAGAAACTAGACGTCCAAATTAACATGACCAACGGTATCTCACCCATTGTGGTGGTCCTGAAAGAGTGGATACCACCTAAGGAAAATGCACTAGGTCTGCTCATCGGCAACTCCGATTGTGCTGCACATAAGAAATAATTTTTTTTTAAGTACAATGGTGGTAGCAATTTTGAGTACAATGGTGGTAGCAATTTTGAGTACAATGGTGGTAGCAATTTTGAGTATAATGGGGGTAGCAAACTGTATATGATGACATATGGTGTGTATAGAATTGTTATGTGGTAGCAAAAATAATCTATTACTCTTATTGTTGTCATATTTACAATTAACTAAATAAAAATTAAATATGTAATTAAATCTATAAGTTTAATTAATATTATAATCATTTGCAATAATTATACCTAGTAAACTTTAAATACTTCCGGACAGTTAGGGGTTAACCGTCATCAAATCATATTTTTTTATCAATCAAAGGTCATATAAATTTTAAAGCTATATTAAAACTAAAAGTAACTAAACGCAAAATCAAAATGTTTATATTGTTTAGTAAATAAGAAAAAATTAATTATGAAAGATTAGTCAATTTAATAAAATCACTCTTTTGTAACTTTATAAATAATATTTGTTTTGTTCATCTTTAGAAATTTAGATCACTTCGCATGAGCGAGAGATTTAATTAAGTGTTTTGAAAAGGTACATCAGACGTTTATTCCTTGATTAAAGTTTCTTGACTGATCTGTCATAAATTGACTTAACGATAATTAATTTTGAACATTAACTGACTTGATACCTTTTGAGAAGATAATGTTTAAAGTTACATGGATATGTAAAAATAAAAAAAATTAATAAAATAATTTAACAAATAACAAATTAACAATTTAACAAATAACAAATTAATAAATAACAAATTAACAATTTAACAAATAACAAATTAATAAATAACAAATTAATAAATAATAAATTAAATAAAATATATTAATACTAAAAGTAACTAAACGCAAAATCAAAATGTTTATATTGTTTAGTAAATAAGAAAAAATAAATTATGAAAGATTAGTCAATTTAATAAAATCACTCTTTTGCAACTTTATAAATAATATTTGTCTTGTTCATCTTTAGAAATCTAGATCACTTCGCATGAGCGAAAGATTTAATTAAGTGCTTTGAAAAGGTACATCAGACTTTTATTCCTTCATTAACGTTTCTTGACTGCGCTGTCATAAATGGACTTAACGATAATTAATTTTGAACATTAACTGACTTGATACCTTTTGAGAAGATAATGTTTAAAGTTACATGGATATGTAAAAATAAAACTAAAGGATACTATGGCAGGGAATTTAATGCTTTGACTGATTATATTTGGTCATTAATTTCTCGCATCTGGTAATTTCTTTCTACAAAATTTCTTTATCTATTGTGTTCGTTCGATAAATATATCGATAAATCAACATACGCATTTTGTAAATATATCGATAATTCACAAAATAGTTTTATAAGAAATTAAGAAAGTTTCGAATTAATTCGTTTAATTAATATCTCATTAAATGTTAGGTTTTTATGAAAGTGAAAAAAAGCATTTTTCCTCTGGGACTTAAAAAGAAAGCTATGAAATGCAGAAAATACTTTTCATTGAAAATTTTGCTTCAACTTTACTGATATTCTAAAGTTAAATTTAGGGAAACAGCAATTCAGTTAAAGTCGAGTGAACCATGAAGTTTTCACAGCTAAAAAGGTTTTTTCAAAATATCGAATTGCAAATAAATTATGACAGGATAAGTCAGTAAAATAAAGCAGCAGGCAAGTAATCCTGCTATAATTTATTTGCATTTTGATTCAATGCTGAAAAGTGGTTGTCAAAATATCAAAACAAATATAAATTATAACCGGACTACTCAGTAACATAAAGCTGTATAGATAGGATAGCTCAGTAGGATAATCCTGTTATAAGTTATTTTGATTTTGATTCAAAGATGAAAAATGTTTTTCAAATTATAAAAATGAAAATAAATTATGACCGGATAACTCAGTAGGATAAGACAGTGGGGAAGTAATCTTGCTATAATTTATTTGCATTTTGATTCAATGCTAAAAAGTGCTTATCAAAATATCAAACTAAAAATAAACTATGACCGAATAACTCAGTAGGGTAAGTAATACTGTTATAATTTAATTACATTTTGATTTAATGCTGAAAAGTGTTTTTCAAAATATAAAAATAAATTATGATTGGATAACTCAATAGGAAAAGGTAATGGGTAAGTAATCTTGCTATAATTTATTTGCATTTTGATTCAATACTGAAAAGTTTTTCAAAATATAAAAATAAAAATTAATTATGATCGGATGACTTAGTTGGATAAAGCTGTAGGGATATAATCCTGCTATAATTTATTTGCATTTTGATTTAATGCTGAAAAGTGTTTTTCAAAATATAAAAATAAATTATGATTGGATGACTTAGTTGGATAAAGCTGTAGGGATATAATCCTGCTATAATTTATTTGCAATTTGATTCAATGCTGAAAAGTGTTTTTCAAAATATAAAAATAAATTATGATTGGATGACTTAGTTGGATAAAGCTGTATGGATATAATCTTGCTATAATTTATTTGCAATTTGATTCAATGCTGAAAAGTGTTTTTCAAAATATAAAAATAAATTATGATCGGATGACTTAGTTGGATAAAGCTGTAGGGATATAATCCTGCTATAATTTATTTGCAATTTGATTCAATGCTGAAAAGCGTTTTTCAAAATATAAAAATAAATTATGATCGGATGACTCAGTTGGATAAAGCTGTAGGGATATAATCTTGCTATAATTTATTTGCAATTTGATTCAATGCTGAAAAGTGTTTTTCAAAATATAAAAATAAATTATGATCGGATGACTTAGTTGGATAAAGCTGTAGGGATATAATCCTGCCATAATTTATTTGCAATTTGATTCAATGCAGAAAAGTGTTAGTCAGAATATCAAAATAAAAATAAATTATGACCGGATAACTCTGTAAGGTAAGGCAGTGGGGAAGTAATCTTGCTATTAATTAGTTAATTAATTAATTTTCTTGATATTTTTAAAACATTTTTTTTCAGAGTTTGAAACTCCATGGTTAACTTGGATTTTACCTGAATTCTTCTTTTTTTAAACTTATATTTTAGAATTCTATCGGAGGTGAAATAGAATGTAGGGTTTCTTCCACAGTACATCGTGCTCTTAAATTAAGGTAAAGGTCTTTTAATTTACAGTTAATTCTATAACATTTTTTAAAAAAAGTCATGTTTTATGCGTAAATTGTCATTTTAATGGAGTTCTATTTTATAATTTTAGTTAAAATTTTGTTTGTTTTACTTTGCAAGTAAACTTTTTTGTAAAAGTAACTGCAATAATAAATATGGATTCATAAGCCCTGCTCGAGTGCTCACCAAATCTCATACTTTCTTTGGAAGAAATTTTGTTATGTGAGTCGTTATACCAATTTTACGCGATGCGAAAACTTTATAAAAACGGTTATAGAATAACCGTAACATCTAATAGAATATAACATCATAGAATATATCATAACATCTTATAGAATAACCGTAACAAGTTATTTTAACCAATAAAAGCAAATAGAATATTTTAGCTTCCCTTTTCAAACACATAAATACAATGCGTGTTAATAACCAGCTTAATAATACTATTGTGTGCTAATTTCATTTATCTTTCTTTTAAAAAAACGTAAATGAATGTTTCAGAAATGCAAATATTATCTCATATTATCAAATAGAAATATAAAAAAAGGGTACATTTTTATACCTTATAAAACTAATTAGTTTAACTCCGTGTTCTTGTTTTTAAAAATTCCAGAGTGGCCCTCCTAAGATACACATTTTTTAGCAAAGCACGAAAAATTGTGAAAATCAATATTTTGAGTTTTGACATTTATTTTCAATGCTTCTTAATTAATTAAAAAATTCGTAAAATACATTTTTAGAAGATTTTTGTCAGTTATTAGTAATCTACTCTGTTAGAGTTTTCCTTCTAAAATTATGAAAAAACTATCGGCAGCAGTCTGTCCATCTGATTAGCTGTGAAGTTACGATAAAGAAAATTTTGTACATTTAGTATTTTGAAACCATTTGCTACTAGTATGGTTACTAAAGTATAAATTCTTGTTATCCATTTACAATTAGCATGGTAACAAAATGAAAAGAAGTTTAACTTGACTTAGGAGCTAAATCTTTCGTCGGTTAATGGGCATTGGGGAGAGCAGGACACAAATTGGGGTGTGCTGGAAACTCTTCTTGTTTTGAAGGGATTGGAGGAAATGTGGCAATATCAACGCTGGGTTTCGAACCCCTGTTTTCTCAGTTATGAGTCTGCCAATCAGCCTTTCCGGTTATAATATGAGCACAGTTGCAAGGAAGTAAGTGGCTTCATTAGGTGGGTTTAGTTAGTCAGATAAAATTCTGGTTGAATAACCGTATGCAGGTGAAAACAGTTAATAAACGGTTTTTCTCTCAGTTAACTATTTGATCACAATCTAATTTATGGTGAGCTGACTGTTTTGTTTAAATATGGAAAAATAATAATTAAATAAATTTTTATTTAACAATTCTTTCCGACAAATTTCTAACTATACAATTTTGCAAATTTAGGTCGGGAATAAATTGATTATTTGAATTAAGGAAAATATATGCGTTTATAATTCAGTTTAAAAACAAATTTAACAATTAACAGAACAAACAAAAGTATGAAACTTTACTTGAAGGATAGAAACATGAAGTTTGTTTTAATATTAAATAAGTAAATGAATTTTATATTAATCAGAAATAACAGATTGAAAGTTTATTATTTTACGCATTCAGATATAAATTTAGAATTACAGCCATTACTTTTACAATTCTGGACATTTTTTCAAGCTACTTGAAAGTTTATTGTAAAGGATTTCATATTTATTTCAAATAAACATCTCTCTTGAGAGCAAAGACAACAATTGAGAAAATATTTTCAAATTTAATTTTCCGAAAAACAAATGCTAATACGTAGTACTTCATTTTTAAGAAAATAAATATTTTCTAGAATTGAATTTCAGTCAAGTATGTTTGTTTTGAAAGTTATGATACAAAAATGCCTGTAAAGCGCAATGTTTTTGAAGCTGGAAAGTAATTTGGTAACAGCTTAGCTGAAATTGAATAAATTTTGAAATCAGTTTGTTTATTCGTTAAATTAAACAGAGCAATAAATTTGATTATTTTGTGGGTTTCGTCCTGGGAAGAATATATTTAACATGTACTGAAATTCGCAAAGTAATCATATTTTGTCATTTTGCTATATGCATTGTTATGACATTTTTCCAAGGAAAATTTTTTGTGAGTAAGATATAATTTTTTAAAAATATCTTTTTGCATAATAAATAACTTGAAACTGTAGTGAACACAAAGCAGCCAAAAAATTACGTTACTTATTTATTTAATATTACGTAATTTTATTTCCTTTCAAAAAAGGTATTGTTATTCTCGTATTTCAATCGAGTAAAAGGATCGCAATAATAAATTAACTATTTTACTTAAAAACAAATAATATAAAAAAAATATAGTCAATTCATAGTTAGGTCAAAAAAGAAATTTTTCATATTAGTTACTTTTTAAACTAACTAATTTAATTAGTTTTTCAGTGATCTACACGCTTCGTTGCTGATGGTATTTATTCTTAAATTAATATCTTTCTAAATATCTTATATAAGAAAAATATTTTCTCCCATATAAAACTAAAATAAATTAATTAAAATTAATTAATGAATTAATATTTGAAAAAACTGTATTAAAATCAAGTGTCATCCACTACAAGTTTAGAAAAATGCATTTGAACTGGAGAGGATGAATAAAAAGTATTTTATTAACAATTGAAAATTTGAACAAGATATATAAATATATATAGGGAGAGTGTGAAATAATAGTAGAAATTGAAAAAAAAACATTTAAAGCACTTCTGTTTTCCTATAAGATTTCCTTACTGTGGTGATAATTTGTGTTACCATATACGTCAGGTATCTTTGAATAATTTGCTTTTATTGGTATTAAAAATGTATCTAGTCCAAATATGGGATGTAGAAGTGATAAGTTGATATTATAATTAAAAAAAAAATGCGAAAATTAAATAATAACGTGGGCAATCCCACGGTAATCAATTATAATTTTACACGAAATTTTGTATGAATTTGAATAAAACTATTTTTAATATTTCTACTTAAGGCTAAGACATTTTAAGTATAAATATATAGTTATGTAATGTTTTTTGAAGAATATTTTAATGAATTTTATGCATCACGAGGTATAAAAAAATATGAAGTCGCCCTTATCTACTTTTTACTATATTTTATTGCATTCAAATTTAATTAAGCCCGAAAATAAACAAAAAGCTCTAATAGCTGCTTCAAATGAATAAATTTATAAAACTCTAATTCCTTACTACTTTTGTTTTAATATTTATTCATGAGATATAATTCTACCCTTATATAGCTAATTTCGAAGTTATTATGCCCAATAAAACGGATAAGATGCACGTTTTTACGTTATTTTAATATATATATTTCTACATAACTACTTAAGTAACCATACTCTGACTCTCATGGATTTACGCCATTATTAAACAAGATGAATTAAAAAAAGTAAAGTGCTATTTAAAAATTGAATAAAAAATACTTTTCTTGAAGTGTACCCTACTACTTTCTCCTGTCATATTTTTACTAAAGTAATTTTGCTGTTAAAAATGAATAAAATATCGAGATCTCTAACATTTTTTGGCAAAATATTTTATTGAAATTTGTATCTCTATATGGCATGAAAACAGAAAGGTACAAAACCTTTTTCCATTACTGTCGGCCCATTCATATTGAGCAGAAAACTGACTGTATGATTCAGTTCTCTGAAACAATTCTTCAACCCAGTTTGCAGTACTTACCTACAATTTTTATTAATGATCTTTTCCCAGTGCTCTCTGCTATTATTACGTTTTCGATTTTGATTTCTAAGCCATGTTAAAGATTTAAAACTGAAATTGGTATTTCTGTTATAAAGTAATACTTTGATATTGCTATATTTCGCAAAATTCTAAGATAAACATATTTAAATCTATATCTAACCATTTTTTAATTATTGAGCACATTTATTTAGCGGTAAATTAATAAGATTTAAGCAGTAAATAAGGTTTCGTTCATTTATGATCTCAGTATACTCCAGACGAAACATGCAATTAAAATAATTAATAGAAAATTGTAAACATTATTTGGAATTAAAGCTTCGCACAGATTCTAAATAGTCTGCTTGGCAAAAAACATTTAATGAGTAAAAAATTAAATGGGAATTAAAAAAAACTAAATATTGTATATGCAATTGCAATGGTTAAATTTGTTTTAAATTTAATCCCAGTAGAAGGAGAAGCTAAATCTGTAAAACCAAAGCTGCGTTAATGAAGCAAAAAATTATGAATTTTACAATCAACTACTCTTTAATTTAGATGTTAATGTTTCTAATCAAGAAATTAAAAAAATATTGTAAGAATGTCAGAGTTTGGTGAACGAATGTCAAAGGGCGGAGATCCATTATTGTGAGATAAATTTATTTTATCTTTATCTATTTTATTTCTAAACTAAATGATGGATAAAACACGGTATCCGATGTATTTAAATTACGTTCTCTGGCGTTCTTTTGACTATTTTTCAGATACAAAACAACTTGCAACCTTTAAAGTATACTACACTTAGATACCCAGGGATTTCTGTTATTATTAAATGAGCTCTGCACCATCTATATTTAATTGAGTTTATCGATTATTCCGCCTTTGATATTCTCTTTCTTATGCATTCTTCGAATCTACCGAAGAAAGAAATAGGCTTACTTTGAATATGTTCTATAGAAATTGTTTAAGGAGCGTATATTTTATTCATCTTTGTCTGGTGAATAAAAAAAGCGAGAGAGATTCGAAGCCTCATGTAGGGATTCTGTATAAGAAATCTATTTTTTCTTCCTGAATTGCGTAAACATTCCAACTTCTCCCATGAGGTTTTTGTCAGTGAATAGATATTCAAACCGCACATGGTTTATGTTTGTTTATAATATAAAATTTCTTAACAATTTCTGAAATGCTCTTCGCTTTAACAGTTTAAGACCAATTCAATTTTTCGGAAACTCAATGTAAAAGTTAATCAAATGTCTAATAATTTATTTTTCCTACAACAGTACTTTACCGAAGTAATTTCTTGCAAGAATACTACAATAGTTTCTTACAACAACACTTTACTGAAGCATACACGAAATGGTTTTTTCTACAAGCATTCTAGATGTGCACGATATTTCAATAATTTCTTACATGGCTTAAGCCGGGAATTTTGTAAATCTTACAAACCTTCAGAATGTGGTCTTCCTTTGAATGTTCCGCAAAACAAGACCAAGTAAAGCTGCCTAAGTTTAATTGAAGTTAATTTTTGATTCTCTTTTATTGATTTATCTGTTTATATATTGATATTTAATTAAGTTTAAAAAACTACTGCATTTACTTTTATATATATATGTCACGGCGAAGGACCGAAATCGGTGGTTGTTGACTTTCACCGGTGAATGTCGACGAACACCAAATACGTCGGTGAAAGATCGAATATTTCATTACATTCTTGTACATTCGGACCCTCACCGGTGTATGTCGACAATCACAGATATGCTTTGGTGAAAGTCCGAAATATTTATTACATTAGATTTGATATGAATTTATTCGTGGACATAATTACATTTATTCGATATTTTAACCCTACACTGATGTTTTTTTTAGGTTAAGTGCCACTGCCCGGTATACTGCCCGGTATACCCTACACTAATGTTTTTTAAGGTCAAGTGCCATTGCCCGGTATATACTTGCCCGATACTCCAAACACTGATGTTTCTTCTAATCTACCAATATATAGGATCAATATATATATATATATATATATATATATATATATATATATATATATATATATATATATATATATATATATATATATATATATATATATATATATATATATATATATATATATATATATTACCGCTGCAAAACACAATAGAAATAGTACCTATTACCATAATTAATTGAGCCATATTTTTTTAATTTATCATCGTCGATGAACAGTCGAACGTATTTCGATTTTATGACTCATACTGTTCAATTCCGAAACCTTGTGATTTTGAACCAAATCCAGAAGACAAGTGTACTCTTGAATCAAACATTGGGAGAAATTTGCCTCTATGGAGGACTTCTTGATGAAAAAAACCTGCATTTGCTTTCCATGAGGAGGAAAGCCACTAAAAATATTACGGTTAGCCTAACGGCTAGGAACTCTAATCCCTGATCCTAATCCTGAGGATATTTCACGTCAGCATTGTTGGTGCAATACGAATCCGGGTCACCTTACTGAAAGACGTATCCCCATAGCTAATATGGCTCAATTGATTTACATTTTATTTTATTTTATAACCGTAACTAAGCAGCCCGACCCAATTCTGGGTTTGCGACTCCCAATGTTCAACGTCGTAACTTTGCGATTTTGAACTCAATCCAAATGACAAGGGAACTCCTGGATCAAGCATTTGAAGAAATTTGCCTTCGGGAGAACCTTTTGATGGAACTAATCCGAATTTGCGTTACACGGAGAGAAAAACCACGAAAACTTCCTACGTTTAGACTGACTGCAAGGAGACACAAACCCATAATCAGTCTACCACTGAGGATATTTAAAGTCACTGTGGTCGGAGTGAGCCAGGTGCGGTATTCGATTTGATCAGCCATTGCTGGGATTTGAACCCAGTTCGTCAAATGGATCCTTTGGCCCGATTGCACCTATCATTGGGCGAAATATTTATTTTCAGCTATTTGGAGACCTCTGGCAGTCATTCATGGACTACAAGTACCTAAACAAAGATAGAATTTTTAGTAGAGTAGTGCTATTAATAACTATTAATAAAAAAACATTTCGACAAGGACTTAATAATAAAAATAATAATATAAACATTTCAATGTTTCTTTCAATATACAGTCGCCACTCATTTAAAAAGTTGAAGAGTTAGAAGTTTAAGGCATGCATTTTGGAATTATTTTTCTTTAAAAATATTTTAAACGGATTTCTTGTCCATTATCTAGTACATTATTTATTGCTAGAAATTTTTTATGTAAATAAATAAAGAAAAACAAAATAAATTGCAAAAAAATATTTTATGATTAATGCATTTTACATTAGGAAAAATAATAATAAAAATAAAAAAATGGAGGAAGAGTTTCACGTGGTAATTTTTTTACACTATTTTTATTATTTTATCGAATACTTACTTTTTTTAAATGAATTTCTTAAAATTACTACAAGGACTGAAAAATTATCACTACTAACGCGAAAACAAAATAATATGTTAACGAGTTTGATAACAAAAAATTTAGGAAAAATAATTTATTCTAAAGAAACTTTTTTTTCGATCGAGTAAAGGAATTTATTTTTCACTACACTATTTTGAACTAAAAACAAACTAGGTCTTATCTGTTATAGAATTTTTTTTCTTCTCTTGATGTTTCCCTCTTACTCTTATTTTCTATGTTGTGTCATTCACTTTTTGTTAATGCTGAGAAATATAGAAATTTCATCCAGAACATAAATATATGAATAGAATTCGAGCCTTAAAGAGAAAAGAAAATTTTTTTTTCAAGAATTTTAGGAAAAGAGACAATAAAGGATATATAGCTTGATCTAGATTTTTTTTTATAGAAATATTATAAGAGGAATTGAATCTGTACATATATATGAAATAATCCTTACTATAAAATAATCTATACTATGAAATAACCTATAAAGAATCTGTGACTGTATACCGGATCGTTGGCTCTGAAAATACGACATTCACCGTGAAGCTAAATAAGTACAATTGTAACCTAATTAATTTAATTTCTATTTTTTAGTTATATTTTTATTTCAGATACATTTGAAAAATGAAATTTTTTTATTGGTTTCGAGGAAGCAATTGTTTGAAATTAAACTGTTAAACAATTTAATTTCGTCAAATATTTTAAGGATAACATCAGTGATGTTTGGTAGCTTGTAGCTCTAATAAAAAAGCAGTTTATTGCACGCTTTGTAATACTTAATTATCATTTATTCGTTATGTCAGAATATCTGAATGATCAACCTGATCGTTGTAACATAAGCGTACTACGTGACTGAATTTGTATTTCTGTAGTTACCTGAAACCACCTGAGTTACCATAGTTATGCTTTTAAAACGTGGTGGCCTAACGCTACAGCATAATTCCAGTTGATATCGAATACAGTTGATCTTTGGATTGATTATCTAAAAGACTAAGTATGTGTTTTGCTTAATTTAATGATGAAAGTCACAGAGAAGAGAAACCAATTATAAAAATAAACTTTGGAATTATTTTAGCCTCATTACTTGCGTTGGTATTTGTCTTACAGTTTGTTGCTTGATTTTGTAGTATTGTTCTGTACTGATTTATTGATTATTTTTCTCTCTGTACGAAGAATGAATTTTCACCAAATTATAAATAAAACGTTGAACGAATTAAAGTTTTAATTAGCGTTTTAAATAATGCTTAAAAATATTTCCATAAGGAATCATTTTTATGAAATAAAACGAACATAATAATAAAATAATAGGGCTAAGGACGCATTTTTAATATGCTGATATAAGTTATCTGTAAAGAGAATGTATGAAATAAGTTTTTTCCGACTCGTATAAATTAATGTCCTTTGTTTTAAAAAAAAACATAACTAGTTGTACCTTTTCAAGCAAACTATTTCGAAAAAGTTCAGAAAAAAAGTTTTAAACGAAAATATGCAGTCACAAATCTTTAAAATAACATAAAATAGTATGTTAATTAAATTATATCTGTTTCTCCAAAATTTTATGCAACTCCAGTTATATACAAGAATATACTGTTTTTAAAAGAACTATGGTAATAGATTAGCACCATTAGCAATTACTTTTAAATGCAAGTCATTTTCATATGAAAGTGACAAAAACGCACACACAGCTACAGACTTCATATAATAAAATTTTATACTCGCTAAACAGAAACTAAAATTCAAAATATAATTTTCAAAAACATTAGCATTCTGCATAAAAATCTAAAATAAGTAAATTCAATTCTTAAACTACACTCACAAAAACACATGAATTGTCGTAGACTTCAGCAAGTCGGAAATCATCCATTAATTTAAGTATTATGAACGCTATTAATTTTCATAACAGAAAGAAATCTTAATTTCTAGTTTATATCAAATTTTATGTATTAACATGTTTTGTGATTTAAGATAAAAATAGGTTTATTATTGCATCGATTGTATCACAATGTTTTTGATCAAACCATTTAAATCATTTTTGTTAGAAAATAATTTTTACTTGCTAGGCTTTGGATACGTTTCTGAAATTTCGAAAAAAAATTTAACACTTTTCAGTTTGCAGCAAAAGAATTACATTACAGAAACAAACAAATGGATATCTGTATAAATTAAGGAATTTTTACATTTTGCAAACATAATAAATGATATTTTTATTTAAATGTTTGGGAATTGAAGAGATAATAACTGTGAATAAGAACTGTGTTTGAATTTTTGAGAAATTTATTGCCATCAAATTTTTTTATTATAATTAATAAAATTGACTATAGATATATAAAAAATAATAAAGATGATTATATTTGCAGTAAAACTACGACAAAAATTGACATAAATTTTTTCATTTGCTTATGAATCTAATGTTTCATCTTGTTGTTTCTGTAATTTATCTTGATTTGCAAAAAGAAAATAAATTTTTATAAACAGATATTGAAAAAAAAAATTGAAACATCTAAAGTAAATGAAAATAAGAAAATAAACTAACTAGTTATACAATTAGTAATGAAGTAATGGAAAATCTTTAGTTTCATGAAGTCTCAATGGAAAAGCAATTCCGTTTTATTTTACTAATGCAACCAAGTAGTTAACAGTTTTTTCCTAAATATATTGAAATATTCAGCATATATTATAACTTTAAAAACAAAACAAAATATTCCTTTGCAATCACAAAGAATATTTACTCATCATAAAGTAGATAATCAAATAATTTCTTAATTTATATTAATTAATTTATATTGATTCATTTCTTTTTATAAAAATTTGCTTAAATAATTAATTTGATTTAAAACTTTGGTTAATTAAATGCAATTAAGGTAGATTTAGATTGTTCCAGGAGAGCATATTTGCTATCTTTTTTAAACGTAATTCAAGTTTTGTTGTATCTTTTATAAAAATATACTGAGTTCTTCGCACTGAAAAGTTTCAAACTTTTTTCTTTTATTCATTTACAATTTGAAAAATTAGTTCAAAATATGAAATGTTTTTTTTATAAACATTTTATGAGACAGTTCATCATTATTGCTTGGGTGTTTTATTATTTTGGTTTTTAATGCACATGATAATTTTTAAAATTAAATTAATTCAACTCTATGGCTTTGTTTACACAAAATGAGCAAATTGAAATACGATACAAGCGAATATCGATTCCATAATCTTGGAATTTTACATAATCTTGGTACAAAAGAGTTATTCAACTATTTGAAGCTGTGTTGCTTGATACGTATAAATAAATACGAAATACAGTTCTTTATTTTGCGTGACTAAACTTTTTCATAAACTCTTTTGTCCCTTAGGCAGACCAATATAAAATAATCCAGTGTTCTGGTAACTATTTTGACTTCATAACCATTTTATGTCAAAAAAGGTGGATTAATATTCAACGAGAATTAACTTTACCTCACTTTTGTAGCCTAGATATTCATGAACAGATTCCTTTAGTTAGATTCAACGTTAGGAGAAATAGAGTAGTGTAGAAAACTAAAAAATCAGAAATTCTTTTTATTTTACTTAACATTGTCATGGATTGGATTATTGTTTGTTATTTTTATATTACACACGTTGCTTGGTTCTGAAATGCCATAACTTATGTTTTAGAACTATCAATGAATGATTACTTATTAAGGAAAAAAGTTGTTTATTCCAAGAATAAATATTCAGTTTCTTTATTTATTATTTGTTCTAAAATTTAGAAACGTTTGTTTCTTTCAAAAATAGTACGGATATAAGGTTTGTGCTTAAAAAGTATTAATCTATTAGAAATTTTGAATCATGTTATAAAATTACTTACATTTGCTGCAACTTTTATACTGCTCTAAACTAAACTTCATTATCGAGAACTTAATTTTTTTAACTTGATTCTCAATATTTTAATTTAACATAAGTTGATGCATTATTATGAACTTTAAATTACCAAGTAATTTGCATAATTCAAAATACTCGACAGAATAATTTGCTTTGAATCGAAGCTGGTTTTAATTTACCATCTGAACTAAAATGCTTTCCTAACCCATATATCTTTATTATTATTATTAACCCATATTATCTTTAACTTGATTATCTGACACTATAATTTAATATGAAAAGTATGTTTTACTTTATTACTTTGTGTTATTAAATGTGTTATTAAATGTGGCTAAAACCTTAAGTTACATTATGCTAAAAATTGGGGTTCGACATTACAAATTGTAATGCATTTTTTGGCTTCTGTTTTTCTTTATTTTTAAAGTAAATATTTAAAAAAAAAACATTTTTCTACTCTTTTTAATTTTTTTTTAGGATTATCATTATAAATCAGAAAAAAAAACTCTTGTTGAGAGATTTTTATGACAAAGAGAAACTGAGAATTTCATGTTCAGGAATATTTGTCTAATATGAGTACGAGTTTTATTAAGTGAAAATCAGCTTAAGTAAAATGATTTATTCAGATAGCATAAAAATATCTAGTCACAACACACTGTAAACATGTTTATCAAACGCAAGAAATAAACAATATAATCCAAACAACCATACATTATCACATCGTGCCTTATAATACTTGTAATAAGTATTTTTTAAAATAATTATGTCTTATCATTCTTTGTCTCATAAATCTAATGCTTTGTTAGAAATGTATGGATTTATCTATACTAAGTACAAATAGCAAGAGCCAAGCTTATAGCGAATGACATTTACGATTTTATTGCCTATCTAAGTATCCAGGCTTAGATAGGTGCAATTTTTTCAAGGCTATTCTTTTAGGATATAGAAATATTGATAAATGTTTTAATGAAAGTGGTGCGCATTAAACATTGATCTTTGGCTATTAGAGATATAAATATTCTGCTTTTGTATTTCCCATTTCTTCCATGAATGCATAGACTGTTATTTTTCTTTTATTATCATCGAAACATAGGAAATAAAGTTTTGATTGCTTTCAAAATCAAGATTTTTATTTTATTTTTTAAAGTTCACTCTTAAAAATAATTTTTCATCACATAAGTATTTTAAAATACAAATCTGCTATTTAAAAATTCATTTTTTCATATGAAAATATAACAAATAACTGAGACGGTTTGCTCTATAATAGCCATTCTTAATATTTAAATTTAAAAACTGATGTCATAGAATTTACACGTTAGAGGTTGTAAATTAATTACTTTGCAGGAGATATAAAAAATATCAAAACCTGTTTTATCTTTGGAGTGAAGTTGACTGACAAATATTCGACACATCACAAAGTTTTGACAGGCAATGAAAATGGTTTAATAATTTCCCGTACTTCTTTCCTCACTAGTAATAGGACTGATTTCGATAACACTTTTGTTTTATTCTTGATTAAATATTAATTTGCTACTCTAATTGTATACACATTTTAATTAATTACGGCAAATGTTATTGATCAAAACATTAAAGCCGGTGATAACAGGAATTACTACACACACGTGGTCTTTTGTGTTTAATTAACCCACTAGTTTAATTAAAGCCATTTTCTTAAATTAATTTTCGATGTTGACGTCAGTTGAATCAGTTATATAAGTTGAAACATATCACAGGTTTTAATATTGCGAGTTTTTTAAAGGTAAGTGTTTTTACATCGCGAGATAGTTAACTGTATTTTTTCTTCCTTAAATATATATTAGAATCCTTTATCGAAATGAAAACAAAAAGCATAAACTTTGGGGGTATGAAAATAATATTTAATTCAAGAAATAAGATAAAAGTTATCGAAATACGGCAAACCTGAGTAGAGGTATTTGAAAGTAATAAACATCAAAACAGGTTTGATTGCAAGTTTAAAATTCTTCATATTTCTTAAAACTATACTAAGAAAGTCGTATTTGTTTCCTCAATCAATAAAAAATTATATTGTTGTTTATGACATTAAGAATGTCTTTTTACATATGAACTTATTAAATAAACTTTGTTACACAATGCATGATCAAAGATACGCAAAGCATGATTGAAGATACGATACGCATACACATATGCATGATCAAAGATACGATGCGAAATACGCAAAGAGTAAAATTAACACTAAGGGATGCAAACTTTAAACCGCTTTCCGGATCAAGCAATTAGAACCATATTTTTAAGAATGCGGCGTACTCCTACATTTTGAGAGTAAGAAATGGAACTCCTTTTAAAGAAAATTATATTTATTCAATGAAAAAGCGTTCTTGTGCCTGATTTCGTAGCTTTATATATATCCAGCACTAATTAACTAGTATATTTGAAATCACCTCCGTAAACCATAAAAACAGAGCCTTAGTCCGCGAACATCAAGTCATTTGATCAAAAGTTATTCAAGATATTTCATTTTCTTTTTGCGCACTAGATATTTTAGTCTTCTGTTACACTATCTAACCAAATTTATTTCTGATATCAAACTAACATAAGCCGAATACGGAAGTATTACAGATTAGTTACTTGACATTGAGAGAAAACAAGCCCCTACGTTTTTTATTTCAACTTTGACATACATGATTCAGAAAACTTTTTTTAAATGTTAATAGTAAAAACTTTTTTAAATGTTAATAGTAAAAACTTTTTTTTAACTGCGAATCCAAACTTTACAGTAATTAATTGATCAAGAACACAATCACTTTTAATGTTAGAGTAATATTTTCTTTTGCAATTTTCATCTTTTTTCTTGTTGTCGAATTCGAACTTTGAAGTCAACTTCGCACATAGTGCTTTTAAGCTTTGCATTTTATTTTTTATCTTTTATTCTTGTACTTATTTTTTTGTGATTGAAGATAAATGAAATAATGCAAAAAATTTTATATTTCGTTTAAAAAAATTATATGTTTTTATTTAATTTTTTATTTTATTTTGATGACTAAAATAACTTTACCAAATATTTTAATCTATATCGCTCCAGTGAACAAAAGTTGTGTGAAAGAAGCAAAAGTTGTTTTATCATTATAAATATCATAAAATATTTTATTTTTGAAATTTTCTTATATTTTAATTCGTAGAAATATTCTATTGCTCAAAAACGCTATTTGATTGAAAAAAAAACTGATAAAAAATTACTTGGTGAAGATTTTCTAGTATGAAAAGAATCTTCAGCATGAAAAACGTGAAAATATGCAGGGTTTTCTGTAAATACCACCCTTAATATTTATGTATATATGCATGTAGAATCTCAAAATGAAGACTAAAAATTAAGCACTTTGAAGATTGAAAATAAACGTTTAGGCAAGACAAAATAAAGTTCTGTTTAAATCTACCCAAGCCCAGAAATTCGGATGTAATAAACATCAGAACAGGTTTAATTATAATTTGTGGATGTTTTTTATTACTGTTTTAAGAACTTATCTGTGTTTCTTCCGCAAACTTGTCTTTTTGTTTATTACATTCTCTTTTCTTCAGTGTGATTTGTCAGATTTTCATTGAAATTTGACTTTCAATTTGAGACACAAAATTTTTGTTTAATATTAATTCATAATTTTTTATTTTTTTTGAAAATACAAGAGAACTAAGTTTTTTTAAAAAAAAAAATTCAATTCTAATTATTTCCAATTTCTTTGAGCTAGTATAGTTTTAAAAAGAGAGCATATGAATGCCTATTAAAATTTCACGTGATCTCTTCGCCTTTTTATTCTAAACAAAGTTTCGATCCAACGAAGCCTAAATTATAAAAGTTCCTTGCTTTTAAAAAATTTTTCATTTAAAAAATATTCTATGATTATTTTAACTCCCGTAAAAACACTCAGAATCTTAATTTGGAATTTAAACTAGTAATAGAAAGTCAAAAAAGTTGTATAACAAAACCTAGACCCCTTAAACACGATACCTCTTTAATAACTTAGCTATTTTAGTCACCTTAGTTTGATATGGCTGTTGGTTTACAGATAGATATGAAAAAGAAGAACATTTGAAAATATCACATCAGCGAGGCGTTTTAAAAAAGTGTATATATAAGTGACTTGTAAATTAGGATTTATTTAGCACGTAAAATCCGGAAGAAAATTATAATTTTAATTATTAAACTTAGCATGGTAAGATTGCTTAAACCTATTTATTCGAGCATTATTTTTAAAAAAATTAGAAGAAACTGTTCAAATGGATATACACAACAGAAAAATAAATCTTCGCAATTTAATTTTTTAATAAGTTTTTATGATTGTTAAACAATAATTTACATTTCACAAAAATTTCCCACATATTTTCGTACTTGTACAAGCTGAGGAAAAGAAAATAAGACCGGAAAATAAAAGGTATTATTCATTTAAGAAAAATATTGTAAAGATATTTGAAAACAAATCCTTAAATCTCCAGAGATGATCTTGAAGATTTATCGTTCTTTAAAGTTTTAGTACTACAACGTGATATCCGAAAAGTACTTTTTTTTCTTTTAGAACAACAATTGTATTTAGAAAACAGATGCATTGTTATCGTAATTTTTTGAAAAGAAATATCTTATCGCACTTACTATAAACCTATTTTAGCAGAATATTTTGTTCTATTGTTTTAAAAAAATTGTTGCAGGATTATTTTTGAAATAAAATAAAGGAAAACTCCCGCTAATAAATTTAAATCTATGAAGTTTAATTTCAAAATAAACGGTTAAAAGTCTTAAGCTTTTAATTTAATTTTCCCTTGTTGTCTGTATTTATAGTAGACTAAGAAAGACTGGAGATTATTTTGCATGTAATGAGTTAATAAACCTAAACTATTATGGAATATTTAAGTAATATTTAGATTTTTTTACTCTTTTAACCACTCAGCATTTTTAGATTTCAAATCGAATATATATATATATATATATATATATATATATATATATATATATATATATATATATATATATATATATATATATATATATATATATATATATACAGTCAAACCCCGCTATGCTATAGTGAACCTTCAAGGGACCGACATTTCGGTTCACTATAACCGGGAGTTCACTGTATCCGTTACGCAGGCAATTTCACTAATGGTTCCCAAACTCCTCCCTTTTATTACATTATATTCATATAAATGACTGAAAAATATTATGTAGTAGCAAAAAATGAGCGTCTTGCGTACAAAAAAAATTTGTAATCTTTAGCTGATGAGCAATCCTCAACATCAGATCTGGAAACACTTCCCGACTCTCAGATAATTTTTCCTGAATTTCTGTTATTCCGCTTTTTGAACCTGTCTAACCTGCCATTCGAGCACATAGAAGTAGTTTCTATAGATGGTTTTTAAAATCGGTATATGTATTTATTTTGAAGTAGAAATTTCAAAATTATTACAAAGAAAATGGGGGGGGGGGAATTCAGTCGAAGACAGAAAAAAGTTCATTATATCCAACTTCCTCACTTTTTTGGTTCACTATATCCACTAAAAATAACATTATACGTGTATAGCAAGGCACGGGACCGAGCATTTCGTTCACTATATCCGGGAGTTCACTATAGCGGGGTTTGACTGTGTATATATATATATATATATATATATATATATATATATATATATATATATATATATATATATATATATATATATATATATATATATATATATATATATATATATATATATATATATATATATATATATATATAGCTGGTTGTCTGTAAATTGGTGCAGTTTTAATGGGTGATAAATATAAATATGAGTACAAAATATTATATTAGTACATTTGGTTTTTATTAATCCTGCACCAATGCTGTTCTGTTTCGATAGAGATACTGTGAATTTTTTTCCACAGTCCCTTGAAAGGGATAAGCACAGGAATAAATGGACTGATTGTGATATATTTTGACTATCATAGGATGGCCTCGAGCAGCAACATCATGACAAATGATTATGAATCGAATTAATTTTTATTTTGATAGGATGTACTACTAAAAACGTGTTTTACCTAATCTAATAGCTTAAAGTCACGGGGAAGGGCAACAGATAATAATTTTATTTTTTTAAATGAAATTAACTTAATTTTACTATTTTTGTTGGCATATGTCTTTCAGGTATTTTTGTCTGCAATTTGTACTCTTAATAAATAACGATAAATTGATTATTCCCGTTTTCTGTACGAAAAATAGGTATTGAGCTTATTGAATATAAAGCGAATACATTTTGAGTTTCACTTCTTAATAGGATTATATTTTTCAAAAAGTATAGGAACCCGCATTCGTTGAAAAAAATCTTTTAATCTTCAAAAAGTTGATTAAATTTCTTAAACTCCTAACAAAAGAGATCAATTTAGAGAAAGTATCTGATTTTAAAACTGAAAAATATCTTTTTTATTGATATTTATTATATATGAAGTTTACCTTTCTGACCATTAAGATATAAAAAACATGTTTTCTTAATCACTGTTATCTTTTATCGTATCATTATCTTTTCATTTATCTATTTTGAGCATTGTAAACATATTTTTTGAACTTAATTGCTTTTCCGTTTGCAATAACAATTTTTAAAAATATAAAGCTCAACGATTATTGTCGAATTTATTGCGCATTTTACTTTTTCCCTACAGCTAGCTACTGGAGAAAAAGGATCAAGCTCATTTAAAGTGTTTACATTTTATTTTAAGTGTTTCCTTATGGAATGCTGAATTCTGTATGCAAATATTTTAGACTAACTGTATTTTTAATGTATTATAAAGTCTACATCAAATAATCGAATTTTATTTTATGCTAATTGATTATCTACAAAAACAATTTTGCTTACAAATGGGTATTGCTTTTCTATTTCCAATCAGTTTTGTAAAATTCTTTCACTTACAATTAAGCTTTAAAAATGCCATTAAGAAAAAGTACTTCCTTTTTAAGGAAGTGCAATAGAAAAAAATACTCATTGAAAATATTCAGTTGAAAAGAATTTTCAATAATTAAGTATGCAATTTGTCTTGCAGTATCATTGTTAGATGTTTTTTCTCAGAGTTTCAAAGGATTAATAAAAGAAGAGATTACAAAGAAACCATTTTTGAGACTTCTTTTGGAATTTGTTTACAACCATGGTCAATTATCTTTTTCATGATTGGACAAATTGTTTGCTGTTTATTTATCTCACATTTGTAATTTCTTTTTACAAAAAGCATTCATCTTTTTTTTGAAAAAATAATTTCTTCGATAATTTTTGCTTTCGAATTTATAAGCAAGAAAAATCGAAACTGAATCAAATCTTTAATGATCATTATGATTTGCAAAATTATCCTTAAATATTAGATAATAATAATTATCCTAAAACAAAAGTATTGCTATTTTAAAACTTTTTTTGCTCAAGTCGTCTTCAACTTAAAATTTTTTAAACAGGCAAAGGAATTTGCATTTTTTTATATAAGTTTGTTTTTACATGTAATTTAAATTTAAAAAGAATATAATGATAATACGTATAGTTTTTTTACATTCTTATGCACACCATGTTTTCAGTATCAAATATTTTAAACAAATAAATTAAAACTTCTTATTATTAATTGCAACTTATTAATTAAATTTGTTAAATCGATTTCAATAATTTAAAAATAAAGCTGCTTTTTAACTTATGTGCCTATATTATCCTCATAAAATTTTTTTAAGCGAGTAAGTTAGTGTATGTAAATTTAATATAAACTAATGTGCCTATATTATCCTCATAAATTTTTTTTTAACGAGTAAGTTAGTGTATGAAAATTTAATATTAACTACTGACTGGTTATTTTATATAAATGAGAGGTTATATGATGAAACACTTTATTTTAACTCCCAAGTCATGAAGTTTCTAATATCACATTTTTGAAAAAAAAGAAAAACAATAATTTTGTGCTAATTAGTTCTCGCAAAATGCATTTATATCAAAATAAGTTCATATGTTTTATAAGATACAGGTTTTTGTTTTATTTGAAATGACTAAATTTGCCACGTGTATTTTCAATAACATTTTATTTTCTAAAAATATTAAATTGGTTATCTTTTTAAATGGGGAGTATTTGTAAAATATATTAAAAATCTAACATTAAGAAAATCCTCTCTTACTTGTAGAAGTTTATGATGCTTTCAGGATGTCACCTTGATAATAATTACATCAATAATTAAATGAGCAATTAATATTTTAAGATCAAAGGGACAAATCAAAGGCATTAAGAAATGAAGAGCTTTTACATTTGCAAACAACAATGATCAATTATCCTTTCTATGAGAGAGCAAATAGTTTGTTCCTTATTTACTTGAATTTTGTGATGCAATTTCCGTGAACTAAACTTTAAATTAATAATGATAATAACAATAATAATATTAATAATAATAAGTACCTCTTTTTTAAAGTAATATGATTACGATGTCTTTTATGTCACATATTTTAAGCAAAGAAATTTATACTGAACTATTAATTACAATTATATTCATAAAATAGATAATGATATGAAAGTATCGTTATTTCTTTGACTTTTGTACCTATTTCGTAATCACAGAATTTTTCCAAATGAGTAAGTTAGTGTATGCAAATTTAATTTTTAGTACTGACATGATATCATATTTAAATGAGAGATAATATAATAAAACAGTTTATTTTTATTCCTTACCCATATACGTTTTTATATCATATTATTTTTTAAAAAAAAACAATACATTTGTGCTAATTTATTCTTGCAAAATGCATTTATATCAAAATATGTTTATAAGTTTTTTAAGTAACAAATTTTTATTTTATTTAAAATGATTAAATTTGTTAGATGTATTTTCTATGACATTTTATTTTATAAAAAGATTAAATTAGTTCATGTTCCGAATAAAGAGCATTTGCAAAACAGTTTAAAAATATCACATTAAGAAAATCCTCTCTTATTCGTGGAAGTGTATGATGCTTTCAGTATATCAGCTTGATTATAATTGTATCAATAATTAAATGAGCAATTTATATTAAGATCACTTTACGATATTTTTTTTAACAAATCAAAGGAATTAAGAAATGAAGAGCTTTTAAATTTTCAAACAACAATGGTCAATTATCTTTTCTATCAGAGAGCAAATAGTTTGCTCATTATTTATCTTAAATTTCTTGATGTAATTTCTTTGAACTAAGGGCGTTTTTTTTTATCTTTCATTTTTGAAACATCCAATTTTAAAAGAATTCTGAATCTTCCAAATAAACAAGTAAGCAACTTTAAATTAGTTTTTCTCAAATAACCTTCAGAAGATCAATTTAGATCCCCACGCATTGGCACGTTTCTTCGCATTCCTCAGATGCAGGAAATTTGTTCAATTTATTCCAAAGCTTCAATTATTATTTTTGTTGCTGTTTTACTGGAGGAAGTGATTGCTTTTTTGAGTTAGACACATTTACACTAGCTTCACTTGCCTGAAACACCTATTCATGCATGTTTAAACTTTAAAAATGCTTTAATGTGTTAACGGTAATGATTGTTTACTCAAACTTCTTTAGGCTTTCATGACAGATAAAACGTATTATGCACACTAAAAATAAATCTCAGAAAAACGCAGAAGGTGAATTTTTGAGTATCATCTGATTTTACTCCTCTTGTTTGATGTTTCTTTGCAAATAGATCTTGTGCAGAAGACTTTTATTGTTCAAGTTTCTTCCGATGAAAAAGAAGCAACTGAGCTTTTATTTTAATTTGCAAAGTTTGAAGCTCAATAGTTGTACGCAATTTGGCACGTTCATAAAGTATAAACTTCTTTTTATCAATCGCATTAGTTTAGCAATCTATTTTGTTGTTTGCTATTTGTCTCAATTACACTATTGTTAGAGAAGAAATTAGAAATGTGTACATTAATCTGGAAAATTTCGAACCTTGGATCAGAAAGGTTCTGGGTTCGAATCCCGGGAAAGCATGGGTGGTACTTTCTCTCTCTGTGTTTCCCCATGTCCTTTCTTCTGTGTGATTGTGTGAATGTAATCCGCCCTATAAACGGGTTTGTGGTTGCATGACGAGGGCGACTCTACTCCACCGCCGTGGCTTAGCCATAGGTGCTCACTGGGTAACGATAAGAGAGTAGCAATTCTGGCATTTCTGAGAAAATGGGAAATAGACCCAAGTGCTCTCCATTAACCCTCCCCCCCAAAAAAATTCTTTAACTGGTTTAGTTGAAAATTAAATTTTAAAAATTGGATTTTTAATGTAGAAAAAAAATTATTAAAAATCGCCTTAGATTTTATAATGGCTTTTCTGGTTAAAACATATTTCTATAGAATATAACGAATATATATCATATGTAAAACTTTAAAACATTCCTCTGATAATTATCCTTTCGTTAAATAACGGCTTATCGGAAATTCTTGCTTTCAAACTCGTAGATTTTATTACTACATATTAAATAAAAAAAAAACAAAACTGAAAAGAAAATTTAAACAAATAAATAGTTTGTTTGCCATGAGGTAAGTTATCATGATTATATAAATTTTTTTACAGCATTTATTAAATTTTATAACACATTATTAAAACTATATTTTCTTATCAGATTTATCAAAATCATTACCAAAGTGCTCCGGAAAAAATTAACGAGCTTTTTGGTATTCTCATAGAGCCAGAAACATGGTAAATTGTATTGTATTCTGGTAGTTTCGACCATATTTCTTTTCTCAGCGTGCGAGAGTTACGAAAAATATAAACATTCGCAGATGCAACTCTTATTTTGAAAAATTTAGTATTCCTTTGCTCTGTAATTCATTATTTTTGTCAACCATAACGTCAAAAAGTCAATTTTTTTTTACAAGGCCAGATTTTTTTTTTACAAACTCAAAAAATTAGCGAAACTAATTTCTCATTGAGGAAACATTTCTGTACATTCTGGAAATTATCCAACGCTTTTTTATTAAGGTCTAAAGTCATTAAATGAGCATTTCCGTAATACTCGAGTTTAGAATTGTTTACATCATGAGAACGGTTGTGCTCCTGCTTCTACACCAGGGTTCTAAAATTCATGTCATTTCAGAGACTTTGTAATCAATCCCTCTTTCATGATTTTTAAATGTTTTTTTTCTCTAATCAAGTGTATGATCAGTATTTCAAATTATGCTTAGGGCCTTTGAGGAAATTCGCATCCTCTAACAAATGAAGATATCAGGTAGTTAAGGAGGAATGATTGCAATTTTACGGAGAGAGAAAAAAATCTGGTAAAATTATCCTACTCCATGTTAATGACATTACTGTTAAATTGAAACTTTAATTCTGGTTAGTTAATAGAGCTAAAATATACATCTTTAAGACCAGCAATTTTTTAACTTTTTTTTGCGTTCATATGATAATATATAACAGCTTGCAGAAAATTCTGATTTTCAAAATTTTAGTTATTATTTCCACACATTTAGTAAACAAATACAAAAATTAAAAGTAAATTTAATTGAATAAATGATTTTTATGCCATGCTCATAGGTATTATGATAAGAATATCAAGTTTTACCCCAATTACCAAATTTTATCACATATTATAAAACCATATTTTACTGTTAAATTTATCAAAAATATTCCCAAAGCAGTTCGGTAAAAATCAAAGATTTCTTCAAAATCAAAGAGCTCCCATACAAACAAAAACACGGTAATTTTATTTAATTGTGATTGTTTTGACCATACTTTTTTCTCAGTTTAATAATATTGCCATATTTAAAAGCCTATTATTTAATGCTACCTTAATACTTTATAGTTTATTTTTTATTGAAATATACATACTTTATTAGTTATTTACATACTTTATTATCTACTGTAAATTTTAAAAAAATTCATTTTTTAAAAAAAAATAGTTTTATTAAAAATATTGGATCGCAGAGAGGGAAAATCATTTCAAATGCATTTGGTTCTAATGTTACAACGCAGAAGTCAGTGTTAAATTATCTCGCCAAATTTTTAAAAGATAATTTTAACGTTAAAAATAAGTTTCATGGTCGCCTAAAATGAAGGATCAATAATAATCAATAATCAATAATAATAAACTAACGGTCACTGTTGCGACTGATCCACTCAGACCATCACGGCACAAGTATAGTGTTAACAAATGATTGAAATACTGCTGAAACTTAAAAAAAAACCTTAACAAATAGATTTAGAATTTTTTACACGATAAATTACATTTCACACAGCACAATGTATTACAAAATTACAAGGATTGGAATTAAAACTTCTTTATCATCCTCCATATTCATCAGAATTCCACTAACTACACCTCAATTACTAATTAATAACCCGATAATTGGGCAATTAAATGAAAAAACGTAAGAAATAAAAAAATAACATTTCATAAGAAAACCTTTAATAAGAAGGACTTTAATTTCAAGAATGTTGAAAAAATTACCTTTTATGGACTCATTCGTCAAGGTTTTGGAACACTGATCTAGATGTTTAAAAGACAAAAGTGTAAGAATAATATGGGTGGATATTTTAATGATAATTTTTTTATTATTATAAGTTATTAATTGACTTTGTCTTTTTTTTTCTATAAATTTCATTCTAGAAGAAATTATAGTAATTTACTCGTTTAGGAGAATTGTTTATTTGAGGTATTTTCCAAAAAAATGGTTGTGCCAAAACGAAGAATTTATTTCATTTTTCATTTTTTTATTGAACTTTTCACTGTAAAAAAGAACCTATATTTTACAGTGTATGCAACTATTGAATTTATCAAATGCGTCCCCCTGTAAAACATTCCGTATCACTGTATCGTAAAATTTTAACAAACAAAAAATCTGATCTATATAATTTTACAGCAATACTTACTACAAAATCACTGAATTATGAATTGTCTGTAAATTCACTAAAATAAATGGTTCGAGACTCTTCACAGAGTGAGGAGAATTTTCAAGACTATTTTTTTAAGATATTATATTTATGTTAAGAGATTACATTTTTTATTTCAAGAAACAGTTTTACTGTAAAATCACTGAAATAAGGGGTTTCAGACTAGTGACAAGATGATGAATAACTTTATAACCAATATATTATATTTTGCTTAAGATACTTACACTTAATGATGAAATAAAAAAGACGTTGATTTTTTGTAGTATTTTTAATTAATAATGGTAAGGGGAAGCTATAAATAATGAGTAATCATGTGGATAATATACAGAATACTATATTTTGTTTAAGATATTATATTTATATTTTGTTTATTATGCTTACATTATATTATTTATAGTATAGTGTATATTTATAATTTGCTTAAGATATTATATTTATTTTCAAATGTCACTTTTTGTTTTCCAAGATGTCATCATCAATGTCAATGATCAATTGTTATCAGGAATATGTAATCATTTCTTACTGTATTTATAACTTTTGCAAATATTATATTTGCCAAATTAAAATAAACATTTAATTATTTAATGTGCAAATGGGCATCAAGTAACACTAGTTTAAATTAATTTGTAAGAAAAATTTGTAGCTTCCAGAAACATTTATTTTTAACCATAAACATTTACGGCATTGCATCAATTAATACTAGTTTAAATTAATTTGATGCAAGTAAAATTTGTGGTATTCATAAACATTTACGATATTTATATTTCGAAATTTTAATTTCTTTTATGCATAGATATTTATTTTTAAAGTCCGAAATAAAGTAAAGAATAAAACAATTTTTTAAAGGAATATTTAAGTGCTCAGGAAAAATATTTTAACACTACTCTTAATTTGAATATTTTTACACAGTGAAGTAAACGCTCGGTTTTACTCCTTTTCTCAGTTTATATTCACAAAAAAGTTTAATCAAAGGGATAACACAACATGTTCAGACAATGCTATTTACATTTGGAAAGAAAAATGCGTAAGGTTTACATCAATTTCAGATTAAACTAGATTAAAAGATAAAATTTTTATTCTTTATTTACATTTTGCGACTTCTAATTTCCATAAAGTCAATGAATGTCAAATATTAAAGAAACAAATGGAGCCGTTAGTTTAATGGCTTCATTCTTTAAGTCTCCATAGAGTTTTATACACCGTTACTAGAATTATATTCTAAATAAATCTTTTAATAAACGGCACTCAGTTGATAGTTTTTGAACCCTAAATGAAAATTCATTTTTATTATGCAAATTGGGACATTCTATTCCCTTTCGACTTTTTTTAAAAGAAAAAAATCTAGTTTTTAAATATTCATTGTGTTTGAGAAGTCTGAATTGAGTGAATCTTCTTAAAGAACATCATTGTTGTTTATTTATGTTAATTATTTCAGGTCTTAGTGACAAAGAAATTCGTTTCTTGTCAACTGATGAAGAGATTATTCTCGTGTGGTATAAGTGCTCTTTTAGAAACAGAATTCTTATTATTTAGTGAAAAGGGAATAACTCATCTAGTCCTTATTCATCACATTTATCTTTACATTTTTACAAGCATGTTTTAAAACTTTTTTCCTATTAGTTGTGTTTAATATACATAATTTAAAATCATTTACAATAATAAATATGATACATTAACAAGCAAATTCATACCTATTGCAAGTAAATCATAAGACGTTATTGATATGGCAAGCATACATTCTTATTTCAAGAAAAAAAAAGATCATTATTAGTTGCACATTTCGAAACGTTTATACTGAAAAAAATATGGTGAGAACAACAAGAATATGGTTAAATTCATTTTGATTCTGGCTCTATGAGAAAACATCTTTGAGTGAGAAAACCATTTTGGCTCCATGAGAAATGCCTCGCAAATTTTTACCGAAGCATGAGGCTGGTAAAATTAACAAAAAAATATGGTGTTATAGAATGTGATAAAATTTGGAACATGCATTAAAATTTGGTAATTTTATCATGATACCTAAAAGAGGGACATAACAATTATTCATTCGATTAAATTTATTTTTCAGTACTTTTTACTAAATGTGTCTTAATATGAACTATAATTTTAAAAACCAGAAAGCCCAATAAACCGTTACCTTATGAACGGATGAAATACAAAAAGAATGAGTCAACTGCCTTATATTTTAGTTTTATTAAACTAAACTTTATTTTTTTTTCAAATCAGAAATGTCATTGCCATACAGTACGATAATTTTACTAGAATTTTTTTTCTCCGTGTAAATTCAAGAAAGTTCCCACTATCAGTTTAACTCTTTACAAGTAAATTAATTCATATTAGAAGTGGAACATAAGACTCTCCTATGTTGATATTCCTATTTCTTGCAAATTATTGCAGATTACTGAGTCGATTTTTCTATTTAAATTAAATTATAAAACACTCAGTCGATATTCCTTTTATAAGTGAATCACATAATATTGAGTTGAGTCGATATTCCATTACATGTGAATTATAAAACGCTTCAGAGTCGATATTTCCAATACAATTAATTCATAAAACATTACTGAGTCGATACTCCTGTACAAACTGGTTTGAAAAGTAGACATTCCTATCACAGAAAAACAAGGGACATTATTTTGCTTGCTTTTGGAGAGAAAGGCAAACTTCACGTCATAGGTTTTTTACAAGGCAAGAAAACTCAATTTCAAATATTATTACAGCATACAGCAATACGGAGGTAACAAGTAGAGTTTTACGTAAAACAAAGAACATTAACAAATACGTTTTTACAAACATAGAACAAACGGCAAACTTCTCACTAAGTTTAATTTAATTTTTAATCGAGTTAATTTCTAATACAAATAAAATAAAGGAAATTAAAAAAAAATTCGATAACATAAAACAACGACATAATCCAAAGTTGATTTTATAGCTTGAGTTTAATCCAATCTTATATTTGACATGTATTTTAAATAAGATGCATGTATTTACAGTGTTGTATAACTTTTTATTTCCTTGTAACGCTTGTCAAAATTCGTTGAGGGAGAATAAAATGGCTATTTCCGCGAAAAATTATGCGGAGTGGTATGGCTAGCAAAAGTGTCACTTTATTTGGAAGTTATTGAAGCAATAACTGACTGGGACGTCGATCTTTTTTGACTCTTAATGCAGGCTGGGGCCTATTTTTCGTGTGTTACAGAATATTTATGAGAACGTCTTATCCTTCTGCTTTTGTTCTTGAGGAGAATAAATTTAATGTTGCAATGGTTGGAAAATCCTCTCGTTCACATTTTACCGTCGAATGAAAGACAAAGAATAATTTAGGGAATACACGTGCTGTGACAGGATATTTTAAAACGGTGTCCTTTTTCTGAGTTTCAGCCTTACATGTTGATCGTGACAGAAATTCGAAGCTTTTTTCAGAGTTCGAAAAAAATCCACTGCTGAATTTTATTTGATGTTAAAATAACTTCTTTGCTGTTGTATATTGTTTAATGGATAATTTTGTACTTGAACTTTCGTATGATTGTGTCCATTATTACAGGTATAAGTACAGAGATGTTTTCTTGGAGCACCTAACATTTTGAATTTTCAGTTAGTTGCAATTTCATTATAATAGGTGACAGTGGCAAGGTAAACTTCATCATTTCGTTTAATTTTCTGGAATATGAAGGCTTTCATTATATGATCTAGGTCTCCAGACCTGAATCCGATAAAGACTGTTTGGGACTATCTTGGTAAACAAGTTACTGCGTTGAGACTTCTTTCCTGATTATTACCATGACGTATAGGGAGGATTACTCAGTATTTTAATTCGCTTCCCTTTTCGATGCCTGACAACTTAATTGGCCTCATGAAAAATGAATATCGCCAATGCCTTACCGTTAGAGATTAGAAATATTCTTGATCAGAACTTATTTTGTATTGTTTTCGCATCAATTTTTATATAAAACTGTGGTGTACTGTTTTCACTGTTGGGGAATTCTGGTTAATTTTTGTCTTTTTAATAATTATTATCTTTACAATGGAAAGGATATTTTTCTTCAAATTAATGGAATACCACAAGGATCTAATTATTCATCTCGCTTAGCTAACTTATTTCTGCATTATTATGAAAAAAAATTATACTCTTAGTATTAAATTTGTTTTTAGATATATTGATGACTTAATTATCTTTAATTTCCAAGATATTGCTATCTTATTACATGATATTTACCCTGACGAATTAATCTTACTTCGTAATCATGATGATTATATTAATTTCAATTTTTTGGATTTGGGTATTATAAAAGTTGAAAATATCTGCTTTGTTGATTTATACGATAAAAATGATTTTAATTTTAATATTAATAAAGTAATTACTTGGAATTCTAATGTTTCTAGGAGCATCTATTTAAATACCGCTTTTAATGAAATGAACAGAATTAAAAAAATTTGTAGTAATATTTATTTATCTAAAAAACAAATCGATAATTTTTTTTCAAAATTTGATAAAAAACAATGAATACCCAACTAAGGTAATAAAATTTTATATAAAATCATTAAATTAATCGTATATTTTTGTGAATATATTTACTGAACATTTTCTTTGTTAATTTATGTAATTTTCCTATGTGCAAATCCATTTCGGGCAAATCTGTGGCTAAAATTATCTACTAAATTTTTTTTCTTTGTTAATTTTTCCATATGCAAATCCATTTCGGGCAAATCCGTGTTAAAATTATCTATTAAAATTTTTTTTCTTTGATAATTTATATAATTTTTCCATGTGCAAATCCATTTCTGGCAAATCCGTGGCTGAAATTATTTGCAAAACAGGCAATTTATGTTTCTCTTTTCTATTTTATATTTTTTCTTAAATAAAAATCTATTTTCTAAAACTATCTATGATCAACTTTTTTAAATTACCCAGTATAATATTACCTTGCGCACATCCATATCGGGCCCATCCTTGGTAATTAACAAATCAATGCGCAGAATAACGAATCACTTCAGCAGTGCAGTAAGAACGGCACTTTAAAACCCTCTAGTTACACTCAACTTGCGTTTTTGTTTTCATATTTCGTAATCTGGTATGTGAGAAATAAAACTTCTGCTATAATTATTTAGACTATGGAAGTTTGATGATATTTAAAGAATTTGAACAAATTTATAAATTGAGATATTGACTATATAAAGATATTAGCTTGATATATTTCATTTTTTTTGTTACAAACTTTTGAAGACAGAGAGACAATTTTGATTGTATAGGGACTTAAAAGTATTATTATTGCTACAGTTTGCATGCAATATCAGTTGAAACTTTACGTATTACAGTCATTATAATTTCTTCTAAAAGTTTTCACAATTTTAAGTAGAATGAAAAGGACATTTATTGTATTAAATAGAAATTTTTATTGAAATCAAATTTCAATCATACACGTTTCTTTTAGTTTTGGTACTTTAATTACAACAACATTTAAATTTATTTCACTTAAAGAAATTCAAATTTGATTGACTGTATAGAGATCCTATATTATTCAGAAGATTTTCTTGATTAAACACGGGACTAGTTAAAATTCTCTTGATTGAACACTGGGCAAGCTAGTATTTTCTTTATTGAACACAGCACTAGCTAGTAATTTCTTGATTGAACACTGGCCTAGTCAGTATTCTCTTGATTGAACACATGACTAGCTAATATTTGCCTTATTGAATACTGGGCTAGCTAGCTTGATTAAACATGGACAAGCCTATAATTTCTTGATTAAATACTGGACTAACTAATTTTTTTTTGATTTGGAATTGGACCATATATTGGATTTTAATTAACTAGCATTACTATGTCGATGATAGCAAAATGTTGAAGACTACGATTTAAGTTAAAATTGAGTCATTTTTTTAATCAATTTATATAATTTCTGATTTCTCGTAAGTTTTTAGTATTTCTTTTCAAAGCTATTAAAGTATGAACTGTTTACTATTGAAATTCTATAATAAGAAATTTTATCAAAAATCATTATTTTTGTTTTTGTCATATTTTACATTCTGTATCGATAATAACGAAGAAAATATTGTAATTTTTCTGCTCATCCAATTAAGACTCGTATATTTTACATTTCAGATTAAAAATTTATTTTTCGTAATATTTTGACAGTTGCTTAAAAAAAAAAGAAATTTTACAAAATACTTAATCATTTTAATAATATACGTATTAATTTTTTTCTCTGCCTGACTTTGAAACTTTTTATCAACCTGAAGCTTATTTTTGCTTTATAATAAGTGGTTTTATTTTAGTTTTTATTGCGCATGTTTGCATATAAAATTAATTAAGTTTTTTGAGCGATGAAATATTTTTTTATAAATAAGTAATTCGAAAAATTATATGCTAATTTGCACATTATGTACAGAAAATAAATTTTACATAAAATATGTTTAGAAAAATGGTGCGATAAACCGAGCGAGAACAAAAAAATAATAGCAGCTAATTTTTTAGAACAATAAACTGGTTTATTTAGCAAATTTATTAGGAAACTTTCATAGTATGGTGGATAAATATTGAAAGCAAATAATTAAAACTTTAAAAAATATGACACAATATATTTTATATTTTATGGTAGTTTCTGAATTGTTCAAATACTTAGGCGTGTTATGGTAAACAATAAACTTTCCTTGAACCTCTTTTTCAAAAAAAAAAAAATTTGAATTTTCTATTAGTATGTAAATAAATTATTTCTTATGAAGCGCTTGAGGAATTTTCATTTTTTCGTTTACTTGAATTGTTCTAAAATTTAAAGAGTTTTTAATTCTTAACTTTTATAATAAAAGATTTTTTCATGCATAAAAATGTTATTTTCCTTTTTTAAAAAATTGAAGTAATTGTAAAAATTAAAATTATACTAAAAACTCTTGGGGAAGTAAAAAGATAAATTATTGAAACAATGCGTAATAAAAATGCAGTATTAGTCCAAAAATGATGTGTGAAGTGTTATAAAATTGCACTAATATTATCTTACAAAGCATATTTTTTTTCATAAAAGCTACATATACTTTATGATGTTTACCATATTTAATGATTTAAATTGGACAAACGGTAAATAGGCATATAATAAAACTGTTTAACCCTAAATTCTCTGCTTTAAAATTTCATTCCAAATTAGCAATATAAATTTCAAGAGAACTAAACAAAGTATAAAATAATATCGTAAAAAATATTATCATTTGAAGTATGAGGCACTATTTAAAATAATATACGTACATACATTTGGTTAATTATGTTTATGTGAAGCACTTTAATAAACAAATAAGAATTATCGAAAAAAATATTAATACTTATAATAATAAAAACGAGGAAAAAAGTCTGCAGAAAATAAATTTTTAAAAAATATGCACTTTTCAATTATCCTTCGGGGTAATTGTCGGGTTTAACAAAAACAGCGCATCTGGTTAGAAACAGTGAACATAATACACACCCAGAGATTGATTTAAATGAAACCTATGAGTTAATAATTCAATTGAATGCAAGAAAGTGATCATTCTCTTATTGCCTTAAAAATATTTATCTTTGTTTAATTTTACAAAAATATTGTAATATTTTTCTGAGATTCATTTTATCACTAATTAAAGTTTTTAGTTTTGTTGTTGTTGCTGTTGTTACATGTGTCACTTGAAAATATCATCATGACTGCTTGAAGTCAAGCAAATGTTTAAAGCAGAGGGTGCCTTCTTTTGTTTAAGAGGCGCAATATATGGTAAAAAATACGATTTGGAAACACACATGCATCAAAAACCGTTTTACTGGGAGGATTCTTTTGCACACTTTCATCCATTGCAAATTGCAATTTTGACCTGAATCAAAAAGTGATTAATCTTTAATTTAGTATCCCTAGAGGTATTAAGTTCCTTTGAGCACTTGGAGGACTTTGTGACCTCGAGAGATTTAACGTGCACCAGTCTTCATTTAATGCATGGGGATTCTTCGGCAGGCTGGATTCAAACTCTCGTTCTCACGAACTCGAGTCCAACGTCCTACCAACCAGGCTATCCCAACTCTATAGTTTTTTAAATAAACTGTATCATAATATTTAATTATTTCTTCAAAGATGCCTTGTACAATGTCTTTTCATTGAGTATGTTTTGTCACACATACTCAATGAAAAGACATTAGTGAAAATGTGACCGATATGATGATTGAAAATTTCCCCTTGCAACTTTAGTTTCTTTGGCTGTCGTCAGCATAAAACTAATAGAAGTGACAGAAGAAAAAAATTCTCATGTGAAATATTTTGTTTTACCCCTAATTGGGTATAATATGAAAAAAACACAACTACTTCGACTTCAAAAATTTTACTAGGAATAACATTTACCTTTTAGTTTAATTAATAAACTGAGTTTTAAATATGTTTACTAAATTCATAAACTTTGGTAAAACAAGAAAATAAATTATTTCCAAAGGAACTAGACTAATACAATTCCAACCTGGCGAGTAACGACTTATAACAAGACACTTTGTTGCTTACTTGTTCCTAGAAATCAGGTTCGCAGAAAATGCTGTTTACTAGTTAAATTTAGTAGGAATAACACGATCTGTGACGTAGGCTATAGTATACCCAATTTAAAGCTATTTACTTCTATCACAAACTTGAGACTTAAAACCATTAATCTAAAAACTTAATGTTAATTTAACTAACTAGTTTTTTCAGTTATTAGGCAGAAATTAAGTTATATTAATTTCTGCTCGTAAAGTGCTTACATTATTAGAAAATAACAATTACATGATTAGAAAATAACTGGACGAACTCCAAATCTCATAGGCGAAAAATATTTTACAAGGTTTTTCCAAAACTGAAAATTTAATCTAAATTTAAAAAACAAAAATATAGATAACATTACACTGGTAACCAAGTAATTTTTTAGGAAAGAGAAGCTTTGTGATTGTGTTTTGAATGGACAGATAATTAGGAAACATGAGTACACGAAATTTTTTTACTGTATATATTTTAAGTGAATGAGTTAAGCGTTTGAAGAAAATAACTGTTTTGCATAAGTGATAGCGAAAAGGGGTCTCTACCTACAAACATTTTTTTATTAGAAGATAAGCGCCTGATCTGGATTTAAGCACGAGAGGATTAATTTATATATATTCATAATTCATACATACATAAAATCATTTCATGTAATTTAGAACCATCGTTATAATGAATATTACACTGCCAAATGCATAAATTAGGTTACGATATGCGTCATTTTCGATTATTTATTATGAGATATACACACTCTATTTGACAACTCTGTAAGTCATACAATTGTTGATACATAATATAATGTATCTAATCTTTTGCATTCATATAATTGCTTGCATTCGCAATGAAATTTAGGGGAATTTGCACTGACAACTCTTAAGTGTTATTATCTTCTGAGTTGTTACTTGATCAAAGGGTAGTAATAGTTAAATATATTTAATATCATTAATGGTTTGACTATTCTGACTAGAATATTTAATATAAAATACTTCGAGTGCCATTGCGATCGTAATTTTGTAAATGTGTGTTTCTCTAACAACTATTCCAAAGTCTTGCCAAACCAAGCCATTATAAAACCAATAGATTATTTTTTAAATATTACACCATATGGATGAAATAATTAAAAGAATCTTGTTTTGAATGATAGAAACATAAAACTTGGTGAAAATGTAACGGATATACGATAAGTTTCATCAGAATTTTTTTTAAAATTATAGCTCTTATTACCATTTATTTAGTAAAAAATGCAAAGCTAAATGTTAAGTTTAACCAAAGAAATAGTTTTTGTACCATGCTTAATGATATCGGGATGAAATTAATAAAGTTTACCATTTTTACTAAATATTAACACGCATTATAAATATATATTTTGAAGTTAATTTCACCAAAATAATTACCAAATTGCTTTGCTAAAAATGCTGTGCTTTTGGGTGATCTCATAGAGCAAGAAATCCGGTAAAGCTAGTCATATTCTGGTAGTTTTGACCATACATTTTTTCAGGTTGAGAAATTTCATTTAGATGCTAATTTTTTAAACTAAGAAGTGCTTTCAATATTTTGATATTTGTGCTGAGTGCTATTTTTTAATAAATAAATAAACTCGTTTAAAATTTCATTTTTAATATTATACAGAGACTTTTTAAACTTGGTTTGGCATTAGTGTAATTTTTAATAAAATTAAAAAAAATGAAATTTTCAATAAGAAATCCTAAATGCTATTGCGAATTTTATGGCCGATAGAATCGGATGACATTGTCATTCCTATTTATTCGTTGAAAATTTTAGATGTGATGGTTGTCTGCACTCCCTAAAATCGGTGTTTCTTTGAATCATGCTTTTTTTAAATTCAAATTCTATTTTTATATATTTTTTATGTTCCCTACTTCAAATTCCATTTTTTAAACTAAAAGCTAAGGAAACTTTTATGCCCGATGTTTCTTGTCCAACACAAAGTCTATAGTTTAAAGTTAATTCTTTGGTTCTTACTGTGAGCAGTATTTTTTTTAAAACTAAATGTGACTAAAATGTTGCTAAGAAAACAATGAAAATAAACTATACAAAAATTAATTATACACGTTCTCTTACAAGCACCACCATTTTCATTAGGCTATTTTGACTAAATTCAATTTAATTAACTTAAAAGCATTGATTTTTCCTGCTATAAATCTGAAAATAATAAGTTTTTAATGGAAGATTAATGTTAAAATATGTATTAAATATTCTACTGCATTTGAATACTAAATATAAATTACTCAAAAACATTTCTGAGAAATGTGTTTAATCTTTTAATCCCTTGACAGTATATTTTAAAGTATTTCAAGCTTTGCGTTTTCAAAATTTGCTCACTTTACGTAACAGTTTCGTAAGAGTACTTAGTACAAAAGGGATTAAACTTTAATTTAACTATATTAAAACTAACATCTTAACTTCAGAGCTTTTGGTAGTGGACAAAAACAAAACTAGCTGCTTTTTAAAAATTATTGTGAAAGAATATGGAACCATCAAAAGATTTTTAATTAAAATAAAGATCCATAAAAGATTTCCATCACATATTATTCAGGAATTTGATCAACTTCGATGAGCAGTCTGTTTCAGCAGCGAGTTTATCGTAAGGGTGTTTTTTTCTGTAAGCCTAATTCAACTGAGAAGACAAGGAGACATCATTTCTGTGATTTTGTGAACATTTTTTTTGTATTGTGAAAGTTAAAAATAACATAAATTAACCTGGCTGTGACGTGAATCGTCTGGATCGAGGGGGACAACTATGAGATTTTTAAAGAAATAGAGTAAAATATCAATCAACTAGCAGTCACGGAGTTTCAAACCTGAATTACCTTCGTAGGTGCAAGTCCATTATTCTGATATATGAAACACTAATCTTTTCTATTTTTTTTAAGGAAAGTAGTTTCTGATGATTCAATCTTTAATATACTACTACTGTAATATTTTGCTCCATTAAAACTAAACTCAGTGGCACGACAGCCCATACAGGGCCAAGGCCTACTGTGCCCCCTTCAGTTTTCTTGACCTTGGGCTCTGGGGTGCAGGAGTAGATGCTCCGGTCAGGTGGTCAGCTGAACGCGGAACCCCCAGTGTTTAGTTCCCAATCAATCTTGGTACTCATTTATCGACCCACTGAAGGGATAAAAGGCTGAGTCAACCTTGCTTGGTCCGAGGATCGAACCTAAGACCTGTGGCACAGGAGCGCGAAGCGCTACCACTCAGTCACCGGGTGTATTTTGCTCCATTATAGACTTAAATAAAATTAAGATTAGATTATGTGTTCAATCAAAAATATTTTTATTTAAAAAATTGCATTGGGGTATTTCAAAAAAATTATTGAAATCAGTAATTGATTTATGATAGTTTTCACTGACAAGACGAATATTTATTCATAAAAATTACTTGACTTTTAAGCTGTTTTGAAAGGGATCTGATTGAGATATGCATTGATTTAAATATGCATTAATTTAAATAAATAGTATTAAAATTTTGATGGTTTGTAAAAATTTGGACTTACATGGATAAGCTGCATTGTTTTTAAATAAAAAGTAAAATAAAAGTTTTATTTATACGTCGAAAAAAAGTATGGTAAAAACTACATGGATATGCTAAGATTTATACTGTTTCTGGCTGCATGAGAACACCGCAGTAATTTATACCGAGGTACTTTGGCAATGATTTTTTAAAATTTACTATAAAATATGATTTTATAATATGAGATAAAATTTAGTAAGCGTGGAAAATATGAAAATTTTAGCATGATACCAAAGAGCGTGGCAAAAAAAAAATTACCAGGGAACCTTTAACATATGAATGGGGCAATTACTTAATGAATAGTTTAACTACCTTACATTTTGTTCCTATTGATCAGAATTATGGATTTTTTACAAGAAATGTCATTACCATACAGAGCTGTTGTTCCACTAGAATTTTTTCCCTATAATAATAACTTTAAAATTCGAGCTATATGTATTTAAATAAATAACTAATGTAATTCTACATTTAAAATATTTTAAGTCTTTTCCCTTGATATTTTTTATTACAAACCATCCTGACTATTTCCTACGTGTTCCTTTAAAGAGTCTTATGATACATAATAAAAGGTATTTTTTGCATGAAAATTATAAATGTAATAAAATACAAAAGTTATAAAACTGGGAAATATTTCAATATCAAATCATTTCACTTCTGCACTAATTTCTTTTCTGCAGTTTCCACTTCTGTTTTTTAAAAATCCGAGTTTCCTACTTAAACTCAATTAAATAGAAGAAAAATCTGCTAACTGTTTTTGAATTCCTTGAAAAAAATCTTCACTTAAATGTAGCACGAAATTACGATAAAAATACAATCAATATGACAAAAAATATTTTGAACTTGATGTTAAAACTTTTCAAAAAGCAAGGGACTGTTTCGCGCTTAAATGATTTATTGCAATTTTAGTCATAGATTAAAAAACATTTTAAGCATTAAAAAAGGTAAGGTTGAAAAGTGTATATAACTATTGTTTTGAAAAAATATTTTAAAATGATAGCTGAATAACTAGTTATAAGAATGAAAATTTTAAATATAAAACATTGAAATTAAGTGAAAATAATAAATTTCTTTTAGAAAATTTCAATTAATAAAATTTTCTTTTGTTTTATCTAATAAAATAATTACAAAAATAGCTAGTAAGCAGCGTAACATGCAGTCAATATAGTCAATAATATATAGTTTAGAAGATATTGCTTAAATATGAGCATTATTTAGAAGAGACTAAAATGAAAGGCAGCAGCAGTTTGTTTACCTTGCAGAAAAAATAATTTTTAAAGCTTTGATGCTAATAATATTTAATGTCAAACCATTTATTTATAAAGATACCGTACAAAGTGGGTTTGACAAAAAAATAAAATTGAGGTGGACAATTTCAATCGGAAATAAGAAATCTTCATTTGGGGTAGCTTAAGCCACCAACGAAACTATTACCAATTTAGCTGTCTTAAATTTAAACACAATAATTCGATTTTGTTAGTATTCATGCCATATTTTTTTTCTCCATTCATAAGTTTTCGATCAAATATTTCAATATATATTTTATTTAGGACGCAGCTAATTAGATCAGTTTTGCTGGATGATGTTTAGAAATAATTTGATTTCAATTGTTAGTTTTCATGCCATGGATTCTTTATTTCTATTAATTCTTTAAAAATTTTTTTCGATCTCTTACTTTAAAACGTGTTTTGCTTCCAAATTCCAGTTTATATTTAAGATAATTGCATCATATATTAATACATTTCATGTAATATAGCCCCCAAACTTATTTTAATTCCTCTAGAAATATTTAAATTATATTTGAATATCTTGAAATATTTAAATTTTAATCGTCTTTACGGTTCCTTTACTTCTCCAATTGCATTGTCATTTTTTTATATATTGTTAAATTCGATGCTTTTTCTTTGTGGTTAAATTTACTATATTACTAACAATGTTTTTAGCGTCAAAATATTTTAATTTTTAATAATATCACATGAAGGATACAAAGTATATAATAACGCAACCAAATGCATCAAACACATTAAAAGGTTTTCAAATTGTAAAAAAAGCATGGACCCTTAAGTAATTACTGTCTACTTTGAAATTTTTCAGTTAAGAATAGTAATGATAAAACGAGAGTTTTTGACTAATAACTATTTCGTTTATTTCATTAAACTATACATAATTCAGAAAAGTAAGTTATTGCATCTTGTACTAATTACAAAATTTATAACTTGCTCGTAGTGTCGTAGAAGAAATTCAGAGGGCAATAATTATATTCAATAAAGTTACTTACAAGTTTTTAGTGATAAAATTATGCTTATTGACTCTGAAAAGAAGGAAAGGTATTGCATTTAAACTTAGCTGTTCTGTAGAGAGAATGTTCTTTGTAACCAGAAAGATAGAAAAATTTGAAACTAGATTTATTGATAAAGTTTTATTGGAACTTTGCGCTCTTGGGGCAGTAGTTTGGTAACACATACAAAAAGATGTACAGAATATACAAATTGTTCTGACGAAATTGATTATATATATTCATTCAAACAATCATACTATGTCTGAATATATATATATATATATATCTAGACGCATTATAAAGAATGATTTTAATTTCTGGATAATAATTCTTTATTCTGAACTCTCGCTATTCTCCGTCGCAAAAGAATGTGTCCTGATGAAAACTTTCTTGTTTTCTCATTAAAAAACTTTTTAATATATTTTTGGCTTTGACGTCCTAAAACTAATCATGATGTATGGAAATCTGATAAAATAATGTTTTTTAACATATTGCTCAGGTAAAAGGAGAAATTTTTATACCAGCAGGAAAAAAAGTGTTTCAAATGCCATACCTGAAATGCTTGCTAACTTTATTGAACATGTGTTGAGAAATGGAGTCACAAATAATTTAGTTGTTATCTAGGGGAGTTTTAAAATTTAGTTATTAGTACTTAGTTATTGGTACCTCACCAAAATATAGGTAAGGAGGGAACATTTAAATTCTTCAAAAACTTTTTTAAATATCTGTTCGTTTAGTAACTAAATCCAGTTAAAAAAAAACAACTAAATCCAGTTAAATTTTTAAAAAATTTTTTTTCTCTGATAAATAAAATAAGAGTTGCTAACGACTAGTAAATTCTACATAAAAACAAATGCAATACATACTAAGAATTGTTTTGAATTGGGAGCGTTAAAAAAGGCCAAATATTAATAAATATATATTTAACTACTTAAATAAAATAAACTTTTGTGTCGAAATATCTTTTCTTTTATACCGAATAAATTAACCTTTCGTGATAAATAGAATTACAACAGCTTGAAAAATTCAGATATTTTTTTCAATTGGATTTTAGGATACTTTTTGAAATTAAAATAAGCATTCTATTCTTTTGTTAAAGCGAGAAAACGATTCTATTTGAAGTACACTTTTCCAAATTCTTCCATTTATTAAATATGCGACAAATGAAAACTTCTCAAAAAGATTATTTGAATTTTCTAGGGAGGGAAAAAAGGAATGGAAAATTGTTCAAAGGAAAAGTAAGAAAAGTGAAATTTGCTTAAATAATATCTGGAATATTTATAGTTGCTTAGATTTAATTTAAAACAACTATTCAATTGCATGCAGTAAAAAAATTCATTGCAGTAAAAAAAATCCTTCATTCGTTAAGAAGGATATATTTTGGTTTTCATTTCACAAAAATAATATAATATTTGCTTAGGTTAAAATGAAAGTGTTTGGTATTTTAAATAAAATGTATTATTTTAATTTAACTTTTTTTAAGAGGTGTTCTTTAAGGTATATTTAATACTTGTAATTTGATTTATGATAAATATGAAAAAGCTTTAGAACGATTGCTTATAATATTTTTTTTAAATAGAGTTTATTCCATTTTTTTTCCGATTGCTGACAATAATAACAATAGATAAATTTAAATGAATATCCAATGAGATACTTGTTTTTGAAGCTTGTTTAAAATAAGACTCAATAAGATAATTTTTAGAGGCTAGACGTTGATGTTCAATTCAATGTCAGGTACTTACAGTTGAATAAGTACTATGATTGTTTAATATAAGAGTTTTAAACAAATCTTTTTGTTTACTATTGAAATACAATGCAAACACATTGTACCCTACAATGTACTACAGTTAAGCTTATTTAAATTGAAATAAAGCATAAATGGCTAATTTATGTAATCTGAATGATATTTAGGAATATTTTAAGTTCAATTGTAAGTTTTCTTGCGATAAATTCTATATTTCGGTCAAGTTTTGGATCACATACTTTAAAACATGTTTTTCTTCTAAATCTTCGCTTATATAAGACAATTGCATCATAAATTTCATAACTTCAGCCCCCAAATTCATAATTTTAATATTTCTTGAAATATTTGACTTTAAATCTTAAATCATTTTACTGTTCTTTTACATTTTTGAGAGTAATTCCAGCGTAAAATATCGTATCTTAATATATTTCGAAGGGTATTATGAGAAATTTCCCTTACATGCCAAAAAACTTAGCGTTATTAATGTGTTTTTAAATGTCTCTAATAAGTCCGTTTTGCACACACTCAAGGGAAGATGATCAACTTAAAGTAATATGAAACTAGATATACACATAACATAAATCACAATTAAAGTGGTTGAAATCTTGGTTCGCAGAATATATTTCGTAGAACAAAGAGATACTACTAATTTGACACTCGATGTATATTTTCTCTCAGCTCTTATTCATTTAGATGCAAGTCCTATGAAGTAAGATTTGCTGATCAATGATGAAACAGTTGTACACTGTTAGAAATTCCGAATTAAATGACGGTTTAAAGTACCGATACTTTGGGTTCGTCATTTTTAAACTTGATTTTACATTAAAAACTATTTTCCCGCATTTTTACAGTAATATATACTTAGTTAGAGTGATTCATTGGTTTTGCGGTAGTTAATACTGTAAAAATTACGGTATACTAAAATTTTTTCGTTTACAACCCGTTCCTGTAAAAATGGTTTTTACTGTAAAAAGTATCAGTACCCTGATTGTTGGTACTTTTTTTAGTAATTTGATCCGGAATATTTTACACTGTATGAACAATAAGTGGAATTATGATAATCATGAAATCATAATCCAATTCCGAAAAATCATGAATCTTAATCGTCAATACTTGAAAATTACGTTAAAACGTAGCGACTCTCAAAGTGCCAGTACTTTTTATCGAAAATAATTAGGGAACAAAAAAAATCTGCTGTACCGTAATGTTTTCAGTAATATTTACCGAATCACTGGAGTTTAGTAAAAATTAAGATATGAAAATTTACTGGAAAAATTACGATAAAAAGCCTGTAATCAGGGTACCAGTACCTTTAGACATAATTTTGTAGGAAATTTTTACAGTGTGTGACAAAAAAGATTTTTGCTACATTTTGTTGCAAAATTGAGTTCGAACTGATTCTAAAAAGCACGATATCTTTTTTCAGTTAATTTTTTAATTAATTAATTTTTAATTAATTAATTTTTAATTTTTTATTGTATAGATTGTTCTGCTAAGAAAGCTCAAATTATATATTTTTAGAATCTGTGACAAGCTTTCCTCTTTCCCCCACTACAGCGCCTCTGGCGGTGAACTAAGGCAGTCTGCCAGGAACCGCCGTAAAGTACGGACGTTTAATTCGAGCCCAAAACCCCCTCTTCCAAATTCTTGTATTTTTTATTCTTGTTTTATTTTATATATGTTTTGTCCTTTTCAATAAATATTTAGAGTTAGATTATTTATGGCCTTTCATTATTTATGTGAATTGGTAGAAATACAAATAAACCAAGACTTCCCCTACAAATCCTAATTAAAGATGAAAAATAAAAATTCTACAAATCTGGGATCGCAAATTTATATTTTAAATAGAAAAAAAATTCCATCAAAATCTAACTAATTACACTACAGGAAGCAATAAACAAAATAAATGTGTTAAAAATGATGTAATAATGTTAGATTGTAGCTAGAAAAAGGGATGAGTTGAAAGATGATTATTAGAGGCGATTGTGATATCTCCAATTAAACCGGTTGTGATGTTTTTTATATTCCTCTCCCCCCACTATAGTTGTTTAAATTTCGATAGATTTAATTATTTAATTCTTAATTATTCATTTGCGACCACCTATGTATATGCTCTTTTGCATATACATAGGTGACTCTTAGAATATATATTAAGAGCGTTATTTATGGAACACCCTGTGTTAGTTCAATAACTAAAGTAAATCTATGAATTTCTTTCTACTTGTAGTTTTTATTTTATTTACAAATTTTAGTTAATTACATAATGGTCACGATTCTTAGTTTTTCAACAATAGTTAATATAATATTAAATTTATAAGACATCAGTTATAATATTTTTTCATTAAATATTTATAATCTGAAGTTAATTTATGTATTCATATTATTTTTTTATTGTATAGATTGTTCTGCTAAGAAAGCTCATAATATATGTTTTTAGAATCCAAATTAAATATGAAAAATAAAAATTCTGCAAATCTGGGGTCACAAATTTATATTTTAACGAGAAAAAAACAAAAATTCCATCAAAATCTGATTAATTACAGTACAGGAAGCAATAAACAAAATAAATGTGTTAAAAATAATATAATAATGTTATATTGTAGCTAGAGAAAGGGATGAGTTGAAAGACGCTTATTAGAGACGATTGTTATATCTCCAATTATACCGGTTGTGATGTTTGTTATATTCCTCTTCTCCCTCTATAATTGTTTAAATTTCGATAGCGTTAATTATTTAATTCTTAAACATTGATTTGCGATCACCTATGTATATGCTCTTTTGCATATACATAGGTGACTCTTAGAATATATATTAAGAGCGTTATTTATGGAACACCTTGTGTTAGTTCAATAACTAAAGTAAATCTATGAATTTCTTTCTACTTGTAGTTTTTATTTTATTTACAAATTTTAGTTAATTACATAATGGTCACGATTCTTAGTTTTTCAACAATAGTTAATATAATATTAAATTTATAAGACATCAGTTATAATATTTTTTCATTAAATATTTATAATCTGAAGTTAATTTATGTGTTCATATTATTTTTTTATTGTATAGATTGTTCTGCTAAGAAAGCTCATAATATATGTTTTTAGAATCCTAATTAAAGATGAAAAATAAAAATTCTGCAAATCTGGGGTCACAAATTTATATTTTAACGTGAAAAAACAAAAATTCCATCAAAATCTGATTAATTACAGTACAGGAAGCAATAAACAAAATAAATGTGTTAAAAATAATATAATAATGTTATATTGTAGCTAGAGAAAGGGATGAGTTGAAAGACGCTTATTAGAGACGATTGTTATATCTCCAATTATACCGGTTGTGATGTTTGTTATATTCCTCTTCTCCCTCTATAATTGTTTAAATTTCGATAGCGTTAATTATTTAATTCTTAAACGATTTGCGATCACCTATGTATATGCTCTTTTGCATATACATAAGTAGTAAGCAGGGGTTTTGGTGCGGCGGAACTTATTTCTGCCCGCCTGGAAGTGACGTCATCATGGAAAGTCAATGGATGCTTATTTCTGCCTCAACCGGAAGTTTCTTATTTCTGCCCTCCTATAAACCGGAAGTTTCTTATTTCTGCCCGTCTGAAAATCGAAACTTCGTTTGCAGCGTCATGGGGAGCTTATTTCTTTTTTTCTTAAGCCTAATATATTTTTAGTTTCGGTTTCTGTTTTTAATTTAGTTTCGTTTTTTTAAATATTATTTAATTTATTAGTTTTTTGAGGGTGGCAACACTTATTATTTTTAATATTAGTTTTTAAGGATGGCAACACTTAGAAACTTTGTTATTTGGGGGAGAAATTGTGTATTATGAAGTTATGACGTCATCTTTTATTACATAACACATAAATGATATCATGCTTTTGATCTAGTGGCGCCATCTATGTGGAATAAAATAACTTTAAATCTATTTTAATATTTAAATCTGTTTTAATATTATTTATTAATTATAATTAAGGCTGAGGATCGAACTCACGCCATCAAAAAGCCTTCGTGGGTCAGTAGTTGGATATCATAACCACTGACCCACGAATGCTTGGTTAGATATGTGTTAATAAGTTAAACTTTTGTATTCTGAACACGTGTATAAATGAAAAGGATTTGATATCGATATCATCCTGCAGTTTCATCGATATATTTTTCACTTAACCTTTGACAGTTATTAAATCATTATTTCTGCCCCTCTTAATGTTATGATAGCTTTCTCTGGGTGGCAACGGTACTGACCATACACATGTTAAGATTTGACGTGTTTTGTGTGATAACACAACTACTGGTTACAGAGCGAGTCATTCTGATAACATATAACAAGCTAGATCTTGGGCTATGACGCATGTGTTGAATTCAGTTCCTTTCACTTGCGCTGGTAAATAGTTAAGCATGTGACAGTTTAACATTTTTCTGATTGGTTGTTAGAGTTATACTTTCATGATTTGGCAACTAGAAGGATAGAGTGACTTAATTTCCCCTACCCCCCTCTTATATTAGTATTTCACTTGTTCTTCTGTTGTGTCTCGATTAAGTTTTTGAAAAGTTTTTCAATTAACCATTTCGTTATGGACGGTTATTTAAAGAGAAAACATGCTGAAACTGAAGTAAGTACTATTGATTTCTTAGTTATTTACTATGCTTTTAAATTTATTGTTAATAGAATTGTTTTATTTTAACTTCTAGCACTAATTCGTTTTTAGGCAGAGCATGTGACAAAACTTAGTTAACTTTAATAATTTTATAACTACGTTATTTTTATTATATTGATGATAAATAGTATATTGATAATGTTAAATAGTATTATTTCTAAAACTACTGAGATGCGTTAATCTGTATCTTTAATTAACCAAGATAAAGTAAATTGTTTTGTACATTTTAATAAATTATTTTTATTTTGTTAATAATAAAAATTACTCATCTTCTTAGTTACAAATTAGGAATAGTTATTATTTTTTTTCATTGCGTAATCTAAATGAAGTTAATATTTCTTAAATTAACTTTCTATTTGTTAAAATTTATTAAGTATGTCTACTGTGAATATTAAAAGTATTATAATTAAAGGTATATTAATTTTAAATTAATAAATATTAGTTTATACGATTAGGTATTTTTATCCCTATCGTTTGGATTTACGGCTATCAATGTTGTCATTTTTGAACCCAGAAGACAATGGAACTCCTAGATCTTGAGACAATACATGTCTTCGAAGTGAACTTTGTGAGTACCCATGTTATATGAGGAGGAAGACTACGAAAACCTCCTACCCTTAGTCCGACGACAAATAGTGGGATTGGTTTCGTTAACCAGTATCCTGTGAATGTACAGAGATCAGAGGAAAACTTAAGGTTTTAATAAAATAAATTTGAATAATTTAAGAAATACTATATGAATTCTAATGGTGTCATCTATACTTAAAATGTTAGAAAGAGACTATATTAATAACTCTTAATTTTAGTTATTTTTTAACGTAAATACAGTTGATATAAATGGCTATAATTATTATTTACCTATTTAATATTACCTATTATTAACCTATTCAATAAAAAAATACACCCTTTAATAATTAATACCAAAAAGTTTCATAAAAACTAGAAACTTATTACAAAAATATAAAAATTATTTTTGAAAAACTAGAAATTTTTCACAAAAGTAAAATTATTTTCTGAAATATTAGAAAATCTCCCTCAGTAATAAAAATATTTTCTAAAAACTAGAGCATTTTGTTAAAAAGAATAAATAACGACATATTTATATTATCAATTATATATTAAATTTCCTTAAAATTTCAAATGAATTATTTTAAATCTAAGAAACATGTAATGGGAATTTTTGCCGCTTTAAATTCAATTATATTAAAAACATGTAATGGGAATTTATCGTTTTATTACGTCGTTTTATTCAGTTATTACAATATACGATTCATTTATTACAATATTATTACAATTACGTCGTTTTATTCATTTACTTCATCGTTTTATTCGTTTTATTACAATTTAATATTATAATAATGCAAATAACTTACTTTATTTTCAAATTAGGAGGTAATGTTAAACTAACTATAGCCTTTCTATTTGAAAGTATATATTTAAATGATACTGATTACAGAACTTGAACATGTTATCTATTTCTCACAAAATTTTACAAAGATAATGTCTGTCCGGGACGTTTGGGGCTTATCCACGTTTTATCAATTAGTCATAATAACATAGTGCTTCATACTTGTTATAGAACGTGGGAATAAAATTATTTCTTAGAAAATTGTTAAGAAACATATGATGTATGCTCGCAGAAGTGATTGGGTGAAACTTTGAATATAATGTTATTTATTTTATTAAAATATATTTTGTCTTTATTGATCATTTTCACATGTGAAAAAGTTTATATTATCAAGAAAAAATTACACTCTTTAATAATTAATAGAAAAAGTTTCAGAAAAATATATAGAATTTTCTGAAAAACTAGGAGATTTTAGCAAAAACTTAAATATTTTTATAAAACTAACAAATTTTTAACAAAAAAAGTAAAAATATTTTCTTGAAAGAGAATTTTTTTTTGTAAAAGCATAAATATTTTCTTAAAAGATAGAAAATTTTTAACAAAAAGTTAAAATTTTTTCTTAAAAGATCGAAAATTTTTCTAAGAACATAAATATTTTCCTAAAAGATAGAAAATTTTTAACAAAAAGTTAAAATATTTTATTAAAAGACAAAATTTTTTGCAAAAACGTAAATATTTTCTAAAAAGATAGAAAATTTTGTGAAAAAGTTTGAAGTATTTTTATAAAATTAGGAAATTTTTAACAAAATGTTTAAAAGATAGAAGATTTTTTGTAAAAACATAAATATTTTCTCAAAAGATAGAAAATTCTGTTAAAAAGTTTGAAATATTTTTATAAAACAAGTAAATTTTTTTTGCAAAAAGTTAAAATATTTTCTTAAAGGTGAACGTTTCATATTTGTTTTTGTAAAAAGATTTATTTTAGACAGAACTCAGGAGGTAAAGACTTTTACTTTGCAAATAAATTCTTAATCGTAGTAATCGAAAGGAGTTATGAACATTATCATAAACATTTTAACTGTGTGTTGTTAATTATTTTTCTTGGTGTCTCAAAATTTTCTTTTTTTTATTTTAGGAAGGAAACAGAAAAAGATTCTCAGCTTTAGTCATTGATTTTGAAGGTTTTCAACTTTCATCAGGGGCATACATTGTCAAAGAACTTGCTTTTCATGCTGTAAAAGGTAATTCCATTACCGGAGTGTGTACATTCCAACCACCGTTTCCGTTTGAAGAACTTCCAACACAACAGAAAATGCAATATTCTTGGACAGTCCGAAATATTCATCAAATAGATTGGAACCAAGGAGAATTACCCTACGTTAAATTTCATACTATGTTGACTTTTTTGTGTGATATGTATTCACATATCTATGTGAAAGGACTCGGAAAACGGAAATTTTTAGAAATTCTAACCGGCAGAGTGTTTTACAGTTTGGAAGATTTTGGCTGTCCTAAAGTAGATGAACTGATACCAACTTTTTCATCGTGCACTATACATTCACTAGATTTTAAGCATTGTGCTCTCGTTAAAGCGAAAGCATTTGGACGATTTCTACAAGACCTATAAATAGGACAAGCACTCGGAATTCAGCATAAAGTTGTTCCTGGAAGTAATATAGTAAATCTTATAAATGACTTTTTTGCGAAATAGAAAATCAGCTCCAGTGGGGGGAAATGTATTTTTAAAAACATTAAACGATGTTCAATTACCAGCAAATTTATATGTAAATAGAAAAATTGTATAGTAAAAATAAAATTTTTAAGAAAGCCGTGATGTATGCTCGCAGAAGTGGCGAGGTGAAACTTTGAATAAAAATGTTATTTATTTTATTGAAATATATTTTGTCTCTATTGAGCATTTTCACAGGTGAAAAAGTTTATATTATCAAGAAAAATGTCACCCATTAATAAATAATACAAAAAGTTTCAAAAAAATATCTAGAACTTTTTGAAAAACTAGGAAATTATTACAAAAACATAAATATTTTCTTAAAAGATAGAAAAATTTTGTTAAAAAGTTTGAAATATTTTTATAAAACTAGCAAATTTTTAACAAAAAGTAAAAATATTTTCTTAAAAGAGAAATTGTTTTTATAAAAACATAATTACTTTCTTAAAAGATAGAAAATTTTTAACAGAAAGTTAAAATATTTTATTAAAAGAGAAAATTTTTAGTAAAAACATAAATATTTTTCTTAAGAGATAGAAAATTTTGTTAAAAAGTTTGAAATATTTTTATAAAACTAGCAAATTTTTAACAAAAAGTTAAAATATTTTCTTAAGAGAGAAAATTTTTTGTAAAAACAAATATTTTCTGAAAAACTAGAAAATTTTGTTAAAAAGAAATAAAAATGTTACATTATTTCCTAATTCGTTAAGATTTTAAGATGATTACTTTAAGTTAGATCTATAAATATTTTCTATAAAATCATTTTAACATTAATTTTGAATCATGAAGGCAGGAGAATCCGTTGGTTCTATGAAGCATTCAGAGTGTGGGACAAGGACCCATATTTAAATACTACTTTCTACAAAGTTCATCCTCCATCCAGACTCCCATCTCTATGAATTCGTCGAAAAAACTTTCCAAAAAGCTTGAGATATATAGGACTCGATCACACTTCCAATGCATTTTCACAACCGAAAAAAGGAAGATAGATCATTCCACAAATAACAATAAAAAGATGAAAAAGAGTTGAAAATGCATTGGAAGTGTTTAAGAAAGTTGTGATCGAGTCCCATATATCTCAAGCTTTTTGGAAAGTTTTTTCGACGAATTCATAGAGATGGGAGTCTGGATGGAGGATGAACTTTGTAGAAAGTAGTATTTAAATATGGGTCCTTGTCCCACACTCTGAATGCTTCATAGAACCAACGGATTCTCCTGCCTTCATGATTCAAAATTAATGTTAAAATGATTTTATAGAAAATATTTATAGATCTAACTTAAAGTAATCATCTTAAAATCTTAACGAATTAGGAAATAATGTAACATTTTTATTTCTTTTTAACAAAATTTTCTAGTTTTTCAGAAAATATTTATGTTTTTACAAAAAATTTTCTCTCTTAAGAAAATATTTTAACTTTTTGTTAAAAATTTGCTAGTTTTATAAAAATATTTCAAACTTTTTAACAAAATTTTCTATCTCTTAAGAAAAATATTTATGTTTTTACTAAAAATTTTCTCTTTTAATAAAATATTTTAACTTTCTGTTAAAAATTTTCTATCTTTTAAGAAAGTAATTATGTTTTTATAAATACAATTTCTCTTTTAAGAAAATATTTTTACTTTTTGTTAAAAATTTGCTAGTTTTATAAAAATATTTCAAACTTTTTAACAAAATTTTTCTATCTTTTAAGAAAATATTTATGTTTTTGTAATAATTTCCTAGTTTTTCAAAAAGTTCTAGATATTTTTTTGAAACTTTTTGTATTATTTATTAATGGGTGACATTTTTCTTGATAATATAAACTTTTTCACCTGTGAAAATGCTCAATAAAGACAAAATATATTTCAATAAAATAAATAACATTTTTATTCAAAGTTTCACCTCGCCACTTCTGCGAGCATACATCACGGCTTTCTTAAAAATTTTATTTTTACTATACAATTTTTCTATTTACATATAAATTTGCTGGTAATTGAACATCGTTTAATGTTTTTAAAAATACATTTCCCCCCACTGGAGCTGATTTTCTATTTCGCAAAAAAGTCATTTATAAGATTTACTATATTACTTCCAGGAACAACTTTATGCTGAATTCCGAGTGCTTGTCCTATTTATAGGTCTTGTAGAAATCGTCCAAATGCTTTCGCTTTAACGAGAGCACAATGCTTAAAATCTAGTGAATGTATAGTGCACGATGAAAAAGTTGGTATCAGTTCATCTACTTTAGGACAGCCAAAATCTTCCAAACTGTAAAACACTCTGCCGGTTAGAATTTCTAAAAATTTCCGTTTTCCGAGTCCTTTCACATAGATATGTGAATACATATCACACAAAAAAGTCAACATAGTATGAAATTTAACGTAGGGTAATTCTCCTTGGTTCCAATCTATTTGATGAATATTTCGGACTGTCCAAGAATATTGCATTTTCTGTTGTGTTGGAAGTTCTTCAAACGGAAACGGTGGTTGGAATGTACACACTCCGGTAATGGAATTACCTTTTACAGCATGAAAAGCAAGTTCTTTGACAATGTATGCCCCTGATGAAAGTTGAAAACCTTCAAAATCAATGACTAAAGCTGAGAATCTTTTTCTGTTTCCTTCCTACAATAAAAAAAAGAAAATTTTGAGACACCAAGAAAAATAATTAACAACACACAGTTAAAATGTTCATGATAATGTTCATAACTCCTTTCGATTACTACGATTAAGAATTTATTTGCAAAGTAAAAGTCTTTACCTCCTGAGTTCTGTCTAAAATAAATCTTTTTACAAAAACAAATATGAAACGTTCACCTTTAAGAAAATATTTTAACTTTTTGCAAAAAAAATTTACTTGTTTTATAAAAATATTTCAAACTTTTTAACAGAATTTTCTATCTTTTGAGAAAATATTTATGTTTTTACAAAAAATCTTCTATCTTTTAAACATTTTGTTAAAAATTTCCTAATTTTATAAAAATACTTCAAACTTTTTCACAAAATTTTCTATCTTTTTAGAAAATATTTACGTTTTTGCAAAAAATTTTGTCTTTTAATAAAATATTTTAACTTTTTGTTAAAAATTTTCTATCTTTTAGGAAAATATTTATGTTCTTAGAAAAATTTTCGATCTTTTAAGAAAAAATTTTAACTTTTTGTTAAAAATTTTCTATCTTTTAAGAAAATATTTATGCTTTTACAAAAAAAAATTCTCTTTCAAGAAAATATTTTTACTTTTTTTGTTAAAAATTTGTTAGTTTTATAAAAATATTTAAGTTTTTGCTAAAATCTCCTAGTTTTTCAGAAAATTCTATATATTTTTCTGAAACTTTTTCTATTAATTATTAAAGAGTGTAATTTTTTCTTGATAATATAAACTTTTTCACATGTGAAAATGATCAATAAAGACAAAATATATTTTAATAAAATAAATAACATTATATTCAAAGTTTCACCCAATCACTTCTGCGAGCATACATCATATGTTTCTTAACAATTTTCTAAGAAATAATTTTATTCCCACGTTCTATAACAAGTATGAAGCACTATGTTATTATGACTAATTGATAAAACGTGGATAAGCCCCAAACGTCCCGGACAGACATTATCTTTGTAAAATTTTGTGAGAAATAGATAACATGTTCAAGTTCTGTAATCAGTATCATTTAAATATATACTTTCAAATAGAAAGGCTATAGTTAGTTTAACATTACCTCCTAATTTGAAAATAAAGTAAGTTATTTGCATTATTATAATATTAAATTGTAATAAAACGAATAAAACGATGAAGTAAATGAATAAAACGACGTAATTGTAATAATATTGTAATAAATGAATCGTATATCGTAATAACTGAATAAAACGACGTAATAAAACGATAAATTCCCATTACATGTTTTTAATATAATTGAATTTAAAGCGGCAAAAATTCCCATTACATGTTTCTTAGATTTAAAATAATTCATTTGAAATTTTAAGGAAATTTAATATATAATTGATAATATAAATATGTCGTTATTTATTCTTTTTAACAAAATGCTCTAGTTTTTAGAAAATATTTTTATTACTGAGGGAGATTTTCTAATATTTCAGAAAATAATTTTACTTTTGTGAAAAATTTCTAGTTTTTCAAAAAATTTTTTTATATTTTTGTAATAAGTTTCTAGTTTTTATGAAACTTTTTGGTATTAATTATTAAAGGGTGTATTTTTTTATTGAATAGGTTAATAATAGGTAATATTAAATAGGTAAATAATAATTATAGCCATTTATATCAACTGTATTTACGTTAAAAAATAACTAAAATTAAGAGTTATTAATATAGTCTCTTTCTAACATTTTAAGTATAGATGACACCATTAGAATTCATATAGTATTTCTTAAATTATTCAAATTTATTTTATTAAAACCTTAAGTTTTCCTCTGATCTCTGTACATTCACAGGATACTGGTTAACGAAACCAATCCCACTATTTGTCGTCGGACTAAGGGTAGGAGGTTTTCGTAGTCTTCCTCCTCATATAACATGGGTACTCACAAAGTCCACTTCGAAGACATGTATTGTCTCAAGATCTAGGAGTTCCATTGTCTTCTGGGTTCAAAAATGACAACATTGATAGCCGTAAATCCAAACGATAGGGATAAAAATACCTAATCGTATAAACTAATATTTATTAATTTAAAATTAATATACCTTTAATTATAATACTTTTAATATTCACAGTAGACATACTTAATAAATTTTAACAAATAGAAAGTTAATTTAAGAAATATTAACTTCATTTAGATTACGCAATGAAAAAAAATAATAACTATTCCTAATTTGTAACTAAGAAGATGAGTAATTTTTATTATTAACAAAATAAAAATAATTAATTAAAATGTACAAAACAATTTACTTTATCTTGGTTAATTAAAGATACAGATTAACGCATCTCAGTAGTTTTAGAAATAATACTATTTAACATTATCAATATACTATTTATCATCAATATAATAAAAATAACGTAGTTATAAAATTATTAAAGTTAACTAAGTTTTGTCACATGCTCTGCCTAAAAACGAATTAGTGCTAGAAGTTAAAATAAAACAATTCTATTAACAATAAATTTAAAAGCATAGTAAATAACTAAGAAATCAATAGTACTTACTTCAGTTTCAGCATGTTTTCTCTTTAAATAACCGTCCATAACGAAATGGTTAATTGAAAAACTTTTCAAAAACTTAATCGAGACACAACAGAAGAACAAGTGAAATACTAATATAAGAGGGGGGTAGGGGAAATTAAGTCACTCTATCCTTCTAGTTGCCAAATCATGAAAGTATAACTCTAACAACCAATCAGAAAAATGTTAAACTGTCACATGCTTAACTATTTACCAGCGCAAGTGAAAGGAACTGAATTCAACACATGCGTCATAGCCCAAGATCTAGCTTGTTATATGTTATCAGAATGACTCGCTCTGTAACCAGTAGTTGTGTTATCACACAAAACACGTCAAATCTTAACATGTGTATGGTCAGTACCGTTGCCACCCAGAGAAAGCTATCATAACATTAAGAGGGGCAGAAATAATGATTTAATAACTGTCAAAGGTTAAGTGAAAAATATATCGATGAAACTGCAGGATGATATCGATATCAAATCCTTTTCATTTATACACGTGTTCAGAATACAAAAGTTTAACTTATTAACACATATCTAACCAAGCATTCGTGGGTCAGTGGTTATGATATCCAACTACTGACCCACGAAGGCTTTTTGATGGCGTGAGTTCGATCCTCAGCCTTAATTATATTTAATAAATAATATTAAAACAGATTTAAATATTAAAATAGATTTAAAGTTATTTTATTCCACATAGATGGCGCCACTAGATCAAAAGCATGATATCATTTATGTGTTATGTAATAAAAGATGACGTCATAACTTCATAATACACAATTTCTCCCCCAAATAACAAAGTTTCTAAGTGTTGCCATCCTTAAAAACTAATATTAAAAATAATAAGTGTTGCCACCCTCAAAAAACTAATAAATTAAATAATATTTAAAAAAACGAAACTAAATTAAAAACAGAAACCGAAACTAAAAATATATTAGGCTTAAGAAAAAAAGAAATAAGCTCCCCATGACGCTGCAAACGAAGTTTCGATTTTCAGACGGGCAGAAATAAGCAAGCGGGCAGAAATAAGAAACTTCCGGTTTATAGGAGGGCAGAAATAAGCAACTTCCGGTTGAGGCAGAAATAAGCATCCATTGACTTTCCATGATGACGTCACTTCCAGGCGGGCAGAAATAAGTTCCGCCGCACCAAAACCCCTGCTTACTACTTACATAGGTGACTCTTAGAATATATATTAAGAGCGTTATTTATGGAACACCCTGTGTTAGTTCAATAACTAAAGTAAATCTATGAATTTCTTTCTACTTGTAGTTTTTATTTTATTTACAAATTTTAGTTAATTACATAATGGTCACGATAGTTTTTCAACAATAGTTAATATAATATTAAATTTATAAGAAATCAGTTATAATATTTTTTCATTAAATATTTATAATCTGAAGTAACGTTTAATATTCATTACTAGTTAAGCAAAGTTTAATGCATACATAAATGAAAAAGTGTACCAAGCTACATTTAAAAAATAAGATGTTTTTGCGTTTAAATAATTTTTTAAACCAAATAAATATTTTTTATATTTCCTTTAGAATATAGCTATTTCTCATTAGGATATATCATACTGCTAGAACATGAAGTATAAGTAACCATTTTTATATAAGCATATAATAAAAAAAAATTATGTTAAAATTATCAAAAATGCGAAACATAAAAGCCAGAAACATTGGATAGAATATAAATCTAAATTGAATAATAATTATTACTGCCACATAACTTATTTTGGGCTTTTGAATCACACGATAAATAATTTATTACTGTTCTTAAATATGCAAATGAGTCTTTTTTGTTATAATCCGTTAAAATTCTTGCGAAAATGAGACATTTTTATGTCTTAATATATATTACTTATCAAGAAAAGGATTAGACTTTACTTGTTAATTAAAATCACTCAGTAAAAATGTTTTTCAAGTTTGCGATATATTTATGTTTAAATCAATTTTAAAAGCAAATGAAACATTCATTCTTGAGTTAAAACATGCATAAATATCTTTTCCTCTCAGCCAAATAGTCGAGAACTTTCAAACTTTATAATCATCTATTAATTTTATTACTGTTCTGACTTTATTCTTTCCTTTAATTATTTTCCATAAAGATGAATAAAACACATTTTATCGCATTTATTTGATGTTAATTCTTTGGAGAGTAAGTATTTCAAATTTGAGAATTTATTGAAGATTTTATTAGTAGCGTTGAAAAAAAATCAGGAGATTTATTTTAAATCTCCTTATGACATTACACTAGAGCAAATCTAAATTTAAGTATTATAGGATAATTAAATGAATCAGCATCCTTTAAGATTGCTGAATTTCATATACTTTTATTGCGATCATAAATCTTTTAAAAACTTTACTCTCATTATTGATTTGTTTACTTTAGATGCAATTTCAACTAAGGTTTGGTAAAATGAATAATTAAGTGAAATTATTATTTCAAATTAAATTAATTAGCTCACTCTAGAAATTTGAATTGCGAAATGAAAAAAAAATCTTAAATAGTTGCGTCAATGCATTACTTTTAGATTACTGAGCTTGAATTAAGAGATTTGAAATTAATGATTAACTTTGATTGATTAAAGTGAACTGATTTGATAAATTTTGACTAAAATAAACTGATACAATTAACCCACTAAATTTTCATCGATTAAATTAAATCCACTATATCGAATCAAATTTAATTAATAAAAATTAACTACATCGATTAAAATTTAAACCATTCATTTTACTTTGATTGGTTATAATTAATTCTTTTTCTTCCATCAGCATGACAGTCCAGTACATGCCAGAGCCTTTCCAACTAGTCATCTCCATCTGGCTTGATGAGACACTAGATTTTTCCATTTACTGATTCCTATGGTTTTGAGATCTTTTTCCACATAATCAATCCATCTAGTGTTTGGTCTTCTTCCTTCTCTTGTGCCTGTAAACTTTTTAAATGGCAGCCTTTTAACTTGGTCACCCTCATACTCTTGAAACCAGCCATCGCATTCTGTAGGATTTAATTACAGAAATCATCTATAATTCAAAATTGTACTGAATCCAACAAACACTATTTTTTTGAAGCTCCAAAGCTTTGAAATCTGATGGCTCTGAGTATTTTCTTTCATATATTAGTAGTCAGTTCTATTTAAAGGCCAGTATTCGTTACCATACATTCGCAGTAATATAGGCTTAATTAGAGTATTCATAAATTAATTTTAGTTTTAGTGGAAATGAACTTTGAATTTAGTTGCTTTCTCAATACAAAGTCATTACAAGTATCAGTCGTCATACTATAGGGCTATTACTATGGAATAGATGACTATAGTATAGTCGAAAAATTTGACGCTAACTTTTTAATCTGAAACAAGTTTCAATTTAATTCCCCATTGCAATTAATTATAAAATTTTTTCAAAGGGCCTTCCATTATGTTAACCATATATATGATCATAACTTGGCATGGTTAGGACTAAACAAATGCTTCTTAAAATTTTTTTAGTAATTATATCTTCATATTTATGGATATTTTTGAAAAAAATTGACGCTTACTTTGTACTCTGAAACAAATTTCAAATGAATTTCTCTTGGGAAAAAACTCTAAAAATTTGCAAAGTGACCTCCTTTATTTTTGTATCTATGCTCTTAACATAGCATTATTTGAACTAAAAATCGCTTCGCAAAAATTTTGAGTTTCAATGAATTTAGAATTCAATGTCAGAAGACATGATTTGGAACAAATATAAGTATTTTTGCAATGAAACAATTTTGTAGTAATGTTCATTGTACTTTTTCGGCGGAATGTCAGAACCGGCATAAGGTTTTTGCAATTTTCACTCTCTCAACATCGTTTGCAAACTCAGCTTTGTATAGAATCCCCCTTAATTTCCAAGGCAAGCTGGTGTCTATCGATCTGAATCAAGGAGGGCATCAAGCAGCCACTAGGCTGCTTGATGCTCTCCTTGCAGCAGTCTCAATAACATTTCGTAATGACTGGCCCAATATCGTTTCGCAATTAAATAAAATTCGAAAAATTTTGTAGATTCAACAGTTATATGTATTTATCAAATGTGAGAATAATTTTAAAGAATGTGTGTTTTTAAATTAACTGAATCAGGAAAAATCGTTTTTAGAGATAGAAACTTTATCAAATCTTGTCAATCTCGCTTAGAGACGAAAATTTTATTAAATCATTTGATACAAAAAGTCATCAAATTTTCAACCAAAATTTTAAACTTGATTACTATTCGTAGAAAATATATTTTGAATCCAAAATGAGAAGAGTAATTTTTAAAGAAATGAAGAGGAAATTATGTTTTATTTGGGCACTATAATGCATATAGAATAATTTACAACGAGTATGTTGGAATGAAAAGTTTTACAGTTAATATGTGAATTATTTATTGTTAAACTGGGAGTAAAAATTAAATGTCAGCCGCAGATCACAGAAATGCAATTGAAGAATTGAAATTTGACGTGTTTAGATGACCATTTTCGTATATGAACTTAACTCGTTTTTTTAATAAAAAAATTCCTATTTATTCGAAAGTAATTGTATTTTTAAGCACTTTTTTCGCAATATTTTTTACGTTGATTTTTGATGCAGAAACATGAAGTTCTAATCAGATGAAAGAAAAAGGATTAAAAAAATTATGAAATTACATTCGAGAATGATCAACTGAAACTTGTAAGCAAGAAAATACCAAGCAAACAGTATAGCCCACTGATACAACTTCGGAGCTGAAATTAGAAGTGGTGAAGAATTTATTTTAATTATGAATTTCACTCGAATTTCATTTTGAAATTTGAATTGATTAAAGAATTATTGTAATATTAATTGCTTTATTAGTAAATTGTTCTTAGTTTTTTTTTACTTTAAATATTTACTATCTATCCTATTCCTGAAAATTTTATTTCTCTCTCGAGATCTTTATTTTATGAGCTCACGCTTAAGTTGATATAAAAAATAATGAAGGAAAAAGAGAGGTTTATTAGATCCTGTGAGGAATGTATCTTAATATTGATACTAAATTTTTAATAATAACTCTAATAACAATAATAATTCTAATAACAATAATAATTCTAATAACAATAATAATTCTAATAACAATAATAATTCTAATAACAATAATAATTCTAATAACAATAAAAAAAAACTTAAAACAAGAGAGGCAAAATTTATTCTCTGTTTTAGCTGTTATACTCCTTGTTAACTACTGAAATTAATTATTTCTTCTTATTGCGTCACAAAACCTGTATTCCTTAAGTTTGCGGTTCCCAATTTTTTGGCTATGAAATCCTAAATGATTACCCTTCCTTTAGTGGAACCACTACTTTCTTTATAAAGTCTATTAACACTTATGATAATATTTACTAAATGCACCAACTATTTTGAAAGAACTACTAATTGTTTTGAAAATATTTTATCTAAGGAAAAAGATTTTTATAATCGATTCATCAATAATAGTTTTAAAGTTACATTTTCTCTCAGACAGTTGAATTCGCAGTACTGGGGTAACATTTACTCTAGTTCTGAATTAGTCTTTTCGTGTAGATAATAGTCAAAGATGAATAAAAAAAACTGAATAATGTTCTTAATAGGTTTGGTCAGAATAATGATCCGATCTTAATAGGTGATTATGCATTCTACCCTTGATCTCCAGTTCTTAACCAGAGGAATTATATGCACTTAAATTTGATTCATGTTATTTTTTATTTATATAATGAATGAAGATCTAAAGATTAAGACACTTGCTTTTGTGTTTTATACTAAAAGAGTAGTTTTCATTTTAATTCGATTCAGTTTTTTTTTCTATTTATGAACGAAAAAATTGGTCCACAGACTTGATTACAGATTAGAATCCGTGATTTTACCTGAAATTCTATTTGTAAGTCTACTTTTTTAAAATTTAAGTAAAGGAAATAAGTTTATATAGGCGAATCTGAGATTAGGTAATTTTACGTCAAGCACAATTTTTGTTACTTTAGTTTGAACAGTTAATTTTTAAGTTTAATAAGCGCCAGATGAATGACTTTAAGTAATGAAATAAATAATATCTCCTTAATTACAATATGCAATTAAATTATTAAGCATGGGGACTGTACGATTTGCAAAAATTGTACTTAATCGATTATTATTTTTACGTTCTACCATTTTTTAAACTGAGGAAAAATAAGAACATTGCTTTATATTTTACTCTTTTATTTGGGTTTTTTACGGAAGAAAAGTTAATAATTTATTGAAAGAAAATCTAGTCTATTGGCATGAAAAGATATGAATAAATTCATTTTATTCTGTATGAATATTAAACGCCCTTTTTTCCCGCAAATACTTAAAAACCCATTTTGTTAAGTGAATTGATATCAGTTTTGTAGAGACGAGCAGTAAAACGAAGATACGAGTCCTGCTCAAGATACTTTTTTTTCACTGGCATGTGGCTTTTGTGCATAAAGCTTATTATCGCATTTTACTCTTATTCAAGTCAATAAATCAGAAATAAATGTCACTAAGTTTTGAAGACAAAGAAAAGAAATGTTCAAAAATTGTGTTCTTGCAAATTTTTTTTCAAGTATTGCTTTCAAAACTATATATTCTCATTAAAAACCCTCTCTGAAGCACAGGAAGAATTATAAATCACCCTGATTTGAAATATGGTTGGTACATAATGTAGACAAATGATAATATGTGTGAAAATATGTAAGTAAAATACATACTTTTAATAATAATAATTATCATCAAAAATCTTATGGGACGCACCGTTTTGGTATTCAATTTAACGTTACATTTTGTTTTCCTGTAAGAAAAAAAAAACTATAAGATTTTGAAAAAAATTGAAATTACGCAGGATGTAGAAAAACATACAGGAAATACGGTGGAATAAAGAAAATTTACCTTCGACAGTAATTTAAGAAATTATTTACTATAAAAGTTTTAGAGCAAAAATATCCTTTTTAGTCGAACTGTGGCAAGTTGAAATGCAAGTGCTTAGTTAAAATGTAATGTGCTGAAGGAACCATTTTTATTAATAAATTTAACTATATTTTTGCTTCGAAATCTCAATTTGTTCAAAATGTATAGTAAATTTCAATGCTTTTTTATTTTATTCAGTTTCAACGTTATTTCCCTTTTGCCAGATCAATATTTTTTATTTTATTTTATAAACTCGTGATCGCTTGGATATTAATCAAACGTAGCAGGAAAAAAAGGGGTACGAAGGATTATAAGCTATCAAACATAAATCTTAACATCTATACTGAAAATTTTTAATGTGAAAATCTTATGAATATTATAAAGAGCAATAAAAACTGCTTCCTATTTAAATTATTTTAAGTCTTGCGAAATAGAAAAAAATAAGAGAAAATGATCAGATGTTTTCAGATACAAATCATAACGTTTCAATCGATTTTTTTTATAAATATGAATGCAATCATCGCCTCAAGCAATCAAGTTAATGAAATACATTAATTTAAACTGTAATACGGGATAAGATTATCATTATAGAATGCTAACAATTAAAATTACTTTTCATTTATTGCTTTTTATTGTGTCACACATTTTTCATTCCTCTGTATAATTTTATTTAAGTATAGTTAATTAAATTTCATATTCAAGTAATCGTACATTTGCTTACGATTAACATATTAGTAAAGTTTTCTTACATAAAAATATAATAATTATTTATTTTATGAACAAAAATATTATTTTTTTTAAAATACTGAATTTTAAAGGGGTCGGCAAGCGGAGCGAACAGGAAGTGGGCTCATAATACTTAAAAAAATCAATGCTCGTAAAATTAAAGCTTGGATGTAATTTAAAGCGAACTGTGTAAATTCAAAAAGGGCACGCAGAGATAAATTTTACGTAATACCAAAAGTTAACATTTTATTTAAACACTGCAAAATAAAATGCCAGTCTACTTGTTAACATATATGTATTCTAACATTAACGTTTAATGAATTCTGAAAACAAATTTAATACAGCGTAATTAAATATTCAGAACATGCGAATATACGAATAAAGATGTAAAAAGAAATCTCCAATTCCTTAACAATTTATATTTTATTCATTGAGAAAATCCAAGATTTATTCCAATGCTCAATGGTATTTGAATTAATTCAAGTTAAAATGTGCTCATTAAAGTATATTCAAAAGTAAACATATTATGTATAAAATAAATTTCAATACAAGTAAGTTAGGTCAAAGCGCTGTTTTATAACGTTGTATCTGCATTTAAAGTCAAAGCCTTTAAGACTTAGTTCTTGAAGTAATGCTTAAGGTTAAATAAGTTCAAATCAAATATTCATATCTGAGTAAGTCAAACATGTTCATTATTTTTATTTAATTTTATATTTTACTTCTTTAGAAAAAAATTAATGACTTTATTTACTGAATATTCTTGGAAGAAGTTAATGGAAAATAGAGTCTTTCGAGCTATTTTCAATTTAAAATTTCAATATCGGAGTATTATTTTAATCTTTTTAGCATTTAGGCGTATATTATATTTTACTTTGGGAAATCTTACTGTAAGAAAAAAAAATTACAAAAAAAACGCTGTTCAACGATTTATGTAATTAAAAATAATATTTGCCATCTGCTAATGGTAGAAAAAAACTTTTAATGCTTATCGATTAATAGACCAAAGCAATTACTTTTTAATCATTTAAATTTTTTCTATATTCAAAATTTTTCTTAACATTTTGCAAAAACTAATTATATTGCTATGAAAATGATTTTTAAGATTATTTGTGGCTTGTTTTCAATGAAAAAAAAATATAATTAGTTCAATATTTTTGCGTTTTAATATTATATGCAATTAAAACTAAAAATGTATGTTTGTTTCGTTAATAAATTAGATTAGTTCGTTTATCATCTCTGTAATAGGATAAAATGCACTTAAATTTCAAAGGTGGGAAGAATATTTCCCAAAGAACATTTTACATTCGTAACATTCTTATTAAATTCTTATTTTTAGAGTAATCATTTTCCATGGAAAAGTGATTGTTTAATAAAAGCAGTGTTTTACCGTCATTTGTAGTAGAATCATTGAGAAATAAAAATTTCACTTCAAAACATGTGTTATAGCACAATATCTCACAGATGGTTTCTTAACTTTATGTACTTAAACATCATTGCACTTAAAAATTATGTACTTGAACTATTGTGCTAATCTAGAAAAAGTTCTGTACAAAAAAGCAAAATTATTTTATTCGTTTGGGATAAGCTTAAAAAATTAGCCATATTACTACTATTACTCAGTCAATGATGTTTAACAACTACGTCCACGATGCTTAACATCTTCTTAAAAGGAATAAATTCCGGAGAAGATTAGTTTAATAAGGTAAATTTTGAATGATTCTGGGTTGACCAAGGCGAAAAACAACGTAAAACACAAATGAAATTACATAAATTGACATACTATGGTTTCAAGAACCTGGTAACCATGGAACCATGGTAAACAAGAACCTTCGTCAGTACTTAATGTATGGTATGTCAATTTATGGTCATACTACTGATAAATAGATACATACACAAGTACATAATTGATAGTATTTTTATTTGTGCTTTATTCACGTTTTTTGCTTTGGTCTATTTATAGCACAAAGTATACCCAATCATTTGTTGGATCATGAGTTGGTTTCAAAAAACAGCATTGCAAGTGGTACTGAATTCAGTTAATATTTATTTTAATGAGATGAACTACTAAAAATGTGTTCTTGATTACTCAAACTTAAGCCATTGGAAAGGGTTAACAAACTATAACATGAAAAAAATGAAATTATTATAGTTTTAATTCTGATATTACGTGTCTTGTAAATTAATTTGTAGAGTTCACAAATAACAATTTATTGAAAATTTATGTTTTTTCAACCCTTACGAGGAACAAGCATTCAATTAGTAATGATTTACACATAGACCTGAAATAATGTAAAGAATGAGGCTGTCTTAACCTGAACAATTTTGAAATATTTTTTCTAATTTTTGAAAACTGAGGACTGGTATCAAGTTCATCAAGATAGCTTTGATATTTCGATATTTTAATAGTGCTACAAAAATTTTTTTTTTACAAAATTAAGATATTTTTTCATTGATATGGGTCAACAATTAGCTTTTCCCATTTTGTTTCATTCACTTTTGTAGTCGTTCATTCTAATAAATATTATTTTTTTTAAAATTTTTTAATTCATTTTAATAATATTTATAAAATTTTAAATTTTCCAAAAAATATGCTCCCGGTTCTCTTGCTTTGATTCCCTGGTATAGGTTGTACCAGGATGTATTGCTCCTTTAAAAGTGAAAAAAAAAACATTAGTGTTAGGAATATAATACCAGACAAGAGTATGCCGTGCAAAGAGTCTTTACCTTCCAAAGACATTATTATAGGAAATACTCTTGGGCACACGCATCATTCTTCCTGTTCAACCAAGTACTGCAATAAAAAATGTTGTGGCTTATCCTACATTAAACGTTTAACCTTCAGAAAAATAACAACAAGAAGGGGAGAGGCGTGCAAGTCCTCTTAAGAAAGACCCAAGCAGTCCAGGATGTGTTCTGCAGAGGCCTGCTGAACTTGACATTTAGAGCAGATAGCAAAGATTCTTTTGCCCTCAAAGAACAAGAGACTCTTCGTGTGCCCACTCTTGAATACGTGAGGCTCTGTAACAGTTGACATGAGGCTCTGTAACAGTTGAGAAGAAACGAATAGCTCGGCTCTTTGCCTGGTTACCTTAAACTCCGTTGAAATTCAGCTTCTGTTGTTTTGTGGAATTTGAACACCATAAAGGTAGAAATCGGTCTTGTCTCATGGTGGTGTTCCTTTTAGTCTGGCACCTATCCCTCAGCCTGTCCAGTTTAGAGACCCGATCAGTAGCAAGCTGCCACCGGCATCGCATCCTCGTCAAGGCAGTAACACTGTCGGAAGGGGAAAAAAATTATACATGTCAGTTACAATTCATTCATACTTTTCTTATTAAAGAAATCAACACAAAAATAAAACCTACTTGTTGCATCAGGAGATTACATTAAAATAATACTAATAAATTGTACAATAATTAATGTACTATAATTAATGCTGCAGGTTGGATTTTGGAATTATAGGTAATGCTGAATTTTCAGCCTTAGTAATATTACTAATATAAATACATAGCCTAACTAAATTCTCATCATCTTAAATTAAATTTAATGGGAAAATAATTTACGATAAAGTATCTAACATATATTAATATATTAGTATCTTACATATAATAAAGTATTATAGAATAATACAAAGTTTAAACTAAGAATTTTTAAAATTAGATCTGAGGGATAATGTAAATATATCACTCTGGAACAATACTAAGATTTTATTCCAGAGTACAAGCAGAGGTATTTAAAGGCATTAAAGTTAGATTTGTTTAAGTGTAAAAATATTTGTTTACGGTTTATTTGCAAAATATATTATGCTAAAAGTACGTAGAAAGATTTGCACTTTTTAAATAGTTCAATGCTTATATTAAATAGTTTTAATGTCAATACAAACCGTTAAAATGAAGATTAAATTTTCATTGAGCATACATTTAAAGGAATTAAAAATTAATTAGACGCTTAAACAGTAATATTTGCAAGCTACTTGGAAAATATGAATTAATGCATAAAAGTTAAGCCCTGTAACATTTTTATTAATTTGAAAAGCAAAGAAATATAAACTAATATTTATTTATTTAGTTAAAATAGTTATTTTCCTTCAATGGACTATAGACTAAACTGAAGCCATTATTTGATATATTGAAAAACTCAAGAAAAATTTCCAATCAAAATTTAAATTATACATTTCAAATAATAAATTCAAAATAACAAGATAATTGATGTTACAAAAAATCGAATTTGAATATTTTTTTTTCTTTTGTTAAAATGTATGCAACATCATTTTCATTACAAAATGCAATGCACTTAATTTTATAAAAGTGTAGTTAATTTAATAAAGTTATTCAAAATATTATGTAAAAAATTCAAGGCATTTTATTAAATTAAAATGTTTTAATTTTTTTTTGGAAAGTATAATTTACTACCCTTTTATAAATACAAGACGGTTTTTTTCTATAATATATTTTACGAAGGAAAACATTATACTTTGGCATCTATAGTAAATAGTGGTAAAATTCTCATCTTTTATAAATGGAATTTTTTTCATAGTTTTCGAAAAAAAGTATTCAAAATTTTTTCAGAGAATACACAGAGTATAAAGTAAACTCATTTTCATAAAAAGATATTAATGCTTTTAATCTTAAAAGAAATTAATGTCAACACAGTTTATCTAACTTATAAATGATTTATTGGCCTCGAAAAGTTTAATAAATAGAAATGATAAACTATCTAAAGAAACGTAATTTATCACAGAGGAAGTTGAAAAAACCTAGATAAAATATAGTTTCCAAAGTGTAAATTTTTTTTCAAACAGGGAAAATTTAATTTACATTTAGTTGTGAAATTGTTCCTCACATTTTTAATCAATTTAAATTTCCCTTTTCAGAAAATCGTAAGACACGTATTTTCATAAAACTTTAAATCTAATTTTTATTTTTATAATAATAATTTAGAAGAAAAATGTATTAACTGAGTTGTTATTTAAAAAAATATGGATTTTATCAAAAGAACTATTATTTTTGAAAGTGTTCCTCAAGTCTTAAGAAAATTCTGTTTAGTATTCTTGTTACAGATTATTTTCTGCTTTTATTTGTCATACGTGCACCGTAAGAAAACTCCGTTCTCTTTACTGATTATTTTTGGCTGTTCCAATTTGTTCTCTTGACTAAAGGGTTTCAATCTGTGTTTTTACCCTAATAATACAGAGTTTCAAACTGTTAGTTCAAATTAATCTTTTTGTCAGGCACTTTCTTTTTTTTAGGTAACTCTACCTACTTTCAAATTATGTTATGATTATTTTCTATACCCCTTACTTTTTTAGCAATTGACTATGGGTTTGATCTCGTATCAATAAATTACGATTCGATTTGATTGTAAAATTGATATACCACCTGATTATTATCTTTCTTGAAATGTAATTCTCTGGTATATTAAGATACCAGATATAAACTTACTCCTGAATCATTATAGTTTTAGACGTTATTCAAAAAAGTAAATCTTTTAGGATAAAAACTGTTTAAGAATTTTCTTTATACTGAGACACGGGAGCTGCGATACCTCAGTGGACAGAGCACTCGACTTCCAATGCGGTGATCTAGGTTCGAATTTCAGTGTCGACTGATAGTATGAATGTTGCTCTCAACTCTCCCAGGCCGTAATGGTTACCCATTTATTTCATAGAATCTTTTGTTAAAATAACAGGGTTTGGTATAAGAACAGAATTTGTTTGTCAAAATAACAGTACTTATATGCTGAAAACCAAGCAACTGTTTTTAAATAACTATATTTTTCAGTGAATAAGCGGTTTCGTACATGCACACCAACTGACAGTTTTTTTTCCAAAAATCTTCATATCATCAAATTTTTTCAACATACTTTTTTACAGTGTAGACTTCTATTTGTGAAATCAAAATCTTCATAACTTTCTTGACCAATAACAAGTTATTACTGTAGTACTATTTATACTCCCTAATTTTACTTTGACAAAAATACTTGTCTTTTTACAAGTTTAAAATTAATCTAAACATCTTATAAATTTTTCTTAATTAATTGTGAAGCAATTCATTTGGTTGGACAAAAATTTTACTTTCATTTTTGATTCTGCAAAAATTAGAATAAGGTATACTGTGTGTGGTTTAACTTTTATAGAAAGTAATATAAATTTCCTAACGTAATGGTCATAGAATGAATGATCGGATAGTGTATTGGACAGGGAGCTCTTGGTTTCCTGAGAGGTCTTGGGTTCGAATGTTCATAATTGTTCCTTCATTTTCAGAACTATCTGTTTTTATCGAAGCAGCGTTGGCCCTCCTAATATGGTGTTGCTGAAAGGTTGACAAACAAATTTGCCCTTCTGATATCTGAATGACGAGTGTCAATTGGGTAGGCAATGGAAAAATGGTCATAGAACGTTATTCCTGTATTTAAGACAAAAATCTTAGATAGAAATTTGTTTGTAGCTATAATTAGAAGATTTTTGGAAATGACTATCAGGGCAATTTCACAGTTTTCCTTACGTCACGAAATTACTTAATATATTTATAGTTAAAAAAATTTGTATATATATATATATATATATATATATATATATATATATATATATATATATATATATATATATATATATATATATATATATATATATATATATATATATATATATATATATATATATATATAAAGTTCAAAATGAAGAATAAAACAAAGAAAAATTAAAGACTTATGGAAAAAAGTGGGAAATAATAAGTAAAAAAATAACAAACAACAGTATAAAAAAAAAGAAAAAAAAAGGGATGAAATTTTATATAAAAAACCGGAAAAAAAAGATATAATTTGAAAAGATTATATCTTTTTTTTCTCTTTTTTTCCGGTTTTTTAAATACAAACAACAGTATAAAAAAAAGGGATGAAATTTTATTTTAAAAACCGGAAAAAAAAGATATAATTTGAAAAGATTTTTATACTGTTGTTTGTTATTTTTTTACTTATTATTTCCCCCTTTTTTTCATAAGTCTTTAATTTTTCTTTGTTTTATTCTTCATTTTGAGCTTATCTAATGGGTTCTGTTTACTTGCAGCTTAGGCGCAATAAATGAAACCTATTGTTTTTCTTAACTTCGTGTTTTCTCGTATATATATATATATATATATATATATATATATATATATATATATATATATATATATATATATATATATATATGTATATATATCACTCTTTTATCTGGAGAAAAGGAGCCGTCTCACGTTGAGGGAAATTCACTCGATCGTTTTCACTCGAACTTGAGTAATTTTCCATCGCTTTTGATAAGAATTGGATTTATTTTTCAGCAAGATAACGATCTGAAACATTTATAGAAATTGTGAAGAAACTATATTGCGTCAAAAGAAAAGAAAAAGTACTGAAATACATTTATTAGTCCCCTCAATCCCAAGATATTAATTCTATTGAGATATTATAAACTCGATGGAAATGCCAATCGAAACAAATTTTGCTAATCAAACCAACTTTGAGATTGTTTACTTAGTTGCTGGAAACATATCTCAACTAGAGCATTTCAAAAACAAATAGAAAGAATGCAAAAATATGCACTGCTGTGATTAAGGTTAAAGGAGGTTATTTTGAAGAATACGAGATAGGACGAAATTCCTAAGTTATACATAAAATTATAATTCTTGTCGCATAAGTGCACCTTTAAATGCGATTTTCAGTTTAAAAACCTTGTTATTTGTTCATTTTTAAAAATTCAAGAGTGAGTCTAAATTCTTGACCGGTAATATATATATATATATATATATATATATATATATATATATATATATATATATATATATATATATATATATATATATATATATATATATATATATATATATATATTCTGAAAACTCTGAAACAAATACTTAACATTCAAAATTTAGGTTAATCAAAGTAATCAAATTATAACCTGATATTATGTTGAAGCATTTATGATATTATTAAATATTTACAAAATAAATAGAAAAGACAGTAACCATATGCTGTTATTTTTTTACACATTATAGAAACGACTTCCCTTTAGTCAAAGTACTACTAAATGAAATGAAATTAATTTTTTTAATAAATAAAAAAAATATTTATAACAAATCAGAAAATTTCTGATTTCATTTAACAATACATTTTGAAATAAATGATTTAGAGAAAACAATTATTTAATCTGAAATCTTGGTTTTAGTAAGTTAAATAAATGATGCATGATGAGCATAATTTAGACGTATTTCTTACACCAACGCTATTTAGCTGTTTAATTATAATTTTTAATGCCTACTTCATTTGCTACATCCGAATATTTTCTTTATGCAAATGCACTTGTTCATTGTTAGAGTGCTCTGAAGTGTAATGTTGAAGCTCATTATTATTTAACAATTTAATTTCGGAGTATTTTTATATTTGAAAGCTGTTGGAGGGAAATAAAGGATGAAATAGATACCTACACATGTATTATTCCTGTTAAAATGTGGAGAATGAAAATAAGAAATGAGTTTAACAAATTACCTTTAGGTAATAAAAATTCGTAAATGAAACGAATAAAAGTTCATTTGAAAGCATTTTAAGGCTCTAAAAGTAACATAAAACAAATATAAATTTATTTCGAAGTATATTTCAGAAAGGGTCAGTAAAATGGGTTAGAGGTACATTAAAAATAAATGCTAAGTAAAACAAGACCTTGCATCTTTGATTTAATCTTTTATATCATCTTTATTTCAAAATAAACTTTGAGAACGGAAATTAGTTTGAATAAATGAATAGTTAAACGCATTCGTTACATTTTATAAACTTTATACAAATCAAAATGAATGAACAATTTGATAGTTTACTTAAATTTCAAAAATAAAAATTTGCACATCCTTTAGGTAGAATGAATGTTTGTCCAATTATTGGGAAATATAGATATTTATATAACTTTATCATTCGAGACTAGTAATGTTTAATAAAAATACTAACCTCTATGGAATTAAGGCCTACATGGATTATTTATTTCTTCTCTCTGTAACTTGGTAAACATTTGAATCGCATCTGCCATAAAACAGAACATTACTTCAATATGTAAATGTAGAGCTACGGTGGCTCTAGGAATATAGGCGGTAGCCTTTCCATGAGGTTTCCCAGGTTTGAATCCCAGGGGAGATGGTTGAAACGAATTTTGCTCCCGGCTCGCACAGACCACAATGTTGACGTAAAATATCCTCAGTATTAAGCCGATCATGAGTTAGAATATCTTTGTCATCGGACTAATAATGGAATGCTTTCGTGTATTTCTTCTCCATGTAAGGCAAATGTGGGTTCGTTTAATAAAAAAGTCCCCCACGCAGGCAAATCACTACCAATAACTGATCCAGGAGTTTTCCTGTCTTCTGGATTGGGTTCAAAATTATAAGGCTCCGGAGTTGAACATTAGCAGTCGTAAACTCAGTATCGGGTCGACAGTTCAACGCCGGTCATAAAATAAAAATTAAATATGTAAACGCTATCGTTAAACTCGAAAATTTTTAATGCTCTAAATATTCTAAACTAAGCACGATTCATTAGGCAATAAACTTAAAATTTCAAATAAATAATTCTATTCATAATTTTAGAATCAGGTATATCAAATTCGCCTTGCAACTGTAGACATACCTCACACAAATAATTCGACATAAAACGCTATACGTAAAATATTCTCTTTTTATTATTCTGAAGACTCTAATGATGGAGCGTATTGATTTCGTCTCTAAATGCTTACAACCTATAACAAGTTGGCGAATGTTTGCGGGTATCGTAAATTTTATTTTTTATCTACAGAAACTAAAGTTCCCAGTTAAAATATCTATCTACGTTTTTAGTATATAAGGATATTTATATTTTAATTTTCAAGTCTATGATAACTGTGTAGAATTATTTTATAATGTTTCATATCTATCCATTCCTGCTCTGTTAAACATAATTCAAATTCATCTTTAATACCCTCTCTGCACAGCGTAGATTTATTAACTCATTTAATTTTAAGATATTTTAATCCCAATTAAAATATCTATCTACGTTTTTAGTTGTGTAATAAGGATATTTATATTTTAATTTTCATGTCTATGCTAACTGTGTAGAATTATTTTATAATGTTTCATATCTATCCATTCCTGCTCTGTTAAACATAGTTCAAATTCATCTTTAATACCCTCTCTGCACAGCCTAGATTTATTAACTCATTTAATTTTAAGATATTTTAATCCCAGTTAAAATATCTATCTACGTTTTTAGTTGTGTAATAAGGATATTTATATTTGAATTTTCATGTCTATGCTAACTGTGTAGAATTATTTTATAATGTTTCATATCTATCCATTCCTGCTCTGTTAAACATAGTTCAAATTCATCTTTAATACCCTCTCTGCACAGCCTAGATTTATTAACTCATTTAATTTTAAGATATTTTAATCCCAGTTAAAATATCTATCTACGTTTTTAGTTGTGTAATAAGGATATTTATATTTTAATTTTCATGTCTATGCTAACTGTGTAGAATTATTTTATAATGTTTCATATCTATCCATTCCTGCTCTGTTAAACATAGTTCAAATTCATCTTTAATATCCTCTCTGCACAGCCTATATTTATTAACTCATTTAATTTTAAGATATTTTAATCCCAGTTAAAATATCTATCTACGTTTTTAGTTGTGTAATAAGGATATTTATATTTTAATTTTCATGTCTATGCTAACTGTGTAGAATTATTTTATAATGTTTCATATCTATCCATTCCTGCTCTGTTAAACATAGTTCAAATTCATCTTTAATACCCTCTCTGCACAGCCTAGATTTATTAACTCATTTAATTTTAAGATATTTTAATCCCAGTTAAAATATCTATCTACGTTTTTAGTTGTGTAATAAGGATATTTATATTTTAATTTTCAAGTCTATGATAACTGTGTAGAATTATTTTATAATGTTTCATATCTATCCATTCCTGCTCTGTTAAACATAGTTCAAATTCATCTTTAATACCCTCTCTGCACAGCCTAGATTTATTAACTCATTTAATTTTAAGATATTTTAATCCCAGTTAAAATATCTATCTACGTTTTTAGTTGTGCAATAAGGATATTTATATTTTAATTTTCATGTCTATGCTAACTGTGTAGAATTATTTTATAATGTTTCATATCTATCCATTCCTGCTCTGTTAAACATAGTTCAAATTCATCTTTAATACCCTCTCTGCACAGCCTAGATTTATTAACTCATTTAATTTTAAGATATTTTAATCCCAGTTAAAATATCTATCTACGTTTTTAGTTGTGTAATAAGGATATTTATATTTTAATTTTCATGTCTATGCTAACTGTGTAGAATTATTTTATAATGTTTCATATCTATCCATTCCTGCTCTGTTAAACATAGTTCAAATTCATCTTTAATACCCTCTCTGCACAACGTAGATTTATTAACTCATTTAATTTTAAGAATTAGTGTACTTATGCAACCTAAATTACTGATTTTTACTATCCCGTACTATACTATCCCGTAAATATAACTTTATTCATTCTTATCTGTAGCATATCTTACTATAATATATAATTTTCGTGTTATTAACTATCGAACATGTCAGTTGAAGGCGACTACTTTACACCAAGTAATGTAAAAAGACCTACTACGTGTTTCCCAGAACCAGAAGTCTTACGGAAATCTTGGATTTAGGTGCCATAGAACACTATTTGGCGTTAAGTAGTTGTTTATTTCCTCAAATTTACCTACTGTTATTATCTCTACAACAAATAGGTTTATCTACCAGAAAATACTATGAAATAAAATAAATATTTAGTTTCTAATTTATGTGTTTTCATAAAGTAATTGCACATTTAAAATTCCAAAGTTAACTTGAAATAATTGTATCAAAATGTTTGATTAAAATATATTGCAATTCCATTTTAGTGCCAGATAACACTTCGAATTCCTTATTTACGCATTAACGCCTACTAATCTAATACTACTTATGAAAAATGCATTAGGCTAAAGATAAAGTTTCCCATTTACCACTAGAATTAAACCTCAATTCTAAGTTAGCGTAATCACTTCAGAACTTTTAGCAGAACTATCTTTCCGAGAGCTGTTGGAGTTTACTTTCTGCGAATGAGTTTCCTTTCGAAGTGATTACGCAGACAGGAGGAAAATCCATTTGTCTAACAAGTAAACACTTGGGAATGGTTGATTACGCTAGCTAGAGAACACAATTTGTTAAGGTATATTTCGAAAAGGCACCGCAGATGGATAAGGGCGAGTAAACTTTCCAGAATTATTTACCTTGAGATTCTAAATTAACTATTGCTTTACACAGTGTAACGGTTTTACGATAAGTTTCTTGTTAAATGTTACATTTTAGGTATGATATAAATGTTTGAATTAATTGTATTAAGGTTAAATTCTTAACCCATTTCGACCTAGCGTGAAGTATGCGTCACGGGAATTGTGAGAATTTCATGAGAATTCTTCCGATTTGAAAAAAAGGACTGTTTTCACATCAATCAAATAATAGTTATTCTCTTCAAAACTTAAGAGGTAGCTAACAGAAGAAAATATTTATTCAGTTAAAAAATAATCACTCTTTTAATTGAAACTTTTCCTGTGTCACAGCATTACTTCAGTAGAAACATTCCGTCTTTAATGAGCTTTAATATTTGTCTGCTAATGAAAGGAATTTTATAGAAGAACAAGGTTAAAGTATATTATGATTTACAAAGACTTTTATATTTTAACTTCTACAGCTTTATTTTTTCTTTTTCTTATCTAGTAACACAACAATAAAACTCTTTAAAATTTCGTGATTTATATTGCAATTTATATGCACAATTAGCTGCTTAAAAAGCCTATCGGCGCATCGGTAATGTTTTAGAAAAAAATAAAAGGATAATTTACGAAATAAATATTTTTTGTACACAATGAAGACTATGGATTTTAAATGTATACAATGCAGGAAATCTTGAAAAATGATTTATTTTTATTTGCATTCGGTATGGTACAGTAAGTCGTAAGAAATGAAAAGGGGATTAAAATAACAATGATTCAAGTTCTTCATAATTAAAAAATTTCGTTTCATAGGTTATAAAGGAGGAAGAATTCACCGTGTTTTGAGCGCTGAAAAATAGGTGCCCAATCTCAAGACTCACCAGACGAAATTCATGTTTGGTGCATCTTAATAATGGGATCCTATTTTTAATCTCCCAAAAAGTATCAGCTTTTCCAACCTGAGACACAGTGATTCAAGCGATAAAACTCTTGCCTCTCGGCTAGCACCGTCGACCTGACTTATGAAAATTAGCCTTACTGGTGAGTGGATCATCGATTAGAATCTCTTTGACGTAGGGATAAACATTGGAGGCTTTTGTAGTTGTATGTAACACAATACCTCTCCATGTAACTCAAATCCGGGTTAATTCGATCACAAATGCAAAGTTTGCAAAATTGCTTGATCCGAGAGTTATCTTTTCTTTTGGGTTGAATTCAAAACTACAAAGATTATCGAGTTTATTGATAGTCGTAAACTCAAAATTGGGTCATCTGCACAGCACAGGTAATAAAATAAAATAAAACTTTTTCTACTTATTTAATTTTTGAAGCAAATGAAGTTCATTGCAATATCAACTATATATCTACACTTCAGTTTCTTGGGGTTCTTTATTTCAACAATAAATCTTATTTCAAAAGAAAATGCTGAATCATTTAAAAAAAAATAAACTGAAAACAAAATTTTGTTTGGACAATTTTTGAAGTTTTCATTCACTTATTTTACTTTTTTAATTTAAAATTGATTGATATGCCGCTATTTATTTTAGTTTCTCTGAAAAACTAATGAACTCACCATTGTTTCAATTGTTAGTTTTATTCTTCCTATTATTATGATACACATTTTAGCAATATTTTGATTAAATAGTTCACTTCAAAAGTCGATTTTTTTTGTATTCTTCATTGGGTACTTTCGCAGAAGAGTTCAAATGATCTATAAAAATAGATTTAGTCTCCAGAGAAACTACCTAATAAGTTTTATGATAGTTTCTTCGTTATGAACTGTGCACAAAAAGGAACGGTCAATCCTAAATAACTTTTGATCTAATGACTGGATCTTCACATTCTTTAAAATCTCTGAAATTATGTGTTTCATTTTTTTTCTATTCAGTGAAAATAATACTTCATCTATAAGTTAAGACTTTCTCATTTCGTGTTTCATTGTATGCTGTAACTTTTTCATCTAAACTCTTTTAAATTTTTTGTAGTCGATTTTTTATGAGGTTCAAAGAGTGGTATGATTTGAAACATCTGATGAATCATCATGCACATTATTATCAGTACTCAAAGAAAAGTTTTTTTTTCTTCTCAATAGTTCAAATATTTTTCTTCTTAATCAATACCAAATATTATTTAGTCTTTCATTATAAAAAAAGGGATGAAACTTTAAGTACAATAAATTAAATTTGAAATTAAATCTTAATTACAGTTTTAGATGCAATCAAAAAAATTCGAAAATATTTTAAAATTTTTGTTTAATTTTTAAAATACTAAATTAAATAAAAAATGTGTTTATCAATTAAAATATGAAATATATAATAAATATAAAACCAATAAATTCACTTGAAGAGCTTTAATTTCACAATTGTTTTTAAAACACAATAATCTGGACTTTAATTGCATTATCTTATCATCATCTTATCGGTATTACAAAAAAAGAGTTAAAGCTATTTAATTAAAATAGATTCACGATGATTGAGGTATATTATTAGAGCATTTATAATATTGTATAGTAAATATATTATTTTAATAAATAATTACTGATATTTCAAAAAAAAAATAATTTTATCAATGAGCTAAAGTAAAATAGTCAAACTACGAGGTATATAAAATATGAAATAATAAATACTTATTTTACTGAATTAGTACAAAGGTATTTAAATTGTTTTCAACTTTATTGTTTATTAATTTTATTTTTTATTAATGAATAAGAATGTTAATAACATATCTTCAAAGATGAAATTATTTGCCATAATAGTTAGTTTAGGGATGTAGCCACATTTTTCATTTAAAAAATAAAACAAAGCAATTCAAATTTTCAATATAGACATATTTAGGAACATTTTTTTTAAACTAAAAAGTCAAACTGTATTACGAGCAATTTCAAATAAAACAGAGAAATAATTTTTTCAGCATTGTCTTAATATAAATTTTATCGTACTAAGTATCATTTGGAGTTCATTTATCTCTGTCAATTCTATGCAGACAGTACTTTACACCGTTCTTAATTGGGATCTCCAACAGGTAAGCGGTATAATTCAAATCCTAATTTTGGCTTATTAGAACCCCTGCATGAGCAAGAACTTACCATTATTAATTTTAAAATATTAAAAAAAAGAAAGAAAAAGAAAAGCAGAAATAGAAATAGCGGATCGAGTGCAATGATGCTTCACCATACAAACTAGTCAACAAAATGGTTATTGTTTACCCATGCGATCGGTGATAGCCAATCAAAATCGAAAGCGGCGCAAAAGTCAGAAGAAAAAGACTAACACAATTTAAGCTAGATAATCTAGTAATCTGGGGTTTTATGTACAGATAGTTATGATACATATTTTATATATGATACATATTTTATTATGACACTATTTTTAATATTTTCAATGATTAGTTTTTTTTAAGCTGCTGGGAGTTTCCGCCGCTTGCTCGCTCCACTCACCAACCACCTAATCACCTCTAATTTATTATTGTTTTCTTATTCTGACCTTTTTTTATTCTGAACTATTTTATTCGGAACTATTATTATTCTAAAGATTACTTGGTTTAGAGAAATAAGCATACAAAATTGAAAGGAATAAGATATTGTGACTCATTGAAAAGGAAGAATAAGTGAAGTGAATAAATGTGTGACCCAATAAAAAATAGGATGAGAAGAAGTTTACCTCTTGACTAATTTTATAACAATTAAAAAATTGAAAATTTTTTATCGCTTTTAATTTATTTTAATTTTTAAATTTTTTTCTCCTTGAATTTTAGTATTATATCTGGCACAATACATCTCTCTCTGTTTTTTCTTGCAGTGACTTTTTCTTCTTGTTATGACTGACATAACTCAAAAGTAAGCTTATAAAATAAAAAAATAAAGATGTCTCGTGGGGAAAATAATACATCTACAACAATAGTAGGTTGGTACTTTATTTATGTCTCACTAAAGTAGCACAATGGGCTATTGGTGACGGTCTGGGAAACATCCCTGAGGATGATACGAAGACACGCCATCGCAATTTTGATGCTCTGCAAAGGGGATGGCTACCTTGTTTTGATAGTACGACGATCTGCTCGTGAAGTCGAGCACTAGAGCAGTTTAACGGTAACCGATACAGCGCGCTTTTGATCCTTGGGGCCTCCCTGGCCGAGCGAGTCGCCCGCCAAAAGCTCTGTTAAGCGTGGAGGTGGCGGGTTCGAATCCCGCCGTAACCCTGGATGCATTCTTCGTGATGCTCTTCTCTGTGTGGTGCTATCTGTCCTTCTGCTTGACAAAATAAGACTTAATTGAGCACACAAGCCTGCAAATGTATGTTGTACCAATAAAGCAATCTCGGTCCTTACGCAGACTGATATAAGTGGTCACTCACCCACTTACTGACAGCAGCCTGTGATGCTTGACTTCGGTGTTCTACTGGGAATCGTGTCTTTACGATCAATCCACTGCGGGAGTGAGTCAACCACATTGGAAAAATAGTCATTGTTCAAAGCAAAGAAAAATAAATTAAAGTAAATAAATAAATAAAAAGAAAAAGAGAAGAAAAGTATGTAAAGGCTTGAAGACTGTAAATTAAAATAGGAATTTCGAAACAAGATACGCGTTTCATTCCGATTTTTAAAGGGCTCTTTATGCATGTCAAATTTCAGCTCCATAATGCTATTGCGGATCATCTACCAGCGGACTTCAGATCGAACAAACATGGCATTTCCCCCTATAAACTAAGCTGTCGAAAATTCACGAAACAAGTTTCCGATTATCACGATTATCAATCGTTTTTCATTCTGCCATACCCCCAGAAAAATTTCCCTACAGCCAATCACGAATTCAAATTTTTAAATCGTATGGATTTTTGCAGTAGAGTAAAATGTATTGTAAAGAAGAAAAAACCCCGAAAAAATTGAAAAAAGCAATTAGAATTAAAATAACTTTAGAGCATATTTGAATTTTTTTAAAAAAAGCTTAGGTTGATTTCAAAAACAAAACATGTTTTTTCAGCACGTCAGAGTCGCCGCATTACTGTGAGCTTCAGAAGAGACCGTATGTTATTCTCTACGTCAAGTTTAATAATTCATAATTCGCGAAATAATCAATATAAATTTTTCTATATCCTCATATTTGCAGTGTATTTTTCTACAATCCTTCGTAATTTCAAGATTCCACGTCTTATGTATTTGATCAGCAAAACAAAATATAATGTTAAGTTTAACACCTCTAACATTGTCAGCCATTACGATATTTTCTTTAGTTTTTAATATAGAGGGGCTTTTTAAATTCCATATTTACATATTAACTTTAAGCATAGTTTTTTGTAATATCCCTGACCGGTGATTTAAATCTTTTTATATTTTAATTCCCCTCGTTTCTTTCTTTTTTAATTTATTTTACAAATCTGTGAGTAATATATTTTAATCATTTTAAAAACCATCATTTTACATATGTTGTAGTTGTCATACATTTATATCGCACTACAGGTGCACAAAGGTCTATTGGCGACGGTCTGGGACACATCCCTGAGAATGATCCGAAGACATGCCATCACAATTTTGATCCTCTGCAGAGGGATGGCACCCCAGCTTCGGCAGCCCAACGACCTGCACGCGAAGTCGAGCACTTTACAGTAGAACAATTTAACGAGGACCAATACCGCACACCCTCGGTCTGAAGATAAAAAATTATTCGATAGAAGTCTATATTAATTATAATATAGATTTTTTTGAGAGAGTTGATTCAGCGGTGTCTAGACGAATGGTAAGGTGTTATAAAAAATGAATTAAAAAAGAAATCCTAAGCCGCCAAATAAATTCTAATAAACATTTTATTGAAGAAAATGTTCCAATAATTACAGTAACTGTATGCGATATAATTTCGAGAACTACATGGCAGTAACAGCTTTGAAAAATTAAGTTGTTTATCTTTATAAATGCTTTCAATAAACCCAAAGTTTTATTTGAATTATTCAACAAAGTCACCCTTTTCAAATGTAAGATTTTCTTGAGTCATTTAACTTTAGTCAACAGAACGCAAATAAAGTAAAGTACCGCAAAATATCTTACGGTGAGGAAAATAAAAGCAAAGTTTTGTATTTGGAAGAGAAAAAGAATTTAAGTGCAACTCAGCGCCATTATAATGTAAAGTATTAGGAAACGAAAAAGACTTAAAGAAATCGCCATTTTAGCAAAAGCTTTCCCTGTAGTGCAATTATCTCTTTTTTTTTTATGGTAGGGCTACGCATTTTTGCGTCGCTTTACTATGTAGCCATAATATCCACGTTATTTTCAAAATAGGTAACATTTTTAAGGATATAACTTTGAATGTTTGCATTTTAGTTTTAATGTTCTAGTAAAAATGGTAAAAAGGGAAGAAAAGTAAAAAACCTACTTTAGAAGCAAAACACAGTAAAAATTACTGCTCTATGTATTTGCTCTGGAAATATCGAAAGACAGAAGTTTAAAATACTTACGTATTCAGATGACAATTTTTTTTGTTTAGTTTTCGGGTCGTTTTTCTACAGCAGTTGAAGGGGCAAATGTAGCGTAAAGCAAATCACTAACCTAAAAGAAAATCAGATTATTTGGTTTTATTATAAAGTAATAGAATAATATAGCATATATATGAGTTAATAGCATGACTAAAAACACACGAAAAGAAATCTGGGAAAATTACAGTATTGTATAATAATGATATTTTTGTTAAAAAAAACTCATAATTCTTGTTAGTAAACCAAAATATACGGTATTTAAACCATTCATTTGGTAATTTTTCCTTTCACATGGTAACGGTTTACCTGAAATAATGTTGGGTTTCAAAACTATAGTTCTTATTACCACATATTTTGTAAAAAATACCAGAGTTAAAAGTTAGCTTAACAGCATAAATGGTTTTCATACAAAGCTCTAATGCATTATGACAAAATTATCACATTTCACCATATGTAGCAAATTTCATTACATACCTACTATAAAACCATATTTCATTGTTAATTTTACCCAAATTCGTTACCCAAAGCACTTCGGTAAAAATGACCGAGCTTTTTGGTGTTCCCATAATCATAATAAATTTTAATATATTAAGGTAGTTTTAACCTTAGATTTTTCTCTGTTCAGAAAGAATTAGCTTTAGCTAGTTTTTATGAATTACTAGCTTAGTCAACAAGAGAGAGAGAGAGAGAGAGAGAGAGAGAGAGAGAGAGAGAGAGAGAGAGAGAGAGAGAGAGAGAGAGGGAGAGAGAGAGAGAGAGAGAGAGAGAGAGAGAGAGAGAGAGAGAGAGAGAGAGAGAGAGAGAGAGAGAGAGAGAGAGAGAGAGAGATTTTGGCCATCATACATTCAGGTTGTTTTTATAGCTGATTTGTGATTTTATTTTTTTATATAATAAATTCTTTGGTTTCTTGAGCAGAACATAGTAAAACATACTTTTCAATCATCTTCGACTTTTCTTAATTTCGCTTCTTAAATTGTCGATCATTTTTGAGCCGATATTTTTCTAGTTAGGAGATAAACAAGCAGGAAAAATTATCCTTACTTCTATGAACAAGTGGATTTAATTTATAAAAATGCTTCGGATGTTAACTGGTCTAACCAAAGTAGTTAATGCCACCATGGAAAGATAAATTATAATGAAATGATCAAAAATAAGAGTTTTCGTTAATATATAAATATATATGCTTAATTTTAAATCTATATTTATATCTCAAATTATAGATTGAAAGAAAAAAGATTATCCAAAGCAAATGCAAGATTTTACTTCATCGCATTTTCTTTTTCTTCTAACGTTTTCTAATTTTTTAAATATACTTTTTAGTTTTTTTTTGGATGCCATTTCCTTATAAAAATGTTTTCTTCACTTATGTACTTTTCAACTTATGTATTTACCTTTCCTGTGATATTCTCGTAAATATAGTTTGAACAAATATTGCAGCATAAAAATGTTTCAGGCTCTGGCTCATTAACTTATGTATTTACCTTTCTTATGATATTCTTTTAAATATAGTTTGAACTAATTTTCATATTAAGTAATCTTTTTAGCCAAATTGTATATGAGGTGCAATTTTTTCTCAAAATAGTTATGCGATGCTAATCAGTCAAATATAAGTTAATGTTATGTTAAATTGAAGCTTAGTATTTTTTAAATCTTTTTTATGGCACAGTAGTTACGCATAAAATAATAAATAAAATATATCAATAACTTCATTTTTAAATATATTACAACGTAGATGATGTTTTTACCACGCTTTTCCCTAAATATTTAAAATGGAAAAAATATTTAATGAAAATAACTGCAGAGAGAGATTTTGGCCATCATACATTCAGGTTGTTTTTATAGCTGATTTGTGATTTTATTTTTTTATATAATAAATTCTTTGGTTTCTTGAGCAGAACATAGTAAAACATACTTTTCAATCATCTTCGACTTTTCTTAATTTCGCTTCTTAAATTGTCGATCATTTTTGAGCCGATATTTTTCTAGTTAGGAGATAAACAAGCAGGAAAAATTATCCTTACTTCTATGAACAAGTGGATTTAATTTATAAAAATGCTTCGGATGTTAACTGGTCTAACCAAAGTAGTTAATGCCACCATGGAAAGATAAATTATAATGAAATGATCAAAAATAAGAGTTTTCGTTAATATATAAATATATATGCTTAATTTTAAATCTATATTTATATCTCAAATTATAGATTGAAAGAAAAAAGATTATCCAAAGCAAATGCAAGATTTTACTTCATCGCATTTTCTTTTTCTTCTAACGTTTTCTAATTTTTTAAATATACTTTTTAGTTTTTTTTTGGATGCCATTTCCTTATAAAAATGTTTTCTTCACTTATGTACTTTTCAACTTATGTATTTACCTTTCCTGTGATATTCTCGTAAATATAGTTTGAACAGATATTGCAGCATAAAAAAGTTTCAGGCTCTGGCTCATTAACTTATGTATTTACCTTTCTTATGATATTCTTTTAAATATAGTTTGAACTAATTTTCATATTAAGTAATCTTTTTAGCCAAATTGTATATGAGGTGCAATTTTTTCTCAAAATAGTTATACGATGCTAATCAGTCAAATATAAGTTAATGTTATGTTAAATTGAAGCTTAGTATTTTTTAAATATTTTTTATGGCACAGTAGTTACGCATAAAATAATAAATAAAATATATCAATAACTTCATTTTTAAATATATTACAACGTAGATGATGTTTTTACCACGCTTTTCCCTAAATATTTAAAATGGAAAAAATATTTAATGAAAATAACTGCAGAACATTCATCAAACTTATCTACGCACCAAAAACATTAAAGTTTCAATTATTAGATTTTTTTTCAGTCTTCAAAGGTTTTAATATTTCTTTAGAATATAATTGGAGAAAAACCATATGCCAGTAAAATATGGAACTCTGCTTCCCATAAACAAACCCTACATTCTAAAAAAAATTCGATTATTATTACATTAAAAATGGTGGCAAATTAGTGTTTCTTTAAATATTCCCCTTCACCGAAATTGAGGATAGTTTCTGGTGTAGAGAAGCACTTAGAATGTTCCTTTACACTACTTGGTGTAAATTAGCCCCCTCCATGGTTGTTTTTCAGTCTTACAAAATTTATATCTACAATAATACACGATACTTCAATAATTTTACTTTTGCAATACAAAGCAAGAATCATAAATTTAAGATGCACATACTCAATATTTTATGAAATAAATTTAGCTCGTTAATCAAGCATACATACTCAGATAGAATGAATTCGTTCAAACCGAAGTAAATAGAAGTTCAATGTTATGAAATTACTTTATACTATTGACTGATTTTATGAAAATTTTATGAGATCGTAAATATCTTTATTATGGAATTAAAGACAAGCCCGCATTTTATAACAGTTTATATGACTAGTTTGTATAATCAACGCGACAAGAAGATTAAAATTACTTGGCAAATAATCGTAAAAAATTAATGTTTTTTTATGAATTAAGACTTAAAACTTACGTTATGAGGATTAAAACTTGCTCAGTATTGAATAGCCTATTGTAAATTTTTCAAATCAATCTTATAAGCAGAACTCACATTTCACCAATACACTTTGAGTAAACAAACGGCCGTGTTGGCCGTCAAATTGTCACTATCTTAAAATTGAAAAATTATTCTTATTAAGGCTTTTAGTAATAACCCACAAGCAGTGGTTATACGTCTTAAATACGCCCTACCAACATTTTACACAATAATTTAGTTGGGCTGTTTAAATCTAAAATAATTACTCACCGAATTTATGAAAGCAAGCTACTTCGCCAAAGAGCTGCATATTGATGTAAGCTTAATCAATTATTGGTGTTAAGGTTCATTTCCACCCTTTGAATTTTGTAAGAACGCTCGATTTGATAAACAAAATTGAAAAAAGAAAAGCTTCTCAGCACCGAAACTTTTGAGTAATTTTATATACAAGAAAAGAAGATATTTTTTGTATACATTTTCTGATCTGCTAAGAATTGAAAATATTGATGAATTCATACAAAATACAGTTTTTGACGTATAGTGGAATATAGAAAATGTTTATTTTGAGAGAGAATATGCAATGCTGACTTCACGTATCGTATTCGACATAAAGCGAAATAATGATGTAGCAATATTCGGAAATAGTTTTTTGAATAGGAGCGAATAAAGTTTGAAAAATATTTTTGTTTTGGTATATTGATGCCAATATTTGAAATAGGCAGCAAAAAGATTAACCTGCCTTCTTTCAGACAAATATTTATTTTTCGGATATGTAGAAAGTAAAGAGTTTTGAAATGAATTCAAATTGCTCTGAAACGTTTATTTATATAACTGCTAAAAAGTACATCAGGGAAGTTTCTTTTTGATACATAAATATTGAATAAATAAAAAATTAATAATAATAATTTCTATCCGCTTTGGTTATTTAAGCCAAGTTTAAATTCGTCTTAATCTTTCTCTAGGCTCGTCTTAATTTATCTCTGATCTATATTTCTGATAGTATAGTATTTCTGATTTAAAATCTAATTTTGTTTCAACAATTGTGTATAGATGAAACCAAAATTAAGTATTGTTATTTTAAATTGTCTCGTAAAAATTGTTTTACTGATTCTTAGGTGCATCTAATTTTTTGTTAATAATAAATTATAGTGTTAATGAATCAAAATAAATTATGTTGGTGCTTTTCTTCACCAAATAGTGTGCAAAAAAACATTCCAGATATTTCACTAGACCAGGGACTATCCTTGATTTTTGATGTAGAGAAACAACAATATCCAAGAGTTATATGCAAAGTTTTACTTTACCACTTTATAGTGGGTTTTACAGTGTATTTCGGGATATCCATTTTCCGATAAAAAAATGTCAGTCCCTATGTATTTTTTTACATCGTAATTTGTGTATAATTTATAGTGATTTCGCATTGTGAAATACAGGAAAATTTTATTTAGAAAAAATATACAATGTGTTCAACAAGAAAATTTAAGAAAATTATTTGAAATTCAAATTAGTCATCATTTGAAGATATCCATTTTCGAATTAAAAAGAGTAAATTATATTATATTCTACTTTTCACAAATATAATCATTCTTTGTATTTGTATTTAATTCCAAACAATTAAGCTTAGAGAAAACAAACATTGTTTTTTAATAACAAAACAGCAGTATAACTGTGGATAAAGGAATTATTTTAATTTCCAACTACACATTGCTTCGAGTTTTAAAAGTGTATTCTGCACCATATTTTTGTTTTTATTCTATATCACAATACTTTTCCTTTATGGCATCTGTATTTAGTACCTGTAGATCAATAGTAAAAATTATCGTATATTTAGTTCAGGAGTTTAAGCATAAGAAAAGTTAAATTTAGGTGTAGTTTTTTTTCTTCCAAAAAACATCAACTTGCAAGTGTAAAAGAATTATTTTTAGTTCGAATTAAGCATCATTTTAGGTTAACCAGGTTCAAATTAAAACGAATCTATTGTTACATATTTTATTTTTTATTTATGTAACAAAAATTTGTTCGAATTTAGTACTCGCAATGTAATTTTGAAAAATTAATTTTGGAATTTTTTTTTGTAGTTTTGTATACATAGAAAATTTTAATCAACTTAAATCCAATGTCAGAACCAAACACGAAATAATCCTTCATCTAGTAATTTACTTCAAAAATGGAAATTGTGAATTTACTATTGAAATTTTCAACAAGTTGTGCCCTTTTAAAGTACAGAATTTTTGAAATTACAATACAATACAATACAATACAATACAATACAATACAATACAATACAATACAATACAATACAATACAATACAATACAATACAATACAATACAATACAATACAATACAATACAATACAATACAATACAATACAATACAATACAATACAATACAATACAATACAATACAATACAATACAATACAATACAATACAATACAATACAATACAATACAATACAATACAATACAATACAATACAATACAATACAATACAATACAATACAATACAATACAATACAATACAATACAATACAATACAATACAATACAATACAATACAATACAATACAATACAATACAATACAATACAATACAATACAATACAATACAATACAATACAATACAATACAATACAATACAATACAATACAATACAATACAATACAATACAATACAATACAATACAATACAATACAATACAATACAATACAATACAATACAATACAATACAATACAATACAATACAATACAATACAATACAATACAATACAATACAATACAATACAATACAATACAATACAATACAATACAATACAATACAATACAATACAATACAATACAATACAATACAATACAATACAATACAATACAATACAATACAATACAATACAATACAATACAATACAATACAATACAATACAATACAATACAATACAATACAATACAATACAATACAATACAATACAATACAATACAATACAATACAATACAATACAATACAATACAATACAATACAATACAATACAATACAATACAATACAATACAATACAATACAATACAATACAATACAATACAATACAATACAATACAATACAATACAATACAATACAATACAATACAATACAATACAATACAATACAATACAATACAATACAATACAATACAATACAATACAATACAATACAATACAATACAATACAATACAATACAATACAATACAATACAATACAATACAATACAATACAATACAATACAATACAATACAATACAATACAATACAATACAATACAATACAATACAATACAATACAATACAATACAATACAATACAATACAATACAATACAATACAATACAATACAATACAATACAATACAATACAATACAATACAATACAATACAATACAATACAATACAATACAATACAATACAATACAATACAATACAATACAATACAATACAATACAATACAATACAATACAATACAATACAATACAATACAATACAATACAATACAATACAATACAATACAATACAATACAATACAATACAATACAATACAATACAATACAATACAATACAATACAATACAATACAATACAATACAATACAATACAATACAATACAATACAATACAATACAATACAATACAATACAATACAATACAATACAATACAATACAATACAATACAATACAATACAATACAATACAATACAATACAATACAATACAATACAATACAATACAATACAATACAATACAATACAATACAATACAATACAATACAATACAATACAATACAATACAATACAATACAATACAATACAATACAATACAATACAATACAATACAATACAATACAATACAATACAATACAATACAATACAATACAATACAATACAATACAATACAATACAATACAATACAATACAATACAATACAATACAATACAATACAATACAATACAATACAATACAATACAATACAATACAATACAATGTAATGTAATGTAATATAATATAAGGTAGTATAGTATAGTATAGTATAGTATAGTATAGTATAGTATAGTATGGTATAGTATAGTATAGTATAGTATAGTATAATATTATTATAGTACAACATAACATAACATAACATAACATAACATTACATACCATAACACGACACAACACAACACAACATAACATGACGTAACATAACATAACTTTACACAATATAATATAAAATTATTACCAACAACTTTTTCATTATGTTTCGTTCACTAGAAATAAAGAATTTTTGAATTTATTATGGAGGTTCCCCTATCGTGATGAGCGTCTCAAATTATCAGATTATGACTTTTCTTTTGTTAGGAAAATTAAATTCATTGTTGCGATGAATAAAGTGCTATATAAATTTTTATTCTTTTCAAAAACAAAAACTACTTCTAAAATTAAATAATAACATGTAGCTGTTGCTTTTGACTTTTGAAAAGTAAAAAATAAAGTGACATATGCCATAACTAAAATTTAATTATCTCAATAAGTCAAGCTTAATAACATTTCTTTCACACCAATTCATCCCATTTACTAAGACAATGTAATTAACTTTTTATTTCCCCTCCCAACATTTGCATATCAACTTCAACCATTTTAAACCCATAAATTTGAACTGCACAAAGAGTGACATTTTCACGCAGAAAAAAGAAATTTCTCTCTTTTTTAGGAATAATGTTTACACAGTAATTAGAATCTGAAAGATATTTTTCAGAGAAGTTTCGGTCTTGAAAATAGATAAGGAAAATAATCCTTCTCTTAGTTGAAAGGAAATTAAATTTCTGTTTTTGGTTTTAGGTTTTATTGTTCAAACCCAGAGAGATTTCTAAAAGATTTCCAGTTGACGTTTTTAAATACTAGCCAGCTCTTCTACTTAATTATTTAAAATCCTAAAATGAAAATGGATTAACTTCAATCAAACCTTTTTCGTTAAACTCCATTCAAAAAATTTAATGAATTAAAATTCAAAGTAATACATTGTAAACAAATTAAAGATAAGTTAAAAACACGCAATGTGTGCCATATTGAATTCTTCAGTCTTTAAACTTTAAAAGTGAAGGATAACATAATTTCTAATGGGTAAAGATTAACATATTTGTAGATTATTTTATTTAGAGATATAATACATATATGTGATGCCAGAATTGGCATACACATATTTATTTTCTATCTTTTAAAATATCCTTCATTACTTAAGCTTATTTTTATTAATAGAATTACTTTTAAAATAAATCAAAAACTTAATCTTTTTAAGCGAACATAAAATATTTATTTCTTATCTTCCAGATCAATGTAACGGATACTTTCTTTTTATTTCATTATTGTGCAGACATATAAATTCACTGTCGCCTCTAATCGAAAACAAAAATCTATTTATAACTTTTTATTCTAATTTTCCAACGGCTAAAATGTTTCGGTTGCATGGTTATAATAAATCACATAGATTTGTTGGCGACTCGTGATCGCCAAGGTGTTCTTTTTAACCCATGTGGATATGCTAGTTGGCTTTGTTTTTGGCTGTGATATATTATGATAAATCGCCAAATTTTGGATCTCCTACCCATACTCTTTCGCTGTCCGTTGAGAATAAATATATTCACTTTGAATTTCTAAATTGGAAAGGCTGGGACCCCTTCGGGGGACTCCCAGTCTTAATTTTCTAACGGTCAGAAATGTTGTTCTGCCTTTATGATCTCTCAATAGAGAGTATTATTCTTTTTTCATCCCTTTAAGGGATTTCTTATTTTATTGATGAAGTGGCCACTATAGAAATCTTAAGTTATGATTAATAAAACCTAAATTTACATTCAATGATTTGCACATTATTTCCTGGAAACTCAACGTTATTGTTTTTATTCATTCAATATTGGCCAAAATGAACATTCATACATTCCACTGTCAACGATACGGTTAATGAAGGAAGCAGCAAAGACCTTTCTTCATTACAAAAATAAGCTTAAGTAATGAAGGATATTTTAAAAGATAGAAAATAAATATGTGTATGCCAATTCTGGCATCACAATATATTTGTATACATTTTAAGTTTTAATGTTATAATTTTATTTAATATTTTAAGCTATTCATACTAATATTTCGACTAAGCAGAATAAAACAATATATTTGTTTAAAATTAGTTACAAAGCATGTTAATTATAGTTATATGATAAACTTAACTTTGAAACAAGAGGATGGAATTTTTTCTATCAAAAGGAATAAAACTAATCATTTTCAGCAATTATCAATTTACTTTATGTTCCAACATTCCAAAAAATTAGATTTCTTGTTTGTCAATTCACAACAGCTGATTTTCTAATTTGATTGAACCACTTTGCAGGACTTTTTAGTTGTCGAATATGTCCTATGAATATCGGTTCAAAATGTCGTTGGTTCATGAATCTACTATTTATTTGTGGTGATTGCCTATTCCACTAGCTATTGAGCCAGTGGTTTAAAATTGTCTACCTTAATAAGATTGAAAAAACAGATGTTTAACATGCGGAATGTCATTTTTGTTCTCGCAAATAGTAAAAATATTATAAACTCATATACCAGACTTACTCGAAAGAGTTTGATTAAAATTGCCGTCTATATACAATAATTTAGACTGAGATTTTGTGAAAATTTATTTCAGTATAACAGTTATTGTAACAAAAGAAAAACGTACATTTATGGGACAAAGTGTAATTTTTCCTCCTAAAATTTCTAGTTTTAGTTCGAACACTTCTCAACAGATGGTGTGGGCGACTACTAGTAAACGGGTAAATCAGAGAAAAACAACTAGAAAATGCATCACATTAATCGAAATTTTTCAGTTAACAAAAATCACATTACAAGATTTTAGATCAGACATAATTACCTGTCTCAATCAGAAAAGAACATTTATATATATCAAAATGCAAAGGAAAAAGCGATAAAAGGGTTTTACAGAGCTATCTAAAGAAAAATGTTTGAACAAATAAAGGAGACAGTGTTGATTGAATTTTCTGCAATGATTGCACATACATTTTCTGGAAGAATTGTTTTTTTTTAATCTTATTTATTTTCCTGTTTTGTGATACATGTCAGACAAGTTAAAGACAACAAGAAAAAATGCCATTCTGAATGTTTAAATACAAATATTTCAAATACAGTATGCTACTTCAGACCTCTTCAATAGCTATTTTATTTTCATAATCATTTTAAACCTCACATCTATTAGAAATATTTTTAACTCCAAATACTTATATCAATAAAATCAAACAAATTCTAGACAATTATATGTATTATAATCTAAATTACTGTAACAAAATATATTTTTTATATGTTTAAAAGATTTTCCTTTTGAAATCAAGTGCTAGAAAAATATTTTGTATACTTAACATGTTAACGAAATTTGTCATTTGCATTAAAGAAAAAAAATGTGAAATCTGCCATAAAAATGGAAACAAAAGGAAAAAAAGTTTTACGTAAAAAATTCAAATGTCACACATTATAAAACACAATTTTCTTATCTTGCAAGTAGTCAATTTAATGCGCTTTGTTTCAAGATTTTTTTTTATTCGCTTCAGCAAAACTTTCACCTTAGATTATTTTTTTACTATAAAATAAGGATAAATGGAAGTTCTGAGATATTGTGGCAGTATGTGCCTCATTAGCTGCGTTGGCCCTCTGGGCAACTCACGTAATATCTTTTTTCCATCCCTTTTGTTTCTAAATCTACTCTAAATTCTTGACAAGCAGTAAAAGACATTAGAAAAGAAATACCAGAAAAAATTGGAGCTGTGATGTATTTTGCTTTAAACGGAAGAAAAAAGAACGTTATTGGATATTCAAGCTGCGAGAATATTTTCTTATATCAAATTAGTTTTGATAATAAAATTTTACAATTTATGATTACAGACATATTTAGTATATTTTTCATATTAAATTTAGAATATTTAATTATATTTAAGTTGGTGATTTAAAGTCATATATTTATGCGTAATAATTTTAAACCTTTGCAGCACTTAAATTGGAGTTAGTTTAACATTATGAATTTGCCGTAGCGGTCGTGTGTCAAATTGTGTTCGACATTGGATCAAATTTTTAGATTCAATGATTTACTTCATATGATTACATTATTTTTGTTAAAAAATAATTAGAACAAGATATAAAAAATAATTTTGCAAAAAATGAGAACTTAAATTGTAAAATGCATATTTTTATACTGGAACATAATGGCTGCCTACACTTTACCAATAATTTTCGAAGATTAACTAATATTTTGGAGTAATTTTAACAATGATTAAAACAACGTATTGTAAATAAGAGATGCATACCTGTTATGCTCTTGATGCGAAAATCTGATTGCTGCTCGTCATTTTATTGAGGGCGTTAGCAACATTCTAAAAGTAAGTAAATATTTTTCTCCTCGATGTTATTGAAATAATTGTGTCTGTAAATGGTGATGTATGAATCTGTAATAATAAAATGCAGAGTTTGTCGGTGAGTTTGTTTGTGAGTATGGGTGCCTCTCGAGTACCTTTACCACCGTTTATATCCTGAAATTTGGATAAGTGTTTGCAAAGCGCAATTTTAGAACCAGATACTAAAACTCATTCAAATTTTCAGCTAAATTATTCTGGAGAGCCATTTAGAATATGGGATTTTCTTATTGGCTTAGCGTTAACCACTGGTTTAGACTATTTGATTTATTTCAAATATTCCAAAACTATGGCATCACTGATATTTGCTAGCGTATAGCTCTCATTAAATAGAAAAAAGACGTTTATGACACTTTCCTTTATATTTAATTATTTTTTGTTTGTTATATCAGATAAACTCAATGATCAACGCGAACGTGGTATCATAAGTAGGCTATATCACTAAATTAGTATTCTTAAAGTTATTTGAAATCAGGTGTTTATTTTATTTTTAATTTTGCTTTTAAAACGTGTTCCTATAAAACTAAATATTTCAAATACAACGGTAATTGAAATAAAGAAATAAGTTACGAACTGATGCGCAAAATTAGTGGCAAATTACCATTAATGAATAATTAATTTCGGTAAGAGGAACTAATCGATATTAAAAAAAAACGTAATAAAAAAAGCGTAATAAAACAGAATTGATGCGAAATTATTACCAATTCATTGCGAAGAACCGTAGATAGTCACCATACTACTCTAGTAGCAATTTTACTTTGGCCCCAGTTGGTCTCAAAATTGGCTAATATGCGTCCCATAAAAACATGCACCTAGGGACCTATATTGAGATCTCTAGATTTTTCCATATTGGTCCTAGAATGACTCTTAATATAGAAACAAGATTTATTTCCATCTATTACCAATATTGAAAAATCTAGACATCTCAATGCTTACCCAACATTAGAAATCAATAAAGGACCTATATAGAAAGTGAGTGATGTTGGTCCATTATTGAAAGCCATTCTAGGATCAATATTGAAAAATCTAGACATTCCAATGTTTACCCAATATTTTAAGTCTAAAAGGGTCCTACATAGAAATTAATATTATCCCATTATTGAAAGCCTTTCTAGGACCAATATTAGCTTGTAGATTGCTATTTGAGGCACGCATGATCAGATCACGCCCATGTCAAACTACGTTAATGGACCCGTTGTGTCTGTTCTTGACTGAGATGTGTCTGTTCAGACACATTTTGCAAGTCAATTGTTCTCTGTACTCCATCCATCAAACTACGCGTATTCTTATCGAAGTGGTCGTTTCTGTCGAGACACCGACAATGTCAACCATCATCTGTTAAGAGGTTACTTAAGATAAAATCAAGTTTACACATCTTATATACTAGGGAACTGGAATTTAAAATTGAATTAATTAATTATTGAAGGGTGTTAAGAAATAGATTGATAAATTTCAGAGTTGGCAAAGAAGATACAATGCGCAATCCGACTAAGTACTCTCTTTACAACATCACTGAAAATGATTTTCACCTTGTTCAAAACGGCAAGTTTCTTGTCAAAATTTATGTTTAATGTTTCAAGAATTAAAAATTTGATTGATAAAGCTGCATTTGAACTATTAGCAATATTTTAGAGTGGGGTTCAGAAGACGTGATGTGCAATCCAATTAAACACTCAGTCTTTACCGAATATGATTTTAGTTCAGTTTGCAGTCGAGAAGAGTTTCATCAGTCTCTAACTTATTTTAGAACTTATGATTGTTCTGCTTCTGATGAATTTAACAAAATTGGTTCGAAAAATTATACCCGATAACTTAAAAGTTAGTTTTGAGATTTTGACCAAAATTCATCCTTCCTGGTCTGAGCTATTTTTGATCAAAAAATATTTATAGTTACAATTAATAGTTATATTTTTTGAGATATTATAAGTTTTTAAAACCATTATTTAAAAATACTTCCGATTGCACAGTTTCATAACTTCTTTTCTTATATTTTTATATCTAATTCATATATATCATTTCGCATTTTCTTTTTTTTAAAATTTTGAATCTGTAATATTCTATACATTCCAATAACGCTAGGGTTTTCTCGCGGATTTTTAAAAACTTCTCACGGGACCTGTATTCTGTTAATTTGTGTAAAAATTATAAACTAAAAAAACTATATTTAAACAATTTCTTCTTAGTCTTTAGTTTAATAATAATTCATATGTTCAAAGATTGATTTTATTCAAGACAAAATTCAGAATCCAAAACATACTTTAGATAATTATACAAAAAATATCAATAACAAAATAGAAAAAAAGGAGATTTATTACAAATTCAATTTACATTATTCTTCTTTCTAGTGTTTCTGGTCAAAAAAATTTGTCTTCTTTCAGAAGTCATTGTTCCATAGTTTGACTCTTATGCGACGTTGCCATACATTTCTGTGACGCAAACGAATTGAATGCTTCAGTGAAAAAAGAAAATTTATGGAATAAAATAGTTCAAAAAAATTCTTAACCGGAACCTACTCGAAAAACTTCAAGCAGTGAAGTATTGGTCAATTCAATAATATTTTTTTTCAAAGGAAACTTTTTCTAACAATATATACAGTCTTTTGAGTTTTTCAAAAAAAATTCCAAACGATTTAGAAGTCTAGGTAGAGAAAATCAATAAACACTTGAAGAAAAGTACTTTTTTCCGTTTTGAAAAAAAAAATTAAAAAGAAAGAAACTTAAAATGAGGAAATGAGAATTGGTCACAGAAACAACAATTGCTTCGTATCAAAATGAAAAATATAGATAAAAAAAATCATTAAACTATAAAAAAGTTCCTTTATTACTTTGGTTACAGATAAAGAAACTTTAAAAAAAAACTTTGTTGAAAACACATTAATGCAGTAAATAACATTTTAAGAAATGTACTCATTTCAACATTTATTACTTTAATCTTGATTGACTGATTTAATCATTTTTATACTTATGTTGTATTTGAAAGCCTTATACTTGCTTTTTTTAAAAATAAACGCTACATTTTTAGCTTTTGCTGAGTCTGATAAAAATGGTAATTTTAAATTTAATTTTGCTTTATCGAATAAGAATTTGCCTAGTATTTCTATCAATATGATTAAAATGGTTTAAAACATGAATTAAGCGAAAAACAACATTCCGCAATGCAAAATATTAAAACAAGTAATAAAAACTGAAAAAAAAAACTGCTTAAAAGGAACAAAAAAGAAAATCAAAACAACGCTGAAAATGTGACAACTGTTTACAAAATCATGTTACATTTATCATTCATGCAGAAATTCTATGCAAAGTTATTCTTTTTCATTTTTCTTACACATTCCTTTTTTGTTTGGTTTTCGCACGAATGCATCAGTTGTTTTCCGATATTCAGATCTGTAAATGCATTTTTCTTTGAAGTTTCAGCCCCCTTAGGTTGTATTTTATAATGGTGTTTATTCCGAACAAAATTTCTGTCACAATAATAACGACGTATATATATATATATATATATATATATATATATATATATATATATATATTATATATACATATATATATATATATATATATATATATATATATATATATATATATATATATATATATATATATATATATATATATATATATATTTATATATATATATATATATATATATACAGTCAAACCCCGCTATAGTGGACACGGCTTATAGTGAACTCCCGGATATAGTGAACGAAATGCTCGGTCCCGTACCTTGCTATACACGTATAATGTTATTTTTAGTGGATATAGTGAACCAAAAAAGTGAGGAAGTTGGATATAATGAACTTTTTTCTGTCTTCGACTTATTTCCCCCCCCCCATTTTCTTTGCAAATAATTTTGAAATTTCTACTTCAAAAGAAATACATATACCGATTTTTAAAACCATCTATAGAAACAACTTTAATGTGCACGAATGGCAGGTTAGACAGGTTCAAAAAGCGGAATAACAGAAATTCAGGAAAAATTAACAGAGAGTATGGAAGTGTTTCCATATCTGATGTTGAGAATTGCTCATCAGCTAAAGATTAAAAATTTTTTTTTGTACGCAAGACGAAGAGTGATGAAAAATAACACATTTTTTGCTACTACATAATATTTTTCAGTCATTTATATGAATATAATGTAATAAAAGGGAAGAGTTTGGGAACCATAAGTGAAATTGCCTGCGTAACGGATATAGTGAACCGAAATTTCGGTCCCTTGAAGGTTCACTATAGCGGGGTTTGACTGTATATATATATATATATATATATATATATATATATATATATATATATATATATATATATATATATGTATATATGTATGCATATGAATGTTTTTATTTTATATAATATTTTGCTTTGTTACTTTTGATCCTATTATTTTTTGATGTAATTAAGTTCACTCAATTTATGGTTTTAAATTTTGACCATTAAGTATGTGGGTGGATCTGCAAATGGGATTTTTTTAATAGCAGAAGACGATTGTTAATTAGAGATAAAGTACTACACAGTAGAATCGTGTCTTAAAAATCGTTTGTGAGTGCTCAGTCTTTTTTAGGAACTTGAATGATAATTAGGCATAATGTTCCTAATGCGCCTAATAGTTAAATTTTTACCAAGAGAAAATGTCAATGGGATTTAAATTTGGTACAGAATACAAACACAGTTCGACAATGATACCTTGACCAGGGCTTAAGTATGCAAACGTCACAAGTTATTTAAACGAGACCGTGATAAATTTGAAAGCTTGTCGCATGCTCCTGGACCAAATACAAATCTTGTGCTTACGACAGTGACCAAGTTCGTGACCTTATTCATAACGACTGATGAAGAAGGTTCGAGTAATTAGTGCTAAAACAGACATGAGATATAGCAGTATGAGCAGCATAAGTCATGACTATTTGAAATATCAAAAATAAGTCAGCAAGGTGGAGGTCTAAATTTTATAATGATCTTCTGCCTAATAAATATTTGAAACTCTATTGAGTTTGCTGAAACTTCAACGGTGACAGTTGTGCACCAATTTTCGTCATAGACATTTAGATCTAACTTTATCATGCGACCTAAACAGCATTTTGATGGAGATAGTACTGCAATCTTTAAATTTTATTGCATGTTAGTTAGAGAGTATTTGTCAGTCATAAGTTATTAATTTAGGAAGTTTAAATTTATAGTTTGTTCTAAACGATGTTTTTTTAAAAAAAACCATTTCTGGTTTTATTTAATTAAAAGTTTTCTATAGAGCGAAACTTTATTTAAGGATATCCGTTATTTCGTTGTATAATTCGAAAATCACAATTAAATGCTGTTTATATTTTTCTCTTTTTTATGTGCTTTTATTTTTTTTGACTGTAAAAACAAGTATAAGATAATTCTAAAAGAATTTAAAGTACGCAAAACATACATGCAAAACATAATGTAAGTCAAATAATAAGTTATTTGCGAAAGATGTCGAGCTGTACAAAAATCCGATGTTTTTGTAACCGGCTATGAAAATGTTTTAAACTCAGCAAAAAATGAATGAGTGCATTGCTGTCAAGTTTTGTTTTCAAACAAACATTTTGTACAAAACACAAAAAGCAGATCAAATGAAGTAGAAAAAATACTCTACAAAAGGTTTAGTTTAAAAGAAATTACGAATTAAATTAAATTTTTCTGTAGCATAATAATAAGTATCTTTAATATATTATTTTGAACTTGAGTATTTAGGTAAAACATTTCGATGATCAAATAAATATTTCGATAAATTATTTAAAAATATAACAGTAAAACTAAATTTTTTTTAAACAACACCTAAATTTGAACTATGTTATATATCAAGACAAGTGTTTGCATTCAGATTTGTAAATGTCAGTAATTAGTTGGAAATTTTCGCATATTTGTTTTATTTTCAAATCAGGTAATCTTTGATTTCAAAGTAAAACAAACTATAACATAAAATGTATTTCTATAATGTTTTTTTTTTCCTTTTGAGAAAAAAAAGATTTATTTGTAGCTATTAAACTTCATCTATTTACGATATGATTTTAGAACCTATACTTTTAATAAAAAACAAATTTCAGAATAGAGAATCCATCATGAATGTGCAACCATTATATAAGACACATCTAAAATAATCAATTAAAATTAGATCCAGAGCTTAAGAGATTTTAAAAGCTATAGATCAAAATTCTTGTTTGCATTTTACTGTACATAATATTTTTTAAAATATATACTATTGTTATCAGTTTTTAAAACTATTTAAAGAAAAACTAATATTATTTTGATAATTAATATATTTTATAAAGTGAGACATTATTTCAATCCATTTCTGTGAAATAGATCTGTTATTTGAATAATATCAAAATTACTCCTTATGTACGATTTTAACTAATCTATCATACAAATGGCAGTCATTAAGCCTAAATTGTTCTCCATTTCTGTTTCGCTATTCAATCTTTCTGTCCTTTAACAGGCAGAATTCTACATTTAGTGTCAGAAACATATGGCTAACGAATTAAACTTTCCTTTAAATTTATATGACATTTTCAACAATCCACCAATGATTTCTCTTCTAGTTATGATGGCTCTATGAAGAGGTATCTAATCAAAATCACATGTGTGTGGCAGCTATCGGCCATTCTAAATGTTACGTATTTACGACTGATTATTCTATAATATTTTTCGATTTGTTGCGAAAGACGTCATCAACATTGGAAGCATTTATATTAGCGTATAGTCAAACAAAATAGTGATTAGAATATTTATAGTGAATAAATATCTCTAGAATAAAAATTAATACCTCTGTCTGCGTCCTCAATACAATATTGCATCCTTCATAATTTGGCTTTAAAAAAGGAGTAATATTAATGCAGTACTGTAATATATGTTTTTGTTTTTAAGTATAATAAATTAAATTTCCATTTACACTTATTGGAAAAGCATAAATAAAGTTTTAAAGATCTTGATAAATTATAAATTCATAATACAGTCGAAAACTTGAATTAAACGAAATAATTCTAGTTTATTTATTTCATTAATTTTTACCTTTTTTCTGAGAAATCATTCATTAAATTTTGATATATTAGAATTAAATGATAAAATGTAAGTTTTTTTTCCGTTCTTAATTAATTTTTCTTATGTGCATATTCCAAAAATATTTCTCACTAATTTAAAATAATGGAGAGTTTATTTTTAACTTTAGCTATAAAAGTTATAAAGAATAAAATCTTAGTTTTCATTATTCCATAATTATATTTTAATGATCGCACTTATTTAGAAGCATTAAAAATAAAATTTACTTATTAATTTGTTTATAGTGGATAAGAAATTTAATCAGTACGCTTATGTCCTTTTTAATTTAAATACATTAAAAATACAAACATTAAATTTAATTGGATTAAAATTTAATTATTATTTATTTATTTTATTTTTTTTCATTTAATTATATCTTTTTACTGCTAAGTTACTTAAGTGGAGCGTTCATGAAGGATATAGTAAGAAAATACCATGTTCTTAGCGTTTTTATAAATTCTTTAAGTGTGTTAGTTTTAGAAAAGACAACACACACATATATATATATATATATATATATATATATATATATATATATATATATATATATATATATATATATATATATATATATATATATATATATATATATATATATATATATATATATATATATATATTATGGAGAAGGATTTTTCTGTGTGCCAATTTCAGTGGTGATGGTATAATATCAGGTGAGGTTGGAGTTTGTATTGGTATAGTGGGCTAGTTGAAGAATACTGACAAATTGAAGATGATGAAAACAGAAGGGTGATGAAAATAATACTTGAACCGGATCAGAATTAATAAAAAGCTTTTATTTAATATATTTGCAGAGCTCGAGATACCAAATTTAAATATTATCCATAAATTTCAGTTGAATCAATTTTGCATAATAATATTATTAATAAGGACAGGCCATGGGAGACAAATCCCCACGACCTGCCTAATCAAAAGCCAAATTAAAAAGTACATGTAATTTGTTCCCAACGGACACCGAAGCATGGGTAGGAGATCCAAAATTAGCGAATTATCAAAATATAACATGGCCAAAACAAAGCCAACCAGCATATCAATATTGGGTTTAAAATAATACCTTGGCGATCACGAGGCGCCAACAAATTTATGAGAATTATTACAACCATGCAACTGAAACATTTCTGCGGTTAGAAATTAGAATAAAAAGTTATAAATAGATTTTTGTTTTCGATTAGAGGTGACGGTGAATTAATAAGTCTGCATTAGTAATGAAATAAAAAAAGTATCCGTTACATTAATCTAGAAGAGAAATAAATATTTTATGTTCGTTTTAAAAAGATTAAGTTTGTGATTTATTTAAAATATAATTCTATTAATAAAAAATCAGCTTAAGTAATGAAAGATATTTTAAAAGGATAGAAAATAAATAAATAAATATGCAATGCCAATTATGGCATCACACACATATATATATATATATATATATATATATATATATATATATATATATATATATATATATATATATATATATATATATATATATATATATAACAAAATAAATAAATACGAGAAAACACGAAGAAAGTTGAAAAAGATGAGAAAGATGAAACTTATTGTTTTAGTTCAGAAAGCACTTGTTTTTGCGGATATAATTGTGTGGGCTGATGAAAAGATTATATCTTTTTTTTCCGTTTTTATAAAATAAAATTTAATATATATTTTTTTTAATCAGTTGTTTGTTATTTTTTTAATTATTATTCCCCCCTTTTTTTATATGTCTATAATTTTCCTTTGTTTTATCTTTATTTTGAATTTATATATATATATATATATATATATATATATATATATATATATATATATATATATATATATATATATATATATATATATATATATATATATATATATATATATATATATATATATATATATATATAGATACATATATATATAAACTACGAAAAAGGTAGCCACCTGGGAAAAATAAAATGAAATAAAAAAATTGAATCGCTAATTTCGCCGTTGGGTCTTCATTTTTTGACTTACTTATTTCAGTCCCTGAACTGATACATTTTTAAAGTACGTCATCATGATTATCTTTCTAACAATTTTCAGAGAGCTGAATTATAAGAGAGCTTAGTAAAAAAATACTGAAAATATTTAAAAAAAATATTAAGTTTAAAAATTCTGCCTGGTAAATTTCTGGGTATCGATAATGAGAGTTTTACTCACCTCATGCTGACTGAATTAATTTTTATTTTAATGAATTGAACTTTTAAACACGTATTTAAATTAATCTAATTATATAATGCCTCCGAAAAGTGTAGGAAATAGTCACAAAAAAAATGAAAATATTTTAAGTTATTTTAAGAGCTTTGGTATAGATTTTCTGTAAGATTTTGTAGTGTTGATTTATACTGAAAAGATTGCTTAATTTTTTTCCCCGGTGGAAGAGCGGATATTCAGCGAGTAACACATGTTTTAATAAAATATTTATAATAGCGCATATAATAACAAAATATCTCAATCTAACATTAAAGTACATTTACAGTACATTTGTACTAAAGTACATTATGAAAAGATCGCAATCATACTTTTAAAAGATATTATCGGAAGTGTATGGTGCTTCCAGCATTCAGAGTGTAAGCAATAGATCATAAAAATGTAAACAACAACACATAACACATATTTCCTATGTTAATCTACAAGAAGTCAACAGTTTGTGAGATTTTGTTATGTAAACATTAATGATATAACACATGCAAGAAGCTTCAATAAAAAATATATTCCCTGTGTTCATTCGAGAAAATTCATTCAAAATTTTCCGCTTCCCATTCAACACATAATTAATCTATTAGCTATATACTTTTTCTCTACCCGCTTATTTAAAAATTTATAAATTATATCAAAACAATTTCACAAAACAATTTTAGTGAAACTTAGCACTATATTTGATCTATTTTATTAAATATTTTTTATTGCTATATTATTTTTTAGTTTTATAATTTATAACAAAGAAATGCATTTTTCCTTACTTCTCTTCTGGAAACTAATAACTTTCCTTATCATTATTACAGTATGAGGTATATCATCATCAAATTACTGTTTGGGCAGAAATGTTATCTTTTTTACAGCAAAATATCTGTCATAGTAATTTTCTGAATCTCCTGTTCATATCCATGATTGATCTCTTTATAAGTTGCTCGATAATTGTGTTGTGACTTTCATTCCGTTAGTAAATGGTTGAAGAACAATAATTATATCTACGTCGGAATTTCAACATTTTATATTTTTATACTTGTATTTTTAAAAGTAATTGAAAAGTTTTCTTTTACTTTCGCTCTTGTTGTAATACTTACGAATTAGTAGTAATATTTATTTCAATCTAGTTGTAGAATATCAAAACAAAAATCATTTGTTTTGTATCATAAACTAGAGGTTTCAAATTTTTTTTGCTGGGGAAATCTGAATGATTGACTTTCTTTTGACGGAACCCCGAGACTGAGATTTAAAGAATATATTTCATTAAAACCTTTCAACATTTTAATTAACTAAAAACTATTAATTATTTTTAAAATATGCAACAACCTTACTTTTTTTAATTATTGAACGAATAATGAATGAACGAATAATGAATTTTTTTCATCATATCGCTTAATCAATATAAGTCTCAAAATTTGGTTTTATGTCAGACAGTTAAATTCAAAGGTCTGAAGTGGCATTTCTAGTTTAATTCATAATTTGATTTCAGTGCATGCATTAACCCAGCGTTTCTCAACCTTTCAGTATTCGCGGCCCAGTTTTCAATCGTAATTTTCATCGCGCCCCCCACTTACAGTAAAATGTATACAACAATAATGTATATTGAGTATTTCAAATTCTGTCATTAAATTATTTTTAACTAACTACCAAAACAAAAGTAAAGTAAAAATCAGCAACAATTGAGATTGTAGAAACTATGTTTGGAGTTAATTTTTCAAAACAATTACAGTCCATACCTCTTTCAAATGATACTGTTGCACGTCGAATTGGTGATACAGCTGAAAATGTAGTGTCAGCTTTTCTCGATGTTGCGTGACAAAATGTTTTCAATAAACTTTGAAGCAAGAGATATTAATAAAGATGCTCATTTCATTGCCTATGTTTGATTTTGTGATAATATGTTAGTAGTAGAACTACTTTTCTGCAAATCAATAGAACTCAAAACAACAGCGCTAGCATTATTTGCTATTTTAAATGATGTTATGAATGATGCAAACACAGAATGCAAAAGTTGCATCGGAATATGCACTGGAATATGCTTGTTCAATATCTGGAAGGTTCGAAAGTATACAATCACTAGTAAAACAAAAATCGCCTCAATGCGTCTGGACACATTGCATGATCCACAGAGAAGCTTTGGGTTCGAAAGAAATACGTCCTGGTTTAAATATTGTATTAACTGCGGTTGTAACCATTTCAAATTATATAAAAATGAGAACCCTGAGATCGAAAATCTTTTCTGCTCTTTGTAATGACATGGGTTCAGTACATTCAGAGTTACTATCTAAATGTGAGTCAAGATGTTTATCACGTGAGAAATTTTTGCAACGTGCTCATGAATTAAGAGAAGAAATCGTCATTTTCTTAGAAGATAACAGACCGGAAACCGGGAATTCACACTATTGTTTATTTGTGATGAAATTGAGATACTTAGTCGTCATATTCGAGAAATTAAATAACTTGCATTCTATTACCGTTTTCAATATCCTACCTTTGTGAAACTGGATTTTCCGCTGTGGCTTCTTTGAAGACAAAATACAGATCACGGCTAAATATAGAAACAGGACTGAGAATGGCTATTTCTAATACTAAGCCTCACCTCAAAAAACTTTGTTCTGCAGGACAGGCCCAAGGAAGTCACTAAAAATTATAAATTTTTTTTTGAAAATTTAGTATGTTTGATTAAGTAAGGTGGGTAAGCCAAAGGTGGCCATTGCTCCTAACGTAGCCCCCCCCCAAAGTAAAATGAAATTTATTTTGAATCATAAGATGTCCTTTCTGCATTGTAAATCTTGTATCTGAGGTGCACGAGGCCGAATTGGAAGATATTTCCTTGTATGGCCTCCATTGTATGAAGTGATTTAATTATTTGCAGTTGTCGTTCTAATTTCCAAGTGAGAAGATAATGTGTTTAAATTCTTAGAACTTTGAGTTATAATATGTTTTCTGAAAGTTTATTTCTTTTTCTTTAACCACATTACTTTAATTCGAATTAATCTATCAGATTGATAGTTTTATGTCGTGCAAATGGTAAGAGAGACCTTATGTATGTTCCCAAGTGGCGCGACACTCGGGCCACCTTCGGAAGCAAACGTGAAATCTATAAAAGAGTTAATTATAAATCATTACGTAGCATATTATTTCTCAAAAAGGAATGCTTGAATTAAATGCCAATTGATTTATTTCATTTTAAACAAATGTGGAACTTTGGTATTTTTTAAATTTTTATAATATTTTGACGTTCTCTGCACTTTAGTAGACTTTGCGATATTTTGTTTCAAGTTTTTTGTTTTGTTTGCATTTTAAAGTCATTTTTCAGGTATTTTTTATTTATTTTTGTGGTAGTTATGAGTGCTTTTGTGGTCGATTCTGGTATTTTCTTGCAAATTTGGGTATTTTTAGAATAGTTATGGGTTTAGTTAGTTAACTCTAGTATGGTTATTTAACTCTTCCTTGTTGGCTAATCCTTCTGAAAAAATTAACTCAATAATTCTTGATTAATTCTAATGAGTGAACTCAAAAAAATCGCTAGTGACTTCACACAAGAAATATCAAAGTAAAATCAATAAAAAAATTATACACTCTGAAAACAAATATCTTTTTTAAAGTCGGGAAACTTGTTCCTACCAGCAAGACACTTAAAGTGCCTTTTTAAAAGAAGTTTGCCAGTCCAAGTGTTTTTTCTAAAGATAATTTGAGTAAGTGAAAAAGTGATTTCAAAGCATGGCTCACCTTTGGAACCTGTGCGAAACCTTAGGTGCAGAAGCTAAAATTTTAAAATTGTACTATAATTTTATTTAACAATTAAAAGTATACGTGATATATATTAGAGATAGGTGTAAGATGTTACAGAAAAAATTCAGATACACGGACTTAATCAGAAAATTATAAAAAAATCCTTAAGGCTAAGCCACCCTTGGCTCCCCACCTTAAATTTTGATTTTAAAGTTGTTTCACTTTAATAAGTTATTAAAGATGTCAAAATGTATTTTGTTTTCTATGTATACATATGTGCGCTTTCATTTCATCCAGTTAATCAGTTTTTTTAAATAATATTTTCTCTTGAATATTCTCACGCCACCCCTCTGGTGTGATCACGTTTCCCTAGGGGGGCGCGCCCCACAGGTTGAGAATCGCTGCATTAACCGATAACGAATGAGCTGAAATGTGGTTTCAATTAAAATAAATACGAAAAAGAAGGAATGGTTACTAGCGAAACATACCTTTTAATTGCTGAATTTGGATATTTTTTATTTGATGCGAAATAATAATTTTTTCTTCATAAATACATACATCCTTTTTGTTATTCATTCAGTATTTTATCACAAGAAAAAACATAGTTACGAAATTTCTTTCTTCACAAGAATTTAAATTAAATATTTTCATAAAAAATAACGGAAATATGAAATGAATAGTAGGTTATTAATTCAATATAAATGTAATACAAGTTTCAAATATCATAACTGCTTAAAAAATTTCATGAATCTTAAAATCTTTGTGACCCTTAAGTGGAACCCTGGGGTTCCACGGAGCATCATTCTAGAGCCGCTGTCATAAACTATGCAGCCTCAATATGACATTTTATTTTACAACCGTCATTGAAGAGGCGAGCCAATTTTGCGTTTACGACCACAAAGGATCAGCTCCGAAGCCTTGTAATTTTAAACCCAATCTAGAAGACTCATGGTTTATGTATTGAGAGAAATTTGCCTTCGTTGAGAACTTTTTGATGGAACTAATTCGCATTTGCTTAACATGACTGGAAAACCGCGGAAACACTCAACGATTAGCCCAATGACAAGGGGACTCTAACCCATGATCCGTGTACCACTGCGGACATTTTACATCGCACTGGTTGGTTTAAGTCGGTTGCGGATGTCGTACTGTACAACCATGGCTGGGATTTGAACCCGGTTCATCTCATTGCAAGGTGAGTGCTTTCTCCCCTGAGCCACTACGGCTCTTAATATGATTCTAAAAAATCATGAATATTTAATTCAAAACTACGTGGCAATATATCAGTTTTATAGTGTTTACATCTAGATATATTTATTAAAATGGGGTAACTAATTCGAACTAATTCGAAACTAATAACCACTTTTCGAATAGATAACTAATTTGAAAAGTGGTAAGTATATTTACTGCACAAGAAACTTTGGTGATGAAATTTCTAAGAGTATGAGTCCCAAATTTGGATCAGTATCCCAGAAATTAGGCACCCTTGACTTTAAAAAATAAGTAAAATAAAAATAGTTTTATATAATTTATTTCTAAAATAGCTGATGTTTGCTTATTTAATTTTCATTCGCATCCTACTTATTCAGTTTCATCTGATTTTAACTTAGTATTTTAATGCATCGCAGGGTAAAGTAACAAAATCAAAAGAGAAATTTTCATGGTGGCCAGTTTTGCCTTTGTAATTGCTGAAGTCTGAAGCATTAGAAAGTGTAATTGGTGAAATTTATAAGTAATTATTCCGAAAAAAATTTGTCAGTAAAATTGTAAGATTACTTAGCTATTAAACATCATGTTTTGAAATGATTTAAAAAACTATGTGTACTATTGAGCTTTCTAATTAGCATCTGCTAGTTGTTAAAACCATTCTTAATAAGTTATATTGAGTTCAATTTATCACGTGGTCAGTTAAAAAAGGATATATTCTAAAAAATTTACCATGATGAGCTAAAACTCTTTTTAAATGAGTTGTAAGTTTAATTTAATCCCTCTTTTTAGTAGCTCAACTAACGAGAATGGAGAGCTAAAAAGAAATTTAAGAAAATAATACTTCAGTGTACTTCAGAGTAATTGATCAAATACCACAACACAATTTGCGAGATAAAATATATCTTGAAAGCTTTTCTTTAAGTAATATGATTAATCTTTAAAGAGCCGAAAATATTCATTCGATTTCAAGTGTAACTACTGAAATGTTTTTCTTGTAACAACCTTTTTTGTAAATGGAGAACATCTAAAAACTTCTTTGATGCATGTGCTCATTAGTTTAATTAAGTTTACATAATTATTTCGATCAAGCGTCTTTTTGTTTTTGCAAAATGCAAACCTTAATTATTTTTAATGCTTGTATTTGTGTTATTGTAATATTTATTTATTTTACGAATGTAGAGATAGTTAGCATAATTTACGGAATAAGAAGCTTCTAAAAAAAAGACTGCCTCTGCAAAATAGATCGGGAAGGGATAGATTTTCACTGCTGGAAGCTTTAAAAGAAAGTGTATATTTATTTCCAATCGGTACTTGCACTTTGAGAAGATGAAGAGCACGGATATCCACACATGTGACCTATGATGTCAGCGCCAGGTGATCGTTTATAAGCAAAATGGCATTTAAAGTCGAGCCAAGTTTCTCCACATAAGTTAGAATGTTAATTAATATGAAGTTAATTAAGTGCAGCTTCGTATAGCTTATCAAATTTGCTGAAATATAATACTTTTTCTTCTATGTCTTTTACTTAACTTAGCTTTATTATTTGTTCATGCTTTTTATTGTAAGCGTGATATTTTTTAATTTTGTGTACCTGGTAACTAAGACGCATAATTAGTTTATGTTCTACATGGCTTTGTGTCTGTCTTTGTATTAAGTGAGAAATATGTAGTGAAAGAAATGAAATCTTTGCGAAAGAATATAGAAAGTGTCCTTTAAGAGAATTGATACATTTCTGTCTTGGCGTACTCAAAATAGACTGAAAAGAACAGTTGCTAACATAAACAAATGTCACGTTTCAGCAACCAGTCAGAATCGAGATACCCACCTACGTCACTCGCAGACATCCCATTTCTACTGGTCTGTTTAGAATGAGTGTCATGAACCTTAAAGATTTAATTTTGAATAACTGTATTTATATCTTTAAATGAACCTGATATTTATTTTTGTTTTAATTTTGAGTCGCTTATGGTGACGCTTAATAGAGTAGAGGCATTTGAGTACCAAAACCTCTAAGATCAAAGCCTTGTTTTTCAATTAAAAAAATAGTCTCAAAAACATCTGTACCAGCCTTGCATTTCTTTTTTCTATTTGTTTAACTTTTACGTTTAAACAAGTGAAATTTCTTGTATTAGAAATGTTGCTCAATAAGGAGGAAAACTGAAAATTGATAAGTTATGCTTCATATTTGTTCTATATGAATCTAATGTACATTAAATTCATCAAAATTTTCGGTAGAGTAAATTTGACAGTTTGATTATATACCCACTTTCCTCCACCTGACCTTATATAACAATCTTTTATAAGGAAGAGTTAACATGGGGAGTACAAGTTTTTCCTCAATGCGTACGTTTAGTGAAAAAAAATGTAACAAATTTCAAATACATTTCCACAAAACAGTTTTTTTATGCTCGTAAGTAAGATAACTTCCCTAATATCAAACTGATTTCAGTGACTGCATACAGTTCATGTAGATTATTTGGGGCATACCTAGCTTAATAAGTTTCATATATATATATATATATATATATATATATATATATATATATATATATATATATATATATATTCAACAAAATAAGTAAATACAAGAAAACACAAAGAAAGTTAAGAAAAACAATAAGTTTCATTTATTGCGCATAAGCTGCAAGTAAACAGAACTCATTAGATAAGTTCAAAATGATGATAAAACAAAGGAAAATTGTAGACATATGCAAAAGGGGGGGGGGGGAATAATAATGAAAAAATAACAAACAGCTGATTTAAAAAAAAAAGAAGAAAGGAAGAAATTTTTTTTAAAAAAGCCGGAAAATAAAAGATATAATGTTTTCATCAGCCCAGACGATTATATCCGCAAAAAAGAGTGCTTTCGGATATTGTATCAGTATAGCCAAAGCAAAATATATTAATACAATAGTGTGAGGAGCACTCAAAAATTTTTTAACAAAAATTACAACAAATAAAATAGAACACAATAAGTAATAACAACACGTAATAACAGAAAATAAAGTAAAATAAAAAGAAAAAAAAATATAACACAAAACAAAAACTATAAAGTGAATAGCGAAATCAGATGTACTTATATGAGCGGAAAATTTTTCAAGAATGATTTAAAAAAATATTTTCGTAACAAGATTGCCAGATTACAAAATGTGAAGACAAAAGTGCAAATTGAGTGTAAATAGAGGATTTTAAAGTGCCGTTCTTACTGCACTGCTGAAGTAATTTGCTATGCTGTGCATTGATTTGTTAGTTACCAAGGATGGGCCCGAAATGGATGTGCGCAAGGTAATATTATGCTGGATAATTTAAATAGTTGAATATAAATAATATTAGAAAGTAAATATTTATTTAAGAAAAAATATAAAATAGAAAAGAGAAACATAAATTGCATATTTTGCAAATAATTTTAGCCACGGAATTGTCCGAAATGGATTTGCAAATCCATTTTATGGGCAAATTCATGTTTTTCTTCTTCTTTTTTTTAAATCAGTTGTTAGCTATTTTTTTCATTATTATTTCCCCCCCCCCTTCTGCCTATGTCTATAATTTTCCTCTGTTTTAATTATCTTCATTTTGAAATTATGATGTTGGGATTTGCCACTGATTTATCTAGCCTGTAGAAATGCGAAAAAGCCAAGCATTATTGATAGCTCCTGCTATTTATATTGACGATACTCCCCCTATTATTCTGAAAGGGAATTGGTATCTTTCAATTAATCAAGCGTCAGTCCATCGGTGAAATTTATTAATCCTAATTTGCTCAAAAGCATGGTGTATATCACACTATAAGGAATTTTTGCGATTTTCTCAAAGAGTATATTTTCAAGAATTATTTCCCATTAACTTTCTAAAATAATCTTTTAATTGGCATCTTGAGTTTCTATGGCTCTTTGTAAAATAATAAATTTCTACGTTCTAAAATTAATAAGAGAAATCTATTTTAAACTTATGCTTTAATATTGAAAGACTCGAATGAGACATTCTATATTATACATATAAATACATTTACTTCACAATTTATAAAGATTCCAGTAGCATATATTAAGTGCAGTTATTACAGAACATTCTTTCTGTAGGTTCCCTTTGCAATACAATAGAAATAAATTTGCGTTGTCAGAAGAACTTCCTTTGTATGTAGACGTCAAATGCTTGAGAGTGCAAAAATTCCTTCTTAAGGTTTCACACACTATGTAGAATTCATTCTTGGTATTTTTCCACTAGTTTCCTTTATTTCATTGAGTATGTGTTACGTGACTTAAACATTTGATATTCCAAGACTTATCACCCAAAAACTTATGTATCTGGAATAAAACGTTCGAAATACAAGTATTTGTTTCTCTTTGTTGAGTTTTATTCAAGCATGTCTAGAAAATAAAATAAAAGCTTTTTACTAATTTTGTTATTTTTGGAAATATTTTATTCTCCAACATTTTATCAAATATTTATTTCGTCATTTTAAGTTATATACTTCCACAGTTGCAAACATAAATACGCTAATTTGATTTTTTTACATTTCATTCATTTTATGTTCAAGTAAAATTTTTTGAAATGCCGACAATTCAATTTTTACTAGTTTATAGCTTTAGTTTATAGTCAGAAATAGTATTCTATGTAAGAATCGAATATAAAGAACTAAATGCTAATTTTAATGTCAGGACAGGAAAATCGTTCTTCGAAATATAAACACTGATCAAACGGCTCTTGCAAATAATGGAACGAACTGTATAATACAGAACTATATAACTATACAGTAATTTTGACTTTATATAGTTAACGGAATTTTAAACTTTACATAGTTTATGGAATGCGTGTTATTGAAATTGATGACTTAAAATGAAGAATTACAATTTCATTCCCTATTAATAATGCAATACTGAATGGAGTTTTTTTCAGATATGATTTTTAAATGTTACGTTAGAAAAAAAAACTTAATTACGTGTGATGCTTACTCTGACTCAGGCTGCCGGTATTTTTCCAATATATTTATATATATATATATATATATATATATATATATGTATATATTTTCTCAATATATTATATATATATTATGTATATATATATTATCTATATTATAGATTATATATAGAAAATATATATATTATATATATATATTTTTTTTCAATATATATATGATTATACACCAGATTATGCTAATTTAATGTGATTATATTTTATGTTTTAGTTTGTTTTCTCAATAATTGATACAATTTCAATAATATACATATGCATAGATTTGGAACAATATATTTATCATCTTCTTCAATATATATTTTATAATTATTAATATGAATACGTAGTCAACATTTTTAGGCATCTTGAAATTTCTGAATATCTTATGTATCGTCTTCATCTTAAAATAAATTTTTTAATCACCTGTACGGGAGAGTTTCACAAAACTATTTTAACAACGATTTAATTAACATTTTTACATTTTTAAAAATCTTATTCTTTACTCTACTACGCATATTATTTCTTGATTTATATACTTATCAATTTTTTTAGTAAATTAATTTCGGTTTTCTTTAAAGTAAAGTTCCTCTTTAAATTATTGTCAAGTTTAAAAATAAAACTTAGAATTGTCTGCTGGCTAAGAATAAAACCTTGTTATAAAAATTAAAAGCATTCCGATGTTTGAAATTATTTGATGCAAAACAGCTGATTATTAACTGAGCTTGCTATTTCTTTCGAAAAAATAATATAAATCATTGATTGTCTTTTTTTTTTTTTTTTTTTTTTTTTTTTTTTAGTTTCTTGTGACTTGAACATAGATTATCTGAAATAGTGTTAATGTTTTATAAGTGACTGTAAAGAGTATAAAAGATACTGAACGTAAAAAGCTGTCGAATACGTAGCCGAAATGTTTAAGCGTCTAAAAATATGTCAGCATCTTAAATGTCGTCCTAACATCTTAGTGTTGCGAAATTAAATTTTTAACTATCTGATCACGTGTGATTCACTGAACTATCCAACTAATAATTTCATGATATCTTTTACTCTTTCTTTATGATACCATGTAGGTTTTTTCCGGATAATATACTGAACTATTTTGTTTAATATTTAACTTTAGCACGATTCCCAAGATATTATTATAGTATCGTTTGTTATTAGGAAAATGCCTTATTTTGTTAAGCACTGAGTACTAAAAATTTAAATTTGTAAAAAGGTTCCGAAAACGTGGTAATTTTAGAATCATGTGATTCAAAAAAAGTGCAATAAAAAATACGGAATTTTCGAGCTTATTTTGATAAAGAAAAAAAATACGCTGCGAGAAGGTTAACGTACTTTTTGCAGAAACTTTGAAAACCAATTTTTCCTAGATCACGTCATAAGAGCATAAGAATGATATTGCTCCAAGGAACCTACGCAATAATTACATTATTTCCGGAATGGAATCTGTTTGATTGAAGCATATTACTCCTTGAAAACTAAAACGAGAAAAAAATTTAACTTTTATTATTTATATAAGCTTATTCCGTTTATTTAATGATAGCAGTATCAAGGTTAGGGATATGCGATGGAAGCCCGTTTACTATTACACTATAAATGCATTAAATTCTATAGTTTGAATAATTTGTTCTAAGTAAATTATTTAGTAATTATAAAAAAATAAGGGCGTAAAAATAAACTCGATCGAAATACTACTAAAGTATACCCTGAAATATATGTTGAATAAACTTTGGAAGCGATGGATCAAAATTACCTTTTTAACCTACTTCGAGTAGGACGGAAATGCTGACTTGTTTAAAATAACTGTCCTTTTATATTTAACAAACTATTTAACTTTGATTCCTGATGATTGAGAAAATTCCATTTTTACATTTGACTTTTGAAATTTTAATTGTAAACGGAATTTTTTTATGACCTTAAAAAATATTAAGGCTTGCTACAAGAAAATTTTTTTTACTGCATTGATTTTTTCAGAAAGTAGTTAATTATTATTTCTTCAATCTAAGAACCTATGCCTTCATCTTAAGTAAAACTTATTTTAATATCGAGTGAAATAATTTAATATATTGTGTTACTAAATGGATATTCGTAAGAAACTGAATCGAAAATATGAAAACTTCAGTGATTTAAAAAATAGTTACAGTCAGTTAAAGTCACAAGTCATTCGTGTCTGACAAGTTTTGAGAATGGGCGTTTATATTTGAACGCCCGAAACATGTCGGCTTTTACTTCCCTCTTCATCTTTTTTGAAGCCAGTTGAGTTATTATCATCCATTATACTGTTTTACATTTGGGTCTTGATCAATATTTTGATAAGGATTTTACTCTCGTTAAAGTAAACATATGCATTTTAATATTTTAACAGGATTCACGTGGTCTTTAAAAACGTAAGAGAACCGCAGCATCAATATTGTAAAAGTTATCTTTAACTGTAAAATTAAAATTTTGAGACCAGATATTTTGAGTTATTGAAATTGAATATTTTATCTTTTAAGTTTCTGTGCCTCCCTCTCAGTATCTTAAGGACATTACGAGCTTTATTTAAAAAGAGAGTATCTTATCAGATATATGTAAAAAAAATCACAGTAACAGTATTTGGCGGTAAATGCAGCTTATCGTAGTTGAAGAACATGCTGTGGGACATTTTATGGGGAATTTGCGAACGTAAGTTTCAGAATGTATCGAAACATGAGGATGCTATTTTCAAATCATCTTCATTCAACGAAAACAATGTAACCTAAATATCTATCAGAATGAAGCGATTTTTTAAACAATGAATCATACAATCTGCACCATATTATTTCAATATCTTGAATGCATATTTCAATGTTTCTAAAATGCTACTTAAATTCAGCAATTCCTTGAATTATAGAAAAAATAAATATCGTGAAATATAGAAATCCTTGTGAATGTTCATTAGCATTACTATACAACCTACATTTTATTTTTCAAGCACTTTTTTTGTTTCATCAAACTTTTTTTCCTAGATGACTCGATTAAGGCTGTAAAATGATTATCCCTGAAATTTTGTATATAGTTATAATAAGTTATGGAAATGTTATTTTCGTATGAAATCCTCGTATACATAAAGTAAAAGCAACATAAAAAATCTAAATAATGGCGGATAAAAATTTCATGTATTTAAATTCTAAAAGTTTAGAAAATCATAAATAATTCATAAATTGATTCAAATTGTTTTTTCAAGGAAGATTAAAGGAATAGAAAAATCTTTGCTTTTTGGACAGAAATCAGCTTAAAAATTGTCTAGTGCCTGGAAACTTCGATATATTTCGTATTAATTAAACCTCTCCGAGCAATTACACAGCATTATCTAAATTTTTTTAATAGTCAGAGCTCGGTTGCTTAGCAACCGAGTAAACTTAAGTATTCTTCTTTTGAATAATACTTCAGTTTACTCGGCAGTGACTTTTGTAGGATTTTTTTTCTGAGTCCTTTTTTAAGACCCAATTTATGACCCATTTTTTTCAAAACTATATATATATATATATAATTATTAAGAGAAAGTACGTTTTTGTGTCTGATTTTGCAACTTAATTAATAGTTAGCACTAATTAATTATCATATTTGAGGTCACTCGCAAGAACCATTAAGATTGACACTTAGTTCGTGAAAATCTGATCATTCGAACGAAAGTTATTCAGTGTGATATCTTTTGTCATTAATTATCATATTTGAGGTCACTCCCAGGAACCATTAAGATTGACACTTAGTTCATGAAAATCTGATCATTAGAACGAAAGTTATTTAGAGTGATATCTTTATGATATTTTTTGCCGACTGTACATAATACAGGGCCACGTAGGCACTGCAGGCGTAGAATTTTCTTTGTAAAAAAACGGGCTTGATCACTGTTGGTTGTTTAAAACACACCTAGCCACAAATTAAAAGGAACCAGCTTGTCTTGAAACCAAAGGCAACATGTGTGCAGTGATGGTCACAGTGGCTTTGATCTTGAAATTGTGAAGCTTAAGCCTCCATGACCTTCTGCCCATCAACTTCTTGTTTTGGAAGTCCTTTTTATGCTTGCGTGACTGCGCAATTAATTAGAAATTATTTATTAAAAAATTATATTGGTAGGTTGTCAAGATTTTAACTAAGTCTTAAAGTCCTTTGATGGTTTTTTATTTGTGAAATTATCATATTATTAAATACTTATAATATGATAATTTCTAAATTTACGGATAACTATAAAGATTTTTAATAGAAAATTAAATAATGAGTATGAATAATGACTTTTGCTTTTTGCTTTTATTATATTAAATTCAATTCACCGTTATTTCACTTACACTTGATATCAATTATTATCTTTGAGAACTACTGTTCTTTGAAAACTAAAATCTACTAGCGACTATTATGTTTTGAATATTAATTCTCGTACAGATAATAAATGCACTTTATAATAACCAAATAAAAAAATACTATTTTGCAATAGAATTTTAAGAACTAGCTTAAAATTTTTCATTTATTTTAATTGATGAACACAAAACTATCTATTAGATGACCAAAACTATCTATTAGATTCATATTATAAGTATATATTTCTAAAATACTTATAATAAGAATTAAGAAAACATCATTAAGCATTGAAAATAATTCAAATGACTAAAAGAGTTTTTAATTAGTGTTTTGTAAATAATAAATCTTTAAGGAGAGAAAAATTCAATTCAATGTCAACGTTTTACAGAATTGTCTATCTCAATTCCTTTTTTGTATACTTAGAGAGACAATTTTGTGTTTCCATCTATTCAAAACTTAGTATGTTTCATTAAATGCAATTCCTTGTTGCTCAAATACCACACACTTAAGAGAAACTATTTCTTCCTATGAATATTGCATTGTTAAAGAGAAGGCAAACAACTTGCAAATTTTTTAATCCACGAGTGAGGAGAAAATTAAAGAGTTTAGTTTACATAATTAAGATGCCTGTTTAGTAGAATTGTCTAAAGAATTGGCTTTTTAAAAATTTATTTAAAGTAGTAAGGTCTCCAAAAGAATTTGTTTTAAAAAAATTACTATTATTTTTGTTGTTTTTTTTACTGACATTTTTTTCAAGTGTAATTCGTAGTCTTATTTTCTTTAATCATTTCCATTTCGTTTTTGATACGTGAGCGAAATTTCTAGGAATTAAATTCAAATCGATGTAAAAATAACTCTTTTAAATGAATAAAACTCAACCAACAAAGATAAAAACTTAAAAAGTATCAATATTGAATTGTAATAAAAATTGATAAGAAAATGAAATTGAAGTATATAGTATAAAATTTTTTGAAGAAATAAACTTTAACGAAACTTGGAAAATAAGTAACTATGAAATAAAGTTCAACTAGAAACGATAAAAATTACGGAGAAAAAGCATTCAACTAGACTTGAAAAAACTTATTACTAACTAGACTTGAAAAAAACAAAAACAAAATTGAAGCTTACGCTATAAAAGTTTACAAAGGATTAATTCAAATACAGCCTAAGTACTTGATAAATAAACAAAGTTCTACAAGGCGCTAAAGAATTTTTTAATCAAATGAAATTGAAACCTAACTTTAAAAGAATTTATAAAGGAATAAAATTCAACAAGACGTGATAAATATTAATACAGAATTAAAATTTGTCGAATTGAGATAAAAACTATAAAGAAGTAAACTTTAGCTAAAAGTGAAAAAATATATTTCAAATTAACCTTTTGTTCAACCATTTGTTTATGTAGGTGCCATTGTTTTAATATTTTTTATAATGAAGATCATAATATTATTTTTTTCACAATGATAAGATAATTTTCTCTTCTTGAATTTTATCAAATATTTTTCCTTTAAATTGAATAAAAATATGTATTATCTCTAAAATAAAGAAACAAAAGTGGTTTATTAACAAAAATAGTTTTTATGCTAATGAAATTGCAAAAATCTGACAAGTTAACAAGAATAAGAAATATAAATGATGCAAATAAAAGAGAAAAAAGCAACTAAGTGGTTTATATGAATTGAGAAATTAAGAAACAACAACTTTTCTTAAGTATTTTCTTTTCCTTTTTTGAGTTTGAATATCTCTTACGAAAAGTTTAAACTTCTTACAAAAATTCTTTCTTTTGAAATTTTCCATGAAAGATAAAGTTTTTATGCGATTGATTTTAATTTGATTAAGTTGAAATGTTATTTAGGGTTTCTGCGAAAGAGCGTGTGCATTTAGTCTCCAAAGTCAACAAAACTTTTTAAAATGCTTATCGATAGCTAATTTCACATAAAAATATTGGTTTTACTCTTATGAAACATGCTAAGAAAAATCAGTTAAATTAGAATATTTAGTTGAAAGATTTTACTCAACACAATTTCGATTTAGTGCATTCGATATTTTGAACTTAAAGACTATAAGGTAAATTAAATATTGCCTCTTTGTTCGACCTATGTTTCAGTGAACAGTTTATCGATAAAGCAATTGAAATAGATTACTTGACAATGACTTGATAATTGTTGGTATCTTAAACAGCTTGTTTCCGCAATGAAAGATTTCTGAAATCAATTTTATTGGCTGAGCAAAATTCTTAGCTGTCATTAAAAGAAAACTGTACTAGATTGCATACAATTCTTTTTCAGAAAATAATTTAAGCAGTGTGTAAAAGTAGCACAACTTTCAAATCTTGAAATCTTACTGATAAAAATTTATTATTTTTAGGCAATTAATTATATAGCACTATCCTTATTTATTAAAAAAATATGAGATCACACATAGTTTTCTAAAAGTGTAGCGAAAAGTTTATTTTTTTTAATAATAGTTATTAATGTGTATCTATATTATTTGTTTGCTATTGATCTGTTTCTATATATGCAATCACCCTCTGCAAAATTTACAATGCAAATTCAAATAATAATAGTTATATATTTATAAACTTTTGAAAAAGACGCAAAAGTAACTTTTGAAAAAGCGTACTATATTACCTGTATTTTAAACAGTAATTTTGGTTCAAATTTGAACAATTTTAATTATTTTCCTTAATTTGAACCACATTTCTGTTAACTTTAAAACTGAATATTTCTTAAGCAAATCCTTTTACCAAGGTAATGCGTTTCACCGTGGGACGAATTTGAAAGGTTACAATACTTTCAACCGTATTATGGTTTAAAAAAAATATGGTTTCGAAAAATCCATGGTAAATCTGCACGAAATTCATTGTATATACGTTACGGCGAATGACCGAAATAGTTGGTTGTTGACTTTCACCGGTGAATGTCGACAAACACCAAATACGTAGGTGAAAGATCGAATATTTCATTACATTCTTGTACATTCGGACCCTCACCGGTGTATGTCAACAATCACATAGTCGCTTTGGTGAATGTCCGAAATATTTGTTATATCCAATTTTATATTAATTTATTCGTTTATATTATTATATTTATTTGATATATTTATATTTATTCTGTATTTTAATACTTACTGACGATAGATTAGAAGAAACATCAGTGTTAGGAGTATCGGGCAAATATATACCGGGCAGTGGCACTTAAACTTAAAAAAACATCAGTGTAGGGTATACCGGGCAGTGGCACTTCACCTTAAGAAAACATCAGTGTAGGGTATACCGAGCCACTTAAGGTTAAGTGCCACTGCTCGGTTTGCATTTGCCCGGTATTCCCTACACTGATGTTTTTTTAAGGTCAAGTGCCATTGCCCGGTATATATTTGCCCGATGCTTGGCGCATACCGGGAAGTGGCACTTAACCTTAAAAAAACATCAGTGTAGGGTATACTGAGCAAATGTATACCGGGCAAATGTAAATGTATGGCCCGATACTCCAAACACTGATGTTTCTCCTGATCTATCGTCAGTAAGTATTAAAATATCGAATAAAAGTAATTATACCTGTATCCACGAATAAATTAATATCAAATCGAATGTAATAAATATTTAGGACATTCACCAAAGCGACTATGTGATTGTTGACATTCACCGGTGAAAGTCAGAAATAAGGGTATTTAGCAAATATTTCGGACATACACAAAGCGACTAGGTGAATGTTGACATTCACCGGTGAATGTCGACATTTTCGAGACTTTAGTCATTCACCGTAACATATACGTTACAGGGAGATGGAACGCATCTAGACAGGCACTCATAAATCGTCATACAGTGCTCACACATGTGATGACTTTAAAACGAATCACACGAGTTTTATGTGATTAGTACAAGTTATGGTAGCATAAAAAAATTCAGATAATTGTCTGAATCTCAATAATGTATCATAAATGTACGTTTTTTTGAGAAGATTTAGTTAACCAACTTTAAAATTGTAAGATGATGCCAGTTTCGTGTACGTTTCTTAGCTTTTACTCTAAAAGATAATTTTAGTTTCAATAAAGTTTAATCCTTAAAACCAGTTATCACTAACACCAATTTACCATACAATTAACAATTCAGATATTTAATTTGCAGCCTATTTTTTTAATAGTTTATAAAAATTATGCATCTACGGATCCATCAAAAAATATATTTACACTTATTAACATTTCGTTTTTGCTTCCACAAATTCTTTTTATCTTTTGCATTTATAGTTAATGTTACATTTACCACCCATGCAATAGCTATTTAACGCTAATTGCTATTCAAACTGCAACAGTTACTCTTGAAAAATAAATAATCTTTATTAAGAAAAATGAGCATAATGATATAAAAGGTAACCCAAAATTTGCTCTGATGCCATTTTTTTCGCATTGATTCCACTCTGTTAATATGCTTGTTGTTAATATGCTTGTTAATGTTGATGCTTCATTACTTATTATTCAACTCATTAAAGACTTCCTCTACAGAATTTCCATTCAATCTCAGCTAATTACTTACTGCTTCTGAATATAACATCCTATTAGTCTATTTAAAAAACTACATTATTAAACTATTTCGAGTTTATAATTTTCTGGAAAAATAATTAATGGAGATGCTGTTATTTCGAAGTAAACTAAATGTGAAAATTGTAACAGAGTTATCAGAATACTTTTAGAAATTCATCATACATCCATTCTAATAGTAGTTACAAAAATGAAACACGTACTTACATATTTAAGATATTTATGACTAGTAAAAGTGATAATTAAGCATTTTTTTAATGTAAATCTTTGATAATTTTATCATGAATAGAAAAATGTTTTCTTTTCATTCCATGTGGCTCAAATTAGCAGACTTTACAACTTAAGTAAATGAATCCAAATTTTGGGTTTTAACAATATACTTACCTAATCTGAATTTTATTAATTTTCATCAACTAATTAATAACGAATTCATGGCTGAATATCATTCACTAATTGAGAAGTGGATCAGTAATAAAAGCAGGTCGTAAATTATGAATGCATAAGTCTTTTAATCTATTCATAATAATTCATTTAAATGTCACTTGAAACTATTATCTGCAATGATTTTAAATTATTAAAGTAAAGTTGAGGTGGCTCAGGGAAAGAAGTGTTAAGTGGTCACTAAAGAGGACACCCAAGTTTCAATTCCATTGGTGGCTGGTTGATACGAATTCGGCTCCCAGCTCACACCGACCACTGAGCTGACTTAAAATATCCTCAGTAGTAGACGGTTCACGGCTCATAATCCTCTTGCTGTCGGGCTGATCCTGAGCTAAATTCTTTGCAGGACTAAGTTTTCGAGATTTTCCTTCTTATGTAAAGTAAATGCGGGTTAGTTCAAGCAAAAGTCCTCCAGGAACTCAAATTATACCCAATACTTGATTCAGATGTTCCCTTGTCTTCTGGGTTGGGTCAAAAATTGCTAGCCTATGTTTTTAAACATTGGTAGTCGTAAACTCAAAATTTGGTCGTCTCTTCAACACCGGTTGTGATATTATTGAAATTATGCACAGCATTTTTTTTGTATATTGTGGGACTTACATCTTTTATTTAAGAAACGAAGAATTTATATTTTTATGAAAAAACTGTTAATCTTTCAATTTGCGTCTGGAGTGTAAAAAAAGTTTATAATTATGACTGTGATATAGTGGTATAGTTATTGAGTGATATAGTTATAAAAGACTTCTAAATTTCACTTATTGTAATCACAATTCACAAATTATCTGAAAAATTCCGAAAATGGTAGAAATTGAAAATATTAAAATTTAAAAATATGTTTTAGGGAGGCAACCACTTCGTTATACAGAATTATACTTTGAATGTTGTTTTATATTTCAATTAACAAATTACTTTAATAGTGGTAGTGAATTCTTAAAAAAGCAATATGAGTTGTTTATTGGAGCGAGCCTGATGACAGAGCGGCCAGCGTGGCTAATTACGAAGCCAATGGTAGAGGGTTCGAATCTCGCTCCGGGTATGAATGTTTCTCTCATTGTGCTGTTCTCAAATGCGTCAGGTAATGATTTTGGTCTACCCCATGAACGGGTATCTCTCACAATAGGGCATAGAAAAGATTGCTTTCCTCAGTGACTGAGGCTAACAGGTACCCACCCGGTAACGTGAAATGAGCAACAATTCAGGCATCTTCTGAGGTAAAGCATTAGTAGTTTAGTATCTGAGTTAAATGAAAGCGTTGAATGGAACTAAAAAGTGATATGGCATACAATTATGGTCATCGAACAGTGCCATTTTAAATCTTTATCAAGAGGAAAATTTTTTTATAAAGAGAAATATTCTCTGTAGAGAGATTTCGTAATTAGGAGGTTCTACTTAGCTTCAAAATGCTATCTTCTGCTACATTTAATAGCATTGTTTTTTATTTATTTTATGCCTTGCTCTTCATGCGTCTAAGACTGAACGAGAAGTTTACAAAGCATTAAGAAAACAATCGACAAACAGCAAAAATGCTAAGGGGATTCAAGTAATTGCTTTTGCCTTAAGTAATTACCAACTTGTCCCAAAGAATGCTACACCAAAGATCATAGTGAAACAGATAACTAGTACACACTTTTTAATTCTTAGTTTACTTCAAGCGTGCTGCTACTTAACAGACGATTGGATTGTTTCTTTATTTCTTTTTCTTGAAAGTGATTCCATGACATTACCTTAGCTTTTATTTTTTAGAGTGTTGTCCGGAAAACTATCCACTTTTCCAAAGTAATTAAATTTATTGGATAGAAGTGTTCGGCCAAATAGAATCGGAAGAAATAATTTAACTAAGTAAACACTTTTTGAATTAAAGTGATAGTTTGTTAAATTTTTTGGAGAAAATTTTGTATATATATATATATATATGTAGGATATGCTATTTAAAAAATATTTTAATGAAAGAATGGCATATTAAAAGAAATAATCTTTTAAAGATCGAGATTTAAGTTTTAAATCATCCCATAACTATGCACGCATTTTATCGCCAAAGATATGCTTTAGCTCACTATCTTAAGTTTTAGCTATCGGGATAACCTAAAACTACCGTAATATGGTAAAGTTTGCCATGTTTTGGGTTATATGGGAAGACTAAAAAAGCGCAGTGATTTTTACAGAAATCTTTTGGCAATGACTTTCACTAAAATTAGCGATAGAATTTTATTTTATAATATGTGTTAAAATTTGGTAAATGTAGCAAAACTTGGTAATTCTATTAGGATATTTTAGAGCATGGCATGAAAATCAGTTGATTGGTTAAGTTTATTTTTCAGTTTTGTACTTTTTTGTTGAAAATATTGTATTTTTGTATTGTATTTTTTTTTGCAACAACAACAAAAAATTCAAAAACCAGATTTTCTGGTGAATCGTTAAATAATAAGAGGAAAAATTACCAATTAAATATTTTGAATTACTTATATTTTTGTATTAAAACCGGAAAAATATTTGTTTTTTTTTAACATAAATATCTTTATGACAGATTACAGTAATTTTACCAGAACTTGTATTCTCTGTGAAGATTAAATTGCCTTTTTGCTGTCAACCATAATATATCTTATTTAGCATATATAGCATTATATTAAAAGAATGGGCTTCCAAAAGTGTCAATAATAAGTATATAAATAAAAAAAATCATAGTAGTGTATCATAATTCTTTTTACAAATTAAAAAGAAGGAGGAAAATTATTGTATTTTGCAAAAAAAATGTTTTACATTTGCAGTGAACTTAAATATTTGTAAGAAAAAATTTGCATTGTGCAAAGAAGATTGATATGAATCAACCTCTTGTTTTATGGCTCAGTGCTCAAAATTCATTGAAACCCGAAATGATATTATTGCGTAACATACATAAATATATTCATGCAAACATATATTTTATGAATTCGTAATAAAAATATTTATTGTTAACATCATATTCTTGTTTGTAATATTATAACGAAAAGTTTCACTTTTCATTTTCAAATTTTAAAGTATTGTTAAATTTCTTTTAATATTTGTCCCAGATATCTATTTTCTGTGGGCTGAAATAAATGTCTGTTCTAGAGACTAACGAGTTTTTTCAAACAGTTTGAAAATATTTCATGTTATATTATGGTCAAACTATCTCTGATTCCAACTTTTAGTAACGAATAAAAATTTAATAAAACAAATTTATTTCTATTTTGTGGGGATTGAGAATGGTGTTTTTTCTTTATTCATTTAATGCATCTCAGAAGAGTTTTTATTCTTATTTACAAGTGCACTGGCTTTTTATGTTATGCAAGTTGTTAAACTAAAAGGGAAAATCAATAACAAGACTCAATTTATTATGGTGGAAGATAAGAACAGGAAATACGTGTTACTGTGTAAAAAGATGACCTAACGTTTTATGCGTTCGTAAAAAAAAATAAAATAGAATAACCGAAAGTACGCAACAAGAATTTTTATAGTCCAAATAACGTAAGATCAATTCCTGATGCCACCAACTACTCATATACCATTTATCTTTCATCCGGTGCCATAAAAGATCGATCTGAAAAAATAGAGGCATCTCTTAAGCTTAGTTACTTAGCTAGATGGTTGGATAAATCACAAATGACACTTACTAAACTGAAAGGGTGTGCTTTCGATTGGGACTCTTAGTAAGGATCAAAACATAAATTCCCATCAAACGTTTCTAACAATTTATGGGACAAGCAATAACTTTGGTATAAGACGTGTATTTCTATTTGTTACTTGTTAAGGACATGGTGATATATTTAATAGCTAGTTTCAAAAAATGCTTAAATATTACTTTGCCATTACATTCTCTTTGAAATAAAATGTTTGAATAAAAATGTAGGTAAATAATAAATTAATAACGTTTTTTTTTCCAGTTACTTGCTTTACTGTAAATATTAATATAATATAAAACAATAAAATATTTTGTTTTATTATTATTGAAATTCAATACCACACAGTACACTCTCAGAAATGAAATTCTCACTTTTGACGATTCTGCAATCCGTGAGCTATATTTCGTTAATTTTGAGAATGTGATTCGTGACGAAACCATATAAGAAAAATATTTCCTCAACTCAAAATCTCCTCGTATTGGATAGTGGGACATCGTTAACTATAATGACGAACTAGAATGACTATCGAAAATAAAGTGACGAAACAAGCGAAATGGCTTGAATGTTAGTCAAGGAGTTGCCCTCGTAACAGGAAGATCATGGGTTCAAATCCCACTTCGGCATGGGTGTAATTTATCTCTATATCTTGTCTATCCTTCTTGCGTTATTTGGGCGACATTGTCTGATCTTTCATATGGTTCTCGCGATAAAATGATTATTAGAAAAGTTAGATTAGTGGATAAGAAGTTTTTTTCCCTTTGAAAAAATAAATAAATAATTAAAAAAGTAAACAAAACATAGCTTTAATTTTGACGAAATTTTTTTACTTGTAGAAGTGATGACATTTTTAGTGGTTTTCGATTGCACCATATTGTAGACAAAACCAAAGCAAATACTTATTTATTTAAATATTTATAAATATTTGTTATTAACGTTTCAAAAAAGTTTATTTTTTTTTAACAAAATCTATGAAACAATGGTCTTGATGGTTAGTGATATAATAAAATTTCTTATTTGGAACTCCTAGTAAAATCACAATAGTCTGTACTCATTATGAGACAAATATTTACTTTATTTTGAGTTGTGTATCTGTAGTTGTTTTATATTTAATCGTCAATATTTTTTAATTTAAAAAAAGTCTGGCAAAAAGATATTTGTACCAGAATTTTAGTCCTAGTTCTGTAAAAACAGTTGACAAGACAGAGCACTGTTATTACATTCAATGACTGATCTATTAATTCTTAACATTTTTGCTTATTTATAAACCCATTGAATATGATTTGACGTGAACTCTATTAGCACTAGTGTGCTGTTTTTGTTCTTGGATGGTGAAGATTAGAAAAATTCTTTTTTAAATAATTACTGGTGTTGTTCCAAATTATATCACTGGGGACTTCTGAGTGATTTAGTTCTCACTTTATCTCGTTTTTGTTCAGTATTTTTTTGTGTGATATGCATATGAAATATTTAACTCGAACAAAACTTTTAAAGACATTTAACAGAGGAATAAGGTTGGGGAATATTGGAATTGAAAAACATTCAGAAAAATGACTGACCTGTCAGTGATGGAAGTGCATTAAGCTAATTGGATGTCACTTCGAGTTATTTTTTATGCATATGTAATTCACATCATATATATTCTCAGAAGCTATTAGATTAGTTTTGATTAGATTAGTTTTAGCCCCATCTTTAAAACTCAAATTTGAGACAATATATACTCATATTGTGCAAAATGCATAGTCTTAAAAGTGTTAGGGAGGATAATATGCATGAGAGAGATGTTCGTTAGTTGCCCATAATATTTGAACCAAGAACCTCTGCTTTCGTACTAGGATACTCTTATCAGCGGACATGTAAACTCCTGCTCTGGAAGAGTTAAGAAGCTTTATATAATAGCCTCCGAAATGAGACATGGATATGAAAATTTCCAACTTCAATGATACTAGGTTGCAGCTTGGAAAATTTGGTCCTTATTTCTTAGTCAGGAGTTCGGTAGTTTAAATTTCACTTTTTACTTTTTTCGCTATAGCTTAAAAACCTATAAGCGAATGGAATCTTTGTCATAATGAGTCAGTGCGGCGGTTATAATGTAATTACTTTGTAATGGCTTTTCTCTCTTACCTGGAACGTACAACTATGGTTAGAGCATTCTACTGCAAATTCGTAAGACCTTGGTTTGAATTCTGCAAGCAACCAAAGAAAATCTGTCTCACATACGTTTCTATTTCCATATCACTTTTAGCACTATGCATTTTGCTCAAAAATGAGTTTCTGCTGTTTTAATTTTGAGTACATGGGGTTTTATAATTATTTGTTCTGCCAGCAACCAAAGAAAATCTCTCTCACACACATTTCTATATCCATATCACTTTTGGCACTATGCATTTTGCTCAAAAATGAGTTTCTGCTGTTTTGGTTTTGAATACATGGGGTTTTCTAATTATTTGTTTCTTAGCTTATTTGACGCATTTTTGCTGAATTTTGAAAACTCTTTTTTATACTGTAAGTATAAATGAAACTTCTTATCAAACAATTAACGGCAAAAAACAATAGTTTCAGCTTATTATTTGTTTTTCCTTTTTAATACATGAAAGTAAACTTAAACGAAAGATTAATTATTAAAGACGTCCATGAAGTACTAAAGTAAAAATTTTACAAGAAACTACTTCACTTTTCTGGTGGAACTTCACGTCTCGTACAAATGTATTTAATTGTGTTATGTGCATTAGAAAGCAATAAAAATTGCATACATAAAATTTTTTTTAAACTTTCTTAGACCACAAGAATTTAAATTTTCTATTTTATACATACTTTATCAAAATTATGTCTAAATAATACAATCTATTTATTGATTTACATGTTTTTTAAATATTTCATAATTATTTCATTTTGTACGAAGATACTCACTGATACTTAATTATTTTTTAACTTCATTCATTTATTATTAATTTTCAATTGCTTTATGACATTTTATTCCTTAACTGGAGGTGGTTTTCTTTGCTTTTGATCTAAATTTTTCCTTTGGTATCTATATTTAGTTTTAATGTAAAAAAAAGCAAATATCTTCAAACTAAGGAGATCTGTATTGGAAAAAAATTATAAATGATTCAAATAGAAAGTTCACATTGAAGCAAATATTTAAAAAAAACTAACTATATAAAACTATAACTTAACTATGTAGAGTTAGTATGACCAATTTAAAATTCTTGCAGCATGATATTTAGAAAAATCTCAGACTTTTTTTTAGATAACATATATAAAACTCTTGAAATTACCTTATTAAACATACTGATTAGTTCTAGAAAAGTTTTTTAGTGGAAACTTTTAAAACTAAAATCGAAAACCTATAACAATAGTGGGAGTGATGAGTGTGTTTCTCTTTCAAATATTCCTTCGGGTAAAATAATCTTATATTGCGGAATAAGTTTTATTTGTTTGTTTCAAAAAAGGAAAAAAAGCAATTAAAATATATTTTAATCAATTGCTGTATTATATTTTTAAAATGTGTCTTTATAATAAGTATAGTAAAAATTAAAAGAAAAAGATTTTAACAGAATGGTTATGATAATTATAAAGTTTAGTTTATATTAATATAATTAAGGGACAAATACTGAAATAAGATCGATAATAATGTTTTTATCTTTAATTTTTTAGAAGGTATTTCTTTCCAGGTTATGTTAAATTATTATTTCATTTTCTTTTAAATTAGATATTACTTGTTTGTATGCAAAATTATCAATATTAGTTTAAATCATAAGAACCAGATGTTATTTTGAAACATGGCAATTTTTTCAAAAAATTGGCAGAAATAATTCGCTTAAATTTTTTTTAATGTCATGCATCTGTAACTTGCCTTATGTATATCACTACATTTCAAAAATACGTGTAAGTTCGATGCCCTAAATGCCTTTTCTAGCTTTTGCCCCAGAAATTTTATCAATTTCATAATTATCAATTGCTGAAATCATAAGAGAGACTTGCACATGACCAACTATTTTTTTCTACAATTATAGATAACAAAATATTCTTATAGTTAATTATTATAACAATATACTAAATCAAAATAAGAATAATATTATTACAAAGCAATAATATAACAATAATACTATACCGAAAAACTAAATCCATATTATATAAAGCTTTTATTGCTTAGATCAATTTTGGTCTATGGCATGGGCATAAAATACATATGGAAATTAACCTGATTTGATGATGTCAATAATTAGGCCTATTTGGGTACATTTAATTCAGAGATTTTAATGATTATTTTAGAGGGAGTAAAAAAATGTTAATAGGAGAAATGATAGTAAATATCACTGTAAAAATTGCAGTAAAATATATAACAATAAAAAGAAATTTTACGGTAAAATATATTATATGCATGAAACATCCAAAATGTCGGAACTTTATATCTCATTTTGATCTAGATTTTATATTGCGCGGGCTGCTGATGTTTTTAAAATGAATGATTTAATTCTTGCAAAAAGACCGATTTAATAAAGTGTTATAGGCAAGAGCAGAACCCAAATTGCAATGGATTTTGGAATCTTAAATTTCATAATAGATGATCTATTTCCCCCCCCCCAGTAGGCTGTTTGAAAATATATATAGTATTATACATATTTTATAGAAGGATGTGCTGTAACATAGAAGGATGTGCTGTTTCTTTTTATAGAAGGATGTGCTGTTTTCTTTTATTAAAAGTTAATTCGTCTATAGAATTGGTGAGTACATGCTGATATGATTAACTTTATTGCATGCCAATTTTTTGCATGCCCTTATATTGGCATTTCTGCAAAGTTCAAACAAATGTGTTTTATTATGATTGCACATTTTTAAAAAGATGAAAAAATTAAATGGTAATTTTAAGGCCTGATAACTCCCGCATCTACTCCTTCAGTATTTGTGTACAGTGAGAAATAAACTATAGCCGAAACTACCAGAATATGGTAATTTTGGCTAAAAATGGTATAAGTTTAGCCAAAGTTGGCATAATTTTTGTATAATTTTCTATGTTTCTGGCTTTCGAATAATTGTTGTATATTTAAATTGTTTAACTAAATTTTTGAGTGTATATATTTCAAATGAATAACAACTGCTTTTTGGGCATCGTCATTAGAAGCTTCAAGACGATTAATTGTGCAGTTGACCAAGATTTGGGGTTTGTTTACATGGAGTGTGCAGGAGAAACATGAAACTTGAATTAAGAAACGGGTCATAGCCAATTTAAAACCAAGTAATGATTAATAAAGTAATTTCAATCCTGTCGGATTGATCTGACAAGTTATTCACATAAACTTTCATAAAACGCATGTGTGTTATTAGTTGTATAATAAAGATATTTATTTTCTCATATGATTTACATAAATCTGTCAATTATATGGAATAATTTTATAATACTTTTTTAAATTTTTATTATTCTGTCAGTTCTGTGTGTATGTTTAATTTACAAATAAATTATATTTTGTGAAATTATGTAGATCTGCATCCTAAATTTATGATTCTTACTTTATATTGTATCATAAAAGTAACTTTACTGACTCTTATGCGGATAATTTCTTTTTATAACTATAGATTTTATAGTTAATGAATAGCAAGCATGGTCACAGCTACTTTACACAAGAAGTATAAAACTATAAATTTTATCGTTTATGGATAGGAAGCATGGTCACAGCTACTTTACACAAGAAGTATAAAACTATAAATTTTATCGTTTATGGATAGGAGGCATGGTCACAGCTACTTTACACAAGAAGTATAAAACTATAAATTTAATCGTTTATGGATAGCAAGCATGGTCACAGCTACTTTACACAAGAAGTATGAAACTATAAATTTTATCGTTGATGAATAGCAAGCATGGTCACAGCTACTTTACACAAGAAGTATAAAGCTATAAATTTAATCGTTTATGGATAGCAAGCATGGTCACAGCTACTTTACACAAGAAGTATAAAACTATAAATTAATCGTCAACTTCATTCACAAAAGTGTTTAAAAAGTTTGGTTTTAAGCAATTGTCGATAATAAGATAAAAATAAGAATAAAAAACGGCCTGTAAAAATGTGACATGAACATGAATCTGCGTCGTTAGAAATTTGGACGCATGCAGTAATATTTGAAACTTAATTCATAGCGTTTAAAACATAATTCATTTTGCTGTAACCTTTAATTGGTGAGAAATCTTTAATATCGCGATACTGTGTCTGAGCTTGTGCTCAAACATAGTTTAATTCAATACCTTGTTAAGATGTCCGACTGAAGGAAAATCGGTAATTTCGACAAAAGTCTTAAATTTTTACCATATATATTAACTTTAGTTCATTAGTTTTCCAAACTTCGTACGTTGATAGACAAAGCCGTACTGGAAATAAACTTAAAAAAATAAAAATAAAAGTTACTTTCCTTTGAACATTTGAACACTTATTTATTTGAATAAATTATAAATTTAAGACAGATAAAATTCATTTTCTGAAATTATAAAATTTTTACTGTCATTGTTTCGGAATTTTCGTGCCTCTAAATTTCATTTTCTGAAGGGCGATTATTTTGAGAAAATTTCTATACCCTAACACACACTACAAGTAAAGTTAAATATATAATTCGTTGAAAGCTTGATTTTATATTTTGTAAAATGTTAACAATATGTGAACCAAAATAAGAATATTTAGAATTTTTCGTTATAAATTCGTGAATGACACTATGCAGCTTATAGTTTTATATTGTTAAATTTAAAGCACAGGTAATCACATTGCCGATTTAGAAAAAAAATATATTGAAATTTATGCTTTACAATTTGCTGTAGGGCATTGCATGCTGATATTATGCATTTCATGAACAATTTGTAGTATTTAAACACAAATTTGAGAACTAAACACTTACTGCGAAAGAAATATTTTATACATTTTTAAACTTTACTTTATATTTAGAATTTTAAGTGCCTTTTTCACAACAAAATTCTGATTCATTTAATAAAAAATTGCGTCGAAATCAGTCGAATACGTATGCCACGAATTCCTACTTTATTATGGTTTGAGGTACCAATATAATGATAGAATAGTATACTAATATTTCTGATAATGTAATAAACATACTAATAGCCCAAAAAATCGCGTTATAAACTAATTCTCCATTTTTCTGTTTCTTTCTTGTGAAGCATAAAAACTGATTGAGGTATAAAAATGATTTATTTTTATTTTTCGCGAACGTTAGGCAAATAAATAATTTGGAACTAATATTTGGATTCAATTTAAATTCATGAGGAGAGTTTGAAAAGAAAATCAATTTATGGCTCAGTTTTAAATAATCAATCATGTGGCATGGGATTTTATTAGTAAAAACATCATTTCGAAAGTCTGAAAAAATCTCTTAAAGCAAATCATAAAATAACAAAACCTTCATATTACATCGACAAAATTTAAACTATTACTGACTTATCTAGCATAAAATTATGTTTTAGTTATTCGATAAATACAGATAAAAATGCTAAAAGTTTCTTAGTGCTCCAGAAGAATCAGAGCTTAAAAATGTTAAAGACGCAAACTGTGCGTAAGCAGAACTAATGATGTAAGAAATGGATGAAAACGTTCAGTTAGAAAATCAATTTATCAATGATGTCCACCTCATAAAACTAATCAATCTGTCTGCAAATAAAAGTACAGGCATGAATATATATATATATATATATGGATAACTTTTTTAACAGAGATCACTTAAGTTATTCACTATTAAATTAAATAACATTCAACATCATGTAATCTAATAAGCAAGGAAATGAAAAATTACAAAGAAGGTACAAGACGGAACACATTTCAATAAATCATTAATGTCAAATATGAATGTTGGTAAAGTTATCAAAAAAATAAGAAAACATGAGATATAATAGCAACTTAATTTCAAAAATATTAAGGTGGTATGTGATAAATTCTTGGATGCGGAGTTCACAAAGCAGAAATTACTCACTTATTTCTCGAAGTAATTCTCATAAATAATAAAACTGCGAAACAGGAATCAAACATTATTTATCTATGCCAAGAATAAATGATTATGTTATTGGAAAGATTAATATTCCCTTAGCCATTCACTTTTATTTTATTTACATATTCTCTTTTTAAGTATAGTGAAGTATGTGTCTACAATCAATCATAATTATTCGTCCAACTGATTAATAAGAACATTCTAAGATTGAAGATTTCATTTAGAAAAGACATCTAAAACTTACTGTGGGGTAATTTTGGTTTTACGTAAGTGATGCATATTTTAGTCATTAGAGACTTATTTTATTTTTGTTACTTGATTGATTCTTAATATGAATACTTTATAAGTCTCAGTATGTATTCATTAAATTAATTATTCATTGACATACACTCATTGTAAGTCTTTAACTTAAATTTGCTTTTTTATGTCACTTATTCTTAAACTTTTAACAAAGTATTAAAATTATTTTGCTTTTAGCTGTGTTTTCATCGATTTTAAGTTAACAAGACAATCAACTTTTAGAATTTTATACTTATTTTTTAGGTATTGGGAAGCTTTTTATAGTTCATTACTTAACTAATAAGTACTCATATTAGGTGATTGGCCAAATAAGAAGAAAAATTTTTAAGATATTACGCTAAGCAAAAATACTTTTGCAACATACTTATCCATCGCTCATACAACAGTGTAACGTGGGCTTAGGCCAGTTCCACAATCCTACTGCATACAGTTTTTGTTGCATTAAGATAATATTCAGACACATTTGTTTTATTTTATTCCCTTATTTTTTGAAAGTTATTATGTTTTAATTGACCAATGTCGTGCTGCCATATTTTAAAATAAACGCCAAGCATTTTATTTTACACATCCAGTTTTCATTTTCTTAACCGATTTTATAACCTTCATTGAACAGCCAACACAATCTCGGGTTTACGACTACTAATGTTCAACTTCGTAGCCTTGTAATTTTGAACCCAATCCAGAAGACAAGGGAACTCCTGCATCAAGTATTTGGACAAACTTTGTATCTGTGAATGTCTTTTTGATTCGTGCATCCGCACTTACATTACACCGAGAGGAAGACAACGAGAACCTCTCACTGTTAGCCTGATGGCAAAGGGACCCATGAGCCGTCTAAAACTGAGGATATTTTACGTCAGCACTGTGGTTGTTCAGACATTAATTATTCAGCAGTCTGGCATCGTTTTATAAAGCCAATTTTTAATCTTAATTGCAAACTCGAAAATTTCTTTGAGAGAAAAGATCATTTGTAGAAAATATCTCTATAATCTCTTTGTAAGAATTGATAAACATGTATCATTCCACTTCGCCTCACTTCAAATTGACGAGAAAGGGAACACCTATTATTATTAATTCTAGAGTCAAAATCTTTTAAAATAAAAAAAATATGTTTCCCATTTTGCTTTCGTATTTCATCATTATGCTCGGCATTTATTCCTTCAGATACTCTAGTTCTCATTGTAAGATCTTGTCTTGTCAAAATGTATGTAAAATGAGTCGTTTGAATCTTATATCGCATTGAGTGTTTGAGAATCGTTTGTTGTGAACCAGTTGAATCCTAATTACAACTTTTATAAATTTCAGAATTTTTTTTCGCTTGTAAAAATTTAATCTTTTCTGTAAAAATACAGCTTGCATAATTTAGATATAATAAGGACTGTATGCAATAATTTTATATAATAGTAGCCTTGCTTCGTCTAATCCGGCGTTGAACTTCACCTTCATCCATCAGCATGACTGCCTAATACAGGTTTGAGCTGCCGTCTTAGTCGTCTCCATCTGGCCTGATCAAACACTAGGTTCCTCCATTTACAGATTCCCATGGTTTTTGAAATCATTTCCCACAGAATTAATCCATCTGGCGTTTGGTCTTCCTCTTTTTCGGTTGCTTGTAAACTTTCCAAAAGTCAGCTTATTAACTGGGTCCCCTTCTTCCCTTCTATAGATGTGATCTAGCAATCTTATTCTATAGAATTTTATAAATGAAATTATGTTTGTTTTCATAATTTTTCAAACTTTCTGTATAATTCATAATTGAACTGAGTCCGCCGAACACTGTTTTCTTTAACAGCTGCGACGAAGTCTCAGAGTATTTTTTTTTGAAATAGTCATAGCTTATTTTTCTCAGTTTTATTTAAAAGCCATCATTCACTTCTATTAAGCAATACAGTTTTAATTAGAGTATTATATAAATTAATTTTAGTTTTAATGGAAATGAGCTTTGATTTCAGTTAGTTTCGCAATTCAAAATAACACCTATTAGCCATCATTAGCTTGTTATTTAATTGTGTTTTGATATCATTATTAAGTGTAATAATTGTCCCTGTGTATTAGAGAAACTTTGGATCAAGAGAGATTAAAACTCAGAATTTAGATAACTAAATTTCATAAACTTGCTTTTATCCTGATTAATAGTTCAACCCAATTTTTTAGCTTAAGCCTCAAGCCTGGTAAAGGCTTCTAAGACAGCATCTTTTGTACATCCTATTAAATCAATATTATTTGCATAAGCTAATATTTTAATAGAGTTTTGAATAGTTGTACCCCTAGTATTTATATTGGTATCTCTAATTGCTTTTTCCAATGTTATTTTAAATAGCACGTTTTAAATAGCATACCTCCATGTCTTAAGCTTCTTTGCGTAGGATAGTTCAGACATAAATTTTGCTCTGCATTTGATATCAATAAGAGTCCTTTTTAAGAGGCTAATTAGTTTATATAAGATCGACGTTGAATAGCCCACAAAATTCTGAGTTTACAATTATCAATATTCAACTAAATAGCTTGTGTGAACCTAATCCAGAAAACAAGGGAACTCCTGGATCAAGTATTGGGAGAAATGCTACTTGGAGGAGGACTTTTTTATGGAACTAACCCGCAATTGCGTTAAATGGAGAGGACAATCCCAAAACCCTCCCACGGTTTTCTGATACATGTGTACCTCGAGGATTTTTTACGTCATCTCTTCGTATCGACCAGATAATCGATGGAATTCGAACCTGAATCACTTCATTGAGAGGCGGGTGCTCTAACCCCTAAGCCACTACAGCTTTTACTGATATTTAGCAAAATCTATATGATTCGATTTGTTTAATTGTACTTATTTTAGGAGCAATATATCCTTTGAGCTGCAAAATACATTGAAAGTTATTATTAAAAAGAAAGAACAGTTTATTTAATAGTTGAATTGCTATTTATACTTGTATACGCATGATTGTCATACGCAAAAATATATGACAAAAGAAAAGGGGTTTATAAATGTTTTCGATGTTTCAGAATTCTTTAAATGTTTCAACATATATATTCTGCAAGATGCAAGATTCATGGAACATTAATTTATTTTTAATGGTGTTATTAAAAAAGTGCTTCATATTTTTTTATTTTATTCGAAGGAAATTTTTGTCTTTATCAATGACTTTTTCATTGGCATTTCAACTTATTTAGTTTTTTTGTGAATCTTATTTCTTATCAGTCGCATTAATTGGTTTTCAATTTTCAATACTAATGGCATAAAATAATATTTTTTACAAAATTGATTTTCAATTGTTTTTCTCGTAAGGACAGTAACATAAAGTAATAATCGTAAATCTCAGTTTTAGCATCTTAGCAATACTGTTTATTGGATAACTATAAAAAAATAATAAAAGAAAAAAATTGCTTTTTTAAATGTATGTCATATTTCTTATAGATAGTTTAATATAGTGAAATGAATTATTTCAACTATTAAATTAATTATGTTTTATAGAGTAGAGATTGTAGTTCTGGTATTATTATTATTTTTTTACAAATCATATTTTTTTTTTGAAATCTTAAAAATTTTAATTTGTTGAGACTTTACATTTTAAGAAACTTGAAAAGTAATACTTCCTACCAAAAAAGTAAATTACAACTTCCAATACTTTACTTTAAAAAGTAACTTTGACATAGAACTGGTTATTCGAATTATAAAACACTGAGAAACTTTTTCTGAGTTGTTTCAATTCTACTTGAAAACTTTTATAAAAATGAAACAAGCATTGAAAAATGTTTTATTTACTTCAGTCAGCATTCCTGAAATGAAAGTAGCTTATACTGCTACTAAACAAATGCACAGTGAACAAAACATCAGGATAAAAGATCTTTGAAAAATTCTATCAAAGAGTTGTAAAGCTATTTGAAACATTTTTTAGCGTTGGCAACTCTTAAAAAAAGATCAGAAACACTATGTTATATGGATTTAAAACACAGAGAGATATGTGGCGAAAAGTATCCGAACACAAGTAGTACTTTAACATTGTTATTTGAAGTTGTAACAACAACAATTCTAAAGTTTCATATATTTGAAACGAAATATAAAAAATGCTCAATGCTATAAGGAAGAGGGCTTTTACAATTTTTTTTGAAAATTCATACTATTCACTTTTAAAAATTATTTATAAATTAAACAGTGCATTGAAAGAATTAAAAATTTTTCATAGAAAAAACTTAAAACTTGTGTGAACAAATAGTAAAATTTTTATAAAACTTCCAAATTACAGTTCAAAAGCATATTTTAAGTGTGCAGATGAATAAAGTTAGTGTCACTACTAAAAATTTATGGAATGAAATTACAGTAATGTAAAAAATATGGTCAAAACTGCCAGAATATGGCAATATGTAACGTGTCTTTGGCGCTATGGGAACACTTTAAAGCTTGGAAATTTTTAACGAAACGCTCTGATAATGATTTTAATAAAATTAACAATAGAGTATGATTTTTATAATAAATGATAAAGTTAAGTAAATGTTTCGAGATTTATTAATTTATCATGACATCTTTTACGGTATAAAAATTATTTATTCGGATAAATTTACTTTTCTGTTTTGTATTTTTTACGAAAGGTTTGATAGTAAGAACAATAATTTTGATAACCAGGATACCCGGTAAATAATTTTCTGTATTAACAGAAAAAGTTTCAAAGAAATACCGTATAATTTGATTTTATTAACACCAGCATTATGCCCTTCTTTTTTTTACCAGCAATCCTATCAACATACAGTTCAGTAATTCAGACAAATTTTTTTCCTCCATATATGTAGATAGTTGTATATAGAGAGGTTAATGAAAACATAAATTGTTAAGCTGTAAAATACATGCATGTTTAAATTTGCTTACAATACAGTTCAGCCCAGGGATGGGCAAACTTTTTTTGTCGAGGGTAAAAAATCGAGAGAAAAAAGTTTGGTGGGTCGAGTAAAAAACTATATAGAAGTTATGATTTAAATATTTAATGAGATGAACGAAATTGAGATTTCATTTTTAGAAGTTTGTCTCTTAGTCTACTTCTCAAATGATTTTTTCTAAAGTTCATAGTTGAAAACACTTGTTCACATATATAAGATGAAGCAAACATGGCGCTGATTTTCTGGGCATGAGATATTAAATTTTGGAAACTAGCCTTTGGTAATGATTTGCAAAACTCAAACTTTGACATGTTTAAAAACAACAATAGTGTGCAATCTTTCCATACTCAATAATAATCTTAGAACTCACACCGGCAGAAAAATCCACTCGTTGGAGCTTAAAATGTGCTGTTCGCCACAGGTGAAACACAATCCACATATGCCAGATTCCATATGTTTGCTCCTCCAGAAAGACAAGCGCTCGTTGGAGCCAATCCACGGTTCTATAAAGAACTTCTGGTTTCAACATTTTATTAATTGAAGCTATCTGTGCTAACTATTTCCATCAATTCCACCAATAGAGAAAGTAAAAAAGTCATCAGTATTTTGTTATAAAGAAGGAACAAAAATAGCTTTAAACAAAGTAGACAAAATAGTGGATGTATAATGTATCTTGTTTATATTCGACACGGATCGGCAAGTTAAAATTCTATCCGCGGGCCGGATAAAACCTTCCGGCGGTCCACAGTTGGCCCGCGAGCCGTAGTTTGCCCATCCCAGGTTTAACCGAACTTAAAATAATTTAAATTAGTCTCAAAGCACTTTAGTGCTGATGCTTTCTAGTATTGAAGCACCACAATACAGTTAGTTAAATCTAATTGGTCTAGTTTTCTTACAAAATCTTCAAATTTCGCCTCATTGAGAAAAGTAAAAATTGAATAAATATAAAATCAATGCTTTAATTTAAACCAACTTATGAAAAATCATGTTTTTCTTTTTCACTTTATTTTTCGTTAATTCATGGGTTTATCAATATCAGAGTTTAGGAAGAGATAATAATCGGAAATTTTTGATGCATTTCCTGCCTTTTGGTTCATTATAATTTCTCACTCTTTCTATGTACAGTCGGCAAAAAAAAAAAGATATCACCCTGAATAACTTTTGTTCTAATGATCGGATTTTCACGATTTAAGTGTCAATCTTAATGGTTCCTGGGGGTGACCTCAAATATGCTAATTAATTAGTGCTAACTATTAATTAAGTTACGAAATCAGACACAAAAACGTACTTTCTCTGAATAAACATGCATTTTTTTTTACATATTTGGAATTCTGACCCTTAAAATAGGGGGGGTAGACAAAGTTTCGAAAAAAATGGGTTGCAAATTAGGTCGCAATAAGGATTTATATATCTGGCGATGGTTTAAAAATATGCCAAATTACCTCGCCATAGAAGGGGAAATAATTTATAACAACCATAAAGAAACTGAATGAATGACAAGATGGGAAAAGATAGTGCTTCTCGTTGCTAAGCAACCAAAAGAATTTTTCGCGTTGCTTTCTGGGCTTTTTTTTTTTTTTTTAAATCTCCTTTAAAAAGGAAATTTAAATAAATTAATAAATTATTTTTGATTCTCCAAGATTATAGAATCTTTGACTTTTTCTCCGTCATTATTTATTTTTTTAAAGCTGTTTTAATGTAATTTGTAGGACAGTTTTGAATTAAAACCAATTTTCATAAGTTATCATAAATTTATGAAGAGTTGTATGGTTAAATGCTTTTGCCCCTCACTTCGAGTTTTTTAGGAAAGGAAAAAAAAGTGATCAAGCAAAGGTGGACCTGAAAAAAGATAGCTATTCTGATGCATAATCGCAAAACTTTATAGAAATCACGGTATTTATTTTCGATAAAATTGTAAAACTTAATAAAGTTTATATGGCATTTTAAAAGCATTTTGAGATATATATATATATATATATATATATATATATATATATATATATATATATATATATATATATATATATATATATATATATATATATATATATATATATATATATATATATATATATATATATATATATCAATATTATAATAAATAAAAACAAAAAAAACACGAAGAAAATTACGAGTTGATGTTATTTACACACTCCTTTCGTTAGTTCTTTAAAAAACATGATTAAAAGAAAATTAGGTTTATAATACCCTTAATTAAACAAGAGTAACAATTGTTACAGTTTTTACAATACTTTTTCAACTCTGACACTCTTTTCATGAGATAACTTCTTTTGCCAACGATTTTGTCCCTTTTTTTTTGTTAATTGAAACCAGCTTACGCATTCTTGTAATTTTTACATTTTATCTTTGAAATTTCAATCTCGAAAGACATGCATGAAGTGACGCCTAGTCCAAAGAATCTAAGTTAAATAGTTGTAAGGCCGATTATTACGAAAACAATTAACTACTCTGGTTCAATGAAACAATTACAGTAAAACTTGTGTAAGTTGATCACTTCATGTGCATTGTTTTAGTGGCCAACGTAGACAAGTGGTCAACTTATAGAAGGGGTGGGACATTGTTTACTTTTTCGTTTCCTACATGTTGCTATACATTTAAATTTTTTTTTACTTGACTTAAAAATTTGATTTAGCAAATGGCCAAATGAATATCTCAAGAAATGTGTTTAAACCTAAACGAACTTCAATTTGTTACACAGAAATAATTTTAATATTTAACTAACTTTTTAAAAAAAAATTATTTTGTTAGTTATGCATGCGAAGTGTTTAATAAAAATAATTTCTTAAAATATCAGAACACGAAAACATTGAAAACTTTAACAAAACAAAATTATTTTAACACTTCAAAATTTATTCTGTTATTACTACACATATAAGCCTATTTGCTCACTATTGCAACTGGAAGAGCAACTTTTCAACTAACACACCTGTTTTCAATGAATGGTCAAAAGCTGAGTCCCTACAGTTTCCCCAGATGGTCAACTCACAAAAGGGTTTAGATTAGCTTTTTACACTATTTCACCAAACAAGTGAAATATTAACATACATTGCAAAATGACAGAAACTTTTCTGAATTTTTTTTTTCTGGTCAACTTATGAGGGTTTTAGAATAGAATTTCATAATACTCCTAGACAAAATTAACTTATTTCAGTGGTCAACATACAAGATAGACAGGTGGTCAAGTTACAAAGGTTTTGCTTCTTTATTATGTAGGAAAATTTCCGTTCTTGATAATTGAGGTCAACTTATTCAGATGTAAAACTTACAAGTGTGGTCAACTTGGCAGGTTTCACTGTATAAATAAATCATTAATATTCTTGTTTTTTTATTACGAAATATTAGGAATTTGTTTACATAATTTCTTCAAAACGTGTGTTAAAACTATGATTATAAGTTATTTAAGAAGAAGAAAGTCAAATGGAGTAAAAGAACAATCTTTGAGATGATGATTCTAAAAATAGCACGTTTTTCTAATCTTTTTACAATTTTTTATTTTAGTAGTTGTTTAACAAAACAAGGCATATCAAACATTTTCCTGATATAGCAATATTTTTTTGAACTGTGCAAAAGTTGAGAAATCATACAAATAACTTTTAAAGCAAATATTTTCAACTTTTTAAGACAAAAGGGTTAGCGCACAAGATTTTCTTTGAATGTTGAATTAAAATTGCATGCCCATAGTTTTTTTGTTCATTTAAAAAACAAAACAATCTGTTAAATTTTTCCCCTGTGCGCACATACGCATTTACTTTTCATTACTCGAATAAATAAGAAGCAATAAAAAAAATAAAATTAATAATTTATCTTCATTTTTCGTAAACAATAGCATTTTTAGTAAATAGTCAGCTGTTCTGCTTCGAATGATATTGTGTGTGATCAGTAGAATATTTTTAATTTCTTAACAAGATTTAATTCTCAGATAGCTGGCAATAATTCTAAGTTTTCTTTCAATAAGAACTTAGCAATAATTTAAAAAGTAATTTTATTTTAAAGAAAAACATAAATTAAAGTACTTAAACGATTGATTAATATATTATTGGACAAAAATATACATAATAGAATTTTAAAAAAATTGCATTAAAATTCAATAAAAAAGTTAGAAAAATAATTCTGCGAAACACGCACAGACAGGTAATTTACAAATTTATTTTAAGATTAAGGCGATATATAAGATGTAAAGAAGTTTTAAAAAACTCTACTCTAAACTCAGCTGCACGACAGCCCATGGAGGGCCAAGGCCTACTGTGCCCATCTCAGTTTTCTGGACCTAGGGCTCTGGGGTGCAGGAGCAGATGTTCCGTTCAGGTGGTCAGCCGAACGCGGAACCCCCAGTGTTTAGTTCCCAATCATGCTTGGTACTTATTTATCGACCCACTGAAGGGATGAAAGGCTGAGTCAGCCTTGCCCGGCCCGAGGAACGACAGCGCGAAGCGCTACCGCTCAGCCACAGGGCGAAGTTTTAAGATGATTAAAAATGTTGACTACGCATTCGTATTAATAATTATAAAATATATATTCAAGAAATTGATAAATATATTATTCCAAATCTATGCATACGTATGTATATTATTGAAATTGTACCAGTTATTGAAAAAGAAAATCAAAAATTAAAAAATAATCACATTAAGTAAGCACAATCTGGTGCATAATCATATTCTATCAGAAGCACGCCTTTATAAAACTAGACATTCGTTGAATAAAGTGTTTTTTATTCAAAATGCTTTATTTATAATTTCTTTACTGAATTACAAATAAATTATTAAATGACTAAAAAGAAACATCGTATTTTATAGTTTGAAAGAAATAAAAATAAAAGGATTAGCAAACGATTATTAGCGAAAAAAATATGAATGAAATTTTACACTACGCGCGAGAAGTCAAGTTCCTCGCAAGTTTATCACATTTTAATATTAATCGCCCCATTTAATCATTTTTTTATTGTCGCCAAATTACTTTTTCAAAAATAATTAATTTTAATTTTTTTCAGCTTCTAATAAATGAAAACAGTTGAAACTTTAGATTTTTGTATTGAAAAATATGTAGATTATTATGGTATAAAAAAATTCATACCTTATAATTCAAAATTTTTTCATCCTCAATTTAATTAAATAATAAAAAATAATTAATAATTACTAAAAATTATTTTTTTCATGAAATTATCTTTGGGTAAATGAGTTTTATGAGTGGGCGCAATTTTCTTCAAATTGCTTCATTAGTTTTGAAAATATGACTAAAAACGTAAAAAGTGAAATTAACATTAACGGGTACGAACTTTGGATCGCTCTCCTGACCAAACTATGGGGACCATATTTCCCAGATTGCGGCTACCCCCTATATTTTGAAGCTTAGAAATCCAAATATGTAAAAAAAAATACATGTTTATTCAGAGAAAGTACGTTTTTGTGTCTGATTTCGTAACTTAATTAATAGTTAGCACTAATTAATTAGCATATTTGAGGTCACCCCCGGGAACCATTAAGATCGACGCTTAGATCGTGAAAATCCGATCATTAGAACAAAAGTTATTCAGGGTGATATCTTTTTTTTTTTGCGGACTGTACAGTCAGCAAAAAAAAAAAGATATCACCCTGAATAACTTTTGTTCTAATGATCGGATTTTCACGATCTAAGTGTCAATCTTAATGGTTCCCGGGGGTGACCTCAAATATGCTAATTAATTAGTGCTAACTATTAATTAAGTTACGAAATCAGACACAAAAACGTACTTTCTCTGAATAAACATGTATTTTTTTTTACATATTTGGATTCCTGACCTTCAAAATAGGGGGGGTAGACAAAATATCGAAAAAAATGGGTTGTAAATTAGGTGGCAATAAGGATTTATATATCTGGCGATGGTTTAAAAATATGCCAAATTACCTCGCCATAGAAGGGGAAATAATTTATAACAACCATAAAGAAACTGAATGAATGACAAGATGGGAAAAGATAGTGCTTCTCGTTGCTAAGCAACCAAAAGAATTTTTCGCGTTGCTTTCTGGGCTTTTTTTTTTTTTTTTTTTTTTTTTTTTTTTTTTTTTTTTTAAATCTCCTTTAAAAAGGAAATTTAAATAAATTAATAAATTATTTTTGATTCTCCAAGATTACAGAATCTTTGAATTTTTATCTGACATTATTTATTTTTTTAAAGCTGTTTTAATGTAATTTGTATGACAGTTTTGAATTAAAACCAAATTTTCATAAGTTATCATAAATTTATGAAGAGTTGTAGGGTTAAATGCTTTTGCCCCTCACTTCGAGTTTCTTAGGAAAGGAAAAAAAAAAAGCGATCAAGCAAAGGTGGACCTGAAAAAAGATAGCTATTCTGATGCATAATTGCAAAATTTTATAGAAATCACGGTATTTATTTTCGATAAAATTGTAAAACTTAATAAATGTTATATGGCCAGCGATTTTGTCCCTTTTTTTTTGTTAGTTGAAACCAGCTTACGCATTCTTGTAATTTTTACATTTTATCTTTGAAATTTCAATCTCGAAAGACATGCATGAAGTGACGCATAGTCCAAAGAATCTAAGTTAAATAGTTGTAAGGCCGATTATTACGAAAACAATTAACTACTCTGGTTCAATGAAACAATTACAGTAAAACTTGTGTAAGTTGACCACTTCATGTGCATTGTTTTAGTGGCCAACGTAGACAAGTGGTCAACTTATAGAAGGGGTGGGACATTGCTTACTTTTTCGCTTCCTACATGTTGCTATACATTTAAATTTTTTTTTTACTTGACTTAAAAATTTGATTTAGCAAATGGCCAAATGAATATCTCAAGAAATGTGTTTAAACCTAAACGAACTTCAATTTGTTACACAAAAATAATTTAATATTTAACTAACTTTAAAAAAAAAATTATTTTGTTAGTTATGCATGTGAAGTGTTTAATAAAAATAATTTCTTAAAATATCAGAACACGAAAACATTGAAAATTTTAACAAAACAAAATTATTTTAACACTTTAAAATTTATTCTGTTATTACTACACATACAAGCCTATTTGCTCACTATTGCAACTGGAAGAGCAACTTTTCAACCAACACACCTGTTTTCAATGAATGAATGAAAGAAATGGTCAAAAGCTGACTCCCTACAGTTTCCCCAGATGGTCAACTCACAAAAAGGTTTAGATTAGCTTTTTACACTATTTCACCAAACAAGTGAAATATTAACATACATTGCAAAATGACAGAAAATTTTCTGAATTTTTTTTTCTGGTCAACTTATGAGGGCTTTAGAATAGAATTTCATAATACTCCTAGACAAAATTAACTTATTTCAGTGGTCAACATACAAGATAGACAGGTAACAAAACAAGGCATATCGAACATTTTCCTGATATAGCAATATTTTTTTGAACTGTGCAAAAGTTGAGAAATCATACAAACAACTTTTAAAGAAAATATTTTCAACTTTTTAAGACAAAAGGGTAACTTAAAAGGGTTAGCGCACAAGATTAACTTTGAATGTTGAATTAAAATTGCATGCCCATAGTTTTTTGTTCATTTAAAAAACAAAACAATCTGTTAAATTTTTCCCCTGTGCGCACATATGCATTTACTTTTCATTACTCGAATAAATAAGAAGCAATAAAAAAAATAAAATTAATAATTTATCTTCATTTTTCGTAAACAATAGTATTTTTAGTAAATAGTCAGCTGTTCTGCTTCGAATGATATTGTGTGTGATCAGTAGAATATTTTTAATTTCTTAACAAGATTTAATTCTCAGATAGCTGGCAATAATTCTAAGTTTTCTTTCAATAAGAACTTAGCAATAATTTAAAAAGTAATTTTATTTTAAAGGAAAACATAAATTAAAGTACTTAAATGATTAATTAGTATATTATTGGAAAAATATATACGTAATAGAATTTAAAAAAAATTGCATTAAAATTCAATAAAAAAGTTAGAAAAATAATTCTGCGAAACACGCACAGACAGGTAATTTACAAATTTATTTTAAGATTAAGGCGATATATAAGATGTAAAGAAGTTTTAAAAAACTCTACTCTAAACTCAGCTGCACGACAGCCCATGGAGGGCCAAGGCCTACTGTGCCCACCTCAGTTTTCTAGACCTAGGGCTCTGGGGTGCAGGAGCAGATGTTCCGGTCAGGTGGTCAGCCGAACGCGGAACCCCCAGTGTTTAGTTCCCAATCATGCTTGGTATTTATTTATCGACCCACTGAAGGCATGAAAGGCTGAGTCAGCCTTGCCCGGCCCGAGGAACGACATCGCGAAGCGCTACCGCTCAGCCACCGGGCGAAGTTTTAAGATGATTAAAAATGTTGACTACGCTTTCGTATTAATAATTATAAAATATATATTCAAGAAATTGATAAATATATTATTCCAAATCTATGCATACGTATGTATATTATTGAAATTGTATCAGTTATTGAAAAAGAAAATCAAAAATTAAAAAATAATCACATTAAGTAAGCACAATCTGGTGCATAATCATATTCTATCAGATGCACGCCTTTATAAAACTAGACATTCGTTGAATAAAGTGTTTTTTATTCAAAATGTTTTATTCATAATTTCTTTACTGAATTACAAATAAATTATTAAATGACTAAAAAGAAACATCGTATTTTATAGTTTGAAAGAAATAAAAATAAAAAGATTAGCAAACGATTATTTGCGAAAAAAATATGAATGAAATTTTACACTACGCGCGCGAAGTCAAGTTCCTCGCAAGTTTATCACATTTTAATATTAATCGCCCCATTTAATCATTTTTTTATTGTCGCCAAATTATTTTTTTAAAAATAATTAATTTTAATTTTTTTCAGATTCTAATAAATAAAAACAGTTGAAACTTTAGATTTTTCTATTGAAAAATATGTAGATTATTATGGTATAAAAAAATTCATACCTTATAATTCAATATTTTTTCATCCTCACTTTAATTAAATAATAAAAAATAATAAATAAATATTAAAAATTATTTTTTTCATGAAATTATCTTTGGGTAAATGAGTTTTATGAGTGGGTGCAATTTTTTTTTGAATTGCTTCATTAGTTTTGAAAATATGACTGAAAACGCAAAAAGCGAAATTAACATTAAGGGGTACGAACTTTGGATCGCTCTCCTGACCAAACTATGGGGACCACATTTCCCAGATTGCGGCTACCCCCTATATTTTGAAGGTCAGGAATCCAAATATGTAAAAAAAAATACATGTTTATTCAGAGAAAGTACGTTTTTGTGTCTGATTTCGTAACTTAATTAATAGTTAGCACTAATTAATTAGCATATTTGAGGTCACCCCCGGGAACCATTAAGATTGACACTTAGATCGTGAAAATCCGATCATTAGAACAAAAGTTATTCAGGGTGATATCTTTTTTTTTTGCTGACTGTACAATAACATAAATTTGAAAATCATCATTACTTTCATAAGTGAAATTTAGGATTTTCTCAAACATGCATTTTTCTCTTTTTCATTTTACTAGATAAAAATTTAATGTTTTATGTAATTTTTTTAAAAGATGCCTTGAATATGTAATTAAATTAGTAAACAGTATTATTATGATTAAACTTAATAGAGCATGTTTTATATTCTTCTTAATAAAAAATTTCATATTGCAATCATTATCCAAAAAATTCCAGTATTTCTTTCAATTTTGGAAATTTAGCCTTTTTTCCTAGATTAATGATTCTTTGAAGTTGTTAAGGAAAAAACAACCACGTTTGTGTTAGAATCTTTAGTTAAGGACAGTCCATAAGCATGTGCAAATAGAAAACCTGCTTTGCGGAGATAGCTATTATTCCCAACTATTAGAAATCTTTTCTTTGCTAATAGAACTATACTTGCGTAGATTTCGAAAAAGATATATTAATTATATTTCAACCGACCGGTCTGTGTAGGGGGCAGGGAGCTGTCCTTGCATCAGAAAGGTCCTGGGTTCGAATCCCGGGCAAGGCATGGATGCTTCTTTCTCTCTCTGTGTGTTATATGTCCTTTCTCCTTTGTGTGTGAATGTGCGTGAATGTAACCCGCCCTATAAACGGGTTGTGGTTGTGTGAATAGTGTGGCAGAAGTTGAATTCCTAGTTATAGATGGTGCCACTGAAAAACAGGAACAATCGCACCCCCACTGCCTAAACAGGCATGCGACAAAAAAGAAAATTATATTTCAATTATTGTGTATAATGGGATTACTCTCCATTATGAACAGAATATTGCGTATATAGAGAAAACTGTACTTCAATGAGATAGTTTTGTTGCATAAAATTAGAAAATCAGTTGTTGAGAACAGAGCGATTATTGCGTATAGTTAGAAAACCACTCAATGATGACGTTGATATTACTACGTAAAATTAAAAAATCAATTAAAAACCTTTAATTGCGAAACCCTTAATTGAAGACAGTTAAAAACCTTTAACTGCGAAAAGGATTGTCACAATGCACTGTCAAGAAAATATTATTAGTAATGGATATATCTCTAAAGTTTCAAAAAATATTATATTTCCAATTATGAAATTGTATTTTACATTTGTCTTTCATCTTACTTATAAGAAACAACTTTACTGCGAAATATAGTTTTACATTAGCTAATAACAAAGAAACTAACAGAGCTCTTTTAACCATTAGTAGTAAAATCATTAAGACTGTTTTATTTCATATTGCATTAAGGGAATGGAAATTTTTTGTATTTTTCAGATGATAGGAGATTTTCTTTTTCTGTTCATTTTCGCTTTAGGCAATTAATTAACTTCCTTTCCAAGGAAATGACCGTTTCTTTTTCGATCTCGGAAAAAAGAAATCAGCTCTAACTAAATGAATTTGATGAAGAATTTGAAATGTTAGTAAAAGATTGACTGACATTTTTTGATAAGAAGTATTAAGCTTCAAATCATTTAAACGGATTTTAGTGTATATACGATTGATTGAATAAAGTATAAAGATAAAATGGGTAAGTTATTAGTATTTAAGAGAATATTTATACACTAAGAATGGTCAAAACTACCAGAATATGATAAAATGTGCATGTTTCTGGCTATGGAAATACCAAAAAGCTCGGAGATTTTTAATGAAGTACTTTGATAAATATAACTATGTTTACTAACTAGTTTTATAATATGAGATAAAATTTGATAAATGTGGTAAAATGTTGAAACTTTTTCATGATATCTTAGAACTTAGTATAAAAACAGTTGAGAAAAATTTACTTAGTATAAAATTTACTTTTTTGTTTTGTATTTCTTCCTCACTGTGGTAATAAGAACTATAATTTTGAACACTTGAACTTCCAGCTAACCGTTACCATAGCAAAGGAAAAATTACCATATGAATGGTTTAAATACTTTGGTTTTATTTATCAAATATATTGTTTATTTTATTAAAAATTTTATTACCATAGAGGATGTATAATTTTTTTGCTCGATAAATAATAAGCAATACAGTTTTTTGCTTTTAATATTCATTGCATTCCGTCTAGTATTGTTAGCAATTTTTGTTATTTAAAATAATAAGATAATTTTAATGAGATAAATTGTTCATTATTAGTTTTATCGACGTCTACAATATTATGATCATTTAAACATAAGTAGAAACACAAGTAACTAGAAAACAATTAATTTTTGATGTTAGGAAATGAAATCTAAATTTCAAAGCATGCATTACTTATAAATAGTAATATCTTTGATAACTAAAAATTAATACTCTGTGAAACTGCTATTTTAATTAATTCTGTAAACAATTTTTTTTTGCTTTAAATCTAAGAGTCTTTGCAATATTAGAAAATTTTTCAGTTAACTGTTACTAACTAAGAGAAATTTTTAAATAAATACTAAAAAGAAAACTTCAGAAGCTTGGACAACTCAACTTTAAATAATACAATTGAATCAGGACCTGACCTTGTTCCACTTGTTGGCAAACTTGTCTTCATGATACAAATAACCGATAATTGCTGATTTTTTCAATAAAGTTTCTGATATTTATAAATAAGATAATTATAAGGAAAGGTTTCAGAATTTAAAATTCGTTATAAAAAAAGATGAGAACAATTAATTATTATAATTAATAGTTGGCAATGAAAAGTCTTAGTAATATAACTTAATAAACTTAAAGTTCTTGAAACTAAAATGCCGTTTGGACGAATAAGAATATTAATGCTTAACATTATCGCTGACGGTGTACGAAAATACTTAAATTTTCGTTAATTTATGTTAGCCTTATTATTTGTTTCAGCATTCTTTACTTCTGTATTTTCAGTGGTTACGCCTGCTTCTGTTTTTTAAATATTGTTTGAAATTGCGGTACTTCACTCCCTGATAGCGCATGTTTTTATCTAAAACAATGGTGTTTATCAATGAAATTTCGTATTTTCGATACTGTGCCTAAAACACAAAAAGCTAGAAATATGTTATTGTTTAAAACCATCCCTTACAAATTCGTAAAGTGTAGAATTAGTTTAAAAACTGTAGAATAAAACTGTAGAATTAGTATAAGAATACGATTCAAATCGATGTCCCCGTTCTTGAGTCATAGGCATATGTAGTACATCCGGATGGACTTTCACTTTTACAGAGAGAGAAAAGGGAAGAGATGTAACTTTTTAGGCGTAGTCTTCTTATTCAGAACTCTAAATGTGACCACATTGTATAAACAACTGTTAAATTTTAAAGCATTTTTTCACGGAGGAAACAATCCTGTTTAAATTACCGTAATGAATGGTAATAAAATTTCTGGTAAAAAAAATCTTTGTCAATACAACAGAAATATAGTGTATTTCAACAATCATTTGGTAAGTTTAAAATTATAATTTTTATTACTACACATTTCGTAAAAATTGCAAAACTGGAATGTAAATGTAACCAAATAAATGGCTTTATGCTGTACTTGTAGGTATCATGGTAAAAATACTGAATTTTACCAATTTTACAAAATTTTATCACATATCATAAAATTATATTTTATTGTAAATTATTACAAAATCATTACCAAAGCACATGTCAAAAATTACCCTGCTTTTTGATGTTTCCGTAAAACCAGAAACATGAAAAATTTTACCACATTGAGGCAATTTTTATCATCTTTTTCTCTAAAAAATGGACTAATTTTTAAAATGTACCGAGTAATTTATTCAAAGGAACGCTATGACTTCATTATTTTATTTAAATTGATAATTTTTTAATAAAAAGAACAATGCTCATAAGGGGAGTGGGATAAACGGAATAAAATGCTATGCCCATTTTTATAGACACGCATTTTGAGCTGTGTCTATTTTTGCAAACATTCTTTTCTAGCTGTATCCAGATTTAAAAACTTACCGATGATTAATCTTCCTGCATAAACTTGAAAAAGTATATTTGTTCAAATTTATTAATAAAAATTAAAGTTAAAACTTAAATGTTGTTCTCCATAAAACCAATTTTTCATTTTAAGAGTAAATTAGAAAAATAAAGCATTTTTTAGTTACACATTAGATAAAATACTATACTTTGAAAAGAAGAAAAATATTTTTCGGTCAGGAGAGTGCAACATATACTCATTATCCGATAGATGGCCAACAAACACAAAATGTTCTTTGGCAGCCTTCCCAAACTTGGAAGAAGGTAAATCTTTCCGGTGAATGCATCAGAACAGGAAGAGCTTAGCTCTGCGATTCTAAATATATTTTCCACGTGACCTTTAAAAGGTATTTGTTTAAAAATTTTCCTTTTCCATTTAAGCAATATATATTATATCTAAATTTAGGATTTTTAAGCAGGTTTTGTCCAAGGTTTCCTAATATATATATATATATATATATATATATATATATATATATATATATATATATGATATATATATGTGTGTGTGTGTGTTTCTTTATTACAAATAATGTATAGGTGAATTTAAAAATTAAAATGACATATTAATATTAAATTCCTAACCAAATTCAAAATTATTTTTTAAATTATATTTAAAATCCAAATATCTTCGCACAACTTTCTTCAAACGATGTAAATTTAAGGAAAATATACTTTTAACACAAAGTGTTTTACTATATATATTGTTCGTTGATTTTAAAAACTTGTGTATCGGTTTAAATAATTGTTGAATGTTAGTCTTCCTATTTTATCAAAACTTTGTTCAATGTAATTTTAATTGCACATTGTTTACACAGTTAATATTTTTAAAACTATCATATTAGGAAAGAAAATTTATTATTTTTATTAGTGTAAAAAAATATTTTACACGCTATTCTCACAGTATTCATAATTTCAGATTGATTTTCATAGAAAAAATATACTCTTAAAATTTGTTTCACAAAAGTATTTGCCTTTTCCGATGTCTTTCACGAGCATTCTTTGGCAGTACACATTTCTCTTTTAATAGTACATTATATAGTTATAAGACTCTTATAACTTTTATAACTCTTTAAAAAATAATCACAAAATTATTAATTTATGTTTTGTGATAAGCTCGAATTTTGAAGCATTTAGTGAAAATTTAGAATTATGAATTTTCCAAATTTTTAATTTAAGAAAAAAACATTGAATTAAGAATTTTTCTTTACTACACAAAAATATTAAACTTATATTACTTTTTTCTTAAAATGAAGATAAAAGGAAAATAAAATTCAAACTCCTTTGATATTTTGAATTATTTTAAATCACTTTTGCATTTTAAAAATAATGGAAATTTGCTCTGAAAAATTTTTTAATATCCATTTAGAAAAAAAATTTAGCTTAGAGTACTTTAAGAAAACACGTAACATTGGACATATATATATATATATATATATATATATATATATATATATATATATATATATATATATATATATATATATATATATATATATATATATATATATATATATATATATATATATAGTAAAACACTTTATATATATATATATATATATATATATATATATATATATATATATATATATATATATATATATATATATATATATATATATATATATATATATATATATATATATATATAAATAATAAATAATTGAAAACATGTTTTATTAATTACTTACAGCATTTTGAGCCAAATAATAGGTTTAAAACGAAGATCCTTTTTATTGAAATAATAGTATAATTTTGATAAAGATAATAAGAATATAGTAATTATAACAAGGCTTCAACTTTTCCGTAATTTTTTCATAAAATAAAAATAATGATAATAGTAAGAATAATAATTTTAATAAAGAACTAAGCTGAAATACTTATAAATATAGTTTTGTTAAAAATAACTGATCTTTTCGAATGCTCCAGGTAAACTATGATCATAAGTTCGACGAAGCCAGGTCTGACCACAAATAAAAGGCTGAATTATTCCTTATCTTGACGCTTAAATAAAAATAAAATCTTAACTGTATGTGCATATCATAAAAAAAGTATTTAATAACGACCACGTATATACTTCTTACAAAATAAGGAGAAAAAATAATAAAAATAAGCATTATTACGTTATTCCAAAGATTTAACAAATTCAACCGGTAGTTCATGTGCACAAACTATAATTGAAGCACGTGTCAATTTTCTAACATATGCATTTCTAAAATTAATACATAAATATACAGTGCTGGGAAAAGTACAAAGCCGAGTAAAATTTCACCCCATATGAAATATGTATATAAATTTATTTTCTACTTGTGAATGCAGAGCCTAATTGCTTTGCTTGACAATTTTATTTTCATTCTGCATATTATTTAAATCATTACAACATTGTCATAGTTATTAAAATACAACTTGGAAAAAAAGTTTAAAGTTGATACTAATTATGCTACTGTCATTCATAAAACACACTAACTAAAAAGCAGTTTGCTCTCGTGCAAGAAGCAAACCCGAGTTGTATAAAAGCAGATTTTGGTAGTTTTCAAACACAGTAGCAGTATATGTGGGCAGTTTACAAATGCAGGTAGTTGCACGATACAATGAAAAGGGGAACTTAGACTTTAGGGAACGAAAGACGAACAAGGGAGAATTTTAATCTTTAAAGAAATGGAAATGGTTCTCAAATTGCAAGAAAAGTAGAAAGGTCCAAGGCGGCAGGTTAGTTACTTCAGGAAACCTGAAAGCCATTGCAATAAACTGCGCATTAGAGGGCAAAAAAATTCTGCTATCATTTCCATGAATTCCATATCTATTCCATGAAAAATTCCATGAATTCCATATCTATTCCATGAAAATTCCATGAATTCCATTATCTATCAGGATACATTAGGAGATAATTTATTACCTATCAATTTCCTCATAACATCCGAAAACTGGACCTTCCAACAGGACGATGCGGCAGTTCATACATCAATTTCAACTAAATTCTGGATAAAGCAAATAAGGTTAAATCCCTTAAATGGCCATTTTTGAGGAATATTATTAAGAGAAGCTTACACATCTGATCAACAATTCAGAATCAAGTCAAATTTGATTGATGCAATCAAGATGTCTTGGAACAATATTGATATCATCATTTTACAAACTCTATCTGAGTTCATGAATGCATGATTGAAAAAAGTAATGGGAAACAAAGGATATCAAATTTTTTACTGTTCTGGTGTAACAATTTCACCAACTTTATACTTTTTTTCCACCTTACTTTGTGTTGAAATCTTATCTTGTCACATAAAGTAATGTGCAATGTATTTTGCTTTTAATTTTATTTCGTTTTTGATTTTATTTTGCCGTAATCTATGGCTATATTATAAAATAAAACCTTATAAGTCCTTTCTTTTTACGTTTTATCGCTTTCGTTGGTGATTTTATACTTTTCAGCATTGTAAATATAAACACTGTAAGCATATGCATAGTTTGATATGGCAATAATGTAGATTTATACAGGAATATAGCATATATTCGATACAAAGAACAAATGCTATTATTAAAACCATGCATAAATATAAAAAAAATGCAGCATATTTAGGAGCCATCATTTGTTCAGAAACCTAACAGATGTTATGTTAAAATTTAGTAAACTATTTGTTAACCACATTATGAAAGTTTTTTTTCAGTACTCATAAAAATGTTTATAAACATTTGTATTACAGCTTATAAGGTAAATAATAAAAAAAAACAAGTAATTTAAAAATTTTAAATCACCTTTTTTCAAAAAAGCCGATATCAACGCACATTTGCCTTGTTAATAAGTTTTAATCTCGAATTTTTATTAGTCTATAGTGATTATGCTTTCATACTGAAGTGATAAAATTTAGAGACAGTTATGATTTTCTTTTGGATTGCTAGAATAAACTCAGAATTCACTCCAATAAAATAAATAAATAAATAGCCATAGCTCATTGTTTAAAAACTATGTACATGGAAGAATAAATTCTGGTAAAATTGCCGTAGCGCATGGTAATGACATTTCCGGTTAAAAAAAAAAAATTTTTGTTGATAATTTAAAAATATATGACATTTAAACTATTTATTTAGTAATTATTTCGTTCATATGGTAACGGTTTAATAGAAATTCTGATTTTCAAAATTGTGGTCCTTATACAATACAAAACTGGAAAGTAAATTTAACCAGAATAAATAGTTTTAATGTCTTGCTCTAAAGTATTATGTTAAAATTATCAAATTTTAATACATTTACCAAATTTTATTCTATTTTTATCATATATACTGTATTTAGTCGTTAATTTTTCCTATATCATTAACAAATTGATTCAGTGAAACTTATCGAGTTTTTGAAGTTTCCCATAGAGCTAGAAACACGGTCAATTATAATATATTTCGCTAGTTTTGACCATACGTTTTTTCTCTGAGTTATTAGATACCACGTTTAACAATGCTCATGTTTTAAAATTTAACTCTCACTTTAAAATTTAAAACGAAGTTGTAACTTCGATAACTTATGGTAAGAAAACTGCACTTCCATGACCAAAATAAAATTTTATGAGAATATGAATCAAATAAATTATTTAAGGATAAAAAATAAAAATAGGAAAAAAAAGTAAAGTGAAAAGATGAAACAAAGTAAGAAATATCGTGTTATATTGCAACAATATTCTAGTTGAAAATTTCTTTGTATTGTATCTAATCAATCGAATTAGATTTTTGATAATTAAGTAATTAAGGTTATACGATTCTTTTATATGCTTCATTTTTTGTTTAAATAAAGTGATTTACTCGCTATTTCTTCCAATTATTGTTTAATGCAAAATTAAATTATTTAGTATAGTTTTTAATAGTCATAGAAATGTTTCATCTAAATAAAAGTGAAAGAAACAATTAATGAAATATATAAATGTTTCTTCTAAGAATTTTTTAAATTTTTTATTTTCAAATGAAACACTAGAATAGTTTTTTTTAAAATTCATACTTCATTTGTTTTAACTCTTATTAACTTTGTTCATAAGTTTTTCCTCTTTGAGAGTAAAACAAAATAAGGAAACATACACTTATAAATATTAATAGAAAGCATTAATAAACTATTATTTAGAGAATTTATTTCTAACCAGTCGCTTTCAAAATTAAACAAACATTGAGAAAAAGCTTAACAGAAACTAATTTATGAGTCTTGCAAGATTGAAACAAGTTTGCCTTTCTTTCAGCATTCTCATAACTACTTTTGGAATTTCGAACGAGTTTAACATCTTTTTTCGTCTAACCGTCTTAAGAATAATTAGTTCTAGTTCGTCTTAATAACAATCTGTTATAGTTTAATACATCTTTTTATTTCGATCTACTATTAATTTGATTCTTAAAAGTTTAAAATTTGATGCTGGCAAGAGAGATAAATAAATCTCACCAAGTTTACAAATTCGGAAAAAAGATATTCAATAACTACTATCTAAAAAAATAATTACTATCTGCAGTATCGACGTCGTGTTGCATTTTGAAACCAAGTTCAGTTACACCTGAAAAGTTTAAATTTTATGATATTCAGCAAAACACAGTTTTACATTAACTATACCATTTGTAGTCAACCAATTTAACTAACTTAATAATTCGGAGAGAATATGTACATAAGCTGGTTTCCTGAGAAAACCACAACACAGCTTTTATTTTTATCTTCTTCTGTTTTACTTTAAGTTATTTTTAAGTAGGCTGATGTATTTTGGGACAAGCAATATTATTTCGTTGAAATTTTTATAAATAATCGCAATAACGCAGATTATTCTGCAAATCGTAAGTAAAAATGTAAACCACTAAAAATTCCATAAATTATTAATAAAGAACAAATATAAAATAATGTAATATTTAAATTTTCTAAATATTGAAGAACTCAAAATGACCTTTGCAATAAGAGTTGCTTGGATGTAAAAAGAATTGATTTATTAAGTCCAATAACCCTGATGACTTTTTAGTTGATGATTTTTTTAAAATTAAATGGTATAACAAAAGATTAAATTTGTGAAAAAAATTGGTTACACAATGGATATTAGTTCAATTAATTAACTATTTTTTAATTTAATAGATAGGATGTCGCAAAACGTTATGTTTCAGTTTATCTTCCTTTTATTTAATAAAATTTATTAACTCCCGAAATTTGAAGAAGTACCCACTTGGAAACAATATAAAGAAACATATTGCTGTAAAAAATGTAAATATTGATCCAAAATCAATTATTAAAAGTTGTTTTCTTAGAATTAGCAATACAAACTTGACGAAATGAAAGGAACGATAGAAAATAAATTTGGTTGGAAAACAAACTCTTTGGAGGGGCAAGAAATTTTAATTCAAAAATTTATTCAAGAAAAGTCATAAGAATTGTGGTTATAATATGCACGTCAATAATGGACAACTTCCTTTTCCGCCACTTTTTCCAAATTAAAAATTGGTTGATTAGGCCATTTTCTTTTAGAGACAATTACGTATTACTGATTAGTGGTTCATATTATTGTCAAAAAAAGTGTAAGCGTTTTTATCTCACAGTCCTTGAAAGGGTTAAAAGGAAAATTTTAAATGACAGACTTGTTTAAATAAAATTAATTTATTATGTTGTAACTTCGCGTTATCGTTATAGTCACTAAAAATATAAGTGTAAATTATTGATTAATGTGCAAAAATTATACTCACATTTTAGCTGCTTTATGAACTTAACTAATAAGTTGATAAGTTAGCTCCAATTTCGATTAAAAAAAGGTTTACAAATTTTAATAGGAAATTCTTTTAAAACCAATTTAGCACTATGGGGAACTCACATTTTGCAATCGAAAGTAAAATCACATTAAACAATTATGCAAAATTTACGTAATATCTGTAGTTGAAATAAAGTTTTACCAATGTTTTATATTTTTACATAGAACTGTTGGAATCACAATAATTTGAATATGTACAGAATTGCAATTTTACTTAACGATTCCATAAAGTTTATAACTATCTAAGAGTAATACATCTTTCCATTAGATGCAGAATTCAATTTAATTTTCTTTTTCTGCACATTTACGAAAATAATGCATATTTATTATTTATGGATAGCTTTAAATCCATTGAAATTACAATAAAATTTAAACATTATAAAATATATTTAAAATAATTAAAAAATAAAATGGGATTAAATAACTTTATTTTGGATATAATTTTAGTTAAATTCAAAGCAAAGTCATAAAATCAATTTCTATTTAAATAAATTTGTTCTAACTGTACTAATTAGAATTAGAGGAGCATTTTTTAAATTTTGTTTTTGATAACATATTAGTGAATCTAACACTTGATTATTGTTCCTGGGAAAAATTAGAATCCACAAATAAAAAATAAAAAAACTTTTTCCTGGAAATTAAAGCAGAGGTGTGGCAAACAGAAATAATGAGTAAACGATGGAGAATTGGAGAACCCTGAAATTAGTTTCGATTTTTCTTAAAACTTCTTTTTAGTGATACGAATGCGTATGAAAGTTAAGATAGGCATCCTATTAAATATGTTAAAATATTATAGAAGATAATTATTTCTAAAGGTGCATCTATCAATTTATTTTCCGGAATATTATTGAATAATATTATGACATCCGATATATATATATATATATATATATATATATTAAATTATTTCATCATTTCTAACTATAATTAATTCCATGTAGCCATTCACTCGACCTTAATTATTATTTTTCCGACACTATATTAATGTTCTAAATGAACATGGTTCGTTTTGTACGATTATAATTAGCATATCTATATATCTATATAAATTAGTATATTACTATACTATTATACTATACTAATATAAATTAACTATGCTATAAATAAATTTAATATATTATTATATCTATATAAATTAGCACAGTGCGAAAATAAATATCAGTTTGGTGTATTTTATTGGGCAGATAATTAACATGGTCTAGATTTTCAATACAGAAAAAAAAATTAATTAATTAAATCTTTAGCAATTTTAAAACATTTCAAGAATCCAGAGGCTATACTCTATACATAAAAAGTTAGGAACTAATTTTTTTGATACTATTCACTGGCATTGTGTTTTATATTTTGTTTGTCCCTGGATGAAAGGGTTCATGTTTTGAAAATATGTATCTGTATATCCTTAAATCTTTTGAAAATGATGTTTTGTGAATTCTATTCAAAAGATAAACTAATGGCCTTCCATGTAATTTATGAAGTGTTCCTCAATTAAGGAAGAGCGTTTCAAAATAATTAATAAGTTAAAAACATGACAATTGTTATGACATTTTTTTGAAATTAATAATGAGTTAATTCATTAAACAATCGATAAATATAAACTTTGCCTAGCTAAAAAAAGGAACTGGGAACACAGAAGCCAAACTCAACACATCTAAGCAATTCTTCATTAATTCTTTTCTCTTAATTAATTATGTTTTTTCTTACTCTAGATTATTCCTTGATGTCGAAAGTACAGATTTCTTGTAGCGAAAGTATTGTGAATGTATGCCTTCTTCAAAATCAGATGAAAGTAAACAACCAGAATATGCATATTGCTGGAAAAAGAATTTAAATGAAATTGTTTTTCAATAAACAAAGAAGATACATATATTTTAGGTTGAGATTGGTATGAAATTTATAAAACTTATTAATAATAATTAGGGTATCAAGCTTCCAGTTTGTGGTTAAAGTTGCAATTGTAACTGATTGAAATGATTGTGTTCAAACATTTTCTTAAAAGAGTCAAGAATTAAATCTGTAGTACCCAATTAACATAAATAAAATGAAAAAAATGTTTGGATCCTTTAATTGAAGTATTTTTAATTTTGATGTAATAGGCAGTTTATGATTTAACCCTTTATATCTCAGTATCTCTGATTTTAATAAAAATTACTCATACATTAGAATGCATCATTCTAAGCATGTAAAAAATAATAAAAAAATTTACAACATAAAGTAAAAAAAATTATTTGAAAAAAATTGATTGCTGCATTTTTGCAACCTTATGCAAAATGACAAAAAAGTGCTTGCTGCATTCCTGCAACATTGTGAAAAATGGCACTAAGATTGAAAGATTCAAAAATTTTAATTCATATGAAAATTTTTAAAACAGTTGTTACTTTTGTTGTAACAAAGTCCTACACCACATTTCTCACAAATAGTTTGTGTAAATCCTTTGCATTTTGGGTATTTGCATCTGATTCTTTTGTTAGCCTAATTAAGCCAGTGCCCAATTTTATCTTGGCGCACTGGTTTTGACCGACAATTGCCGAAATCGTTCTTCGAAATTTGTTGGGGCGAAGACATAGGTTTTTTGCGTATGTTGCAGATATGCAACAAGGTGATATAAAGGGTTGAAACAAAAACAAAAAATGAATGATATTCGTGAATTTTAGGGAGCAACAAAGCAAGCAGGTACTGAATTTTCTACAGCGTGAAAAATTCTGAAACAAATTATTGTAAAATGTACTGTAATTTGATCTAGATTACGGTTAAAGTACCGATGACCACATTGCCGGTTCTTTTTACAGTGAAATCCATTTTTACAGCGAAAATGTCCGCAAAAAAATCTAATATGCCATTTTTTTTACAGTTATATTTATTGTAAAATCATCTAATCACTGTACTTAAATAAATATTACTGTAAAATATATGGTTTAAAATTTTAGAATAAAATGGTTTTTACTGTAAAAGTTAGTGCCGGTACTTTTACCATAATTAGATCCGATTTCTTTACAGATTAGGCCTACTTAAAATCAAATTCGGGAAATTTTGAACGACATGACTTTGCCAAGTAATAAGTAATTCGTAAAAAGTGGTAAATAAGCGCAAATTACTTCCAAACAATCTCCTAAATAAACACAGGAAAAAAAGCTCAAATTCATTGCTAATTTTATTTAACGATTAATATTCAAGCCAAAGCCTAATCCAATAGAGATTTATTTTAGGAAATGTCAATTTTTGTAAATGTAGTACCAAGAAAAAAAAAGAAAGATATTTTTAGATTAAATTAGGAAAATGCATTAACATATTTGAAAAAAAAAACAATAACTTCAGTTCGTAAAAAAATTCGTCGAATATATGAAAAAGAGTTATTTGAAACAGTAATTGAATTCTTTAAAAGCTGTTCTCACAAAAGACCTTCAGTGGTGAATAAAAATTAAATAAATGCTAGGCAAGGCTTTTCATCTTTTTTAAAAGTATTTAATTTTCTTTTCTACAACATTTGTTTCTTATGAAAGGAAGTAATGAATAGAAGCTAGGAAGATAAAGAATAAGAAAATATTTCCTCTTAATATGAATAACTTTAACACTGAGAAAAGAAATTCTAAATTTGGGTATTTTAGTAAAAGACGTTCTTGAATATCAGCATTTTATTAAATTTCTATCAATTGCAATACAGTTAAGCAAGAAAAAAAGGGCATGTTACCGAAATAAATTTAATTTTCATAAAATAATATGATGCCCACATGTAAAAGGAGCTTGTTTTGTAGAATACTAATTTCTTACTATCGGGAACGATTTGGATTATTTTCAAAAAAGCTTTTATCTCCTGGCTTTAAATATTTTTAATTACTGAAATGTAATTCGAAATAAAATTTTTAAGTACTCATATTGATTTATTATTTTATTTTATCAGTGAATGTAGTGGTAAAATTAATAATTTAAAAATAATCCATTGAAGTATTAATTTAATACGTCTAAATTGCTATATATATCACGGCTTTAAATATGTTTGATTACTGAAATATAATTCAAAATAAAATTTTTAAATATTCATATTAATTTGTTATTTTATTTTAGCAGTTAATATAGTGGTAAAATTAATAGTTTAGAAGCAATGTCAATGTAGTACTAATTTAATATGCCTAAATTGCTGTTCTAGCCCTATATACCTCTTATTCAACTGCAATTAAACTGGCTATGAACTGAAACTAGTTTTAATTTATCTAGTTTTAAAAATTGCGTTTACATATAATGTATAGCACAGTTTATCTAATATATAGCTATAAAATTACTTTTTAGTAAATATCAAACAAACAAGAATTTTGTTCTCTATGTTACCATAATTAGTGCATTAAATTATTTTTATTAAATCAAAAAATATTAGTAGAATTACACGCTGGATGTATAATTTCCAGATAAAGCAGCCATTTCAAAAACTCTCAATATATTTGCTGCATTCTTAGAAGAAGAAGGATTAACAAGGTGAGTGCTTTCCCCTTTGTTACTGGAATAATTGCTTCAAATTAATTGTTTTAATGTTCAGTTGATTTTTTAATGGTAAGATCAAATTTTTCTTTTTTCAGTTTTGTATAAACTTTTTTTTTAATTGAAACTGCCCAAGTAAATTAGCTTGAAGTTACTTTTTTTCCCTTCTGTTACTCTTACCATGTTCATCGTAACAGAGTAGGACAAGGAATAGTAAAGGGCAAGAGACAGATGTTAATTTGTTTCAAAATTGCTTATTGTTCTTATTATTGTGTACTAATTCAACAGATATAATAAGTAACAATCCGTTTATTGATATTAGCTAAAAAGTTTTGAAACAATCTATACTGTGTCATTCTTGAGATACTTGTATTTGCAACAGACTAGAAATTTTTTTTGTATTATGGAATATATTACTTGTGGGATTTCTACATTGAAACCATTTAGTTCCTCTGTTGGTTCCTCTCTGTTATTTTTTAAAAATCTATTACTTACGTTTTATTAAAGTTTATTTCACTATTTAATTAAACAAAAAGCTAAATTAGTAATTTATAGAAACATTTATTAAAAGAAGATTTTTATTTGAAGCTTATATTTTCCTCTTTAAATAGTAACAGAGGGTAATCGTTTTATATATTGTAGTACAAATTATAATGCAAAAAATAATTAATATTAAACTGTAAAAGCTGTGGTATAATATCTCTACGAATATGATGTTTACAACGCACAAAAATTCTTAAAATATCTATCTTACTATAATGCTGACACACCTGAATTATGTAGACTTGTCAAATCATGTGGAAAATTCTAAATTCTGCTAAACTTTCTTTAGTTAATACATATGATTTAATATTTTAAAATTACAAGTAATTTTATTTTCTTGGTTACAGTGTCTGCTTAATGATTCATTATTTTAAGGTTTTGGAGATGAGAGATATATATCATGCTTACCATTAATTATAATGTCAATCAGAAAGCTGGGACATTTAATGTATAATTGATTTATTATTCCCCAGCAACTTATAACTGTAGTTTAAAACATTTTAAGGAAACAGATAATTCATTATTTAAGACACATGCACTACTTGCTCGACTTTTTAATTAAAAACATTACACACGTTACAACGTCTTTGGATATGAAAAGTAAATAAACTCTTCAGATGTTTTACCAGTTAAGGGATGCTATATGAGATGCAGATTGCTTAGTAACATGTAACTATATCTGATATGACAGCTGGGAAATGTGTTAGCTTTTCTTTTAGCAAATATTGCGTTGAAATTGATATAAAATAGAATGTAATATTGATATAATCCTGATTACCCATACATTCTATTATTCTTTGCTATTGCCACCTTTGCTATTACCCCTCACATTCCTTACTTATATTATTCTTTCTTACTACTCAAGAAGACGGATGAAACATGCATCATTGTGTCAATATACATCCTTTTTGGTATTGTAATTAAAAATTATAATATTTAAACAATTTTAGGGGGTCATGTTTAAGATATATTACGTACGTTATTAAAATAATACAACATCGAAATAATGTAATACATATAGTACGTCGAAAGTATGTTTTATAACATGTCAAATACAGTCAACTCGATAAAAAACAGCATTTCTTTTTCTTAAATCAGAAAAAAGTTATTTTTTTTCCAAGATAATAATTAAAGATTGAAAAAAAACAATCATGTAATCATTAATGTAAGTAATACAGTCATTTATACAAATAAGTCTAGGTTTCTAAAAGATTTTTCTTTCAACCCAATTTGAATGCCAGTCAAGACTGCAAAAGTAAAATAATAATTGCAATTAATGCAGCGCAAGTGTTCAATAAGATTTGCAAAAAAACTTATTAAAATTTTACCACCTTACACAGCTACTTATTTCTTTTTAAACTTGGTTTCATAAAACTATTTTTCATATTGACTGAAAATATGACCGAATATTGCGCTTTTTTAATGTTCCGATAAGTTTTCATAATATTATGGTGCAAAATGCATGCAGAGCTGTTATTATCTTTTATTATCGAACCAACTTTTCTGGCAGTGTTTTCTCTGGTATTTGATGCGCATTACGTAGAAAAAGTGAATGAATAAGATAAAGAATATGATTTATTGAGTAGACTAAATAAAAGCAGGAAATTCTTAAAGATTCTTATGGGACAGAAGAGACATTCTTATAGATTCAGATTTCTTCATATCTTCATAACCTCATAATTACAGACAACAACACTGTACAGAATCTCAAGTGTAATTGTAAAAATAATGTGCTTCGCAAATGGGAACGATTATATGAATTCTGACGGATTATATAGACATTCTGAGCTTTTGTTGAGCCATAGGTTGAACATTCTATCGAGTTTCAATCTATCGAGTTAATTTAAATCGAACAACTCGCGTTAAGAAAAATTGGCTTGCAGAAGTTAAATGCATTGGAATAATTTAAAAACCATTAGTTTCACGCAAGATCAATCAAATTTTAAACAAAATGCATGTTTTAAGCCATTTATTCAAAAAAGAGCCAAATTTGATTTTCTTACTTATCGTAACTGCTAAAAATGTTAAATTTATGAAAAATACCTCATTTTTAAAAACTTTCTGACAAACTTCTTAAATGACGTCATTTCTTTATTAATAATAATGTTGAAAACTATAGAGGTCTGCTGCAGTGAATATTTAAAGATACTCTAATGTGATGAAGTCATGCTTTGATAAATTAATGTAAGAATGGTTCTAGTAGATTGGAATAGCGGAACCTTCGATGATTACTTAAATAGAGGGAATTTAATTAAGAGAAATTGCTTAACTTTTTTTTTCCAGACACTAAAATACCAATTATTCAAAACAGTATTTTTACAAATTTTAATTTGTTTCATTTTATGCTAGGGGAATCAATTTCACATTACATGAAAGGAAAATACAATATTCTGTTATCTTTATGACATTTTATCAATAAGGAAATATATCCAAAGCATTTTTAATTAAATTCTTCATTTTAAACATAGCAAATATATTTTAAATTTCTATATACATTTCTCATGAGAACTAAGCAGAAATTACGGGCATTTATATATTTTTTTCGGTGCATCTTAGAAAAATTTTGGAATCCAAAAATATCTTTACATTACATTGAATATTGCAATACTACTTTAATTTTTGTCAAGTTTGGTGTACATTAAATTCTCTTATTTTCCCTAACTGTTTCATGAAATTGCGAGTTGCGTATCAGAGATTGCCAATTATTCTCGTATAGAACGCGTTCAGTATGCAGGAAACTGAACATTCTAAATAACTTTTGTTCTAATGATTGAATTTCTACGTACTAAAATTCAATATCAATTGTTCGAGAATTCCTTAACTATGAATATGCTTATTAATTAGAGATGAGAATATTTTTCAGTTACAAAATCAGTCACGGTCTCTGAATAAGCATACTTGTTTTAGCGGATTTAAAATTTTCATTCTTGAAATATTAGTCGCAATCTGGAAAATGTGGTTTTAATAGCTTAGGTAGGTGTTTGATAACTAAGGAATTTGATTCTATATTTGAACGAACATAGTATGTACCAAAAATTGAAATTATAGACAAAAGCATTTATATTTGTTTATCAATAAATAAATTAAAAGAAAAAATTACTTTTTTGATTAGCACTAACAAATTTTTTCGCAATTTTTTTGCCGTTAATTTCACTCTTCAAAATAATTAATTTTCTAGCATGCTTTGTTTTTCTCAAAAAAATGGATTTGCTTACTAAGTTACTAAATAAACATGGAAAGAATGTGTTAAGTTTATTTCCTTAAATACAAAGTATATTTCATTTAGCTTTATTTAAATATTTGCTGTTAGCATGGATGAAAAGTGTTATAATACTGTAAGCATGGAAGAATGAAAAATAAAGAAAAATTTTTATTTTTATTTTTGTCTACCGCTAACAGGAAGGAAGTTGCCGAGAAACTGGATTATCATTTCATCTCATGACATGATAATTAAACATCATTAATTACGTTATTGCTGTGAAGCTCACTACTTATATTTTATGAGCTACTTAAATTTTTAGTTTTCAATGCAATTTAACTATTGGTGTTGCCAAAGGTAAGAAACAAATTCAGTCCTTTTTCAGGGATTATATATAAAATATTTTACATTACAATATATTTACTATAGATGCATGTAAATGATTAATGGGATAAAACACAATCTCAGCAATTCTTATTGTTACTAGTGACAATTTAAGTTCAAAATTCTTTTGTATAGCTGCTTTGAAACACCAAAGGGGTTGGATAAATCAACCACGATTCAGTTCAATGAGGACAAAAAGAGTGATTGATGTTTCCTTTTACTTCTTTCTTCTACATTATTTCGAGCATAATGGCTTGTCGCCAACACATTTTACAAGACGAACCCAACTGAAAATACCCGGTTACTTTCTGGGTACAAAGGTGTGAATGGAAGACTATCATAGTTGTTCTCCTTTTTTATGTCGTCAAAGGAAGAAAAAATGGTGAGGCCATAAATCTGTGTACTTAGACATTTTTTCTTGAGCTTGCAAGAAAGCAACTTACTTGAATGTCGATGAAATGTAAGAATAGAAGAATATATATTTCAAAAATTCCCATAATGAAGTTTTTGCAAAATTAAATCACATTTAATTATTACATGTTGTATATTTTTAACTTTATATTAATTTACATGTTCTGTATGTACGTTTATACGAGTAAAAGTTGTAAGAGTGTATCTAAATATATAAGAATTAGAGGAAAATAAATCCTTTGTCAAATTTCGTGTTTTAAATTATTGTACAGCTAGTTATGTAGAAAAAAAATAGAATATCTATTCTCTTTCAAAAGTGAACTGTGCTTAACAATGCAGAGCTCTTTATTTCAAAATTTACAGGTAGTAAAACTATTATTTTGTTCACTAATTTCTAAAAGTTTAAAAGAAAATTAAATGAAAATTGAAAAAAATGAGCACGTGTGATAGTTGCGACAAATACACTATAATTAGAGTGTACATGAGCTTTAAATTCAAATAAAAGCCAATCGCAAATTGTGCATAACAGATCAACAAGTTCCAATGAGAACTTTTGAAATGAATACAAAGCTTCTCTATGATAGAATCATCCAAAATAATTCGAGACAATAAATTGTTTTTTACTTATTTATTTATTTATTTTTTACTGTACAAGGACAAAGATCATAAACAAACTACATTAATGTTTACTAAAGCGTACATCTTTATAACATTCCCCAATTCACAGGACAAGCAAGCATTATGATCTCTAAGAAATCCCTTGGTGCTGTTGGTGAAGTGAAAACTGGTAAGCTAGAAGTTACGATTCTGCGAGCATAACTCATACATATATCCTTTTAGTAAACAAATGGTAAATACTGCTGTCTGAAAGTTGGATGTTAAATCTTGGTGAATTATTAAGAGTCGGTGTGTATTACAGCAAGGTGCACTTAAAATTTGTTCTGGAAGAGAATTTCAAGTGTGGCGTATCAATTTGGGCACTGGTCCCGTCGTCTGATCAGAGATAAAAAAATATGAGGCGTTTCTGCCATGGCTTAAAAAAGATGGAAGATAAAAACCTAAGAAAAAAAACAAGATACATTTATGTTATAGAATTTGATAAAAAAAAATGGTGTTCTTTGTGTTTTTAAATTACTTTCAAGACGGAGGAAATAAATAGATTTTGATTAATTCTATCCATTATATTAGTTATTATTGATAAATAAATTTTGTTTTATTGTAAGTAACATAAAACATTTCACTATTTCTATGTGTTAAAGTTTCTCATTGAAAAGAGCCAACATACAGATAGAAACATTTACATAACGTATTAAATTTTTTAAATGCTTAAATATGCATTTTCTTTCATTTAGGAAATAACAAAATAAATATATTTTCCTGAACAATGTGGATAAATTATTCCATTGATTAAAAATTATTCCCTATGTGCAGCATTTAAAATTGTGAAAATATAAGGCGAATAAATAAAAAATGGAAAATAGAAGGAACTAAAAAAGGCTTAAACTTGAATAAATTTACCTGCTCAGAATCCCTACAGAATTTATTTATATGAATAATGAATAAAGCATTTCGCGTGATCTTGGGAACAAATTAACTATATATTAAAAGATCCAGCGTGAATGCTTATTCTTTGAATAATATTAAAATATATTAATTTATTTTAATAATAAACTTGTGTCTCTCGACTTTAAACTATAAGACCAGATAATATTACTTGAAATTGATCCAACTAATTGATTTAATTTGCGACACTACATTTTGAAATTCACAAAAAAGTTCCTCACATTCCGACAAAAAAGTAATTTTTTTTTCCGGAAATATTGTTTTTTTCTTTTTTTGTTACTCAATGAAATAAAAAAGTGTTAAAATATACATGGAAATGCTTTTATTCACTGCTTATCTGCTTATAATATCTTATAATATCGTCCGGCAACTGCGCTTAATGTCATTTAATATCCAGTGATTAAAAAAATACAGATATAAAAAATATCTGGCATATTTACAAAAACATCTTAGAAGAATGCATTTTTATCTTGTACATTTTCCGGAAGAGGTATTTTGATGTTCTCAAAACAAATATTTGGCTCTATTTTATTTTTAGACAATATAACCTTGGGTGCAACAATCGAAATTTGTAAATGAATGAATTTATAACTGATTGATTGAATTTATAACTGATGAGAAGTAGTGTTTTTTATAAATATCATCTATATAAATATTTCTCTTACTCGGCGACAAAAAAAGCCTCATTACAACTCCCCGAATGGCAACGCTAGAAAAATCGACCAATGATTGCTGCTAAAAATGTCACATGTCAAATCTAGTTGAGGTGGCTCAACATATAGCGCTTTCAAAGTCAGAAACTGAAATAACCAGAGAGAGCATTCTCACTCAATGTGATCTCTTCCGAAATTCACCCTATCAGCTGCGGCAGTCTCATACTATTAAGCTAGGCAGAAGTGAGTAGTCTTTGTCGAGAGATCTCTATTTTAGTATTTTGTCGAAATTTCTTTTTTCACGAATTTATATATTACGAATTTATTTGATTTATATTGCGAATTTATTTGTTTTATTATTGTTATTCAATCTAATTGGCTTAACGAATTAAATGTCATTTATTTGAATTCAAATTTATTTTAATGACTTAGTATTTACTAAAAAGATGCAATTTTTTTTGAAAAAAAGTTGTTATATGGATTTGAATAATTGCTTTGAATTCTTCGAATTTTGTGCATTTGCAATGCACCTAAGTTAGTAGCGAGCGAGGAGTGAGCTGGGTTTGCGAAGCAAACCATATAAGATTGCGCAGCAATTTTCGAGGGTTGGCGAGCAGGGGGAGCATCCCACTAGTTAATTAATATTTTTTCACATAGCACGAAGAAAAGTTTATTATTATTTTTGAGTTTATTTCTTTTCTTACCACTTGATCAACCTGCTATGAGTTCTTCACGTAAAAAGTCGTATTTTAACCTACAGATTTTTCAGTGAAACTTTTTGCTATTAGATAGGGAAACAGTGTGTGCGTGAGAAACAGGCTCCCAATTTTTCAAATTTGCTAAAACTCCAGTCAATAAGACTACTAGTTTTTATTTTATTTTATGTTATAGAACCATCATTGAGTGATAGTCGACCCAGTTTAGAAGTTAAAACTACCAATGTTCAACTCAATAGCCTTATAAATTTTAACCCATTCCAGCAGACAAAGGAATTTTTAGATCAAGTATTGGGAGAAATTTGCGTTCGTGGTGGATTTTTTTTGATTGAACTACCCCTATTTGCGTTACACGGAGAGAAAATAACGAAAACACCCCACGATTAGCCTGATGGAATGAGGACTCTAACCCATGATCCGTCTTCCACTGGTAATGTCTTTCGTCAGCACTGCGGTCGGTGCGAGACCAGTGCTGAATCAGTATCGACCAACAATCGATGGGATTCGAACCTTGGCCAACTCATTAAGAGGCAAGCGCTCTATCCCTAGAGCCATTACGGCCATGACTTATAGTTTAGATGTTATTAAATTTTTAAGTATAAAGGTTACACTCTTGTATCCATTTCTGTACCTATTTAATTCAATTTATAGCTTAAAAGTATTTATACGCTAGACATTACCATCTTCACATATGAGACATTTGTTTTTAATTTATTTCTTTAGTATGAAGTCCAAAAAAATTAAAATTAAGTGAAGTGAACTAATAGATTATTATAAAAAGAGCTTTAATTATAAATAATGTAGCTCTTCACTTATACCACTTTATGTCTGAAGCCCTTATAGATTAGAAACTATGAGTTCTGTTGATTTATCTCTTTAGTTGATTGAATATAGTACAGAAAATGCACCTGAGAAACAATGCGTCACTAGTCTGTACTGTAAAATTAAAAATTTAGTATACATTTTTTATAGGAACTGTTATTACTATACAATACAGTATTTTTACTAGAAGTTCTTCGTGTGCTTAGAAAGAAAAGTCAGTCAAGCGAAATGATATAAATGCAAAACCGTGATTTTCATACATAAAGGTTTAATAACTTTTAAACTCAGCCTTATTTACTTGAATTTGACTTCAATAAATTCCTTATAAATTTATTCAACAGAAACAATTTCTCACTTGCTATATATCGTTAGTTACTTTCTTTCTTAATCTTTATATGTCTCTCCTCTATATGTAAAATAGGCATTTTATTCATTTATTTCAGCTATTTTTGTAAAAAAATTTGCATGTGTCTGGAAAAATGGATACCTGATTGGAAATTAGCCCATCCAACGATGTAAAAAATTGACATTGAAAACCTTTTTTTAATAACTCAAATATAACTGTGTCTAGTCTAAAATAATTGCATAGATATGAATAAATGACACATTCAAAAAACTTCTTAGGCACTTTTCAACTATGAAGATTATTCTGCTTTCTGAAATATATGCACTATATCTTAGAAATGCATACATTTTAGTTACTCTAAATAATTCTGAAACATAGTTTCATTTGTTCAAATGAGAGTAGTCTTCACAAACTTTTGTGCCCGGGGACTGCTGTAATAAATTAGGAAATCGTGCAGGCAACGCATACGTTAGATAATGTAGGCAAAGGGATTTAGCAGTAGAAGGAAAATAGCGGTTAACTTTAATACAAATTACAAGGTTTTTTTCTTTAGGAATTTTGATAAATATTGTTACACATTCTATGCAGATTGTACATACACATACTATGAATTTATCCATTTCCTAAAGGGTTCACAATTTGAAAATTATTACGCTGGTAAATTTTTTGGTAAATAATGAAAAATTCTATTAGATGAGTATTTCGTTTTTTCCCCAAGATATTAGTAATATTGCTTTGTTTAGACAATTTTCTGCGTGATTGTTTGTTTCTGTAATTTGTTGATATAACATAGTGCTAAATTTTAACTTGCAGATGGGCCAAGATATTAGTCAAATAAAAACATAAATCTGAAATAAGGGTTGAATTTTAAAATGCAAAAACACTAGCCAATTATTATATTATAATGATTTTTATTCAAAAAGGAAATTTCTCTTTCGTTTGTTGATTTATTCACAAGTCACCGCTTCACCTTTTCAATGAAAGAGAAGTCTGACTCGTTGTCATTCACGCTATCACGAGACTGAGATGTCACGTGGTTATAAGAGAAATCATCAATCCAGTGCATTTCGGGCCAGTGCATTGGCAATTCGGGCAATCCAGTGCATTGACGTTGTGGACCCAGACGATGTATTTGTCAATCATGGAAAACGTGGAACAAGACGATACTGTGTAGTGCTGGCAGGAGTTAAATTGTGCTAGAATAATGATGCATTTTATTTTACATTCGTTCATACCTTTACAAGATAGAAACATGTATGCTTTTACACTTGCACGAAAGATAAATTGATTAATTCAAAAACTCAATTTTTCCGAAAAATACTTGTACTCTTTCAGCGTATTTCCTTCATAACTATCACGACTAGCCATAACATAAATATTTTAAAAACAAAGCTCTTTTAAGATCAGTATTTTAATAAAAATTAGTGTTAGATCACTTTTTTCCCCAGATCGATCAGAAATCATCTTTGCAAAGTCGCTGTTTTACTTACATCTATTTTCTTCAAAAGAGCTTGTGTAAAAGCGCATCTTTAAGAAAGCTCCTTGAATTTACAATTTGTATAGGTTGAGATGAAAACGTCGAGATGAGTTAGACAAAAACAAAATTGCAATAACTACTATTTTTATTTCTGTAACCGCCGTTAAACATTCGTCCCAATTTTGAGTTTACGACTACCAATGTTCATCTCCGTAGTCTTGTAATTTTGAGCGTAATCTAAAATTCTAGGGTACTCCTGGATCAAGTAGTGTGAGAAAGTCACCTTCAGGGTGGATATTATGATGGTACTAACCCGCATTTATGTTACATTGTTTAGAAAAACAGGAAAGCCTCCCACTTTTATTTTGACGCCAAGGGGACTCTAGCCCATTTTCCGTCGTCTCACGTTGAGGGTATTTTCACGTCAACACTGTGGATGGTGCGAGCCAAGTGCTGAATTTGTATTGATCAGTCATCGCTAAAATTCACAATCGGGTTATCTCATTGGGAGGCAAGCTCTCTATTCCCTAAACAACCACGGCTCTTGCAATACTTATTGGTTAAAATCTCATTACATTATTTCTTAATGAGTAAATCAACGAATATCAACTTAAATTTTACAAGGATAATAACAAAACCAATTGTGGGGAAAAGACCATTCGACAATGCCAACCTTCATCTGCGAAAAGGTACCCCGTCACAGAATCGAGTTAACAAGTCTTATATACTAGTGAATTGTAATATTGTAGTGGTATATTCCCTACAGTACTCTCCCACCAGAATTATATCTGTGAGAGAATTCGATGAACGGATACCACTAGTTGATTCGTTGCTGTTTTGTGAGAAGCCGGGAGAGCTGTTTTAAGATCACCGTACTTTTTGAGTGCTGACTGTGAGAGGTGTATTAACTTCACGGTCGTAGTCGCTCCTGTGTTGCCTTTAGCAGTCAAATGTATGCAAGCCGACGTTGTGTGTGATCGAGACGAGACTGAGTCGCAACAATGCGAGGAGGTGGATAATTTCGCAGTCACAAGTAGCAAGTCAACTGTTCAATTTGGACCATCCATCGAAGTGGGCGTTACTGTCAAGATAGGCGTGTTCAGATCGTTGGTAGGTAGGTGCGTTCACATCGCTTCCGACGGTCACCAATGTGGGGAGAATTGCTACAGACCATGCCAACCATCATCTGCGAAAAGGTACCCCTTTACAGAATCGAGTTAACACGTCTTATATACTAGTGAATTGTAATTTTGTAGAGGTAGATTCCCTACACCAATCAAGATTTCTTTTGCCCAAAAATTCATTTTTTTCCCATTAAACTGCATGAAGCTTTAGTTTATCTTTTACTTTAAATGAATAAATAAAAATGCAATCTCGAAGAGCTTGACATAAACCATTTTGATTATGATTTACTGTTTCATTGACTTCCAAATACACACTTATAAATTTTATTTAAGCTGCATTGAAGCAAAAGCAATGCAGGAAGCAAGTAATCAGAACTGCATCACTAGAGTTATGAATACAGCACCACTTCTAATTTTTCAATTAATATGCATTCACTTTCGAAATCATACCGGCTAAATAGAAAGGCAAAATTAAGTGCCAAGTTCGTAAAAGGGCTGTTGAGAAACTGCATACCTGCTGTAAGATTCATAAATAATTCAAGCAAAGTGGAAATAAAAAAGATTAAATAAAGTGTAAGGATATATAATTAAACAGAGAGGGAAGCGTCACTAAATAAGTGCAATCCCATTGAGAGAGTCTTTATTATTCAAGAAATGAATGCGGCGTTGTAGACAAAGTCATCACGCCATAAGGGAATTGTCGAGAGATGTTTATTTTCGGTGTAGAGAATGGTAAGTTTGAGTGAAGAGCAATTTCCCAATTAACGGGAACGATTAATACACTTTATCCTTTGTTTCCTAGGAGAAAAACAACCAAGTGTTCTCTTGAATTACACGGTTTCTGTAAATATTGTGCAAACTTTGCCGCTATTCTTCGCTAATGAAATAAACATGCGAAATCTGAATCCACTATCCTTAGAATGAATCCATTGCTGTGTTTCCGTGAATAAACATTTGCAGATTTAAAATTATCCTTGCTTTGCTTTTATATAATGTAACTATGAACAGTTAAATATATTGCTGAAAAGTAATTGAGATAAACTGTGAAGCAGAAAGCTTGAGCAGAAACATTAGAGAGACCATTTGATGAGAATATCTTAGTAAATAAATTAAATAATTTAATCTGAAGCATAGTTTCTGCTGTTCTTTGAAACAGAAAAAAAAGATTAAATTAAAAAATGCAAATAATTTGAGAAATCCTTTTAAGTTTACTTTAAAACCATATATCACTAATATTTTCAGTACTATATGATATTTAATAGTTTAGCAAAATTTTGAAAACCTCATTAGAGATTTTACTTAACAAAGCACTTGGGTTTGTAATATGTTTATTTTTAAAGCAAAACGTAATAACCATCTAAAGTGGCCAACCAATCCACTTGCAGGTATGCCCAATTAGAGTTATAGCCTTTTTTCTTACAAATAACTGTAGAATATATTTTCTCACACTATTGTAAAAAAGAAAACTCTAAAATGAACAATTACACCATGCATACCTTAATGAATTCAAAAAACATTTTATTACTTCTCTGAAAGTGCTACTTAAGTAGTTGTTACTTAAAAAACGCTTATTTTCATTTTCATTTGAAATGGAAAACCACATGACAATTCACGAACTGACTTAAGCCGATCTGCCGTTTGTTTACAATCGCGACGCATTGAGAGCCATAACGTTATAACTTTTGTTTGAAATTTAAATAAAAAGAAACCACTAGTACATTTTGAAATAATAAAATAAGACTTACTTTACCATAGTGCTGATGACTCAGCAACCTGATTTGCTTTTTCAAAAGATAGTTATGCTCAAATTCGGAACATCCTCGGTGGCTCTTGTCTCCAATACCCTGTCAAACTAAAACAAACTTCCTTGTTTGACTTGCTAATAGAATTATATGATTGTTTTTTACAATCAAAAAACTAATCACGAAATTCTACAACAATAAGTTTATCTCAATTTCTGTGTGTTATCAAGATGAAGTTCTTTATCGCTGACGCTTCTAGTCCCTTATTTGAGACCCTTTATGCATTTAGATATATATCAAAAAATATCAGATAGTAGCCAATTTTTCCCCTCATACATTACCTGTTTATATTATTCGAGTTCACCAAGCTGTTTAAATAAGTTTCCTTGCGATAGACAAGGCGAGGCTCAAAATTTTTATTATTTCATTTATTATAATTCATTCCACAGCTGAACATTGAAGGGAACGATTCTACCAATATGGTTCCATGACACAAATGAAATATTTTCAGTTTTATCTAAAGTTAAAATCATTATTTCTCTAAAAGTTTGAGTAATTTAAGAAGTATTTCGAATATCTGATGGAAATTTTAAGAACCCATTTATTTTACTCGTAAAAATTAAAACAGTACAGGTTCTAATATTTTACTAACACATACAAATAAAACTAACATTTTTAAAAGCGTTTCTGAAAAAAGTTCCGGAATTAATGTAATTTAAATTTTATTGGATGAAACAATAATTTATTTTAGACCCCATTTTTTGTATATTAAAATTGCTTTACATCTTAAATTAATAATTTCGTTTAAGTTTAAATAATCATTACCCTTTTTGTTACATTTTAATTTAAGCCATCATCAATAATATTTCAAGCATTTCCCTCGTAGTTAATATTGCTTCTAAAATTTTTATCCGCTTCACGTGATAAAGTAAGACCTGCATTAAAATATATTTTATTAAAATCTTTTTACTTCTTAAAGCAAATAAAAGTGGATGTTTAGAAAGAACATAATAAGTCTTTGGAACAACCGAATAAAGTCCATTGAACAACATTTCCTTTACATTGATTGTCTAGCACTGTTTGCTAAGAACTGGAAGGTATTTACTCAGTGAAGCGAAAATAAGGAATTACAACTTGAACACTAAAGTAAGTAAAACTTAGACAAAAGTATTAAAAGCTTAATTGGTACCGAAAAATCGAAAGTACTGAATGATGTTTAAAAAAAAGAAGAAAAAAAAATAAGATTTACAAAATATTAAATAAGATGTTGCCAGATGATAAAAGAATGATTTTCTGAACTGAGATACTTTACGGAATTATCTATCATTATGTAAAACTCAAATTCAATAAATGATTTTATATGCTTCAACGCATTTTTATTAATAAAATTGTCAATGAAATTTATAAAGAGTATTTTAGATCTATATTTAATTGAGTAACATTAAAAATTTAAATGTTTAATTCAATTAAGATGTTTATATTGTAACGAATCAAGCTACATTAAAGAAGCAGTTATTTTTATAAAAACACATTTATTTGGCAACCATAAACTAAGCAAATTAAATTACAATACCGCGGTACTAATAAACTTACAAAATAAATGGAAAACCCGTAATGGATAGGTATGAACTTTAAATTCAAAGCAAAAACTATTCTCATAAAAAATCAACAATTCTCTAATGTTCCATAAATTGTCTCATGCTTTCATTTTTAATTTATCTCGTTATATGTTTTTTTCCATTGATGTCTTAGTTAGCCAGGATTTTGTTCAATATTTTCAGACTTTATAATACGAAAACATTTTTATTTCATGCAGTCAATTCCATTCGAAATTGATAATCCGTACGCGATGGTTAGAAATTAAGTATATTTTAGTGTGTTATTTTTTCATTCCTGACAAAGAATGGGCATCTTCGACTTTAACCATCCTAAATCTTTGAGATTACACCACAGTACTTAAAAACATGTAATAAAATGAAAAAATATTTTTCCCCTTTATCTTTCTAAAAAAGCTTATTGCATAAGAAAACTTTATTTTGAAAGAAATTTAGTCAATTAACCTGCTCTTTCTTTATTTAAAGCACTTAAAATTCTCCACCTTTGTTTTAAATTTATACTTGAGGTAAACTTTAAAAATGAACTAAAAAAGTTAAACCTGAAAGCAAAAAAAAAATTCTAATTACTAGTCAGAGCAAAATCTTTTAACCTTAACTATGAATTTCTGCATTGTTCTACAATGCAGAAATTCAATACGAATATGTATGTATGTGTATTGTATTAAAATATTTAGAATATTTTTCAATAAAAAGCATATTGTTCGTAAGAAATAATATAGTTTTTGAATTGTAAATATTTACTAAACAAGTTAATAAATTTAATAAAATTGAAATCAATAATTTTAATAAACACAAAATCATTATATTTGTTTTGAAAATAATTGATATTTTATTTAATTCAAAAAGTATTTACTTTTATAATAATTCAAATAATGCAAATAATAAATTTTTTAGCTTTTCATAAATCGATACATACATTATACACTAATACAGTCAATGAGTAATTTAGTGAAGATAAAAACGTACCATTAATTTAATCCTTTCATATATTTAATTGAGAAAGGTTATAACATTAACTTTTAAAGTAGGAGATTAGATATTGTATACAACCTCAAAAAAAAACCTTATGTTTTGTAAGAGACTTCCGCTCAAACTCGAAAATCGTCAAAATAAGTTCAGAAAAAGTACGTTGTTGCGTATGTTTTTGTAACTTGAAATATTTTTCGCTCTAAGTAATTAGCATATATAACGTCAGGCAATCGAAAGCAAATTGAGTCCTAGAACGAGAATATCCGATCATTCCATCAAAAGTTATTCAGGGTGGTCTGTTTCTTTTCTTTTTATTACTACACACGTACCAGCAGAGTAAAGTTTTTTTCTTATTTATATTTTTTCGAATGGGATACTATCTTTTGTTTCAATGTGCAAGAAAGACTGCTTGCAAGTTCAAATGTTTTGTCTTAAATGAACTTCAGCAGAGAAAAATACATATACAATGAAACATGCCAATTCTGTATGTGAGAACCATTTTGATTCCTTATAATGGAATTAAGCAAAACCTTTGCAACCTGGCCTTCTACCTACCTTGTACGTTCTAAGAAAAAATAAATGAAATTTTTTGTTTATAAATGTTATTGAATGCTGTCTGATAACCTTCATACCCTGACAAAAAACAATTAGAAATTTACTGTGCTATTACATTATGTATTTGAATTTCATATTAGAGAAATTTTTTTTAAAATCAAAGCTAGACGTCTTATCAGTTGAACATATGGAGAAACGGTTAAGGGTTGTTGTAATAAAATTTGTTTGTAAGTACACATAATAAATTTCAGAAATGTCGAAATGAATATAATGTTAAGTTTTATAGTTGCAAGTTGCTTGCGTACTGATATTTTGAGAAATTATTAATCGCAAGAACCTACTACATTTCATACATCATTAAGAAAATACTCATATTTGTCCTTTCATTAATTATTTTGACATCAAATTTGTAGCATTAGTTTTATTCTAGTATAATGTAAGAAACTCCGGACCAACTGTAAAAAACTCTGGATCGAATGTAAAAAATCTTCAGATACAAATACTTTTTACGGTAAAATCCATTTTTACAGATACTTGTTATGGATATTAAAAATCTAATTTGCTGCAATTTTTGTATCAATAATTAACATAAAATCACTGAATCACTCAACTTAAATAGATATTACTGTAAAATGTACGGGTTACTATTTTATGGTAAAAATGGAGTTAACTGTAAAATGGATTGTACAGATGTAATGTAAAATGGATTTTACAGACACCCGGTACTGGATACAAAAATATTTACGGGGTAGGTTGCTCGTATAAAACTATTAGATATACTCAGCATAAAACAATACATACCTGTCTATACAATTAAATCAGACACATACATAGGAATAAATATAAATCTGTACTTTTTTTAACATTAATAACGCTTTTCGTAAATACGTTAACAACGCTTTGATCTGGAATTTTTAACAGTGTAATTAATTTCATTCCTTAATGTGCATAACATTTCTTAAGATTCATACTTCTTAAGATCTCATTTCTCTCCACTTCTTAAGATATGCACATTTTATAAATAAAGCTTAAAAGTCATTAAAAAATAATGTTCATTTTTATTGGTAACTTGTAAGAAATCTATAAATAACAAGAACTACGTATGACAGTTTAAAATGTAAGCAGGATATAGGAAATGAGAGAAAAAATATTGACTCACACATGTAAACAATACTCAAAAGAATTTCACCACAAAAGCATTGCGCGTAAAGTGGTAAATTTAGATACTTTCTAATGTAAGTGTATATAAATTTATTGATAACACTATTTTATTTCATTTTATAACTGTCGTTGAACAGTTTACCCAATTTAGGGTGTAAGACTACCATTTTAGTATGTTAAACTACGAAGCCTTGCAGTTTTGAATCCAATTCAGAAGACAAGGGAACGCCTGGATCAAGTATTGGGAAAAAATCTGCCTTTGTGGAGGACTTTTTGATGGAACTAACCTGCATTTGCTTTACGTATAGAGAGGAAAACCACGGAAATCTGCCACGGTTAGCCGTACTGTAAGAGAACTCTCATCCATGATCCATCTATAACTGAGGATATTTTGTTAGCACCGTCGTCGGTGCCAGCCGGGTGCTGATTCGTATCAATTAGCCATTGTTGGGATTTGAACCCGGTTCACAACATCAGGAGGCTGTATCCTCTAAGCCCTCTAATAAATCTAATTCAAATATGCAAAATTAAATTTGTCACATTGCTTGCAGATTGTTAGTAATTTTATCGTTAATTCTTTAACAGTAATCTTAGTGTCAATTCTATTATAGTGAAATCGAAATTGTAAAAATTTGAATAACTTTCAAAAATGAGTTCCAAGTCCAATCACAATGGCATTGTTTAAACATTAGCTCATTTAAGGCATTGAGTGAAACATCGAAATCGAACTATCATATCGCGTTTATATTGGAATTGCACAACGTTACTCGGAGTTTAAGATACTTACCTGTCAATGTAAACAACTAGGGTTCGATCCGAGGTGACGATTTAAAGCGCTTCCAGTTTACGATCGATGGTTGCCAATTTGTCTGTGCGCAGTGCGGGTTATTTTGCTAGAATCACCATTGGTCCCGAAATTGTGGTGTATGGGAGAGCCATAATAACTTATTAAAGAGTATAGAGAGCTATATGGGAGATCCAAAAAGCTTGTTAATTTTTACCGAAGCTCTATGCTTAAAATTAACAATAAAATATATGATTTTATGATGTGTGTTTAAACCATTTTTTTTATTTCTGAAAAAATATTCATATTATTGCTCAAACTTTAGAAATAATATAAATACATCAGCTTTAATAATTTTAGTTATTTAGGTGATACTAAAGAAATTTATTTCGAAATTTAAAATATTGTTTATATTTAAATACAGAGATTAACTTTTCAAAAATGTTAGATCGTGATAAATAATAATATTTCTTTCGATATCGTTAAACAGCAAATGCATTGCACACACTGCTATTGCTACTGGAAACACTTTGTCAGGAGTTAGCAAGAGCAACAGATAACCTGATAAATTGTCTAATCAGGTTTATATTTTTCGAATTTATATACAAATTGCTTAGAGTTAGGTAATGCAAAAAAAAGTTTTGCCGAGCAGTATACTCCATTGAATAGTCTCTACACTGAGAAAAAAATATGGTCAAAAATACCAGAATATGGTAAAATTTATCGTGTTTCTGGCTCTATGGGATCACCAAAATGATCGGTATTTCTTACCGAAGCAATTTAGCTATGATTTTGGTAAAATTAACTATATAGTTTTAGAATATTCTTTCAAATCTGGTAATTGTCATACAATTTGGTAAATTTAATACGATATCTTAGAACAAGGCGTTATTTTTATTGAATGTATAAATACAACTTGAGTGTAAAAATTTAGTTAAATTTAATTATAATCACGTTATGCACAGCAATACAGCAGCTTTTATAGATTTGTCAATTCAACTTAGTTTTCGAATTCCTATGGTATTACATTTATTCCCTCAACAAATTGTTCTTTCAACCAAGCGTAATCAACAATTCCCAAATGTTTACTTGTTAGAAGAACGTATTTTCTCCTCGTCTGGGTAATTGCGTTGGATGGAAACTAATTCCTAGGAACTGAGTTTAAACTCTTTCCAAGCCGATAGTTTTCTAAAAGTCCTGATGTGATTATGGTCGCTTCGAATTGATATTTAATTGCTGTCGTAGCTGGAAACTTTATTACGTCGAACTAGATTTAAATCTGAGATAAGAAGAAAATTTTAATAAACTTGAATTATTCTGTGATATAACATTATATAATGTGATTTATAGAAATATTCTTGGAAAAAAATCACTTGGTAATGATTGGTATTTTCTTTATGCATCATTAAATGCTTTTTTTTTTAATCATATTAAACATAAAAATAAATATGCAAATCTCTTTTTTTTTTTTAGATTTTAAAAAGCTATTCTCTAATTCAGTAATTTTTTACTCATTTACATCTTAATATTTATCACATTAGTCATTTATTATCACAAATCCCTATTGTTGTATATTCTTTCATGAAATCTTCTTCGTTATGTTTAATAAGTCTACGAATGGTACTAAACTTATATATGAGTGCAAAGTAAGGTTGTTTTCTTCCTTTTTTTCTAAAAAACCCTCGCTAGTTATATCTCATCGTGGATCAGCATTTATTTAAAAGAAATCGTAATAAATGTAGTGTTAAATATTTTGTTTAGACAACTTTTTAATAAAGGGGAAGCAGAAAAATTTGAAAAAAAATTTCTACTATTATTTTACTTACTTTTGAATTATCCATGGACAATCAAATACATGGTATACTCTCTTACCAAACACTTTCAATAACTTATAAGTTCCAAGTTTCAAGGAAGCATCAACAATCCTATTTGAACCTTTATTTGGCACCAGTATTAACCTCATAACTTATTTTTTGAAAATGCCCAGCGGAAAACCACACGTTGATAAACCTTGTTTTAGTAAGGAATATAAGAATGTTAATTTTAATAAATTTCGATTAAGGCTATATTTTATCTTTTAATGAACCAATGTTATGCAAATGATAAATATCAATAAAACGTATCTTTTTAGCTTCATTATTTTTTATTTACTTATTAATCAATTATTTATTATATTCGAGTGTGAAGTTGCAGCTGCTTAAAATACAACCTTACTCGAATTTTCTCGAGGGTGCACAGTTTGGCCTGTTAAATGAGCTAGAACTAGTTCAAGCGCACACGTTTAGGGGTTAAAAAACAAAGGAAAATGAAAACTACAATTATTCTTAAACTTAAGCTGCATTTATCAACACCGTAAAGTGTTACAGATATATGCAAAAAAATAATAATTCCATTAAATTAAGATGAAGAAAGGCACACTTACTACCTCCGTTGTGAACCATATAATGCTCTCAAAGTTCAGAATTTCGTGACCTTTAAAGATAGTTAAATTGGACCAGAAGTCAAACTTAAACCAAAACATTTTGGACCTTAAACAGTAATCACAAAAAAAAATTGCGAACTCTTACGATGTTGTAAAATAATTCTTTTATATGGATCGATTAAAAATTAGCATTAGTGAAAAATGTCTCAAAAAATATTCTCGTTCCATTATTGAAACTTTTTCGGCTATACTTTTCTAAGAAACTCTTAGAGATAGATAAATTTATTTTTCTCAAACTTTTTTACTTTAATTTGCTACTTAAAGTGTTTAATTAGCAATTCAATGTCACTTTTGGGAAGCGATGAGAAAATGTTATAAACGTTAAATTGCTATGCATCTTTTGAGATAATAATATAATAATAATATATAAATTTTGTTCATATTTTCTTACTGACACGTTTGAAGGCTGGTGTTATCTCTAATTGTCAATATTAGATCCCATCTCTGTACACTACAGTTGCGCGACTAATGCCATTATTGCATACACTCATCATACACGGAGAAAAATAATCAGGTAAGAATACCGTACTCTATGGTAATCAAATTTCAGGTAAAAAAAAATCATAATTCTGGTTATTAAAACCGAAATATACTGTAATTGAACCATTAACATGGTAGTTTTTTCGTTCACGTTGTCACGGATCATTGAAAATTCTGGATTTCAAAATTATAGTTCTTATTGCAGCACATATAGTTTAAATTTAAGAATCACAAAAGTTAATTTAACCGAATAAATTATGATTTTTATGCCATGTTCTGAGGTATCATGATAAAATTGCCATACAGGGGTGGTTCTCACGAAACATGACAATTCGGACCAAAAACTTTCTTCAAATTTGAAGTCTTCAAAATAATCAAAATTTTTTTTGTATACTTCTTTAGTTACATTTATTAATATCTTACAGGCAGCAGTGTAGTTTATTGACATTTGTCCGAGAAAAAAAATAAAATAGAAATTCACCAAATCTTGAATGCCAGGAAAATGACATATTGCCTTAGAAGTTTAAAAAACAGTCATTTTAAGTTAATAGTAAGTAACTCAACTTAAGCCTTTATGTTAGATGGACCATAAATTGCTTTAATTAATTATTTTTATCCTCTGTAGAAAGAAGTAAAAAAGTTTTTGTTGCTGATATGTGCTGAATAAAATTGTGTATAATAATCAATCATTGAATAAATAAATAACTTTGATTACATCCAAGCATATTACAATACATAAACTTGGTATTAGGTTAATATTTGCTTTCCCTCTTTACTGTATTAGCAGTTAAAAAAAGAATTTCTGGTAGCACTTTAATGTCCTGGCATTCGTAAGCCAGGAAAATGACAGCCAGGATAATGAGAAATTCACCATTTTATAGCATCTAACTTTATTTTAATTGAATATTTTGGCCGAAGACGTTTATATTCTGCAGAAAACAACAGCATTTCTAAAAATAACTCGGATAAATCTATGTAGTTTTTGTTATTAATCATTTCAAGAAGCCAGGAAAATGACAGCAAAAAAACCTACTCACCTTGAAAAACTTTTTGAAATAGATTTTGAGCCAGAAAATTGGTTCTTTATTCATGCAACAAGACATGTTCAGATAGTAGGGTATCTAATCAATCTGTTAATATAAGATATTGATTCCTGGCGCAATCTATTTTGGTTATAAATCGCTAAATAAAAGTAGCCAGATTTTCATGGGACAAACAAATTATTGACAGAAAAAATTATTTTAAACGAAGTTTTAGTAAACAATACCCTCTGCGTATATTCTAGAAATGCTAACATAAAAAAAGATTAAAAAAATAAAAGATAAAAAAAATTTTTTTTTTGAAAAATGTATGGGAAGTTTTGAAGCTAGTTATTATTGTAAATATTGTTTGGGACATGCGAGGAAAATGACATTTTGATATCCAATTAAATTTTTTAAGTATACAAACCAATCAATGCTAGTGCAAAGTCATTTTAAAATGCTAACAGCAATGCTATTTATTATTTTTTTTTAAAAAAAAGAAGTTTTTTTAGTATTATAGTATTAGATCTTTGAGCAAGGGACAGTGAATATCATGTTTCGTGAGAATCATCCATATACTAAATTTTAGCTCATAATATAGGGCATAATATAAATTTTAGCACATAATATAATTTGCAGACAGTGTGTCCCCTGACGAAGTACTGTTTTGCAAACGCACATTTATATTGTCATTTTTATTTTAATTGTTAAGATTTTATATATGTCTTATTTCTATTTTATACCATATTTCAATGTCCATTTTACCAAACTCGTTCCCAAAGCTCGTTGGTAAAAGATACCGAGTTTTTTAGCGTTACCTCAGAGCAAGATATATGGTGAATTTAACTGTATTTTCGTAGTTTGGACCACGAATTTTTCCTAATTGCAGTCCTGCATTAGTAATCGGGTAGAAGATGTATATAAAATTTTGTTTCTATTTTTCTCATTATTTTCTCATCAAACTTGTGTAGTTAATTTTCAGTGGCCTTTTAATCAGTTAGTTAGTGTCTGTGATGTTATATTAAGTGGAAACTGAGCAAAATACCCTAAAGTAGGTAATTTGCTCAGTACCTGAAATACCCTGAGCAAAATACCCTGATCTGAAAACTGAGCAAAAATGTGTCAAAATAGCACTAAAACAAATATATTCGAATCTGAAAATTCCATGTTCTCATTATTAAATACATGGTGTAAAAGTTTTCCAAACAGCATATATTCAGTTTTAAGCAAAATGCAGTCTAAAAATCACTAATTATGTCATGTCATTTTGAAAAATTTAATGTTGAAACGAGAGTGGGCATAGTCGCACAAATTAATATATGCTGTTTTGAAAATGTCAATACTCAATAATGAGTACATGAGGTTTTTAAATTTGTATATATTTTTTTGAGTATTTTGAAAAAATTTTGGTCAATTTTGTGAAATTCTTTTTTTGCAGTGCATCTTCATTTAATGGGTAAAAATATAAAACCAAGTTAATAATGAATTATGTCAGATGAGTCTTTTTTTTAGTTCCGCATAAATTAGTTATGTATCTTAAGATTAATCCATGGCAATTAGGAAATTATCTGCCTTATAATTTATCAATATAAATAAAAATGAATGTCTGTCCATGGGAGTGTGTCCTTTATAGACTCATAAAGCATCATGCAGAAAATGATGAAATTCGTTTTATAGATAAATCGAAGAACAAGGAAGTTCATTGTCAACAATAGAACATTCTGTGAAATACCGTTCGAGAGTGATGAGCAGAAAACAAAATGGAATTTTCTAATTGCTTAAGCTTTAGTCAATGTTTTAAATTCTATTTTTTCAAATATTTTAAAGACATTGATTATAGCTATATTTGATCAAGAAAAGAGTTTATTGCTGGTACTTTATTAAATTATTTTTATTCACTGTGTCAAATAAATTCATATGTCAGAAAATTAAGGGAAGGATGAGACTAATTCACTTAGAAGACACGGAAAAAGTCGACTTACTGTTATTGACGCCAGTGATAGTTAAATCTGGTTATAATTACTGATTGAAATAAAGGAAATGAACGATGTACTAAGCAGCAAAATTAAAAGAGTAAAGAATTCATTTGGAAGAACCATTAAAAATCATCATACTATTATTGATGACAACGATGCTTCATTAATGTTGATAATATGTATTAAATAAAATAAAAAATTATCTACTAAAAAAAGTCAATGGAGAAACGATATTTTTTCGTTTTGGGGATATTGTTATCCGCTGTATTATTATTGATACTAATTATAAATTAATATTGGCAATATGTATTAATTTAAATGAAAAAAATAAGCAGTATGCTAAAATGCGAAGTTAATGGAGAAAAGGTTTAATGAGAAATTCGTCTAGGAGAATAGTAGAAAATTGCCCCACTTGGTATATCACGTTAATTATTTTCGGTAATAAATATGCACTACTGGTATAATGGTAATTAGTGCAGTTTTAATAAGAAATTCTATATATTTTTAAAATTTCAGCAATATTTTGTTGCCAATAATAAATATATTTCGTACAAAATTCAAATAGTGAAGGGTTATGTACCAAATATACAAATATAACTATAATGCATTATGTTGATATATTTAGTGATTACTAAAACTACACAGCAGTGTAATTTCAATAATCAAAAAATATAAATTAATAGTGTTAAGACTATTAGCAGTTTTAATATCGTCACTGCGGAAATAAGTGTCTTACTAACACTTGAAAGGGATATGTGCCGGAGAAAATTACTTGACAGTGGTAAATTTGGACTATCATGAATTGGCCGCGAGCTATATCATCATGGCAAATAATGTCAAATACAGTTAATCTCTATTTTATTGGGATCAACCACAAAAAACGCTTATTGTAATAAGGAAATGAATGATTTTGCTTATCATAATAATGAAAAGTCATCGGGAAGGTCAACAAGAGATAACAAATAAGTTAATTAATTAAATTACTAGGAGGTTTCGCCCCCTGCTCGCAGGCGCTCGTCAACCCCCAGAACTGCTTTCACAGATCATTTCGGATTGCTTCGCAATCCGATGCTTGCTTTGCTCACTCATTGGATACGTTCTTAACGTCTAGCTTTTGTATACTTTTTTGAACACTGAAGTATCGAAAACTTTTCACTGTAGAAAATTCTAAACCGGTGCATTTCAATATTAATTTGAAATTGAAAACAGTTCGCATATTTTTCTTAATTACACTATTCTAAATTTCAGTTGTTGAGAAAAGTAGCTGTTGTAAGTTTTGTTTTAAAGTCTTTCCCACCAGAGGGCTAAAACCATATGTTGTAAAACAATATGAAATAGTACTGAACCCCGGATGTATAAAGCATCGGCTTCGATGAAGATAATTTTGTGAGAATGTTTTTGAAAATTCGGTGAGAATTCATCCGATTAGACATATGATACTCACTACGTGCTCTTGCGAGCCGAAGCCTATCAATTAAAGCGTATTAGCGTTTTATATAATATAGATTAGCCATATGATGCTCACTACGTGCTCTTGAGCGCCGAATCCTATCAATTAAAAATGAAAACTGTTGCCAACGCGAGAAAAGAAATATCATCGGTTTTATTGATACATACGTATTAGCGTTTTATATAATATAGATTATAGCTTTATTAATTGAGCTCAGAGGAAAAACAGGGTAAGTTAAATTTTCTGGGAGACTATAATCAGCATAATAGGAAGAAAAAAGAGAGGTCCAAACTATTTTATTATCAACCAATTAGAAGAAAGGGAAAATAATTCTATGTCTTATATTATTTTGAAAATAAAAATAATTCAAGCATACTAGAAACTAATGGGAATTATATATTGTAAGATTAAAGTGAAAGCAAAAACAAGTCTGCTACATTTTGCACACCCATATTAAAGCAACCATTTTGTTATTTTTCACTGATTTATAAATCACCCTTAAAATATGGATCCTACTAAGCTTTTCAATAGTGTTGGTGTACACGTTTCAGATTTGTGCATGTTTTCGAGTGTCATTCAGTACTAATTGATTGATTTTTTTTATCCTTCCCGTACGAAGATGGGTATTTCGCTGGTATCTAAAATATTTCTGGAAATATTGTTCTGAATTTTATTCAGACGAGATCACAAAGTTCTGAAAATTGTTTTCAGAAAAGATAATTAACTAGCTAAGTCATGTTTTAAATGGCAAGTTGGATATCTAAACTATATAATTAAATTATATAGTTAAATATGAAATTAATCGAGTGAATAAAATTTTAACTGAATATTGTACTCTGCTCAAAATAATGAAAGGGTATTGTGATTCTGGGTTGATCTTGCACTTGGCGAATTGTTTGAATGATTGGTACATTATTGACAGGCATAATAGGATGAGATAAAATTCACATAGGAGTAAAAAATGAATTTTATTGAGCATTTAGTTACAAAAGAAAAAAAAATCGTAATTTGTGCTAATGAGAAAAGCAAGTAAAAAAAGGTGTTTCGTTAAAAAAAATCGATCAACGTTGAAAACCTTTGATACATCGAGTCAATGAGGTTAATGAGGGGCTGGAGCATTCTGTCCCTATCCTCCAGAAGAGCTCTTGGAGGGTTTGTGGGGGTGGCATCAAGCAATTTGTCTGCCTTGAATGTCCCAAACATGCTCGAACGGGTTCAAGAACACTCCGACTAATCCATTCGAATGATTCCTTTTTTTTCCAAAATGAAATCATTCACCAAGTTTGCACGATGTAGCCTGCAATTGTCGTCCCTTAACTGGAATTCATATTCAATTGCTGCAGCGTAAAGGACTAGAATATATCTCAGCATCTCATCCTTATATCGGCGAGCAGTCAGAGCTCCCTTTCGAAAGATATGGAGATCAGTGGCTCATCAATGGCGATGCCATCATAGATCATTTATCCCCCACCGCCAAATCTTACACTTTCGTGTACGAACGCAGGATTGTTTCGAGTGCCACGTACTCCCCAGATAAAAATACGCATATTTTTAGGATGAACCGAGGATGATCAGATGAACAGAATTTTTGGAAGAGCCTTAGGATAAACAGAACCTGACTCCTCAGCGAAAAGAACATTGCGTCATTCTTTGCTCCTCCAGTTCTGTTGCCCAGTTCCGAGGGCGAGATGAGGCTTTGCAGGATCATCAGTGTGAAGGCGGTTTTGGACTGTTTATGTTAAAGCTATGGTGCCAGTAGCCGAGCGAAGGTGCTGTTGAAGAAGAATGACATTCCTATTTTGGTGTTTCCACGCCGTTAGCGTTAAATAATGGTCTTTATTGGGTGTTCTTGTACGTCTACGCCTTGCCCTTATCTTCAGCTTGCATATCCGGTCTCCAAAAAGTGGTTCCAGGTCCCGGAAATCACAATTTGTGAAACTCTAATGGCTTCTGCTACTTCGGCTTGTGTTTGGTCTTCCTCTAACTGACCAACAACTCTCCAAGTTTCCGATTCGGTCCAATGACTTAGTTGAGATATTGCATTCATCGAGAAATCACAATTTGTGAAACTCTAAAGGCTTCTGCTACTTCGGCTTGTGTTTGGCCTTCCTCTAACTGACCAACAACTCTCCAAGTTTCCGATTCGGTTCAATGACTCAGTTGAGATAGTGCATTCATCGGAATAACAGGCCTTTTGAATGTTGATCGTCCTTTTCTGCTTTGACTTACATTAAACTAAAGGTCAAATCAAAAATTTTCTCTCTCTAAAGTGTTTTCTCGACGTCAAACTCAAAATTTGCATACTACGAAGTTTAAAAATTAGAAAAATTTGCATTTGTGACTCTCTTCTACCATTTTATGCAAGAAAAAAAATTTTTTTATCCTGTTATTTTATATAATATTTACAATATCCTTTAGTTTTTTTGAGCTGTGTATTCTTTTTTTGCTGTTTCAAATGCATATTATAGCTTTATGAGAATTAAGGAATGAGAAATAGCTTCCCGCCATTTTTTCATATATTTCAGTATTTTGTTTTAACGCATTAAAGTCATGAATTGTAAGCAGATGATCTTTTTGATGTTAACTGTAAATGAATTAGATTTTTGAAGTAAAAAATGTGTTCGATAATTAGGCATTGCTATTTCATTTCATGGGTTTATCTACGGTGTAAGGGAATCTACGGGAATTCGTGAAGCAATTTCTTTGGTCGTAGTTCTATTACATGGTATTAAAATAAGTAGATTTAGGAAGAAAAATGGAGAAGAAAAAATTCCAAAAGTTTTTTTACTTTTCCAAACTTCAAAATAATAATAGTTCTTGAAAATATATTTATAGCATTTTGATTAATAAATTTTGTCAAGAAATATTAGTTTTACTTAGGAGATTTCATTAATAATATTAATAGTATTTTACGGATGTTACAATAATATTTGTATAATAATATAATATACGGATGTTATAATGTGTTATCATTATCACTATGTCATGACGATATTATTATGGTTTTATTCTAATATATTGCTAAACTATTTATGAAATTTTTTTCCCCAAATATTCTGTTAAAAAGGCCAGACTGAAGAAAGATAACATAAATACAGTTCAATCACATATTAATTAACAATTAGATAATTTTTGCTTTATAAATTTTATTTCTTAACTATTCTATCAATACATGGATCTATTTTTTTTCAATAATAAATAACAGTTTAAAATAATATTATTAATTATTATTCTGAGTGGCATGGTTGCTAATTATCCAAATGTAAATAAAGAGCTCAACCATTTTAAATTATTTGTTTTAAAAAAATATATATATTAAGTTTCATTTTTTGAAAAAAAATGCATGATTTAAATGTTTTAAACTGTATTATTATTTACCATAAATTAATTTAAATCACTTTCAAACTGATTTAAAACACTCGTATAAGAATTATAGAACGAAAAAAATCTTAAAATAACAGTTTCACAAACGTATCTCCTCTAAATTAAATCAATGACAAACCTACCCTAAATACTTTTTTTCACAACTTTATCAAAAGAAGTATGGATTTCTTTTTGAACTTTACTCTATTTTATTTTTTCATAAATCATCGAAGAAAATAACAATGCTTGATGCAATATATCATTTCTATTTATTAAACTTCGCCAAAGCAATAAATCACTGATGTGTGGAAAAGACCAGAGTAGACAAAGCAGTTTTTTAAAAGAAAAATTGCATTAATAACTGTTGATATCAAATATTTTTAAAATAAATAACGAAAAAAATACAAAGCGCTTTTTTTTAAAAACGATGATAAATATGAAGCCATATTATGCATGTTTGAAATTTCTAAGACCTAGTTAATTTTTTTTATAAAACTTTTTTCCACAGCAGTGTTTACAACGTCGGATACAAGTTAGCGAAATTTTGTTTTATGTAACTGTTGAGTATATTGATTATTGTATATATGGAAAATTGCTTATACGTTTAATGTATGAGCTATATGATTTATTTGCTTTGCTAATTGCATTTTTATTTCTGTTTTATATGATCAATATATTTCAAATAATAGGTAGTTAATGCAAAAGTTACTTGAAAATTGACTCTTGTAATGGAATTATAAATTTTTATTCCCTTTTAATAACAAAAGTATGTAATGACTATGAAACTGATTATGTGCATGGTTCATAAAAATTAGTGTTATCAAACCAAATATATTATTAAGAAATTTTGCACTTTAGGAATAGTTCAAAATATTTCGTTAATTTTGCAAAGTATTTTTACACGAAATGGACGTGATTTGTGACGAAACTGAAATTCTTAAATACACTCTATAACAAAAAAATCTACGTACCAAGAAGGAGTTGCCGATTGAAACGAAAATTGGTGGATAGGAAGACAAGGTACAGAATAGTAAATGATTAAAATTTCAGAACAATTGAATAATTTATTGCGAAGTTACAATAACAAGTTCAATAAAGTGTTGACCCTCCTCTAGCGTGGATACGAGCTGCCACACGGTGTGGCATAGACCAATAAAACTCCCGGAGGGTCTCTTGCGGTTTTTCTTGCCAAATTCGATCCAATTGTCGAACGAGGTCATCAACATTTCGTGCCAGATGCAATCGCCTTCCCATCATATCCCAGACATGCTCGATGGAGGAGAGATCTGGTGATCTGGCAGGCCAAGGAAGAGTTTGTCAAGCTTGCAGACAGTTCATAGCAACACGTGCCGTATGTGGTCTGGCATTGTCCTGCTGAAAAACCAGCCCAGGGCGCTGCAGAAGGAACGGTAGCAAAACAGGTCTTAAGATGCCGTCGACGTACCGCTGTGCAGTAAGTGTACCTCTAATGTCCGGCTGTCAAGGGAAATGGCACTCCAGACCATAATGATTTGTTGAGGGCCGGTGTGGATTGCAATAGTGAAGGCAGGATCCCCCCTCTGCCCTGTGCGTCTCCAAACACGTCTTCGATGATCGTCAGGACACAGTTGGGAGCGGGATTCGTCGCTAAAGACTATTCGTCCCCAGTCGGCATCATTCCAGCCTGATCGAGTCATGCACCACTGTAATCTGGCACCAAGAAGCAATCGGATGATTGCTTCTTGGTGAGTCGATTTTTTTGCTTTAGAGTTCATATGACGAAAATGTTTCCTTTACTTGAAACCTCATCATAGTGCATTGTGGGAGATAGTTAACTAGAATGAAGGAACAAGAATGAAGTCTGGCCGATTGAAAATAAAGTGAATGGTAATCAAGAAGTTGGCCCCGTACTGGGCAGATCTCGGATTTGAATCCCGTTTCGAGCGTAGGTGTAATTTATGTCTCTGTTATATATCTCTTTTATATGCTATTAATGTGAAATTGATCCAGCTATATGGTGCTCACAATAGAATAGTCAGATACATTATACATTATACAGATAATGATCATTAGAATAGTCAGATACATTATACATTATACAGATAATGATCATTAGAATAGTCAGATACATTATTCATTATACAGATAATGACCATTAGAATAGTCAGATACATTATACAGATAATGATCATTAGAATAGTCAGATACATTAGGCAGCACGAAGTTTTCCTGTTTTTATTTATTTATTTAAAAGGAGAAATAGAATGACGAAATATTTCGTTACTTTGAAAATAAATAAGTAACAAAAAATAATAAGTACCAGGGTATAAATAACATGTTAATAATAAATAGATAATTAATGCATAAATAATAAATATAAGCATATTTAAATAGCTTCTTTTACATACATATTGGGTTTAACATTGTTTTGATTCAAATATTTTTTTTTTAGAATTGAAAGTAGGAGATAAAATTTTAAGTAAGCATGTTGACTGATTTTGTTTCTGTAACTCTCTTTCTGACATAGATTAAATATTACATAGTTCATTTAGACTGATTTTTAATTGCATTAATATTTTTAAATGAGCCAAATGTGCCAAATATGTCTTTTTTGCCCTATTTTGTCTCAGTTTTCTATTTCATTTCCAGCTTTTTCTTGAATCTGCTTTAATTTTTTTTTTAAATTGAGTAAACAAACCTAATAAACAATGATAAACTAATTATTTAAAGCAAAAGTTTTGAATAGAAAAAAATAAAATTATTCTAAAGGATTTGAAAAATAAACAGAATGAATTATAGATATTAACATTTATTTGTAATAATTTTAAAACCCGAAATACTTTATACAAATAAAACTATAGAAAACCCTTTTTTTGCAGTTTTTAAATACTTATAAACTATGGGTTTGTTTTCAAACTCTTCCAATGTAAGATAAATCTCAAAGCAATAAACATAAAATATCACTTTTCAGGTCCTGCAAATTATAAAAGAACATATAAATATCTTTGAACGTCATCTTTATCACAATAATATCACATATCACAATCAATCATATAAAATTCTCAAAACATTTTTGTGACATTCGAGAAGAAGTTGACATTTTTGGGAGTATAGGAATAACTGAAATAAAAGTAACACAGACAGAAAACTAAACATTGTATCTCTTAAGATAAAAATGTATTTTTCGGTTGCTTACTTAATATTTCAAAAGAATATTTTAAGTAAATATTGTATTAATATTTAAAATATATTCCAGATCTTTCAATTTATGTCTCATAAGCCAATATAATTTTCTATTATTTTCTTTTAATTTTTTAGTACTGAACTGCAAAAAAAGTTTCCTTTTATATTATTAATATTTTTAAAGAACACTACTCTATAGAATATCCTTATAAAATTAAACTTTAAACATTTGAACATTTTCAACTCGTGAATATTAAACGTTGCAAACAAGTTTTAGAGCTAAGCAGTGTCTTTCAATTAGATAAGGTATTTTCAACTCAGACACGTAATTGCTTAAATGCATGACTAGTCAGACTAAATTTAACTAGAACAGTAGGGTGTATTTAATCAGCAGTATTAGTTTCTATTAAGACTTAACATTTAAAAACATATTGCTTACATATCCATATTACCTTGGTTATAGTTAAAATAATGTCTCACTAATTGAAATGTATCATATATCTATATTTCACGTTTTATCATTTTGTAGAGAAAAAAAATAATTTATATATATATATATATATATATATAATCTATTTCGGGCAATTCCATTGCTAAAATTATGTGCAAAATAGGCAATTCATTTTCCGTCTCTTTTCTGTTTATTTTATTTTTTTCTTAAATAAAAGTTAATTTTCTAAAATTATAAATTGTCACATTCTTTAAATTATCCAGCAAAATAATACCTTGCTCACATCCATTTTTTTGGCCCATCCTTGGTAACTAACAAATCAAACGCACTTCGGTACTGCAGTAAGAACGCTCTATAAAACAAAACTCCTCTATTTACGCTATTTCCTCAATCTGCACTTCTATTTTCCTATTTTGTAATCTGGCAATCCTGTCATGAAAATATTTTAAATCATTCTTGAAAAATTTCCCGTTCATGTAAGTCCATTTGAATTCGCTACTAGCCTTTTTCGTTATATTTTATTTTCTGTTTTTACGTGATATTTTTACTTAATGTGTTCTATTTTATTTGTGGAAAAATGTGGTGAACGACAATGCAATGGGTGGTGGGACATTTTTAAAAGCACCATGCTTGGGACTACGTGATGCTCCATGGGAGTGCCCCTGAACTATAATAGTTTTAGCTGAGACACACTCCGCTCGTGTAGCGCTACCTGGAGATACCCTGAATAGAGTACCAAGGCTGAAATATTCAGATTTGGTATTTCTGTTCGCCTTGTTGGGTGCGATGGTGGGCTTTGTAGTGTCTAGCGGAACATCTTTGTGCAATAATGAGAGAACAACTTTTTCGCATAATCAAAGCAAACCCAACCCTAGTTTTAATCTCTCAAATAGTTCTAAAACCGACCCTACAAAAAAGATTTATAATACTTAACTCTACCGAAAGGAAACTTCTTACTTTGTCTCCATTTCTTGTACAAAAATAGCTAGAACTACTCATAGAAAACTCTAGAAAAGTCCGACAGCTGCCATCAGGTGATTTATTAGTTTAAACATCCTCTGTCAAACAAACTACAGCACGACTAAAATCTCATAAACTTGGCAATGTCACTATAACTGTATCTAAATATAATACTTTAAATATATCTGAAGGCGTCATATCGGATAAAGTTCAGCAATATTTCCCATTATCTGATATCTTTGAAGGACGCTTTACTCAAGGCGTTATTGATACCTGTCACATAACTATTAAAAAGGATCGGAAATTATTGAAAATCAACACACAATTTAAACTTTCAGCACAGTTACACAAACTAAAAAAGGAATGAAAACGCCTGTTGACCTGAACCCTAAAAACACAAAATTTAAGAAATAAATAATGGACAGAAAACAGTATCTTGGAATTGTCATGGCTTTTATATCAACCTGTCTGCTTTACAATCCTGGAAACATTTTTGAAATTTGAGCAGAAGGCTACTTTAAAAGGATATACCCATATAATAAAAGACTGTATAACTGGTATTAAAGAACCTATGCCTTTTGATATCTAAAAGTTATCCATCTTCCAAATTTCCTCTTTCAACCTCATTGTAAACGGTTAGCAGCATCAATAACTTCTCAATCACTCATAAAAATACGTTGTCTGTACCTCCCACCAAACCAAACTGTTACACAATCAGAACTTGAATTGCTAGTTACTCAATTACCCATGCCTTTCATAATCACGGGAGATTTAAATGGACATAGTGCAATGTGGGGAAGTAATGATAATAATCGAACTAATAGAAAACAAAGACAAGCCTGAAGGACATTTCGTCGCAATCCAACAATTGAAAACTTCTCTTTAAACAAGCACGCTCACTCGCTAGAAGAATTCACAGACAAAGTCAGAGATATTCGTGGATTAAATATGTAAGTGAAATAACAAGTAATACTAAATCAGCAGTTGTATAGAAGAAAATGAAAATAATTTCTGAACAGTGTACACATTTAACTGAGAGAACAGTAATAAAATCACAGATCTTAAAGAAATCACAAACACTTTAGCCCAAAACCTTTCCTTTGCCACCAGTAAAAAAACTTTTCTCCAATCCTTTCAAAGTCACAAATCTCCAATAAATCTCCAAAAATATCTCGAAATGTACTCTAAATGTAAAAATCTAACGTAAAGACGAATATAACTTACCCTTAACTATGCATGAACTAAAGTCTACCATAATTAAATATTAAGAAACATCCCCAGGACTTGATAATATCCACAATAATATGTTTAGGCATCTATCAGACTCTCAACTGCACTCACTTTTACGACTTTTCAATAAAGTATGGTTAGAAAAATAGTTCATATGTTGTTGCTGTTCTTAAGCCAGGCAAAGATTCGGAAAATCCTTCAAATTATCGACTAATTACTCTGACTAGCTGCCTGTGCAAACTTCTTGAACGAATTATAAATTCAAGTTTTGCATACGTAATCCTGAAAAAGTTCATCAAATAAGCAAAGCGGGTTTCGCAGATGCAGCTCTACATTTGACAACCTCATGATTCGGGAAACAAACGTTTCTGAGACTTTTCTCACGAAGCATCTCGTTACCATATTTTTTTGACATAGTGAAAGCTTACGACCGAACATGGCGATACGGAATTTTACGAAATCGTTTAAATTATAATATTGTCGGTAAAATGCTTTATTTTATTCAAAACGTTTAAACTAACAAGACATTTCTAGTAAGAATGAATAATATTTTATCAGACACTTTTATTCACGAGGAAGGTGTACCTCAGGGCAGTGTTATTTATCAGTGCAACACTATTCCTAATGAAAATCCGTCAATATTGCCACCAACAGTGAATGGAAGATTATTTGTTGACGATCTCAGCAATTCTTGTAAAGCTTCTCACCTAAGCACAATTGAAAGACAATTGCAAAATTCCATTAAAAATTATTGCAGTGGGCAGAATTGAATGGTTTTACCTTTTCATCAACTAAAACATCTTGTATGCATTTTCGTAGACGAAGAGGACCTTATTCTGACCCCGAGCTTTACCTGAATAGTTTTCGCATTCCAATTTTGAATGAGATAAAGTTTCTTGGTATGGTTTTAGACTAAAAATAAACTTTTAAACCACATATTATATTTAAGAAAATCTCGTAACGCAAAATTAAATTTACGGAAAGTTTTAACAAACTCATCTTGAGGGGCAGATACGAATTCAATGTTAAAAATATATCGAAATATTAACCGATCTAAAGTTGATTATAGCTGCAATGTTTACGGTTCTGCTAGAAAATCAGTTCTAAAATATCTTGACAAAAACCACAACGCAGGCATACATATTGCCACAGGAGCATCCCGAGCTTCTCCAATTAAGAGTTTAAATGTACTCTATTATGAACCATCCCTCTCCACAAGGCGAAACAAGCTATCATTAACTTACTATTTTTATATCAGGAGCCATTCTTACCATTCTATTTATCAAAACGTTACGAAACGCCCAATTACGAAACACTTTTCATGAACAAAACATCTTCAATACCGACTTTTGATTTGAGGATGACAAAACTTTTAGCTTATTTTAATCTAGAGGATTTTAGTATCTTACCGACTTTTTCACCAAACTCAGGTTCCAACCTTAGACGTTTTTAACAATTTGATAAAGAGACAAACTGCAGATGTTATTTATCAACAGACTGTTAAATCTAAACAGAAAAGAATATTCTGAATATAAATCTATTTACGTATCTAAAAGTGAAGGTCACACAGCAAGTGGTGTTATATTTCTTGATCGCACCATTTAAGAAAAACTTTATCGAAACTTCTCAGTATTTATGACTGAATCTCATGCCATACTCTTAGCACTTCACTACATATTAACCCACAAATGCACAAAATTGTTTATATATTCAGATTCAAAAGTTGCTTGAAGCGCTACATAATCGATCTCCTATATCTCCCTCCATTTCAATAAAATTTTAGACATACTTGACATTTTTTACAGAATGGACATAAAGTAGATTTTTGCTAGATCCTTGGTCATGCTAATATAACAGGAAACGAAATTGTTGACTCAGTAGTAAAATCGACAAATATATATATATATATATATATATATATATATATATATATATATATATATATATATATATATATATATATATATATATATATACAAGGGGGCTTAGTCCCCTGTCCGCTGCCACTCACCAACCCCCATGATTGCTTCGCAATAATCGTTGTTTCTTAGTCAAAAACAGTTTCCCTACTAAAGTTAAAATTATTTACTTAACATATATGCATTTTGAAATTATTATTATTGGAATCACACACATTTTCAGGCTTGTGTGCTTAATTTAGGCTTATAAGCCTTTGTCAAATAGAAGGACAGACAGCATAATAGGAAGAACAGCACGAAGATACATCCAGGGTAACAGCGGGATTCAAACCCGCTACCTCCACGCTTGGTATATATGTACTAAAAGCCTATTTGCTTACGCTTGTGCCTGCACTTACCATGCCTTAATATTATTATCTATTATTATAAATATTTGGATCTATAAGTAATTTTTCTAAGTAATCATTTTTTAAAAATAACATTAAATAACAATTGAAAAATTATAACATCATATAACATTAAATTGTTCAAACAAATGTGATGATTGCACTACAGTAAATTAAAATTTTCGCTTACCAAGCGGCCTGATGTATTAAATACGATTTTTGCTTGCATCTCATTGTTCATGAAGCTGATCTTTAAGATCAAAATCATTTTACAGATCTCTTTAACTGTAATTTATAACAGTATATTAATGTTATTTGCTCAAAAATAATTGCAAAATGGTTAATAAGATTAAACCATCTTTCTGAATAACTTTATCTTAAAATGTAGTGCAGAATTACATTATAATAATGATAATAAAAATAAGAACAATTCTCCTAGTTTTAAACTCTTGATTTAAGTGTTTAATAATAGCAGTAGAGTAAAATGGGTCTGGCTCATTTCACCGACAATCACTTCATCGACACCACTTGATTACTTATCTTGAAACAAGACTCTCTTTCTTATCTTATATACTAATTAATTTATACATTTTTGCTGTACCTAATTATTCAATTTAGATTTATAACAATAGTTCTCTTTTAATACTTGATCCAATGTAATACGTCTCTGTAAAAGTAAAGCAACCATAAATCTTTTTATTTTTATTTTTACAAATATAGAAATATATCTTCGAAGGCTAACAAGGGTTTCGTTTTATATATATTGGTGACAGACGGCCTCCAGTGACAGATTAATGATCTGTAGCAAACTTCTTTTAACTGACCATTTGTCTCACCTAGTGTTAATGCTTGACCTAACATTTCATTGGTTTCTACTCCTAACTCGAGCAATAAATCAAAATAATAGAACGTTAATAAAAAATAATGCAAACGAATTGCTATGTTAAGAGTTTAGAGATTATAAATAAAAAAATAAATATTTAAGATTTAAAAAAAAAGTGTGGTAAATGTGTTTTTAAAAGTATAATATTAATATAGTGGCTTATAATAGTAGTGATATTTTTAAACATAATGCATCTAATGATACCACCGCTTTCTGTTTCAGAAATATTTTTAACACATCTTAGATATTTTTGCATCGCTGATTTCAAACCTGAAATTGGTTTCTTTCTCCAAGCTCAAGCTCTTTTTTCAGATGCCATTCTTAGTTTATATTTTGTCGAAGTGTTCATTAATATAACAAAAGGTAAAATTAAGAACGTCATATATCACAGGGGGTCATATAAACATTTTGATCAGCATCTGGGGGAGTTAGAGCACATCATCAGGATTAAAAATTCATAGAAACTCGTACCCTAAAATGTTATCCTACGCCACTAGAGGCTCTTTCCAAATTTGAACTCTATAATTGTGTGCTCTATTATTGTAAACATGTCGTAATAGGGATGTGCTCCTAGCCACGTATGGCGATATTTAGGGGTATGGGTTAATATGCAGTTTTACCCCTGATGATGTGCCCTAACTCCCTAAGAAATATGACGAAAAAATTATGTGGCCCCCTGTTATTCATATACCTTTCCTAAACTTGTACATTTAGACGAAAAAAATGACTAAAAATGTAATTTAAAAATATTGTAGCATTAAAAGCAAAATTAAGAGATGACATTTAATGAAAACCACACACCCGAATTAGGCAATACCAAGTATTTTCATGAAAGCAGTAAAAAGTTGTTTCGCAGAATATTCAGTTAAAAAAAATGAATGCATAACATCATCTAAACATTGCTACTTGTACTATTTTATTCGCTTTTTGGAAATATTTAACAGCACTATTATCTGAACAACATCTAATTTGTTGTTACGGAATATATTACAAAGAACATTCTTTTCGCTAAATACATAAGTAAATCCTTTAACATATAACGTTGCTTTAATATAAAGCATAATTTAAAATATAACATGACTTTAATATAGAACATAGTATTGAACATTAATGTAGTCAAATAATATAATTAGAATGTATGTCCAATAGCTAAAGGTTAATAAATGACTGTAGCGTTTAACTTCTTAGAGTTCGAAAATAAATGATGCAAAAGTGCATTGCTCCGTGTCTGAGAAAATTTATTACTTTATCAGAAAGTCACGTGAACCTGAGGAAAATGAAATATTATATTCCAACATTAATATATTGGAAAGAACAGCTAAATGTGGCCATTGTTGGGGAGTAAACATCTTGAAATATGATCTTAAATCAGAAAATGAGAAATTTCTCCTTCCAAAATAAATAGTAAGGCCTTTGTATTGAGCTTTTGTAATAGTAAATAAGGTGAAAGAGTAATCTTTTGGAAGTATTTAGGTGAAGGTAGCTGGATGTAATTTATCGAGTTCTTGCGTTAGATAAATCTTTCTTACGAATGTGTTATAAAAATAGGAGAAATAAATTTCCGTCCAATTATATATTTCACTGGATTAATAAAAGAAAAATTTAAATTAATAAAGTTTAAAAATAAGTTTCAACATTTTAAAATTCGGAAACTGATTTGAAAATTTGCTTTATTGGATTTCATGATTTTTACTTCTAACAAAAATGTATTTAGAAAATGATGCATGCAATCCCGTATTAAAAATAATTGAAAGTCTTTTATACAATTTATGTCAAACTTGTGTGTAGAAAATTATTATAGGAAGAAAAATCTATAAAAGAATATAACAGCTTAAAGATTTGGCAGCATATAGAATCTCAAAACTTGTTGGTTTATTTGTAGTGTTATTAAAAATACCCATGAAAATTAAGAAATATTAATAATATTCGTCTAATATTATGCATTCATTGTAATCTAAACATTCTAGAGTCTTGGTAGCCCGATGTTTAGTAAATCAGACTATGATCCGGAACACCGGGTTCAGTCCCGGATTCCACTAAAACCCTAATATCTGCAGATTCTAAAGTCAGCTAGTAGTACCACAGGAACAGGGATTTGGAAAAAAAATATCCTCCCACTCATATCTATTTCTCATGATCTATTCTTATTGATGTCATGAGTATATCTATTTCTTATTGATTATATCTATTCGAAATATCTATCTGATTATATCTATTATATCTATTTCTTATTGATTATATCTATTCGAAATATCTATCTGATTATATCTATTGTATCTATTTCTTATTGACTATATCTATTCGAAATATCTATCTGATTATATCTATTATATCTATTTCTTATTGATCTCATGAATGAGTGGTACTGCAATATATCTGTGAAATTCTAAGGTAAGACGTACTTTCACCCTTGCGGTGCTCCCTTGTCCAACGAAAGACACACCTTTCTAACTTAATTCGATAAAAGCCAATGGTTAGTGAGCTTGGTTTGTTCAAATGTCAATTGAAATAAATAACAACAAAGCAAACAAACAAGACATTCTATGAAGTGTCTGAATTCTAAACTTTGCAGCTGAACAACTACATAGACAAATAGCCTTTCCAGTATTTTCCTTGTATTTTTTCTGGGTTTTAAACTTTACTTCAATTATTAAATGATTACTCATATAGACTTACAGAACATCTTTTTTACTACCTCTTGTATTATAATAAAATACTTTGCTTGGTTTTTTTGTCTCTTTTAGTTTTTGCACTAATTGACATAAATTCAAGAGAGTAAATGGAAGCCAAAGATCCTGAGCCTGAAGAGCTTATGTTCATAATGTACTGTACTAATAAAAAACTTTAAACAAACGCTGATATATAGTTATCATGAATTAATATATTCTCTTAACGACATTTAGTATTAAGAAAATGCTATAAAAAGTTGTTACGCTAGTACTAAGAGATTCTGACATTGGGAAAAATATTTCTAAAAAGTAATTCACGTGCACAATGCGCAAAATAAAATAAAAATAACGGAAACAACACATTAAATAATTTTTTGATCTAAAGATCAGGTTTTCATATACAGGGGATTGATCTTAATAATTCGATGACCTTACCTGAAATATGCCAATTAATTAATTTAGACGATATTTTAAGATACGGAATCAGGCACAACCACGCACTTTCCCTGAATAAACATGTCTCCGCTTTTACGGATTCAGATTCTTGATCCTAAAAATATAAGGGGCGACTATACACAATCTGGGAAATAGTTTGGTCAAGAAAATGGTGCAAGTTTAGATCCCTTAATGCTTATTTTACTTTTTGCTTATTTTGCCCCCTCTGGAAAACTTTGTACGCAAATCAAGAATTTTTTTCTCTCAATTGTAAGATTCGTTTCCTTAAATTTAATTCCGCGCAAAAATTTATCATTATTTAAATAGAGGTCAATTTTTTTGTACCGTAATTGAAAATATTATGAATCATTTTAAAAACTGTTATTTTATCTGACGAAAATCAAAATTTGAACGGAAATGGCAGATTAATTCTCAAAATATATATAACGTTTTGACTGAATTTTTCTTAAAATACCCGAGTGACAACTCTCCAACTTTGTATTTTGCCGTTTAAAATACAATTCTTTAAAAATTATGTAAAAATCTCGATGCATAAAAATTAAATTTTGTCGACTTATATAAAATAAAACAATAATAAATAAAATAATAAAAAACGATTCAATAATGCTCTTGTTATAAAATTATTTTTCGGATAAACAAATTTTTTAATCTAGTGTAAAAAGGTTTTTGCAAAGTTACTCATATATAGCAACATATTTCCAAGATTTTTAGGATTAGGGTTATGATCATTTAGAAAAAAGTGCATTTCTGTGTCTGACTTCGTAGCTTTAAATATTGTCTGTTCTAATTAACTAGTATATTTTAGGTCAGACCCTTAAACCAATAAACTTTAGTTCCGGTACGTGAAAGTCCAATTAAGAAATTAAAAGTTACTCAGGATGTTTTGTTATTCTGTTTCGCACAATGTACAAGCCAGTTGATTGACTCTCTGGACCAAAGTGTGAAATAGATAGTCCTAATAAATGAAATCAGAAAGACATGCTTCGACAAGAACTTCATTAAAGTTCTAAAAAAAGTAGAAAATATGACAATTTTAACCTATCGGATAGAGATGCATTTTTGGAAAGTTTACTATAAATTATTAACTCAGTTGAAACCAACATTCAATGTACTGCAGACGTAGAAAATATGCTATACCCTATTTTTTATTGAACTATTTTAGTCACTAAACATCCTGATAGTTTTTCTACTTGATTTTTCTAAATACTTTTTTAGTCCTTTATACCTATATGTTACTTCTAACCATCCTATCCTACCAAAGACTCTCAGCATTTCATTCTTACGTTTTCAGTGATCTTAAACTCTCAATCTGTCTACTTTAATTGCGAGCTCTATTATGTCTTAAAACGTGCTTGAGTATCCAAAACATATTGTATTTTTCCAACTTTTCATGAAGTTTAATGAACTTGATATTATGGCCTTATTCAAAGTAAACTATAAAAAGCTTGCATCAAACTACAGTAGTAAAGAAACGGCACGCAGTGTGCCTTTACTATTTTACGTAAAATTTATTTTTACCGGAATAACAAGTCTGATAAACTCTAATTTTTGCAGTAATAATTACCGTAAAATAACTGAATCATTCAAATTTAGTAAATAATGATGTGAAAATTGGCATGTAACATTTTACGGTGAAAATACACTTTAAGGCTGATGCAATCACGGTGCCAGTACTTTATTCCGTAATTTTATCTGGAATTATTTACAGTATAGGGAAATTGTGGTCAATAGAAACAAAAGGTTCCTATGCAGAATGACGTTCCCAATTGAAAATGTCAAATAAAAGTATATATTTTAATTATTTTAAAATCAACACAGCAGAATCAAGAGTGATTTTGCACTTTTGACACACAATTAACTGAAGTTTTAAGGTGATTCCTTGCAAATGATTTTGAATCAGTGTGGAAAATTTTCTCTAATTGCATTAGTTACGTGACTATCAAAATAATATATACACAATTGCGATGTCATGTCACTTTAACTGTTAAAAAACTAATAGTGATAAAATGAGTGTTATTAGTTTTGATTTGAATAATATATTTTCCTTAAATATACCAATTATTTTACTGTAATAATTCTTTCGCTTCTTGTAGAAACATCAATAATTTTTAATATCTGAATAATTCTCATTTATTCTTTGCCTCATAAATTAAATTCAATGAACGATAAAAAGCTAAGCTACATTGCCAAAACGTGACATATGGCTAGCGTTCGGAAGTTAGGATATAGCCCATTTATTCTGTCATCACACCTGAAAAAGCAGCCATTTATTACATTCGATTCTAAGTCATACTTTTCTTTAGCCTTATTTCTTTCTTTTATTTTCAGGTCATGATTTAGAGCTTACAAGTGTTATTTGGTCAGTACCGGTTGTCGCGTTTCGAAAAAAAAATATTTAACGTTTTTTAAAGATAAACTATAAGTTTTCAAGGGGTAAAAAAACATTGTTTACTGGTTTAATGTTTTTGATAAATAAGGAAAGTTCAGCTAAAGTAATATAAATTGTAAGTTGTTTCTTTTTATATATATTTCTCGAATAGTCTGAGTATCATTTTCATTTATGTTTTTTTTTTTTCATTTATGCTTTTTTTCTCTTTCTTTTGTTTGACCAGTGCATGCCTTTTCCAGAAATACAAGACTTAGAATGTTATTTTGAGTAATAATTTTTTATAGTCATTATTGTGACCTTCTTTTGTCCTTTTAGAGTAACAATATAGAGTTAGATGGGTTTCGTTTCATTTGGATTTGAATATTTAGTGTTGAATATGAATCATTTATGGTTATGAATAGGTGGTTGATAAACTGTAATAGCAAAAAAAGTGCTAAAGTGTTTAATGATTGGTTAAAATGTTTTCTTATAATCGAAGGGGGCTATTTAGGTCTGAATTAAGTCTATATTTGTCCTTTTTTAAGACAAACACTTCTCAGTAGATCGAAATTTAATGTTGCTGAAATTTACTGTATTGTTAATGGCGAAATCTTCCTCGATGTATAATAAAAAAATTGCTATTTTTAAGAATATTTTAATTTATATATTATAATAAAGCTATAAGCATTGAAAATTTTCATTCATTTTCTTTTTAACTTGAAAGTATTCATTTTCTATTAAGGAAATGGGGAAATGTTACCTCTGCAGGAAAATAGATGAAAACATTTTGTCATTTATATAGTCTATATTATTTCAAACTATTTCAAACAGTTTTCTTTGAAAGTAAATTATCATTTGAAAACTTAAACTCACCTTGATCTGAGTAGTATTTTTGTTAGTTTTTTTTAAAATTTCTTTTTATTTAAAACAACACGGGGAAATTTTTCGTATGAATTCTCTTATTGGAAATTTATTACTAGTTTTTTTCCTTAATGTTTACTTTTTCGTATACTTTATATAGATTAATTACTTTGTTTAAATTGATACTTATATAAGAAAGTATTACTGGGATTTAAGTAATATGATCCCTGAATGTTAATTCTAGGTTACATTGATGTGCATATAAATTCTCTTATTTGCATTCTTTTTTAAACTTCTGCTTATTTTCAGTACGTTTCAGTAATTTCAGTACTTAAGAAATAGGTTTGGTGCTATTAAAGTGGATTTAATAATTAGCATAATCAGATGGAGAAAAAAAATATGATTAAGTTGTAATACATTTCCTATCACCGGCTAATCTTTTTTTTGAACAAAAATAAGCAGTTTTAAAAATGTGGTTTCTTTTATCCGCATATTTTACTTTTTCGGCTAATATTTCTTCTCATTTATAATATTCATTTATTTATGTTATCAAAACTTCACGTTTGAACTAAATGGAAAATATGAAAAAAATACTATACATTAAAAATAAAAACAAGAAAAATGAAAATAATTTCTTCTTATAAATTTTTAGATACTTTTGAAAGAGAAACAATAATAAATGAAATGTAATTTATTTATAAGGTGCAAATCAGTATTCTGATTTAGTTTAGTGTAACAAAAATACGAAGTTTTTATCAACTTTTTGGGCACGATAAAATTTAATTTATGAAATAATACATTATTAATTGTAATCCTGTGACATAATATATTTCATAATATAAAAATTATTTATATTTAATAATGTAATCTAGAAAAAATATATGTAGTGATTTAAGAACTAGTTTATCGTTTATTCAACAAAACGCCATTAATCGATCTTCTATTAATCAACACTGTTAGAATCTAAATCACAGGCTTGAGTTTTCTTCTACTAAAATCAAGAAACGCTGTTCTTTATCTTACGAGCTTGATTTTTGGGAATCATTCTATACTTTGAAAAATTCCATTAATTTAATTAATGAACTTTTAAGCATCCGATCGTTTTCCAATGATAGGGAGTATATTTTAATTTCATCAGCTACACCCTGGGGTGCCCTCTAAATCCCTTCAAACCACTTTCTTATCGCCCCTTTTTTATTTCCTGGTTCAAAGTTGTTCCTCTGTCCCTAATGCAATATTGTTCATGTTGCTTACTTCCAAAGTTTTGAAAAAAAAACACATTATTTAATCTGCTTAAAGACTGAGCACTAGAAAACGTAAAATGAAATATTTAAAACATTTTACTTTTAGTATTCAACACGTTTTAATCATAAATTTGAAGCAGAGAACATTAGCCTTTCGGTATTACGAAAAGTATAAAGATTCAATAGTATGTTTGAACACACTGAAAGTTAAATCTAATTCCGATAAAACTGACTCGCGACATTAAAGGAATATCATTAACGCCTTCGCTAATCTCATTTATTTTCGAGAGTATTTGTTACTAGTAAAATTGAGAGTAGTTTATTGGTTTTTGTATGCTATAATTTAAACAATGTTGATACTATGGATGTCAATACTCAAAGATTTAATTTTCAATTCCTAAATGGATTGCAGATGAAAGGATTTTTCGTGATATGTTTTAAAACTGCTAAATAATTGAAATATTACAATACAACTCTAAGACAACTGGTATGTTCGTCAATAGAAGTGAAATCTAAATTAATTATTGATTCTTATTTAAGTATGAAATAGAAATGAAATCCTTTAATTTATTGAAAATTTAAATTAAACTTCCCTTCTAACATTACATGATATAAGTAAATAAATATTTGACCTTATTTTAAAAGTTTTATTTGAGTTATTAAATTTAGCGTGATTAATCTATTATGTATAATAATAAACTTTATCATCGTAAATTTAAAAAAAAACTGGCTTTTTTTCACAAACAATTTAGTTTAAAAGTAGGAGATAACGTGATTAATATTTATTATGTAAAAACTTTTTTAAAATATTAAAAAATATATTTTAATGAAAATAAATAAAAAGGACTTAAATTCAAATAATAAAGAAAATAATATTCAATACATTTGAATTTTTATTTGTATGTTAATCTAATGATTATAGAATAAATAGTTATAGTTCATTGTTTAAAGTTCCTTCTGATTTGCAGAACTATAAAAAAACTAAAAATGCATAATATTGACACAATTTTGGGTGTAAAAAATAACACTAAATGCATATACTTATGAATTATAATTATTTAACACATTTTTTAACTATTGATATTTTAAATAAAGGAATACTAGTAAAAATTCCTCATTTTGCATCAAAAAATTTTCATTGACGTATAATTAAATGAAATATAAAATATGTAATTTAAATTGAGAAAAATTAAAATTTTTCTGACGAAAGAGACATAAGAAAGTTCTTAGATGCTTAAATATTCATTTCTTAATTATAAAGACCTAAGCACATAGAAAAATAGTTTAATTTCTAAAGTAAATACGTTATTCTTAATCAGAAAAAAAGTATTCAATTGTAATTACAAAGATTAGAAGTGTGTTTTGTTTTAGCATTCCACTCTTACTTTCTTTTCAGAGAAAGCAGAAGAATATGAAATAAAGTATAAGATGGGTATAAAATAAAATAAAATGAAATAAAGATAAGATAAGACCTTGACTTTGTTTAAGACGGATAATGTTTACTTGCTAAACTATTTTCTCGAGACAAACTTCTACACACAGTTCTTCATCCTTTCTTTGAAACAAAACTAGCAACAAAGAATTTTTTCGACGAGAGAAAGAAGTAATGTCTTATGCTTAAACAAGTATTCAACAGATTTAAATTTCGCCGGTAGAAATTATTTTTAAAAGATATTTTTAAGAGAATAAATTAGCAGAATATACAATGCTAAGTAATGTTTCATGATTTTCACTAAACGGCGTAAAATTGAAATAATATTTTATCGCTATTTTATCATCATTTTATAATCTAATTCTAACAAGTACAAAAAATTTCTAGAAATACATGTATTTACATCAAAGGATGCTAGATGAATACAAACAATCAAATTTGGTGTAAATTCAAATTGTAGTTATTAAAATTTACTGGAAGGAAGTAATGTTTTATGCTTAATCAAGTATTCAACAGATTTAAACATCGTTGGTAGAAATTATTTTCAATCGATGTTTTCAAAGGAATAAATTAACAGAATATACAATGTTAAGGAATGTTTCATCTTTTAAACTAAACAGCATAAAATTGAAATAATATTTTATTACTATTTTATCATCATTTTATAATCTAATCCTAAAGAGTACAAAAAATTTCTAGAAATACATGTATTTACATCACAGGATGTTAGATGAATGCAAACAATCAAATTCGGTGTAAATTCAAATTATAATTATTAAAATTTATTAGCACTTTTCAAAATGTTTTTTTTTAAGTGATTTTATAATTCTATTTTTTGGCACCGTTCGAAAGATTATCTTTATACGATTTGATATTTTTTTGTAATTTTAGTGCTTTATTAACTATGCTTAGTTTTTTAATGTCTATGTTTTTGTTTTAGTCAAGTTACGAAACAAAATCAGTGTTTTCCTTGTCAATTCATTTATCATAATTTTTCAACATTTAAAAAACAAAGATTACAGCGAAAACTTTCTCTTGCGCAGAACCATATTCGGAAGAAAGAAACTTTGAAAAAGACTTTTACGTGATTTTTACTTACATAAGTATCTATTTCAAGAATGTTCTGAGCAAGTAATGTTCTTTACTATGATTTTTCATTGTTTGAAACCTGGTGTGTGTAACATTATCATTTCACAATCAATATTAATTTTTTATGATCAAATATTCCCTTAATTATTTACATGAAGAAATCAAAAAGTGACGAAATGGATTCAGTAAATCAGATTGTGACATGTGAAGTTGTAGGACTGATTCCATGTCTGCTTGAGAGAGTTGGGTGCTCCTGTAGTCCAGGTTCACCAACTAAGGATTGTATGAAATAGAATCTTCTCATGTGCAGTGAGCAAAAAAAAGTTGTCATAATATGTGAGCTAATGATCTGATTTTCCTGTATTATAGCTCAATTTTAATGGTTCCCGTAGGTGATTTAAAATATGCTAGTTAATTAACTCAGACGATATTTTAAGTTACGAAATGAGACACAAAAACGTATTTTCTCATATTAAGCACAATAAGAAAATATGGGGTACGCCTTAATTTGGAAGGCATAGTCAAAAAAAAAATAATTAACAAACGATGTTAAGTTAACATCTATGGTTCAATAATTGATGTGTGAAAGTGGTTAAATAAATTCCATGTGTTTAAAATTTAACTCATAAATATTTAATTAACGCTGCCACAAAATAAAAACACTAAATCAATTATTTCCGAAAACTTTTCGCCGGTACTGGGCTAGTCTAACCCGATCAGTTTATCAGATTATGTGTAAAAGTGTAATATAAGTTCCAAGAGTTGAAAACTTAACTCATAAACATTTAAATAACGCTGCCGAAAAATTAAACAATAAATCAGTTTTTTCCGAAAACTTTCCGTCGGTACAGTGCAAGTCTCACCCAATCAGTTTATCTACTTTTGCTTTGATGAAGACGTATACTGAAGCATCCTAAAAAATAACTAAAATTTGAAATCTAGGTACCACAGAAGAGGATGTAGTGGCATAATTTTTCTCTGTATTTAAAAAACAGATGGTGATGCAATACCAATATTTGTGGAACTATTCAAAATCTATGTGAAAACAAATTTGGAATTGGTCAAATATGAATATTTTTTCATATTCGCATGCATTAATTCCTGTTTGTATTCAATCTATTTTCATATAATCATTTACTATGAGAAAATAAATTATAAAAACACCAAAAGAATTTGTTGCAAGATTGCGAACGGGATAGTACCTAATGACTGAATTTAAGTAGCGTTTAGTAAATTTAGGTACGGGAATATGATTTAGTTAAAAATAAAATTCATCTATGTTGCTTAGAAAAACACAACTTATCCTTATCATGAATAATTAACTTTACGTAACAATATCTGATTTCCACTTACGGCAGATTGAACTGAAACTCAGAATTGCCTGACAAGACATGTGATAGATTATCTCAACTCGAGTAAATTGTCTGTCAAAAATTATCACAGCAAGAGAGATAATGTGAAGAAACTGGAACAGTTGGGAAGTGGATAATCTTTTGGTAATTGCTTTTATAAAGTCATTTCGGAAGTAATTTGTATCAAGCGAGAAACGACGCAATTGTTAAAAATATTACGTATCTGAATTATTTACCTTCTTTCAGGTGGCAAATGTTTAATGTCTGGCTATTCAAAGAAAAGTTTGAAGCAAATATTGGGTAAAAACTTTAATACGCATAACTTTCTTTTATAGAGATGTTTCTTCAAATTATCAAATAAATTATGCACTCATCTTAAACTTAACTACTAGGAATTTAATGGTGGACCGGATTGGGAATTTAATTGATACATTTAATTCTGTTTAAATATTTTTTCATGTCCAATCTGGAAGACAGACTGAAAATAAGTTCGTTTAATTGCTCTAGAAAAAATATTTTTTCGTTTTCTGTTATTTGATATTTTTTTTAACAGATCTTACATATTTTTGTATCACTGATTTTATAGCTGCCATTGTTTTTTTTTCTTTCAAACTCCAGTTTTTTAATGACATTTTTAGCCTATTTTTTTCTGGAAATGTACAAGTTTAAAAACTTTATATAAAAAAAGAGGAAGGCATAAATGTTGCGACACTAAAAAAAAGATTTTTCCGTTTTCTGTTATTTGATATTTTTTTTAACAGATCTTACATATTTTTGTATCACTGATTTTATAGCTGCTATTGGTTTTTTTCTTTCCAAACTCCAGTTTTTTAATGACATTTTTAGCCTATTTTTTTCTAGTAATGTACAAGTTTGAAAACTTTATATATAAAAGGAGGAAGGCATAACTGTTGCGACAAAATTAGGGAAGGGAACATTATCAGAATTAAAATTGCGAAAAGAGTCTTGCTCGAAAGTGTCGACACGCATCGCTAGAGACACTTTCCTTATGGAATTATTACAAACTACGTTTCTGAACTGGTGATAATAGGGAAGTGCACCTAGCCGCGTACCGGCACTTTTCCGGACATGGGCTTAATTCTGATGACGTGCTCTAGCTCCCCTAGAATTTTTCGCATTATTAATGTGCGCCTTTTTCATTTATAATCTTTTAAAAACTCGTACATTTCGATACAAAAATAGAAAAAAATAATTGCCATTTTATATCTTGCCTGTAGTTTCAGGAGAAAAAATAATTTCAGACTTGAAATTCTCTTACCCGAATCAGGCAATATCCAGTGTTCCATTTTATATTTTATGAAAATCGTTGACCAGACGATCCAATTTTGAGTTAACGACTATTTTGAGTTTATTTTATATCATCAGACCGTTTATATCTTGCCTGTAGTTTTAGGAGAAAAAATAATTTCAGACTTGAAATTCTCTTACCCGAATCAGGCAATATCTATTATTCCACTTTGTATTTTATGAAAATCGTTGACCAGACGACCCAATTTCGAGTTAACGACTATTTTGAGTTTATTAAAGTATCTAATTATATTCGAACAAATGTGTAAATGCATCAAGTTTATGTTCAATTCTACTTTTTTATTATTATGCTTTCGCGAGGAACCAAATATTTATGAAAAATCTTACGTATAAATGCTTCGTAAAGTGAAACTGAAAACCTCATAACCTGTTCCATTGCCGGAGCTGTCGACTCCTGTAGTTTTGAAGTCAAAAACGGACACAAAATAACTTCTGACTCAAGCATTGGGAGAAATTTTACTTCTTCAAGGACTTTTTGATAGGACTATCATGCTTTAGATTACATGGAGAGGAAAACCATGAAAACCTCCTAGGGTTAGCCTGACTGGCAGAGAACCCATGATCGGTGTACCATTGAAGACATTTTAAGCCAGCCTTGTGGTCAGCACATGACGGGAGCAGAATTCGTATCGAAAAGCCATTGTTGGGATTCGAAACCCGGTCCACCTCTTGGGAGGCTAGCTCTCTATCTCCTTTGCTGCTCAATATCAAGTATTTGCATAAATGTAATAGAACATTTGCTTCGTGGTGTTATTCATAATTTTTTTTGTTGAAAATATGAAAATATTTTGTGTAGATAAACAAGGTAAGTAAATTAAATTCGAATATTCGAAGTTTTTTATTGCTACTAAAAGCAAAATTATTTAAGTGTCAGATTTAATACATTTTAGTACTTGTGTATAAAATCTAAGCAATGATACGTGGAAAGTTTCCTTTCTAAATTATTATTTGAACGCCATCATAAATCTAAATTAAAATCGCTTTTGTTTAGCAAAATATCATTAGCTTTATGTTGCATGGAATAAAAATTTCTAACTTTTAGTTTAATTTGCAATTATTCACTCGCTTTCAATTCATTTCCGCTTCTCTTTGCTTATCAGTTAAATATCTAAGGTTAAACTTACTTTCATCACTAGAAAATTTATTCAAGAAGCAAATATTATAAAAATGAAACAGTAATAGGTAGACTTTTATTTCTATACGGTTAATCTCCAAAATAGTCTATCTGTACAGAAAAGTCGATCATGCTCGAGAAACAGAATTCGTGTCTCTGCTTGTCAAACTATTACGATCTAATTTACTCTTTGGAAATGCATAAAAATTTTATTGTAGTGATAATTATATCGTAAAAAAAGAATAGTAATCAAACTTCCATTGAAAATTTACTGTAATGATCCGTTATCCAAACATATTTGGAAACTAAATTTGGAAATTTTTTGTTTAGAATTTTTTTACATTTTGAGTTCAGTTTGTATTATGTATAGAAATATGATATAAACGCAATAAAAGTCTTGTGGTGCGAAAGGTACAAATCTTGTTTAAAATTAAAGCCTATAACATTTTTGTACAAATTATTATTTTTTAAAAATTTGTTTGCTCTTTTGAGTTCGCAACTGTAGAATTGAAGAAATGAATTGTAGCATTAGAAATAATATTAGTCTAAGTTAGATGAGCACAGTTTATTGAAATTAAAAGAAAAATTCTCTGAATACACTAAATATTTATGCATTTTTTAAATTTTCATATATGAACTCATCACATTTTGAGAAGAAAACAATGAATTATCAAAAAATAAAGTATAAAAAAACGTTTGAAATTAAACTAACATATGGTCTTATCTCTTTAATGTCGAAGTAAAAAGATTATCCAATACAGTAAAAGGAAAGTGAAGTTAAAAATTAGAAATTATTATATTTCCCGCTGTTAATGTGAAAATCTTACAAGATGCTGTAAGGAATGAACTTAATGTAGGAAAAGTTAAAGGAATCTAATAAGCAAAATTTTATACAAAAGTTTACTCTATCCATTTTCAAATTACGTTACCATTATTGGGCAGAGGCTTTGGAAGTTTGCACATTTTTCAAGGAGCCACTACATGCACTTTACACATCTCTTCCTGTCATCGTTTTAACAGCGGTATAGTATTCTTCCCCACAACTTACACATTGATATTCATCAAATTCTGAATTTGTTGAAACGGATAATATATTTGATAACGGGTAAGTGATTTTAATATCGTAAGGAAAAAACTTATTATTTCTCTTTATTAACTTTCATTTTAAGAATCAAGAAAGTAAACAAAACCGAACGAAAACCATTAAAGGGAGTCGGCAGGGCATATACCAATAATGCTAAAACTGGTCTTTTTCGATGAACCATATCTCCAAATTTGAACAAGATATTGCTTCAGGTTATTTTTATCCGAATATTTATGTATGCATGTTTATACGATGATAAAACTGTTAATACATACCTTTGGTAGAAATTCTTCTAAAAATTATAAAATGATAACTTTTAATTTCTATGAAGTTACATCATTTTTGAGCAAAAATATTTCATAACTTAAAAGATACCCCTGTTAAAGATAAAAATTATCCCAACAAACAACTGATATAATCTCAATTAACAAACACAACGATAGCGCAACTATATATATTTAATTTTTAGATATTAGGCGTGACATTGAAGACTAATTTACTGAAATAGGTAATATATTTTTACTTTATTTTTTGTATTTCAATTTTTTTGTGAACCCTGTGATCCTTAAAACATCAATTATTTATAGAAAAAATGGCTTTTCTATTTTATGTGACCATCTCTTCTGAAGTTAATGATGAGATAACCTTCACATTTATAGCTTCACGCCACTATAATATTCCTCTAAGTTTTATTCAGGAACAAAGATTGAACTATACGCGTACTTTAAAGGACATGCTAGTTGAAAATTATATAACCTACGCATTTAAAAGCAGCAGGGCATTTAATTAACGAAAAATGTTGAAGCCCTTAATAAAACAAATAAAAAAATTTTACATACTTTTTGTTGTCATGAAAAGCAATGCTTTGTTCAAATCATTAAACAAGTTAAACTGCTTCCCGGGAAACGGCATCTGTTTCAATATATTAAAAAAAATATCAGAGATATTTAAACTGGCCATCTCTCCTTTGCCATTGCCACCATATAACGTACACTTGCCCCTGAAGATACAGTTAATGTCGCATCGCATTTAGAAAAAAATGCTCAAATATTATTATAAAGATACGAAAAGACTTAAGATGTTTCGAGAACTGTATTATTCTTAATTTACAACTTTCAAAAATGATTTTAAAAAAATTTACGAAGTTGAATTCAATCGATTCCAAATTTGCATGCACTGTTAAAATTTTCCTTCTAAAATTATGGTAAAATAACTGGCAGCTGTTTGTCCATCCGATTAACCGTAAAGTTTACGGTAAAGAAATTTTTTTTTCTTTATGGTTTTATAACCATTTTCAGAAATGTAGTTGTAAAACCATGAATACAAAACTATACGGTTTCTTAACCATTTACAACTAGCATTCTTCAGAAACGTAAATTTTTTTTAACTGGACATAGAAACTCGGCTTTTTGTAAGGTAATGGGCATTGGAGAGTGCCGGACACTAGAAATTCTTCATGTGTTGAATGGAATGGAGGAAATATTGCAGTGTCAACACTAGGACTCGAATTCCCGCTCTGACGGTCATGAGATTGACAGATAAGCTTGCTCGGCTGTGATATGTACGCAGTAACGAAGAGCTAAGTAGCTTCATTAGGTGGTTCTAGTTGGTGAGATAAAATTCTGGTTGTTTAACCGTATTAGGTGAAAGCAGTTAATAAACAGTTTTTCATAAATTTAATAGTTTGATTACCATTTTTTTTACGGTTATGTGACTGCATAGATTAAATATGGTAAAATAACCATTCAATAAATTGTTATTTAACAATTTTTTCCCAGAAATTTCTAACAGTGTGCAATTTACTTGAACAGATATGCTTACATTTTGATTTGTTTCATTATGTAAAAACTTAAATAGTAATTGTTTTTAAAAAAAACTAAAACAAATATCAATATTTTTTAATTTATTGGTCTTCTTCCCCATCTATATCGAATAAGCTATTGGGTGCGTTGTTTCCTCTAAAGTAATCTCCATATACTTGGAATTAATTATTATATAACTCATGACTTACTGTACTTTTTGTTACTGTATTTAGTAAAATGTATGATCAACTTTAAACTAATAATTTAAAGATAATTTCTGAACTTAAGCGCTTAACTATCAACCTTCACACTGTAGCAAAATTTGCTTACATTTAAACCTCCCTTTCAAACTTTATTCTCTTAATTGCAACTCAAAACTTTTCCTTCATTTTTGACTCAATTTCATAATGTTCAGTGAGATTTAGTGAAAAGAGTTAAGAGGATATACAACAGAGAGACATAATACAAGTTTTGCTCATCCTTCTGATCTTATCAGGATGTCCTCTTTAAGATCAAAATACATTTCCGACCGGAAGAAAGATGGTGTCTTTGAATGAGGAAGTAGTTTCCGTATTCTTTTGCCATTCTGCTTATTCAAGCAATTTGTTGGCAATCTATTCATGTTGTGCTTCGAGTGGTCTCATTTATTCATTTGGCTTAGATTCAGCAGTTGGTTGCTTAACTTTGAGAATGGGACAACGAAATATTATTTAGCTTTTCCACATAATAACATTGTATTATCTAGTGGGATATAATTGAATCGTCTAAAAAATATAGTTAGGTCTTTGTTACGAGTTAGTTACTTTTTTATGATTGTTTCTTTTCAAAAGATAGAAAAAAATGGGGAACTGGGTATTTCTTTTTTTGAATCAAATTCCTAATAACAGTTTTTTGCTAAAGTAGCTGTAATAACTCAAGTTTATGAATTAAGTACAACTTAAATTAATGGAAATTTTAAATTCTATTTTATTCAGCTTAAGAAGACTATGAGAGTTCTTAATATTGTTCGGCATGTGCCTTTATATTGAAATTTAAAATCGAAATATAAAAAGGAAGATGCCGCAACTAGAAATTTATTAACCATAATGTAATATTATACAGTGATACAATATTATACAGATGTGACCAGTAATCAGCGTTCATGCTACGTAACGTTTGTAAGTAGAAAATTATGAAAAAATATTCTCATCAATTTCATTACAGCGATCAACATTTTTGTAAGAACAATTAAGTAATATGCACTTATTCAACCAAAATGTAAATTCATACGCATCGAAATGCAAAATTTGACAATGTTTATTTTAGTATTCTTATATTTTTAAAAATCGAGATGTTTAATTTTAATATTAATAAAAATATTAATTTTTTTATTATATAATAAAATTATTAAATAAAAATATTAATTTGCAATAAAAATATCAATTTTTTTATTATATTTTATCAAATTTAATAGTTTTCTTTGACAATATAAAATATATTATTAGCTTAAACGAAGTTAAATCAGAAGAGTTAATTTAATTTAAAATAATTGGCCCATTCACTTTTTTTTCTCTTATTATAAGTCATTTTTTTCCTAATTTATCTCTTTTAAAAATGTATTAATTAAACATGATATGCTTAAAATCTCTACACGTGTCTTGAATAACTCCGCTTTTAATTTTTCCATTAATATGCAAACACTTACGCAGCATTCCAACCTAATAAACCGGTGAAACTAAATGGAAATTTCTCTAAAAGTTAGTGAGGGAAAACGAATTCGTTTCTGTGGCATTCATAAATAATTCAAGTGAGATAAAATTAAAAATAATTAAATACGCTGGATGCACTCAAATTTAACATACTTGAAATTTGCAAGTTAGCATGAGAAGTCCCGTAGTGGGCTTATTATTATTCAAGATAAAAGAGAATAATAGAAAAATGATGAAGTGTAGTCGTCATGTCACAGGAGAATTCGAGAAAATGTTTGTTCTTGAAGTAAGATGACGAACACTTTTCCAATTAACAGCTTCTCTAAGTGTATTTCACTCCTGATATTCTAGGTGTGAAGCTGTTGTAATTATCCAGATTTCTGTTATTTATTTTAACTTGAGTGCTTCACTCTACTGAATTTTATATCGATTAAAACCATGCAACTGATAAATAGCGTTATAAAATTATATATTTACACTTTTCTTTGACAGAAATTTATTTTTGGTGGGATTTTTTTGAAACGATATCATTCTTTATAAATGTTAAATGGTCACATATATTAATAGATTCCGAGAAAAATTTTTAATGCTTTGTTTACATATAGAATTTCTGAGATATAATCAGAATTATATATTTTCAATATATCTCTAAGAATTTACTTGAAAATCTAATAGCTTTATATCGATTAAAACCATGCAACTGATAAATAGCGTTATAAAATTACATATTTACACTCTTTGACCGAAATTAATTTTTGTGGACTTTTTTTAAAACGATATCATTCTTTATAAATGTTAAATCACATAAATTAATAGATTCCAAGAAAATTATTCAATGTTTTGTTTACATGTACAATTCCTCAGATATAATCAGAATTACATATTTTCAATATATCTCTAAGAATTTACTTGAAAATCTAATAATTTTGGATCGATTGGAACCGTGCATCCAATAAATAGCGCTATAAAATTATATAATTACACTATTCTGTGACAGAAATTTATTTTTGGTGGGCTTTTTTAAAAATGATATCATTCCATATAAATGTTAAATGACATATATTAATGGATTCTGCTGAAATTATTTAATGTTTCGTTTACACATAGAATTCCTCACATATAATCAGGATTACATATTTTCAATATATCTCTAAGAATTTACTTAAAAGTCTAATAATTTTAAATCGATTAAAACCGTGCATCCGATAAATAGCGTTATAAAATTATATATTTACACTTTTCTTTGACAGAAATTTATTTTTGGTGGGCTTTTTTTAACTCGATATCATTCTTTATAAATGTTAAATGACATATATTAATAGATTCCTAGAAAATTATTTAATGCTTTGCTTACACATGATATATACACATGAAAATATATAATTCTGAGATATAATCAGAATTATATATTTTCAATATATCTCTAAGAATTTACTTAAAAATCTAATAATTTACACTTTATTTGTAGTAACGTTATTGAAACATCTTTCTATAAAGCAAAATAATTTAAAATCAAAGGGAATTATAGATCCAAAAAATATGCATAAAAATGCAAAATTTGAAGAAAGAATGTACTTATTCGCTTAAGGGGTTGTAGTAATTATTGAGGAGACTATCCAGATTATTCCCCGTGCTTCCCTAAAAATATACACTGATGGCAGCAGAGGTGAGGGAGGAATTTCCGGTAGTGGATTGTATATTCCAACTCCTACAGGTGCTATTGAATACAACAACAGTTCAGTTTTTAGGTCTGAGCTTATTGCTATCAGAAAGGGCTTGCAATTTGCTGCTCGGGCTGATCATTTTCAAGATATTTGGATATTGACTGATAGTCGTGCCTCAATCCAGCATATCTCTAATTGGGATATTGTTGGAGATCAGACCAGCCTTGATATTTTAGACCTAATAGACAGGCTTTCCTCCAACCATTCTATGCACTTTCAATGGATTCCCTCACATGTTGGGGTTGATGGGAATGAGAGGGCTGACTTAAATCCGCTGCCGAAGAAAACACTGATCATTGTGGGAAGCTTACCTTCAGTGAAATTTCTTCCCTGCAAAAATGAAATTAAACAAGACCATAAGAACTCCTCCCAACCACTCTTGGTATTTTGCAAAAAAAAAAAACCGGTAGAATCTTTCAATCTTAGACCAAGAGCCTATCAACCTGCCTTTTCACGCTTCCTAAGAGGCCACACTAGATTCATTACTTTCAACCGGGGCCAAAAAACTTTTCCTGAATGTCATTGGTGCTCAACAGACATGGCCTCTCCTGCTCATATTCTGACTTGTTTGGGGTTCGGTAAAGTTGAGGTCCTTCGAAACTTTTTAGAGGTGTTCGAATTCCGAGATTAGCCGCAACAACATTAATATTGACGTAATATCGAAGAAAACAACGTTTAATGTATTTTTGCAGCATGTACTACTGCTATTATGTACATTTTCGTTTAAAACATACTAATAATTGATACGCATTATAATAAGTTCTGTGGTTTACCACAAAAATTGCTTGATGGTGGTAAATTTCTACTTTCATGAATTGGTCATGAGAGATTTATGAGTGCCAAATGGTGTTGAATATAGTTTTTATTTTTATTTTGAAGGGACGACATTCTAAGAACATGTATTTTTTTTAAATCTTGTATCTTAAAGCCATTGAGAATAAATTTTAAAAAAACGAGAGCATTTCAAAACAAAATTTTTGTTGTATTAAAAATAATTAAAGCGACTTATATTAGTACTGTAATTTTTAATATTTTTTGTTCTTTCTTTTTAAAATATTTAGCTAGTAATTATTCATATAGGCCATGGTGAAATTTAAAAATGCAAGGCAAATAAACCATTATTTCTTTTTCATTAAAAAAAATGCATACATAATGTCAGTTCATCTTAATGGAAGAAACTATTACTTCTACCAAAGGCATTAATTGAGCTGAAACACAGATAACCTTTTAAATTAATTGACATAGTTGTTTTCTTCAAGTCAAGTTTGTGTAGCAATTAACTGAATGATGCATCTCTCAGTGACTAAATTTAAAGCAGGAAAAAATCTAACTGAAGCAAAAAAATAATTCTTGCTGCTTTTAATACATTATGATGTCTTTATTTATGCAGTGTGATTCTAAAATTTCCTTATACAAATTCTATTAAATATTGAAAAGTTAGAGAACGTATAGTTTATCTTTATAGGGATGATACACGATTCTGAACTTAAGTTGTACGATCTAAGCTGTCCGGCTCTAAGCTTAATTATATCTTTATGTAACTTGTACGATTCTAAAATTTCCATGTACAAATTCTGTAGAATATTAAAAAAATAACAGAAAGGTTAGGTTAACTTTACAGGAATAATATATATATCTTAACTTGTGATACCTTTTTCTCTACTTGTGCTTTTATGGAATTTCCATACTCAAATTCTGTAGAATTATAAAAAGTAACGGAATGGATAGTTTTACTTTATACATACCTACCTATCATCTTCACTCCGACTGGCACATAAGGCCGCAAGTCTCTTTCTTCCAGACACTCCTATAATGAACCAATCCTCTTGCCTCCTCCGATAAATTTAGTTTTGCTTTATAGTGATGAAACATTTATATTAGCTTAATGATATCTATATCAAAGTTGTATGAAAATGAAATTCCGTTATATAAATTCTGTAGAATAGCAATAAGCAAAAGTATGAAAAGTATATACTCGATATTTTATTCTTTATTTTTGTGAGAAATTCATTTTGTCTGTCAATAATTTATCTATAAAGAAATCTTAAGGAAACATTTAGAAAAATTTCCTTCTAAATCCTGCGACGAATTATTTAACTAGAACAAATTACTACCAAGAATTCTAATTTGTTAGAATATCATCATTAAAAGCTTGAAATCGTTTTCAGCAATCATCCTATTAATGTAAAAAGCTTATACTCATTAAGCAAAAATAAATTAATTCTACAATTTTTCTTTAACTATATAACCTGTTTTAAAATATGGTATCTTTTTTATTAATCAGTCAATAAGGTTTCTTTAACTCTGTATCTTAATGAAAAGTAAAAGAAAGTAAATACATTAAAAGTATTCTAAACAGATTTGATAGGAGATTAAAAACACTTAAATTAATTGCATACGTTTAAAAACACAATTGTAAAGAAGTGCTACAGAAATCGATACGATCAATAAAAAATTAACTTACTATAATTAATGGATTACAATTCAATATCGATTGCCTTCATATTTCCTTTCAAAATCATATTTCTTACTAAAGAAATAAATCTATTTCAATATTAGATAACAAAAACTGGTTCAATATTGGAAAAAATATCATATACAATAGAATAAGAAAGATAATAATATCCTTAATTTTTACTCTATTAAGTTTATAAGTTTATTATTTTTCGATTCAAATGACCAAAAGCAAAAATTCTGAAAATTCGCTATATTTCGAGTTAAATATCAAAGTAAACCAGTTAAAAAGTAAATTTTAATAGTAAGTGTTTATTCTCTGAGGCAAATTAAAACAAAAACTAGAAAGAATTTCTTTAATTATACGGAATAGTTTTAATTATAAGTGCAACAAATAAGAAATATTATCTTAAAATCTTTTCGTTTAAAGCGGACGATAATAATGATTTCAAAAATAGAAAGTATATGCACTTTAAGTCATTTACGAGACGTAAGATGCTTGCACAAATTCATAAACGTATTACTTTGCATAGCTTTGATATTTCCTATAAACTTACTTACGAATCGTAATATAAAAGAAGTTTTTTTCAAGATATGCATAATTTTAATAAATATTTCGTTGCTTATAATAAATTTTTTCCCGGTAATATTGCTTATCAATGCAGGAAAACCAATTACATCAAAAAGATTAAGCTTCATGCTGGTTGCTATAACTACAACAGTTTTCCGCCTTTCCTTTCAACTTAAGTGTCATCGAATATGGAAAGTGGTAAAAAATCTTAATAGACACTGCAAAATCACTGAAATTGACTTAAGCCCAAAATATCTAATTTTCTTATCATTGTTGACTGTGCTAAGTAATTTAGCCATCATTATTATTCTTACGAGTTGCTTTAAAGTGCCGTTAAATGCAACTATCACAGCTGGTTCAGCGGTAAATATTTTGAAAAGTCTATACCCAATTTTTCGATTTATTTATATATTTACTGAAGTCAGCTATCTTATGTTACCATTTAATATCTTCACCATATTTTATGTAACAGTCTGCTACCAGCTTAAACGTTTATTTCAGAAACAAAAATTTATAATGGTAAGTAAAAGGGATTATTGTTATATTCTAAGCAATTATAGAAAATCCGCATATTGGTTGAAATTATCGACAATGAATTATCGTTCTTAGTGTTTTTAACTATTCTACATGATTATGCTATAACGTTTACAACAGTATCATCTCTAATCCATTCTATTGAGTTTATAAATTCCAAATTGGTAGTTGTCACGTGGTGCTGGTTCGCAAACCGAATCGTATCTTTCATTGCTGTAACAACATCAGCAGCTATGGTATCGGAGGAAGCAAATGATGTTATAAGGAAATACTGTATGGCTGAAGAAAACTACTCTTCTGTGCTGAAACAGCAACATTTGTATCTATTCAAAGAGAAAATTTACTTGACAGTCTGGAAAATTGTTCCGTTAACAAAAACCTTCATTTTAAGCACTCTTGGAATGATTGTAACTTATACATTACTAATTGATAACCTCGAATTGTATTAAGAACAAACTCTTGTTAGATGTATGTCTCGTTAATTGAAAGTGTCGATAATGCACCATTTTCTTCTAACTATTCTCCAAGTTTATTAAATAGCGTTTTTACTACATATCACCTGGTTATCGAACGTAAACCAAATCTGGCTTATAATCATCAGCTATGATATCAAAAGAAGCAAATGATGTTATATGGACACACAGCACGGCTCAAGAAAAAATACTTTCCTCTCTTAAAAAACAACATTTATATTTATTGAAAGACTCGATTTAAGCAATTTTGACTTGACTGTAGCTCTTACATTGTTGATTTATAACCTTGAACTTAAGAATAAACTCTTTTTAGAAATACGCCACGTTAATTGAAATTGTTGATAATGCACTGTTTTCTTCTAACCGTTCTTCAGGTTTATACAATGGCGTTTTTTAATAAATATAACATTCTCCGGATGTGCACTTAGTTCTCGTGCATAAACTAAATCTGCCTCCTAATCAGCACTTATGGTATCAAAGGCAACAAATGATGTCATAACGACATGCAGCATGGCTTAAGAAAAATATTTTTTTTCGTCTTAAAACATCATTCAAGCATTTGTATTTATTCAAGAATAGATTTTATTTAATAGTCTGGAAGATTATTCCAGTAACGAAATCCTTCAATTTAAGCACTCTTGACATAATTGTAACTTATACTTTGTTGATTTATAACGTTGAACTTTATTAGAATAAACTCTAGTTAGAAATACGTCATGTTAATTGAAAGTGTTGAGAATGCACTGTTTTCTCCTAGCTGTTCTTCATTTTTATTCAATGGCAATTTTTGCTATATTTTAAATTCCCTGGCTGTACACCATGCTTTGGCTGAAAAACCAAATTGTAGACTATATTTAAATAAAAAAAAATTGCGTCTTTAAGTATCGGAGGAATAATACGATTTGACAAAGAAATGCTACTTTACTGAAAACAAAACTGTTTCGTATTCAGGCAACATTTGCTTTTATTCAAAAAGCTATTATATCCGTCTTTGTGTAAAATTGTTCAAGCCATCATTTTAAGAATTCATGGCTTTATTGTTACGTAATGACAGCCTGTTTTAAATATTAACCTGCATTATTTACAATATTTGTCAAAAATTATGCTTTACTGGATGGAGGTTTTGACAATGCAATATTCTTTCTAATACTTTAATGTGCTCTGCGTGTTTCTTTAATGACATTTTTAATCATTAAATTGATATTTTTAAAAATTTTGTTAATAATTACCGTCTAGTGATTCTCAAACCAACTTACAGCCTTTCTTTCTAAAGCTGCGATAATGGAAAAAGCGAAAAAATCTCAGAAAGAAATACTGTTAAGTCGAGAAAAATTGTGCTCTGTACTGAGGCAGCAGCATTTCGTATTCAACAAGAGAGTGTATTGACTGTATTGAATATTGTTCCAACAACTAAACCATTTATGTGAAGCATTCTTGGAATGATAGTTACTTATGCATCATGACCTCACACAGTATAAAAACAGACTATTGTCAAAATTCTTCTTTATTTTCTAAAATTTCGCTGGGGCTTGTATCCCAAATAGTTGATTCGTGTTTTCTTACGCATACGTATCATGGTAAAAATATTCAAGCATTTAAGAAGCATTAAAAAACCTGTATATTGTGCATATTTATAATTTATTTCCTTTTATGAACTATGTTTAATTAGAAAACGTATGAAATTATGAATCGTGTAACGTATGAATAATTTTTTTCGCAATTGAAACAGTTTTGACTTAGTGACATTACGTTTTCTTTAAGAAATATATATAAAAAAAGAACATATTAATAGTAATTAAAGTCTCTATATTTGAAATTAAAATCCCTTAAAGTAATTGTCTATGCTTAGAAATATAAAAGTAAAGAGATATTTCAATGAGATTGAGTCAATAAATAAATTAGATTTCACTGTCAATTATGTAAGCCATTACAAATTAATAGAGATTCAAAATGTTTACATTTTCTTAAAAAACTTTGACATGAAAATTTGCGAATTATAACTTTGTATATAATAGTCCTTAATATTGGAAAAAGCATTCATTAAATTAAGCATGATAGTTTTTAAAATTAAAATTACCCCTAGAGATAATAATTCTTAATCCTACAATTATACAATTTTACGATTGACCATGTTGTTATACACTGGTGTGCAAAACTTAAGCAACAAGTGCGTTTTTTGTCATAACTCTACAAGAAATCATCCGATTGAAATGAAATTTGAATATGATGTACATTATTTTGTACTTAAACGATGGTAAAAGAATAATGGCGCAGAAATGAATATAAAGCTTAAAGTAGGGTATGGAACAAAAAAAGGCTTTATTTGACATATAGTGGTGTTACACATGATTGCCTGAAGAAGCGTAAGTACAAGTGGCAGATGTTCCCTAGTATGGGATATGCCCTCCCTTTACTGTAATTGTTGCTTAGCATCGTCTCTCCATGCTAAGCACCAGAATATCCAGGAGTTCTTGGGGTAAACGTCTCCATTCCTCCTTTAACGCATCTTTCAGCTGATGGGTGTTACCAGGAGGATACTGTCGTGTCGCAAGACGTCTCCCTAATGCATCCCACGCATGCTCTATGGGATTTAGATCTGGAGAGTAAGCTGGCCTATCCATTCGTGTGATATCTTCTCTTTCCAGTAGCTCTTGAACATTAGCAGTACGGTGTGACCGGACATTGTCATCCATAAAAATGAAGTCTGGTCCAATGGCCCCTCGGAACAGACGCACATGGGGTAGGATTACCTCATTGCAGTAGCGGTCTCCAGTTACAGAACATCGGTCGAAGATCTGAAGCTCAGTCCGCCCGTTCAACATAATGCCACCCAAGACGACAACTTCAGGACCACGGTAACGATCTCTTTCCGCGATGTTATTGGGATGAAATCGAGCTCCAACCTCTCTCCAGATCAACTGACGTTGAGAATCGCTTGTAGCACTAAAACGACTCTCATCTGTGAAGTGGACGCGACTCCATTGATGAGGTGTCCAGGTTTCGTGTTCTCTGCACCACTCTAAACGGTGCCGCCGATGGCTAACTTTTAAAGGTATGCAGCGTTCAGGAAGTCTAGCAAATAAGCCACCTTTGTGGAAGCGTCCGGCCACTGTAAATCTTGATACTTGTCGTCCTGTGGCTGTGCACAGTTGCTGAGATATGGCGCTCGCTGACTGAAAACGGTTTCTTTTCGCCTGGAGGACAATGTAACGGTCATCTTTTGGTGTTGTTTTCCTTGGACGGCCACCAAAAACCTTCCGAAGAGCTGTACCAGAAGTTTTAAAGGCATTCCAAGCACGAGAAACAACACTTTTGTTGATCCCGAACTCCTCGGCGACACTGGTCACACTACGTCCCTCCTCAAGCTTCACAATCATTCTTCCTCGAGTAAATTCGTCTAAATGATTTCTTGAAGACATGCTTCTCAAACAAATCACTTGCACTTGCAGCGAATGTCTTTAACTACGGTGCTCTTCATCCCTTTATCACAGCTTTGACCTCCGCGCGCCGACCCACAAGGTTTACGCACACTTACGTCACCTACGACGTTTTATTTCTAAAATTTGCATACAAATAATCTTTCTACTGAATTACGTGCATATTATACTGCAATTTCATGGCTATCTTATACTTTGTTGGGGAGCTGTGGCCGAAAAACCACTTGTTGCTTAAGTTTTGCACACCAGTGTATAATTTAAACTCGTTTTATCATTAATCTCAAAAACAAAAATAATGAAATGTTAGGTTTTTTTTTTAATAATCATTTCGGCATTTTTGATTAAGCAATATAGTTTTTTTAATTCAAAAATGCATAAAATGGTGAAATAAATATAGTAAAAATATTTTAAATATCTATTTTGGAAATTGAAATCTCCCGAACTAACTGTCAATGCATCGAAACGCAAAAACCAAGAGATGCTATTTTCTTTCATATTTATTTTTAAAAGAAAATACATGAATATCAACTTACAAAGCAGCAATCCGGTTTAGGAAAAACAAATACATTTCGTTTGAATCAATAGTGAATCGATATTCACTCAAATTCGTTTTTAGTTAAATTACACTTTGAATCAAATTATTTGTTGCTTTATACAAGCACTTGATTTTAAATTAATTTTCCCCGCAAAGCTTCCGATTTTTTTTCAAACCGATTTATTTAGTATAGCTTATTTTTTGTTGAATGTGCAAGCTTTTAAAGAGCGTATGTGTTTATATACACACTTACACATTTTTTTAAGGTCAAGTGCCATTGCCCGGTATATATATCCCCGGTATATCCTACACTGATGTTTTTTTAAGGTTCAATGCCACTGCCCTTTATGCATTTGCCCGGTATACCCTACAGCGATATTTTTTAAGGTTCAGTGCCACTGCCCGGTATGCATTTACCCGGTATACCCTACACTGATATTTTTAAGGTCAAGTGCCATTGTCTGGTATATATTTGCCCGATACTCCAAACACTGGCGTTTCCTCTGATCTATCGTCAGTAAGTATTAAAATATCGAATAAATGTAATTATATCCACGAACAAATTAATATCAAATCGGAAGTAATAAATATTTCGGACATTCACCAAAGTGACTATATGATTGTGAAGATTCGCCGGTGAAAGTCTACAACCACCGATTTCGGTCATTCACAGTAACATGCACATCATTTACATAATAACCTCATCAGGACGTTTATTTCTTACTTTGCTTAAATAGCATTTGTCATTCTATAGAATGCCTAGGCATTTTATACAATGGCTAAGGAAAGCATGTAAGACTTCTCATATTTCATACTTTGCCTAAAAACGTCCGGCATTATATATGTAATGCCGGCGTCTTATACTTTTTAGGGATGATACATGATTCTAAGCTTAGGTTATACGATCTAAGCGGTCGATTCTAAGCTGTCAGATTCTAAGCTTAATTATATCTTTATGTAACTTGAACGATTCTAAAATTTCCATATTTAAACTGTGTAGAATATCGAAAAAGTAACAGACTGGTTGGGTTAACTTTACAGTGATGATTATATTTATCTTAACTTAATGATAACTTTTTCTTTAGTTGTGCTTTTCTAAAATTTCCATATTCAAATTCTGTAGAATTATAAAATGTAGCAGAAGGGATAGTTTTACTTTATACATACCTACCTATCATCTTCACTTCGACTGGCACATAAGGCCACAAGTCTCTTTCTTCCAGACACTCCTATAATGAACCAATCCTCTTGCCTCCTCCGATAAATTTAGTTTTGCTTTATAGTGATGAAACATTTATGTTAGCTTAATGATATTTTTATCAAAGTTGTATGAATATGAAATTCCTTTTTACGAACTCTGTATAATAGTAATAAGTAATAGAATGGTGGGTTAACTTCATAAGGATACAATAAGCTTGTTCGATATTTCATTTTTTATTTTTTGTGCGAAATTAATTTTGTCTGTCAATAATTTATTTATAAAGAAATCATACGGAAACATTTAGAGAAATTTCCTTCTAACAGCTACTAATCATTTTACCAGAATAAATAATTACCAAGAATTTTAATTTGTTATAATATAATCTTAAAAATTTTGAAATTGTTTTCAGCAATCATCATATTAATACAAAAAAAAACTCTTGCTCATTAAGCTTAAATAAATTAATTCTAAATTTTTTCTTTAACTACGTAGCCTGTTTCAAAATATGGTAGCTGATTTATTTCTTTAATCAGTCAATAAGGTTTTTTTACTGTTACTAAATGAAAATGAAAAGAACGTAAATACATTAAAAGCATTCTAAATAGATTTGATAGAATATTAAAAACACTTAAATTAATTGCATACGTTTAAAAACACAAATGTATTGAAGCGCTACTGAAATCGAAATGATTAATAAAAAATGAACTCAATATAATTAATAGATTACAATTCAATACGGATTACTCTTATATTTCCCTTCAAAAACACATTTCTTACTAAAAAAATAAATCAATCACAATTTATGATAAAAAAAGACTGGTTCAATACTGGAAAAATATCATATACAGTAGAATAAGAAAGATATTAATACCCTTAACTTTTTTAATCCATTAAGTTTATAGGCTTATTATTTTTCGATTCAAATGACCTAAAACAGAAATTCTAAGAACTTGACTATATTTCGAGTTAAAAGTCCAAGTAAACCAGTTAAAAAGTAAAGTATTAATAGTAAGTGTTTATTCTCTGTGGCAAATTAAAACAAAAACAAGAAGGTATTTTTTTAATTATATGGAATATTTTTAATTATAAGTGCAACAAATAAGAAATATTATCTTAAAATCTTTTCGTTTAAAGCGGACGATAATAATGATTTCAAAAATAGAAAGTAAATGCACTTTAAATCATTTACGAGACGTAAGATGCTTACACAAATTCATAAACGTATTACTTTGCATAGCTTTAATATTTCCAATAAACCTACTTACTAATCGTAATATAAAAAAAGTTTTTTTCAAGATATGCATAATTTTAATAAATATTTCGTTGCTTATGATAACTTTTTTTCCGTTAATAATATTTATGAACGTAGGAAAACCAATTACATCTAAAAGATTAGGCTACCTGCTGGTTCTTATAACTACAACTGTTTTCCGTCTTTCCTTTCAACTTAAGTATCATCGAATATGGAAAGTGGTAAAAAATCTTAATAGACAATGCAAAATCACTGACATTGACTTGAGCCCAAAATATATAATTTTCTTGTCATTGTTGACCGTATTAAGTAATTTAGCTCTCATTATTATTTTTATGAATTGGTTTATAATGCCGTTAAATTCAGCTATCACAATTGGCTACACGGTAAATATTTTGAAAAGTTTTTACGCTTTTTTTCGATTTCTTTACGTATTTATTGCAGTCAGCTATCTAATGTTACCATTTAATATCTTCACCATATTTTATGTAACAGTCTGTTACCAGCTTAAACGTTTATTTCAGAAACAGAAATTTATAATGGAAACTAAAAGGGATTATTCTTATATTCCAAGCAGTTATCGTAAATCAGCATTATTGGTTGAAGTTATCGACAATGAATTATCGTTCTTAGTGTTTTTAACTGTTCTACATGATTACGCTATAACGTTTACAGCTATATCATCTTTAATCCATTCTATTGAGTTTATAAATTTGAAATTGGTAATTGTCACGTGGTGTTGGTTCACAAACCGAATCGTATCTTTTATTGCTCTTACATCATCAGCAGCTATGGTATCAGATGAAGCAAATGATGTTATAAGGAAATACTGCATGGCTGAAGAAAACTACTCTTCTGTGCTGAAACAGCAACATTTGTATTTATTCAAAGAGAAAATTTACTTGACAGTCTGGAAAATTGTTCCATTAACAAAAACCTTCATTTTAAGTACTCTTGGAATGATTGTAACTTATACATTACTAATTGATAGCCTCGAATTGTACTAAGAGCAAATTCTTGTTAGATGTATGTCTCGTTAATTGAAAGTGTCGATAATTCGCCAGTTTCTTCTAACTATTCTCCAAGTTTATTAAATAGCGTTTTTACATATCACCTGGTTCTCGCTCATACACCAAATCTGGCTTACAATCATCAGCTATAATATCAAAGGAAGCAAATGATGTTATATGGACACACAGCATGGCTCAAGAAAAAATACTTTCCTCTCTTTAAAAAACAACATTTATATTTATGGAATGAACAAATTTATTTGACATGCTGAAAGATTGTGCCAGTAACTAAAATCTTCAATTTAAGTACTTTTGGCATGACTGTAGCTTACACATTGTTGATTTTCAACTTTGAACTTAATAAACTCTTGTTATAAATACGCCACGTTAATTGAAAGTGTTGAAAATGCAGAGTTTTCTTCTAACCGTTCTTCATAATTATACAATGACTGTTTTTAATAAATATAACATTCTCCGGATGTGCACCTGGTTCTCATGCATAAACCAAATCTACCTCCTAATCGGCATTTATGGTATCAAGGGCAACAAATGATGTCATAACAACATGCCACATGGCTTAAGAAAATAACTTTTTCCGTCTCAAAACGTCATTTAAGCATTTGTATTTATTTAAAAAGAGATTTTTTTGACAGTCTGGAATATTATTCCAATGACAAAAAGCTTCAATTTAAGCACTCTTGTCATAATTGTAACATATACTTTGTTGATTTATAACCTTGAACTTTATTGGAATAAACTCGAGTTAGAAATACGCCATGTTGATTGAAAGTGGTGAGAATGCACTGTTCTTCATGATTATTCAGTGGCAATTTTTGTTATATTTTAAATTCCCTGGCTGTACAAAAGGCTTTGGCTGAAAAACCAATTTGTAGACTATATTTCAATAAAAAAAATTGCGTCTATAAGTATCGGAGGAATAATACGATTTGACAAAGAAATGCTACTTGACTGAAAACAAAAGTGTTTCGTATTAAGGCAACATTTGCTTTTATTCAAAAAGCTATTATATCTGTCTTTTTCTAAAATTGCACAAGCCATCATTTTAAGCATTCATGTCTTTATTGTTACGTAATGACAACCTGTTTTAAAGAATAACCTACGTTATTTACAATATTTAGCAAAAATTATGCTTTATTGGATGGAGGTTTCGACAATGCAATACTCTTTCTAATACTTTAATGTGCTCTGCGTGTTTATTTAATGACATTTTTCATCATTAAATTGATTTTTTTAAAAATTTTGCTAATAATTACCGTCTAGTGATTCTCAAACCATCTTACAGCCTTTCTTTCTAAAGCTGCGATAATGAAAAAAGCGAAAACATCTCTGAAAAAATACTGTTAAGTCGAGAAAAATTGTGCTCTGTACTGAGGAAGCAGCATTTTATATTCAACAAGAGGGTGTATTAACTGTATGGAAAATTGCTTCAAAAACTAAACCATTTATGTGAAGCATTCTTGGAATGATTGTTACTCATGCATGATGACCTCACACAGTATAAAAACAGACTATTGTCAAAATTCTTCTTAATTGTCTAAAATTTTGCTGGTGCTTGTATCCCAAATAGTTGATTCGTGTTTTCTTATTCATATATATAATAGTAAAATTAATTCTAAAATTTTTCTTTAACTATATAGCTTGTTTCAAAATATGGTAGCTTATTTATTTTATTAATCAGACAATAAGGTTTCTTTACTGTTACTAAATGAAAATTAAAAGGACGTAAATACATTAAAAGTATTCTTAATAGATTTGATAGAAGATTAAAAACGCTTAAATTAAATGTAAAGAAGTGTTACAGAAATCGAAACGATTAATTAAAAATGAACTCACTATAATTAATAGATTACAATTCAATATCGATTACTTTTATATTTCCTTTCAAAAACACATTTCTTACTAAAGAAATAAATCAATTACAATTTAGGATAACAAAGAGTGGTTCAATATTGGAAAAAATATCATATACAATAGAATAAGAAAGATATTACTACCCTTAATTTTTAATCCATTAAGTTTATAAGTTTATTATTTTTCGATTCAAATTACCTAAAACAGAAATTCTAAGAACTTGACAATATTTCGAGTTAAATGTCAAAGTAAACCAGTTAAAAAGTAATGTTTTAATAGAAAGTGTAAGTGTTTCTTAATAGTAAGTGCAAGTCAGAGGAAAATTAAAACAAAAACAAGAAGGAATTTTTTTAATTATACGGAATATTTTTAATTATAAGTACAACAAAAAAGAAATATTATCTTAAAATCTTTTCGTTTAAAGCGGACGACAATAATGATTTCAAAAATGGAAAGTAAATGCACTTTAAACTATTTACGAGACGTAAGATGCTTGCACAAATTCATAAACGTATTACTTTGCATAGCTTTAATATTTCCAATAAACTTACTTACGAATGGTAATATAAAAGAAGTTTTTTTCAAGATATGCATAATTTTAATAAATATTTCATTGCTTATACTAACTTTTTTTCCGGTAATATTATTTATCATCATAGGAAAACCAATTACATCAAAAAGATTAGGATTCATGCTGGTTGTTATAACTACTACAGTTTTCCGTCTTTCATTTCAACTTAAGTGTCATCGAATATGGAAAGTGGTAAAAAATCTTAATAGACACTGCAAAATCACTGCAATTGACTTAAGCCCTAAATATATAATTTTCGTATCATTGTTGACTCTGCTAAGTAATTTAGCCCTCATTATTATTTTTATGAGTTGTTTTAAAATGCCGTTAAATGCAACTTTCATAGCTGGTTCAGCGGTAAATATTTTGAAAAGTTTTTACCCAATTTTTCGATTTCTTTATATGTTTATTGAAGTCAGCTACATGATGTTACCATTTAATATCTTCACCATATTTTATGTAACAGTCTGTTACCAGCTTAAATGTTTATTTCAGAAACAGAAATTTGTAATGGAAACAAAAAGAGATTATTCTTATATTCTAAGCAATTATCGAAAAGCAGCATTACTGATTGAAATTATCGACAATGAATTATCGTTCTTAGTGTTTTTAACTGTTCTACATGATTATGCTATAACGTTTACAACAATATCATCTCTAATCCATTCTATTGAGTTTATAAATTCCAAATCGGTAATTGTTACGTGGTGTTGGTTCACAAACCGAATCGTATCTTTTATTGCTGTTACAACATCAGCAGCTTTGGTATCGGAGGAAGCAAATGATGTTATAAGGAAATACTTCATGGCTGAAGAAAACTACTCTTCTGTGCTGAAACAGCAACATTTGTATTTATTCAAAGAGAAAATTTACTTGACACTCTGGAAAATTGTTCCGTTAACAAAAACCTTCATTTTAAGTACTCTCGGAATGATTGTAACATATACATTACTACTTGATAACCTCGAATTGTATTAACAAAAAACTCTTGTTAGATGTATCTCTCGTTAATTGAAAGTGCTGATAGTACACCATTTTCTTCTAGCTATTCTCCAAATTGATTCAAAGGCGTCTTTACTACATATCAAATTCCCCGGATGTGCACCTGGTTCTAGCTCATAAACCAAATCTGGCTTATAATTATCAACTATGATATCAAAGAAAACAGATGATGTTTTAAGCACACACCGTATGGCTCAAGAAAAAAATACTTTTCTCTCTTATAAAAGCAGCATTTGTATTTATTGAAAAAGCAAATTTATTTGACATTCTGAAAGATTGTTCCAGTAACAAGAACCCTCAATTTAAGCACTTTTGACATGACTGTAGCTTATACATTGTTGATTTCTAATCTTGAACGTTAATTGAAAGTGTTGATAATGCACTGCGCTCTTCTTACCGTTCTTCATGTTTATATAATGGCATTTTTATAAATATAACATTCTCCGGATGTGCACCTGGTTCTCGTATATAAACCAAATCTACCTCCTAAGGAGCACTTATGGTATCAAAGGCAACAAATGATGTTATAACGACATGCCACATGGCTCAAGAAAAATACTTTTTCCGTCTTAAAACAGCATTTAAGCATTTATATTTACTAAAGAAAAGTTTTTATTTGACAGCCAGGAAATAATTCCATTAACTAAAACCTTCAATAAGGCCCTCTTGGCAGAATTGTAACTTATACTTTGTGGATTTGTAACTTTGAAATTTATTAAGAATAAAATCTAGTTAGAAATACGACGCCATTTTAACACTGGATTGTCCAAGAAAGTCATTTTGACTGATTTTTAATTTCAATTAAAAGAACAATGATCAATGAGGTATTTCATGACACAATTTCTTAAAATTTTGTGACTTTTTGTGCAACATATAATTTTTTTTATTGTTAATATTTACTAATAACTTGTTATATAACTGTAAATAATATAAAAAATATTAAAATCTAATTTCAATCAAATTTCTTTACACATTAGCTATTCTTTCACAATCCAGTCATTTTGACTGCTTTTGGGCAATAAAGGTATATACTAAGTTTCTGTCTTTCTAGTGTAAACTGAAAATGTTGATGATGAACTGTTTTCTCCTAACTGTTTTTCCTAACTAACTTGACTTACCTAAAAAAAAACTTTTTTTTAGGTAAGTAGGTTTTGAAATATTTGGTAGTGTATTGGACCGTTGTCCTATTTATAGGACAAACTAACTAACTAACTCAGTGGCGCGACAGCCCATTAAGAGGGCCAAGGCCGACTGTGCCCATCTCAGTTTTCTTGACCTTGGGCTCTGGGGTGCAGGAGCATATGTTCCGGTCAGGTGGTCAGCCGAACGCGGAGCCCCCAGTGTTAGTTCCCAAGCATGCTTGGTACTCATTTTATCGACCCACTGAAGGGATGAAAGGCTGAGTCTGCCTTGCCCGGCCCAAGGATCGAACCAAGGACCTGTGGCACAGCAGCGCGAAGCGCTACCACTCAGCCACCGGGCGTCATTTATAGGACAACGTCCTATAAATAGGACAACGTCCTATTTGTCCTATTTATAGGACAGTCTGTATATTTAAAAATATTAAATCTTTTTAAAATTTTTTTTATTTCATGTGCTTAAGTACCCTGTATTAATGAAGCTTTTAAAAATTTACGTTTTTCCTATCATTGTTTTAATGAGCGGTCCGATATGGGTTAAAGTATCGAATAAATGTAATTATATCCACGAATAAATTCATATCAAATCGAATGTAATAAATATTTCGGACTTTCACCAAAGCGACTATGTGATTGTTGACATTCACCAGTGAAAATCAGAAGTAAGGGTATTTAGCAAATATTTCGGACATACGCCAAGCGACTACGTGAAGGTTGACATTCACCGGTGAATGTCGACATTTTCGAGACTCCGGTCATTCACCGTAACATATACATACTACTTACACACTGATCTTCTCGTTTGAAAATAAAACTTAAAACAAAAAATACATAAACTTTATGAATAGTTCCCTAAAGGAAAATGTCTTATCGCTTTCCTCCTACCACTGCTTATATAGCAGAAAAGTGGGGACATTTAGGTTTTAATGGAATGATTTTAAAAAATCCCAAGGGTTGGGATACGTTATTAAATTGTATTAAAACTGAAGCTAATCGAGAGAAATTGATTTTAGATTTAAAATGAGCGACGTAAATATACCTGAGATCCATTCAAATATCTCCTGCAACAGAAAAAAAAACTCCCCTAAACTATTTTTTATGCGGACTAAATTTTTCCTTAAATTTTATTTTATTTTTCAAATTTCCGGAATAAAGTGGTAAAGTTTTAGAGGTGAACTAGAGGTGACTTAATGGTTGTAAGTATTTTGTGATCCTACTTAACTGACTATTTTTACTATTCAGATGATGCTTATTAAAAAAAAGTTAAAAAAACTCAACATATTGTTAAAACCCTTTCTTTGTTTCAATATCTAGTTAAAAGTTTCAATATCTATCTTGATATGTATTTTGTTATACTTACTTTTCAACTTTTTGTACCGAAATTTTTAACTGACTGCACAGGGTACTGCACAAAAATATTATTATATCATATTATATGTACACCCCCGCCAGATTTTGAAATTCACATAATTTCGAAATTTTAACCCTTTTTACTAAAGATATTTTCTGAAAAATTAAAGCCATTTTTAAATTGAATGTAATTTTTATATGAGCATTAGAGAAGTTGAAAGCTTAAAAAATAACAAGAAAAAAATATCTGTGCACTAAAGTTATGTTAACTGGATAACTTAAGAAAAAAAAGACGCGGTGCACCAAAACGGTTGTGCAGAAACAGCTTAATTTTAGTTTCTAGAATTTTGGATTATTTGAAAAGATCTATCGTAGATTTACTTGCACATGGATTGGATGGAACAGCAGTCAAATTTAGAGCAAAACTCATTACTATGCCGCTGTTTAAGCTGCATGCAAGATCATTACAATGGATCATGTTAGTTGCATGCATATATGGCAGTACTTTTACTTTCGTTACTTGTACCGCCGGTACAAGTAAAAAGTACGTACTTTTACTTGTACTTCGTTACTTTTTAAATTTAGTACTTTTACTTGTACTTTCGTTACTTTTTTAGGGAAAAAGTACAAGTATTTGTAACGGAAATTTTTTCTAAAACTCGGTAAGCTTTTAAAAAAAAAATATTAAATTGAAAAAAAAAAATGCTTATGTTTTTTTTTTTAATTTATAAAATTAATGTGCAATATACTCATACATGCATTCACAGCTAACTTCGTGTTTAAATACTTTCTGTTTCAACTTATACTGCACATTCAATTATTTTTTACTAGCTCAAAGATCACAAAGCTATCTGAAACCCTGTGTTTGCCTTGTTTATGTTTGTGCTTTTAAAACGCGTCTCTAAAGAGTAAAACAATCTTAAATCAATGGTAATTTAAATAAATAAAAATAATAAACTAAAAATTAAAATCAATAGATAAAATTTCTTTTTCGTGCAAATCCATAAAAAGTTTGAAATTAAAACTATATTTGATTTTAAAATTATATTATACGATTATATTATAAAATTGTATTATAATATTCTTTCGAATTTAAAAATAAATTTAAATCCATAACTTTCAAAATTAAAAACAATTAAATAAATGACAAGAATTTGGCAAAAACTTTAAAGAGCATAAGAATATTATTCAATAAAATTTTAGGTTACTTTGAATTTTCGATTTCCTAGAAATGTACTTTTAAATCGCTACTTTTTTTGCTTAGTACTTGTACTTTTACTTGTACTTTTTACTCGTTACTTATTAAAATAAGAACTTTTTACTTTTTACTCGTTACTTTTTTTAAAAATACTTGTACTTTTACTCGTTACTTTTTAAAAGTAACGTTGCCATATATGGTTGCATGCTAATGGTACCCTTAAGACATTAGTTACGGCATCTGGGTTTCAACTCTCTCTCTCTTCTATATATATTGTGTCCCTGCAAAGAAAATATTGACACATATGAGTTACCACCTACAGAAGTTTTTCAACAACTTAGCGCAGAATCTAAACACGTTGGATGTAAATGAATTAAGTACGAAACAAAAATATTTCTTTTAAATATGTCTGGTGATATGTTCTAGAAACTGTCCAAAAGCAGTGTAAATGCCAAAACAAGGAAACTCTTATTTTCCGGGTTGCTTCATAGTAGCGCCTACATATTTGATTTTATAACCCTCGTTGAACAGTCAACTCAAAAATTGGGTTTACGACAAATAATGTTCATTTCCGTAGCATTCTAATTTTGAACCCAGTTCAGATGGAAAGGGAACTCAAGTATCGGGAATACTGTATCAAGTATTGGGAGAAATTAGCCTTCGTGGAGAACTAAACCGAATTTGCGTTGGAAGGAGAGTAGACACTAGAAAATCTTCCATGGTTATCCTGACGGCAAGAGGACTCTAACACATGATCTGTCTACCACTAGGAAACTCTCACGTCAGCACTGTGATTTGTGTGAGCCGAGTGCGGAATTCGAATTGACCAGCCATCGATGGGATTCCAACTCATGCAGCCTCATCGGGAGGCGAGTACTCTATCCCCTGAGCTACCACAGCTCTAGTGTCCATTTATTGATATAATAGATCAATCACTTGAAATGGGGACTAAAATGGGAAAAAAACACTGGTTTCTTTCTTATTAAAACTAGGCTTTTGCGCACAGCCGGTTCGTAGCATTTGAGAATTTGCATATAGTCCAAGTTATCTCAATGATAATTTGTTATTTGTAATGTATCGTGCAATGCAAATAAACGATTTCATGCTCATCGAGAAAATCTACTTATTGCCTAAATTAACGGTAAATGAAATTGTGGGAGGACAGCAGATTTCCGAAAAACCCACAAGTTAAACTAATGAAATTCTTCGTGATTTTGTTATTCTACCTCTTAGTTTTAAGGTAAACTATAATGGATGACATTACTGACAAGGAAAACTAGGGAAGTGTGACTCGCCAATTTTTAAATAAACTAGTGGGATGTATGCCTTATGAGGAATAATTTTAGGGAGCAACATTAGTTTCGGCCCATAGAAGGTACTGTGAGAGATAAAAAATTATTAAGAATATAGAAAAATCGGTATTTTATTAATTGAATGCAGACTATTAGTTATTGTAATTGTCTCATACTCCAATTAATTTGTAATTAATTGGTTAATTAATTAGTTAGCAAACTAATAAATTAATTAATAAATTAATTAATTATTAATTAAATATTAATTAATTATTAATTAATTGTAAATTAATTAATTGTTAATTAATTAATTTTTAATTAATTATTAATTAATTAATTTATCTGCAATTACGTACTCCAATTAATTTAGAAAATTTAAAAAAAAAAATTAAAAAAATTTGATGTCAATTTTTTTTTAAAATTAACCTAACAGGTTTTTCCGAAAAACTACAGATATATAAAATTTTCGAAATAATTTTGACAATAAATATGCATTATATAGTACGTGAAAGTACCACAAAATTATTTGGAGTATGAGATAATTACAATAACTAATAGTCTGCATTGAAGTAATAAAATACCGATTTTTCCACATATTGAATTATTTTTTATCTCTCACAGGACCTTCTATGGGCCGAAACGAATGTTGCTCCCTATAATTATTCCTCATAAAGCATACATCCCACTAGTTTATTTCAAAATTGGAGAGTCACACTTCCCTAGTTTCCCTTGTGAGAGTAAAATTACAGTATCTAATACAAATACATAATCTGTCGAAAGATCAGTTAGATTAGTATCCGAAGACTCTTAAGGTGTCTGAGAAGCATAACGTTGTTATAAGCTTTACCCGCACTACATATAGATTCTGAAAACTGATAATAAATTTAAGAGAGACAGGAAAGTATAAAATGAAAGATATCGAGATCAAAAAATAACTGTGCACATGTTGAGATTGAAGGATGGGTATAAGTGATAGAGTTGAATTTCGATGCATTCACCATTCATAATTTTGCTAACATTTCGGTAAGCTAGCATAGATTCGCTTTAATTCTTTACAGCAGAAAGAATCTCTATATATATTTCTCTTACACGGCGACAAAAAAAGCCTCTTTACAACTCCCCGAATGGCAACGCTAGAAAATCGACCAATGATTGCCGCTAAAAATGTCACATGCCAAATTTAGCTGAGGTGGCTCAACGTATAACGCTTTTAAAAATGGAAACTGAAATAACCAGAGAGAGCATTCTCATCAAATGTGATCTCTTCCGAAATTCACCCTATCAGCTGAGGCAATCTCATACTATTAAGCTAGGCAGAAGTGAGTAGTCTTTGTCGATAGATCTCTATTTTAGTATTTTGTCGAAAGCGCTTTTTTTCACGAATTTATATATTACGAATTTATTTCACGATTTTTGATTTATATCACGAATTTATTTGTTTTATTATTGCTATTAGTTATTCATTGAAAAATGAGTCTCAGTCGTGCTGTTACGCTTTAAGATTTTATATTATAGCACATTTCTAATAAGTTTAACGAATTACATGTCATTCATTTGGATTCAAATTTATTTTAATGACTTAGTATTTACTGAAAAGATGTTTTCTTTTTTTTTAAAAAAAAAGTTGTTATATGGATTTGAATGATTGTTTTGAATTCTTGGAATTTTGTGTATTTGCAATGTACCTAAGTTAGTAGCGAGCGAAGCGAGCTTGCTTTGCAAAGCAAACCATATAAGATTGCGTAGCAATTTTGGAGGGTTGGTGAGCGTTAGCGAGCAGGGGGCACAGCCCACTAGTAGTTTTAAATACAATAGTGTTATTATAGAAATATAACTTATTTGCATGCAACATATTGGAGAATGAAAAATTCTTCTTGTATTTAACAAATTGTTGAACAGTCGTATTTCACCAAATATGACACCAATATTGACTGCCGCTCTATACGACCAAATTTGCTAGAAAGTGAAACTCAACTTTCGTGCACAGCAGGAGCACCGCTTCTTTCGGAAATCATTCACTACGCAACTGCTTTAACCGTTTGACGCGCATAAACGGTTTTCAGAATAAATACTGGGTTATTCATAATTCCCTCCGAGGTTTCGAAGCGTTATAGTAAAAAAACGGAGACGAATATGGCAAAAAAGAACCTATGAAATTATTCCGAAAGTATTCAAGTTTTAATTTAGTTTCGGAATAATTTCATATGTTTCTTTTTTTCATATTCGACTTCTTTTTTTTTACTATAACGCTTCGAAGCCCCGGAGGGAATTACGAATAAGCCCGTATAATAAAAAAAATGTAAATACATTCAAATTAAATGCATTAAAGATTTAAATAACATAAGTATTAAAAACATCATATTAATTTTTACTGCAATTTTCAGGTTTAAATCTATTTTCGATGAAATTTGTTTTACCATTAGCACCCCTAGTGCTGATGCTCAGCTGCATAACGTATATTTTCTAAATTGCTTTGTTTGAAGATATAATATTTTTTTTCGACATAAGAATGACAAATTTTTGTGAACTACCACTTTTTAGTGCAGTTGAACTGTTTTTTTCTTCTTGTAAGAATTGCTATTGAAAGACTTTATCCTTTCTTAAGACAGCTAACGTTGTATATACAAAAAAATATATCCTTGCCAAATTTGTTTTTTAAAGTAATATGTATAGGTTTAACGGTATACGTGATATTTTCGCATTTTAGATCTGAATAAAAAAACAAAGATGGTTTTTACCCTTTACTTTAAAAAAAAAGAAGAAAGGGTAGAAACACAGCTAGTTTCGAAAAGTTCCAATGCCTATCTTTGTGTTCATCTATAACCACGCATAGTACACCTCATTTCATATTCCACACATGGGTAGAAAAAGGAAGTAATAAAATGAGAAAAGAATACTGAAGTAAGTGAGTATCTCAAACATTTAGACATCCTTTCTGATTTAGAGTGATGTTATTGTTGAGAAGAAAATGTTTCTTCAGCATAGAGAATAGTTTTTTTGTTTATCCATTTACTTGAGGTCTTAGTTTTCCTTGTTTTAAAATTTTCTTTCTAAGTCTTATCAGATAGAAATAGGTTGAGTTGGGTTAAGGGAGACGTTTTTGTAAGATGGGCACTCTCCCATTATTACTGTTTAACATATTAGGTGATAAAATAGTTATCGTAAAAGTGTAGATAAGATAAATACACACATATTAGCAGTCATAAGGAAAAAAAATATCTCAGGTGGCCCAATATTTTTCTTTTATAAATCTTTCAATTAACTAAATTCGTATGAAATTCGTTAAGATACATACAACAATGAATAAAAATTCAACGCGTTATACTATACGACTTATAAGGGGAAAATACATGAAGAAATTAATTCTGGTAAAATTACTGTACCAAAAGGTACTGACATTTCTGGTAATAAAACAAAAATATTCAGTATTTAAACAATTTATTTAATAATTTTTATAGTTAATGCTATAATAAACTACCGAAAATTCTGGTTGTCAAAATTATCGTTCTTATTAGCACACATTTCGTTAAATATGCGAAATTAAAAACAAAATTCAACTGAATAAATTGTATTATGCCATGCTCTAAATTATCATGAAAAAAACATCAAATTTTATTCCATATTTTTAAATTTTTATTTATTTTAATTTTATCAAAATCATCACTGGAGAGATTCAGAAAAATTACAGTGCTTTTTTTGTGTTCCCATAAAGTCAGAAACACGGTATATTTTACCGTATTCTGGCTGTTTTGACCGTACTTTTTTCTTTGGTGTAGTGTTCGTAAAATTGAAGATAGGTTACACACAGGATGACAGGAAAAAAAGTCCTAAAATAAAGAAACATATCATTCAAAGTTCCACAAACTTTTTTTAAAAAATAGGTATTTATATTATAAAATAGGAATGAAATTAGTTATCTAGACAATATTTAATTTGCACGTAGGGTTAACGAAGATCGTTAAGAACTTAGGGTTTCAAGTTAGATTAGTATTAAAGTGTAAAGGTCCGTTCGGTTGGGAGCTGGGCCCATGTCCGAGAGTTCGTGGGTTCGAAACCCGCCGGCCGAACACTACCCGTGTAGTAAAGTGACTGATGCACGTTAAATCTGTCGAGTCGCAAAAGTCCTTCATGTTCCCACAACAAATCAATACCTCTGGGGGTACTGGATTATAGATCGATCGTTCTCTGATTCAGGTACGATCTGTGGATGAATGAATGTATGTATGAATGGGTCCGCCCTATAAACGGGTGTGACGTATGGTGCGAAAGAAGTCGAATTCTTGGCCATAGATGGCGACACTGAAAAAACAAGAAACGCACACTCTGCCTTAAATTTGCTCGGTTTCACCAAGCAGGCTTGTCCATGTGGCAAGTGGCATTAGAAACAACACAACAACACATTAAAGTGTAAACATCAAGTAAGTATCAGTTGCACTCAAGGAAAGCAGGGTTTCTAGAAGCTCCGGTCTCACCCTCAACCTTTCAATATTACAGTGATATTACCAATGGTAATAATGGAACATTGCGAGATCCTATTTGTAAAAACCAAATTCTTGAACCAGGAGGAATCATTGAAGAGCTCGAGAAATATCTTAAATAAAAAATCTTTTTTGATAAAAATCAGAAACTTTATGTGTGTTCTTTTAAAACCACCTTTAATTTTGCTAAAATCAACAATTTGTATGACACAGATAGATTATTTACTGTCATATTTAGCCTTGTTGGTCATACCAAATGTCACTTTCGTTTCCTTTTTTTTTTAATATGATAGAGCTATATCTTCCTCCTGTTTTCATTCTTGAATGTCTGTTCCATAAGATTGAGATACATAAAATGATGGTTTAGAAACCAATCGGATTAACTTTAAGTTTGTGTTTGTCTTCAGATTATATCATGTATTTCGAATAACGTTGATTATAAATTGGGATCAAAAATAAAGTTACAGAATATAATTATCATTGAGCAGTGACTAGCATAGTGGTTAAGTCACTGTACTGTAATTGTGAAGTACTGGGGTTCGACCAGCAATATAGCCTTGAAGCGCAATATAGCCATCTGCGCTTGAAGCGCAGCTTGCGCACAATGCTGACCACATTGCTACAATTATTGTGTTGGTCACAGAAATGTAGAGCCTTAACCTAAGTGACCTATCTGGCCCTTAACTGGCTATTGTAGGAATGATTTATTACTTTTTTTTGCCTCAGAAAGTAATATAATGGTAATTTTTAGAGACATGCATGATTTTGGAAGTATGGCTGTATACGCACTTCGGTTTTAGACGCCTAGAAATTACGCTTGGAAACAAACTTTTCGATGCGTATATATAAATATTTGCTCTTTCTTTATTTGGGTGTGGTGACATCCAAACTGAAATTAGCTTCGGTACTAAAGCTAAATATATTTTTAAATAGCATTTCTGGTTGATATTTGGTTAAAATCTCCAAGCTTAAAAATGTTATATATAACAGGGGGTCACGCAAATGCTGTGGCAAACTTCTAACAAAGTTAGTTCATATCAACAGAATTAAAACTGAAAAAGAACTCAAGCCTGGAATGCATTGTCTTACGCAGCTAAAGGCGATTACCTATTATAACCTGTTCAGAAGCAAAAGAAAAATACAGCTTATTAAAATTAGGCATTTCAAGCGGCGCATAGCAATAGGGGGTTCCTAAGTAATTTGCGGGTTCCTAAGTTACTTGCGGGTACCTAAAATACTTGCGGGTTCCTAAGGTACTTGCGGGTACCTAAAATACTTGCGGGTTCCTAAGTAATTTTAATCCAGATTATGTGTCGTTACTTTTCTAGAGTTTTTTTGCAACGTTTATGCGATAAAAATCAGAAACATGATGTGAGATCCTTCGAAATAATTTTGTCAAAATCAACAGTTTGTAGAACACAGATATGTTTTTTGTAGTAAAATGTTTGTTGGTTAACCTTGTTAACTCATTAACCTTGTTGGTCATACCAAATGTCTCGTCGTGCTGTCTATAATGTCCCAGTAAAAATAAAAAATATATATTTACCAAAATTATTTGAATACTTTTTTTTTACTTTTAGACTTTAATTTAGTTAATCTATTGTAATTTCTATGACAATATTTAATACTGATTAGAATATTTTCAACTGCAATGCAAAAAATTCCTGGCCAAATTAAGCTGAAAAGTACCGACACTTAGAGTGCATCAATCGTAAAATTCATTTTTTTAAAGTAAAATATTATACTGCAATTTTTACAGTAATATTTATTTAATTCGAGTGGCTCAGTTATTATTACTGTAAAAATTGCGGTGTATCATATTTTTATTTGGTCGTTATAGTTTCTGGAAAAAGCGGATTTTATGATAAAAAGTACTAGCACACTGAGTGCTGGAACTTTTTACCGGCACTCACAACGCCTAGTTTTTAACATTGTTTGATTGATTTAGTATAATTTACTTTATGATGTGCATGTAATTTACATTTGTTATACTTCATTTCAAATGCTGCATATAACTTTTACGTTAGATATGGTTAAAAAATAACAGCGATTTTTTTCTCTACATTAAATTTAAGTAAAATAACTATTTTCTTGAAAATCATTTCATAGAACTTTGCACCCTTTATATTTACTTCCTTGAAAGTAAATTTTCCATTATGCTCTAAAGTTTGCACTATAAAACATAGCTTCTAGCCATTGTTAGGAAAAGAAAAAGAAAAGAAAAGAAAACACAGAGAAAAAGTTCGCACCCTAAAAATGCAATAAAGTAGGAGACAGCTTTTTCACTAACATCTTAAGCAAAACTAAGGGTTTTAGTTTTGTGTGTGTTATTGTGCACTTTCACCGGAGTTTTAGAATACAGAACTGAACTAAATTTTTGTTTTCAGCCGTTTGAAATAAATTCAGAGCGATTTTCAGACTTTTCTGATTATTTTCATTTATCTTTTTTTTATTAATATTTTATCAATACAAATTGCTCTCAATGTATTTATTTTAGTATCTGAGGGGATTTATCGTTTAAACAGTTTAAAGTATACAATAAAACCTTTTTTTTGTGCAGTGGATAGGGATCGCATAAAAGAAATCGTACAAAAAAAATTCGAAAATTTAATAAACTCTTACATATAATACGAGGGTTGCTATTTATATTTCTGGCCTAATAATGAAAAATCAAATATGCAGGATCGAAATTGGTTTTATTGTTTTTCAAAATATTCTCCATGATGATCAATACACTTTTGCATGCGTTTGAACCAATTTTCAAAGCACTTTTTCCAGTCCGATTGAGGTAACTCCAAAACATGCGTTTTGAATGCATCAACCGCTTCTTCGGGGGTCGAAAATTGTTGTCCACGTAATTTATTTTTGATGTGTGGGAATAAGAAGAAGTCATTGGGTGCCAAATCAGGGCTCGTAAACATCGGCGGATGACCCATCAGTTCGATCTTTCGCTCCGTCAGAAATGCCTTTGTTTGAATCGATGTGTGAGAGCTCGCATTGTCATGATGAAGAATGATTCGTCTGTTCTTCTGTTGTTTTTTGAATTTCTCCGATGACTTCTGGCAAACAAATGGTCGTGTACCATTCAGAATTGACAGTCCTGCGTTGCTCTAACGCCACTGTTGCCATATGACCGTTAATGCCGAAGAAACAGGCAATCATTTGTTTCGATGTGCTTCTTCCTCGAACAACTTTTGTTGGTTTTGCCTCGTCTTGGAAGACCCATACAGTTGATTGCTGTTTTGTTTCCGGCTCCTATGCATAGATCCATGATTCGTCACCTGTGCAGATGTTATACATAACCTTTGATGTACCTTGATCGTATTTTTCCAACATTTCCTTGCACCAATCGACGCGAGCCTTTTTTTGAGCGTTTGTCAGATTATGCGGGATCCAAAGCGAAAAAAAAAATTTACGCTCAAATGTTCATGCAATATTTTATTGATGCTAGTCATACTAATGTCCAAAGACGCCTCTATCTCACGGTATGTCACATGACGATCTTGCTTTATCAGTTCACGCACAGCATCCATCTTTTCTGGCACAACAACGGATTTTGGACGACCTGCACGGGATTCGTCCTGGATCGAACATCGACCACGATTAAATTCGTTATACCAATTTTTTACAGTGCTGTAGGAGGGCGCTTTATCGCTGAATAAAGAATTAAGTTCATCGAAGCACTCTTGTCTTGACAATCCACGTCGAAAATTATGAAAAATAATGGCACGAAAATGTTCACGATTCAATTCCCTTTTTTGAAAGAGAAGAACTTTTCAATTTACTGTCAACAACACAAATGAAGCTATAATGGTAAATCGTCTGCTGAATTTATGTTTAAAAATATCAAACTTTCGATTAAAATCGTCTGCGGTCGCCTAGCAACACTTACTGTGGCCAAGGACAGAAATATAAATAGCAACCCTCGTAAACAACTTTGTACGATATACTACTTAAATTATTTTTATGCGGTGGTTAGGGACCGCAAAAAAAAAGTCGGACTTAGAAAATACATTAATGATTTATGAAGTAGATGAGAGAATGCTTTCAATTAAATTGAATAATTAAATTAGACTTAAAGAAATTGTAAAAATATTTAATTCTTCATTGTGCATATACATGGAGAAGTTTTCAAATTATACGTTTAATAGTTTGCTGCTATTCATTGTAATCCAAAACGCGCATCTTCTTGTGAGATGAATTGCCTGAAAATCGCTTTCGTCGCTTGAAGATAGGATTTCAATTGATCTGGTTTTTGGTACCATAAAGTCAGTGATCAGTTTTTGGGACGACGGTCGACTGGTCAATTAATCTAACAAATTCTTTAATCTAATAAAGAACTTACGAGGACGTCGCTTTCATTCAAAAGAAGAGATTGATGTGGCTATAAATGCATTTTTTTTCATTTATTCCAAGAAGTGAATGGCTTGAGGCATTTAATCTGTGGAAAGCTCGACTACAAAAGTACATTGATGCTGCAGGAGACTACTTTGAGCACTCCTAAAATTTTGTAAGTGTAACTTTAAAAATCTAGTTGTATCTCAAAAATTTCAGAACTGATTCTGGCTTGTCAGAAGATTGCTTGAAATAAATGAACAGAGCATCGCGAAGTCCGGATGCATCGTTGTCAAGGAGACCACGTAATCAGAGTTCGTCCACAACACGTAGGGGAGAGTCGGGTAGCCCCGCCCACAGTCAATTTCATATGTATAGAATATTTTTTCAAGTCAATGGGCCATCGGACATTAATTGTTGTATTAAAAAAAGATTATTTTCAAAGTTTCAAGTATTTATGCAGCAGTTAACATGGTAAACAATAGTTTTGAAAATATGATGAATACAGTAGTCATGAAATTAAGAAAAATCGGTTGAATGTTTCGATTAAACTTCATTTTAATACCAAAAAAAATTTTTTTCTATACATACAACATTAAAGTATGTAGTCTTAAGTTTAATTTGCACGAAGAAAGAAGTTTATATGTGAAAAATTGTTCGAGTAATTACAAATTTACAAAAAAAATTGGATTTTGGGTAGCCCCGCTCACATGAATGTTGAGTATCACAGCCCAATTTTATTTCGTCGATAAATGTACGGTTGCAAAGATTATTATTTTATTGCTTCAAATTTGAATGTTATATGCATTTTTAACAACAAATATTGTTGTTATTAAATGATAGAATTCACTAAAAGTATATAAATATGTAATAAGTAAAACAATTTTGTGATAAAAATGATAAATGAGGTTTATCTATTGTCAATACATTGGTCACTTTCTTTTACACCTGAAAAAACAGTCAAAAAACATAATTTTTGTAACTGGGTGGGGCTACCCGACACATTTTGAAAAGAGCTGAAAAACATGTTTTTTTAAATTTCTATTTTTTTAAGTTAAACTATTCTTTTTTTGGTTTATTCCTTTTGCATTATTTAATTAGATGGTAAAGCAATAGAAACATACAAAAATATTGATTATTACTCAATATTATACAGACATATAAGCAATTCTCCTTAAGTGGGCTACCCGACTCTCCCCTATATGTACATTGATAGGAAACATTAAACTGGTGCTAACGCCGCTAAGATTCATATACCGCATAAAAATAAATCGCACTGAAAAAATCGCACAAAACCAATCGCACAGAAACAAAATCGCATAAAAAAGGACCACACAGAAATAGGTTTTACTGTACTCATTTGTCATTTAATATTTTTTATATGCGTTGTTTTAAGATGCAAAAAAAAAAAAGAAGAAACAATTAAAAAAAATTCAAATTCGGTCAATAAGCACCAGAATTACTGAGCAGATTTTAATGATATTTGGCGTGAGCGTAGATTTAAACAATAAAAAAAAATCAACAATTGTAATACAACTTTGTATTATTGTGTGTAACATTCCTCGGAGTCGAAAGGTAAGGAACAGTGGTCAAAAATTAGAACTAAAAAATGAATAAATAAAAATAAATAAATAAAAAATAAATAAATAAAAAATAAGTAAATTAGGTTAATGTCGGACATGGTCCAATTCTTACAGATATGTAAGCCTCATGAAATAAAACAGTTCAGTTATTCCTGTTCTATTCTGACACTAGATTGTCTTTAGAGAGGGATTGTGAGTTCTAATTGCAATTCCAGAAGAAGTATTTTATCATTTTTCCTCTTTTAAATCCTTTAAATAGAATTATTGATTATTGGTGCATAAGTTTCAAATAAATGCAAGTTCAGCACATTTTAGGTCTTGTTTAAAAACCTTTCACTAAAATTAATAAATAAACAATGCCAAAGCACATATTATCATTGCAGTATGCCATGGCTACCGCATTCATAAAATTCAGTATAACTATTTATTTTGTAGTTGTTGCTTTGCGTTTCTCGGTAGTAGTGGTAGTTTATTTACGTCCCACTAGAGCTGCATATTAGGATATTAATGATGGTCTAGGGAGCTTCCTGAGGATGGTCTGAAAACATACCTCACATTTTTGATCTTTTTCAGAATGGATGGCTTACCCAGATAGGTACATTAAGAAAATTTCGGGCTCAAATTACGGTATAAATTACCAGGAATATGGGTGCATCATCATAAAATCCAATTTTTCGTAAAATATTATACCATGATTTTTACTTTAATATTTATTTAATTAGAGTGATTCAGAAATTTTACCGTAATTAATTCTGCGAAAAAAACGGTATATCAGATTTTTTGTTCCGTAACAGGTTTCGGTGAAAACGCCACCACCATGAGTATTGACATTTTTTGTCGTATTTTGGCCGGGAATCATTTACAGTGTAACCCGGTGACCTCTGTGAGAAATAAAGCAATTTATGTTAGAGTAGTTTAACAAAAACTGATATCACAAACTCTCGGTCTTTTCGCAGACTACTCAAATAGTCACTCGCCCACTCACTGACAGCTGTTCTGCCAGTGATGTTTGACTTATGAATTTTACTGGGAACTGTGTCTTTACGATAAGTTCACTGTGGGACTACGCTTCTTAATACTTCGCTTTAAATATTTGAAGAAAAAAAGTAATAAGGACAAGCAAAGATTTGCAAAGGGAAAGTAATTTTTTCGACACAAAGAAAAAATATTTGTGCTGACCCTTACCTAATTTTATGGTTCTCAACTATTTTTCGAGCAGTGGTAGAATAGAAACTTAAACTCATTCTCTATATGTTCTTAAAGAGTGCAACATGAAGAACAGTTTGAAGAAAACTACTTTAAATTTGTAATATGCCCAGTAGAAGACCTTTCTGAGCCAATCAGCAGCATTATCTTAATAAATCAAAATGTGTTGCGACATAATCGCTTATAAGAATTTGACTTACCAAATGTATAGCAAAATTTGATTTTGTTATCAAATGGCACCAAAGACCTATACATTACTGAGCACCCATTGTGAAGAACTGGAACTCGACCAACAGCAAATCTGTGTAAAGGCGGCTTGCACACAATGCTGACCACTTTCCCACAATCATTGTATCGGTAATGGAAATGTAGCTCCTTAGCCGTCGTGACCCGTGACTGTCTGTTGCATGAATAATTAAAACTTTTTTTTGCTTTTGAAAGTAACATTATGTTAATTTTCAGAGACAAGCATGATATAGGAAATGAGGTTTAAATTATGCTAGAAAACAATCTTTTTGTTGCATTTATACAAATACTTGTTCTTGCCTTATTCGTGTGTGGGGATTTCAAAACAGTAATTAGCTTCAGTATTAAAGCTGCAGATATTTTTTAAATGTCATTTCTAGTTTTTATTTGTTTAAAACTCCAAGTTCAAAAATGCTATATATAACAGGGGGTCACTTATTTGTTGCGACGAAGTTCTAACGAAGTTAGTTCACATCAACAGGATTAAAATTGCATGCAAACCCAAGCCTATAATGTGTCTCATACGTGGCTTGAGGCGATTACCTATTAAGACCTGCTCATAAGCAAATGAAGAAACAGCTCATAAAAATGAAACTCCCCTAGTGGCGTGTGACGATATCGCTGGGTATTTATTCGTAAGTTATTCCCATCCTGATGATGTGTTCGAGCTTCCCAAGAAGTTTGTAGCAATATTTACGCGACCCCCCCGTTTATATAATGATTCTAAATTTGTACATTTTGAAAAAAAATAGACTAAATGCCATTTAGAAAAACTGTAGCTAGGGGAAGGATTGCAGATTTGAGATCAGTTAAAAAAAATCTCATTGAACAGAAAAAAAAGTTCTCCGGTATTATTTCTTTCAACACTTCCTCTTCAAGCATCTCACAGATAATGCCCATTTTTTCCACAAATGCCATGAATTGAAAAAAGAAAATGTGTATTAAAACAAAACGAACGAACGAAACGAAATGGAATTGCTGCTACAATTTATCAGAAATCTTACGAATTTAGTTGCAGAATGTCACCAAGTCATTTGGAGACGGATAAAAGACAGTGTTTTCTCTTTGCTTGTTGACGTCAGCGTTTTTAAAAATTTAATTTGAGAAGAAATAATCTTTCACCGAGTATTTAATTCTATAGTTTTCTATTACTTGAGGACTTTCTTAGGTTAGTGAAACATCTTCTTGCACTTCTTTTTAGTTAATGTTTAAGTTATTAATATTATTATATGTTTTATATATCAAGTTATTATATGTTTTTTCTTGTATTTTCAACACTTTTATTGTTGGTTGATTTCATTCACTTTGATGTTTTAAGCACTTTTAATTTTTTATTTTATTTATTTTTTTGATTTTGGGGTTTTTCCTATGTGTATCAATCTTTTAAGTTTTGATTTTACTTTTCTGCAGTTTTGTAGTGTTTAGTTCACGTGACAACGGGTGAAACCCTTATCCGCAAACTCCTTTGGGGGTAGGTCGGTTACTATTGGTCTTAAGTTATTACAATATGCTTTATATCACGTTAAAAATAAACTAAACCTTTCTTTTCCCTTCTGTTTAATGGCGTTGTTGGAGAAAGATGGACATGTGATGGCAGCTATAGTACACAATACTAGAACTACCAAGAAGCTTACATATGTTTCAGATGCAAACGATGAGGTTATAAAGCATTTAATATTGCATAGTAATATTGTCCTAGAAAAATTGTTATAGGAAGTATAGAAAATTTTCCATAGATAGAATACAGATATAGAATATAGATAGGAAGGATAGGAAAGAATAACTACTGAATCTATATAGAATATCATCGATGGAAAATATTATCATAGAAATATTATGTTAAATTGTAGGTGTGATTACTGATATTAAATCAGATCAACTAGTTTAATTTGTGATCAGTTCCGAAGATAATCCTTGTGCTCCTTATTTTTAGAACAACCTGCAACGTGCCTCAGGGGAGGATGGTCATAATAGTAATTTGATGCTTTAGTAAGTATTTTTGTCTAGAAAACGAGTTGTTTTCCATCATATCTATCTATCTATATCTATATATATATATATATATATATTTCTTTTACATTAAATTCTGAAAGAGTTTATCGATTTGACTTTTGGACAAATAAATATTACTACATATTCTTTTAATTCTGCTCATTTCATTCACTCTTTTTTGTGGATATAATTGTGTGGGCTGATGAAAAGATTATGTCTTTTTTTCCGGTTTTTTTAAATAAAATTTAATACTTTTTTTTTCTTAACTGTTGTTTGTTATTTTTTTACTTATTATTCCCCCCCCCCCTTTTTCATATGTCTATAATTTTTCTTTGTTTTATCTTCATTTTGAACTTATCTAATGAGTTCTGCTTACTTGCAGCTTATCAGCTTATGCGCAATATTGAAACTTATTGCACACACACACGCACGCACGCACACACGCACGCACGCACACACACACACACACACACACACACACACACACACACACACACACACACACACGCACACACACACACACACACACACACACAACAAATAAAATAGATTGCAAAAAGTAAAAATAACATGTAAATACAGAAAATAAAAAAAAAATAAAAAATAAAAAACAATAAAAGGGGGCTATAAAGCTAGTAGCAAAATCAGATCAACTTACACGGACAGAAAATTTTTCAAGAATGATTTAAAAATGTTTTCTCAGAAAGATTGCCAGATTACAAAATATGAAAACAAAAGATGAAAACAAAAGCTCATATTGAGTGCAACAAGAGGGTAAATATATATATATATATATATATATATATATATATATATATATATGGTGAGAGGACTAGGTCTGTTATAAAAATGAAATAACGAAGGTTTATCGTATCGATATTTATTATTTTCAAGTTCACGTAAAAAGTTTCAAATGTTGAGAATCAAGAAATGCAATATTTTAGTAATTTAGTAATTATACTGTATATTGTAAAAATTTATTTTGCATACTAAGTAAACAGTGTAAAATCTTCTTCTCAAGAAATCTATGGATATAGGAATGATACATAGAATGTAAAACGAACAAGTGGGGAACGTGTTGAGAAAGAAACATTTTATCATTTTTTCCATTCTTAAATCTTTCTCTGCACAAATATAGATTTTTTTTTGCATCTACGCCACATACTTGCAAGTCCAATGCATTTTTAGTCATTGTTCCAAAAAAGGACACTGAAAGTAATAAATGGACAATACTGAAGCATATATCTTATCCGTCCAGTATATCGCGTTTATCTATTTTATAAAGGTCTGTAGATCCATTAAGTTTAGCATTTGTTTTCTTACATTGCTTGATACTACGTTTTAAACAAATGGATATAAAATAGAATAAAAATGTTTGCAACAAAGAAATTCTTTTTCAATAAACAAAATCCTAAAGTTATTTTTTCAGTCCATTGCTAAATGTTTCAGAGAACAGATTTATATTATCAAATATTAAATAATAAATAGATCATCAGAAATCACGAATCAAAGACAAAGATGGCGCAGCATTCTATATGAAGTATTAATTAATAAAAGCGAAATTTATAAGATAGTATGTATTGCATAAATTTTCCCTAGTTATTTGAACCATCTTTCAAGCAAACCCCTGGTCGTAACTAATAATCCCTAGACAAACCCAGAGTCATGCGTGGATACTAGTGACATGCATGGTATATAACTATTCTTACGTCTTCATTCAGGTATTTCAGCGCTGTGGACTTTTACTCATACTATTTTGGTTTTATTGGGGGATCAGGACTTTATTGTTTCATAAAAGGGGTCATCTTGAATTTATATTGCACATTATGACTGAAGGAGACACATTGAAATTTTAAGACTTATTTTTAATGAAGATAATATCTTGAAGCTACACTATTAGAAATTTCATGGAAAAAAAATGGTTAAAACACAAATTATATAAATGCTATTACACCATGCAATTGTTATTTTATCATATACAAGTAAAACAGTCAAAAAACCATAAATATGATGGTATTCAAACTGTTAGCTGTGAAAAAAACCCATCTATTAATGGCTTCACGGAATACGGTTAAACAACCAGAATTTTATCGCACCAACTAAACCCACCTTATAAAGCCACTTAGTTCCTTGCAGCTGTGTACATGTTATGTGTGCATTATCTCAGAGGGCTAATCTGTCATTCTAAAGACCGACAGAACAGGGGTTCGAATCCCAGCGTTGACGTCACTATATTTCTTTCATATTTTTCCTCATAAAGAGTTTCCAGTGTCCGGCGCTCCCAACTTGTGTCCATCCCGCTCCAATGACCATTACCTAGCAGAAAGCCTAGATCAAATTTCCAGCTAAATCTCTTTTTCACGATTTTAGCATCAAGCTAATCATAAATAGTTTAAAAAAAACGTTTAGTTTTGTATTTATGGTCTTATTAGTTGTAAACGATTTCAAAGCCGTTAGGGCAAAAATATTTTTACCGTAAACTTTACGGTTAATTAGACGGACAGACTGCTTTCGGTTATTTTACCATAATTTTAGAAAGAAAATTTTAGCAGTGTATAAAAATATTCTGACTAAAGAGGTTAACATAGACAAAGCAAAATATATCAGTACAATGGTTAAAGAAACATCAAAAAGTAATTTCGATTTATCAGCATAATTTAATCAAGAAAAAGCAAAACAAATACTAAAAATAAAAGATAAAAAAAAAAAAACATATAAAAGAAGAAGAGAAAAAGGCGTTATACATTTGCGATCAACTTTTAGCGATGATTTAAAAATATTACCGAGCCTAAGTAGTCATATTAAATAACATAAAGTTAAGGTAGTATGAATTAGCTGCATAGTTTGATTTTATTTGGTTTCTCAATCACTAACTTGCCTTAAAAATTAAATAAAAAAGTAAAATTACTTAAGAATCAAAGTTAACTATCTATTAAATATCATATAATATCTTACAAATTGATTAAAAATGAAATGAAATTTACATAATGTAATGATTAACTTTTATTTAATGCAGTTAGTTTTTTGTAAAAAATATATTTCTCTCCCCTTTTCCTTGATAGATTTTAGAATCTTAATTGTAGGCTTCAATTATGAATAATTCAAATTGCATTCCCCATGTAAACTTTCTTTAAGAAGAAAAATCATTAATAAATATTAAATACAAACATAATTATATTCATTGTCATTAAATAAAGCTTATTAAAATTTTAAATTTTTTGATCGTAAGTGTCCTTTAGCACAAAACATCTGGGATTCTTAACCTCAGGAGACACATAATAGATTCGCTCTTTTTATTACGATTGCTTGTTTCCTAATAACACCGATTATATTTTTATAATATGGGCGACTCTGCTCTACCGCCGTGGCCGAGAAGAGAGTAGCAGTTCTGGCACTCCTAGCCAATGGGACATTAGCCATGGGACTAGCCACATTAAAAAATAAATATTTCTATAATATTTTTTTATCCTGCTCAGAGACATATCATATATTCAAAAAACGCAGCAAACTATATTTCTTATCACCTGAAGAGTATTCCTTACTGTGAAGATCAAATTATTCAACAAGTAAACTTATTTAACAACATTCTTAAATGTCTTAATCAATGAAGAAAATCATCACCATAAATTGAATTTCAAATAGGACTTTAAACATGTCTTTTAGTACAAAACATCGGGATTTTTATCGTCAGTAGACACATAATAGATTCGCTCTTTTGTTACGATTGCTTGTTTCTTAATGACACCAATTATATTTTTATAATATTTTGTTTTTCCCGTTCAGAGGCATATCATATAACTAAAAACACGCAACAAATTATATTTCATATCACCTGAAGAGCATTCCTTACCGGGAAGATCAAAATATTCAGCAAGTAAACTTATTTAAAAACATTCTTAAATGTCTTAATCAATGAAGAAAATCATCACCATAAATTGAATTTCAAACAGGACTTTGCAGGACAGAGTTCATTCAGTACAAAACATCGGAGATTTTCCTCGTCAGTAGAGACATAATAGATTCTCTCTTCTTGTTACGATTGCTTGTTTCTTAATAACACCAATTATATTTTTATAATATTTTGTTTATCTAGTTCAGAGACATATCAAAAATCTAAAAAACGTAACAAACTATTTTTCTTATCACCTGAAGTGTATCCCTTACCGTTAAGATCAAAATATTCAACAAGTAAATTTATTTAAAAACATTCTTAAATGTCTTAATCAATGAAGAAAATCATCACCATAAATTAAATTTGAAACAGGACTTTAAACGTAAGTGTCATTTAGTACAAAACATTAGGGATTTTCATTCTCAGTTGACAAGTAGATTCGCTCTTTTCGTTACGATTGCTTGTTTCCTAATAACACCCGATAAGACTTTCCGGTTAATTAGATTTGTTCTCTACGAGTCCCAAGCGAGCTTAATCTTAATTCTATGTGACTAGCTGATTTGTTTTCCAATCCAAACATACTGAGAGATTATCAAATAGTTTTATTAGAACTAAACATCAGGAATAATTACTAAAAAAGGAATTGAATATTGTCAAGAAATTCAATTTTATTTATAATTCCTAGAATTTTGAAATTATTGTTCTCCGATTTTTTCTTAGATTATAAACATTTATATTTTTATAGAAACATTAAGGATGTGATCTATGCAAACATTAAGGAAATGTAAAATGTTTGCAGAGATTGGAGAACTCTCTATCTTTCCTAAATTATAGTAAATTAATCTTTTGATACAGATGAGACACCGGTATGCCTTTTATATACTTTTTCGAGATACTCTAATTACAAGCAAAGATATATTTTTGTAAAAGCAGTTAAATAGTTACTAGAAAAATCAGTTGGGTTATGGAAGTTATAAAAATTTGATGAAAAAAAAATCCTGAGTTGTTTGAAATTGTTTTATTCATATTCAAAAAATAATCAATAACTGATTTTGTAAATAAAAGAAATTTTAATAACAGTTAACTGTTTATCTTAGGCCTAAATTACGGCAAATAAGTGCATATTTGAAAAATTATTGTTTGGAAGTGAACCGTGTTTAGAACAGTGTTCTTTTAAAGTAGTAAAAGACACCGGTATTTCTTGCTGTATTTCATAACTATAAATTAGTATTTTTCATAACCATAATATAGTATTTTTCACTTATTTTTACCTAAGCTAATGCAAAATAATATTAAAAAATGTTAAAAATATGTTTTAATAAAAGTCCTATGTCAAAGGGTTAAAAGAAATTAACTTCTTAAATTATTGTAATTAATTAAAGTATACAGAATATATAATCGGAAAATTTAATTACATTTAACTACTGGGAATAAAAAGGTATTTTAATGACAAGAATTGAATAGAATTAATCTATGAATTAAGATTAATTTTAATGACAAAAATTTGGAAGTTTCAATAAATTCAATCCTTTTACGAGCCTCTGTTTTAGAAATAAAATACAGAAAATATTTAAATCAGTAAACTTGCAATTTCTTGCATTTGGAACATTATCAGTCAACCTGACATAAAAGCAACCCAAGGGTTTTTTCGAATACAGAAAATCATTTCACCCTTTCTCTCTTTACTCCCAAATCTTTATTTTATCTTTTTTTTCTTCTCTGAAGTAAAATATGTAAATACATAATCGACAAATTTCAAATTCGACATTATTTTATGGGTCCCAGTACACACAAGGTAATTTACGAAAGAATTGAAAATCATTAAATCAGACGTTCCTTGCGAATTTCTTTCCGATTTCGAATATTCTTGTCTTTCACATTTCCTCTTTTCTTTAACGACTTACTTTTAAATTTCTTTGTTTCTACATTTCATTAAAGTGCAATGGTGTATTGCATTTTCTTGAAAAAACTAATAAACGTTCTAAAAATGTTTTATTTATTTAAAATAAACAAGCGTTTTAATGTTTATTTTTTTACTACAAGATGCATTGTTTCAATTTTAATGTGAAATTGCGATTTAATTACGTTTTGAATAGAGATTTAACGTTTTACAGAGAATGCTCTTTAAAGTGACTGATGTAATAAAATACCTGAAAAATTATTTTACATGAACACAAAAATACTAACCATAGTAGCAAATTTAAAATCTTTTCCTTGAGTAGAAACTTTTCAAATAGATATGTGTGCTATTAATATTTTTGAAAAAAGACTGTAATTAAAATTATTTCTCTAATAGTAAATTTTTGTAGCATTTTCATATTATAATTTGCACAATAAATACCTGCATTGCGCAGAGCATTGTGAAGTTATAGGAGCTATGGTGTGGACATAATATATATATATATATATATATATATATATTATGTTGCATTAGCTTTATATATAATTTCTAAAATCAGAAAAAAATCTAAACCTCAACTTTTTACCTCTTCAATTAAGTTATTTCTGTAAGAGAATCACAGGCAGGAATTTTTAAAGAGTATTAAATTAGAAAGGTAAAACAAAGAGTTTTCAAATATTCGTTTAGAGGTCTTTAGCTTAGGGGGAGCACTGGTCAACTAAATATATATAATCTTAAAAAATATGATAGTGAGAAAACTCTGGAGATCTAATTTTTAATTGAAAGCTAAACTAAGACTTTCAATTTTTTTTAAAAATATTTCTTCTCTGTCAAATTAATGTTTTAACTTTACTTTCAAAATGCAATGCATCTTGTTTGTAATCTTTAATATACATAATTCTTTTCGTTTTAAAGTAAACCAAATTAAGACAGAAATAGTAAATAGTTTGAAACAATAATACATCTGCATTTTGCCTGTAATAATGTGCCATATTCACTTAAGAAAAAACTAAACGTAATCTTTGTTACCATATACACTGATTTAAAGTATTTATTATGAGTGAATGTGCCGTATTCACTTAAGAAAAAACTAGACATAATCTTTGTTACTATATACATTGATTTAAAGTTCTTACCATAAGAAATTTTTTTTAAGATATTAGATTTATTATTTAGCAAGAGTTGATAAAAGTGTTAAACTAAGTAGTACTGAAAGAGGAAACACACTTTTTGCAAAAAAGCATATCATTTTTTAACCTACAAAATGACCAACTTACTTTTTATTCCTTTCTTTTCCTTGGTCTGAAAATGCTTCTTTCAAATCTCAGATTTGTTTACATAACAGAATAAAATCCCTCTTCCACTTGGGTGCGTAAAAACATTTTTCTTAATAAAACTCTACATTTCCTTGAACGTTTTATTTCAAAACTGTCATTTCCTTGCTTTCTAAATAATAGTCTGTAAAAGACGATTGTTTTTCTGAGAATTGGAAAGAAATTTATTTACCAATTGCTGCATATCATTTCGTGTCATTAGAAAATACTTTTAAAACAAGATTACAAACCTATTAAACATGACATTTTTGGAACATTGTATTCATTATCGAAAATTGCTTTATTAGCAATATATATATATATATATATATATATATATATATATTTAAAGGACAAAATCATTTCTTTCACCCCTAAAAATCTTTATCCCATGGCTCTTTATTATGCTACGTTGTTAAATATTCAAAACTACGTTGGACTAAAAGTTGGTATTCATTTGCTAGATACGTAACGTAAAGTTCAATGTTACAATATTTTTGTATTTTCATTAACTCAAAAAATCGGGAGAGAGTTTGCATCAAAAATAGGTGTTATGAAAGCACCTAAAAGTGGAGGAAGGTTTCAGCATTGTTAAATATTTTTACAACATCCAAATGCTAGGCGAGATTGCCCTATAAATTGGTATTTATCACCAAAATATACTGTCATCCACATTACATCATCAACCAATCTTGAAAACTCAACAAAAAAGGAAAATATTTTTAATTAGTGCATTTAAAATAAAGTATTAACCCATCTAAAGTTGATACTGATATTTGAAACAACCTGCAACAGTCGCTCATCCACCCCGAGAGGAGGGCGCAGTAAAAGGAATCATGCATTGTCAAAATTTTGTGTCTTCCAAATTTTGGTATATAAATAGCATTCCGGAGTTATTCCTCGATCATACTTACCAATTTTCATTGTAATCAAAAGAAAATAATGTTTCATTTACCAAATCTTTGGTGCAATGAGGAATGTTTCGCCAAATATTGGTTAAAGAATTATTGAAACTTCTTAAAGTGCATTATTGTGTGTGAACAGTAATTAATCATGATTCGTAGTATATTTAAAACTATTGAAAAAATAGTTTCTTACTAATATTATTTTATTCAAATTTAAGCAATTACAGTAATTTATACTATTTATCAATTCGCAGGAGCATGGTAATGCTTCTTATGCTTCTTAATATTAAAAAAAATTCTTAAGAGTCATTGATAATTTGATATAAACTTTATTTTATAAATATTAAATATACCATATGGATAAATATTTTAGAAAAGAGACGGCAAGGTGTAAAGATCTAGTTACATTCACCATTATTAAAAAAAAATTCAATATATACTCCTTAAAATATTAAAATGTCTAAAATCAATTAAACTACAAGTTACACTTGCAAATAAAAAATCTGAAATATTGTTTTTTTTTTAAATTTTGTTTAAATAACTTATACATACATTTAAATGCGAGTGCATATTTTTTTCAAATTTGAGTTTTTTAATGTAAAACATTTTTATATAAAATCGAAAATTGTTTTTGTGGAAATATAAGTTTTCATCAGATAGAGAAAATAAGTATCAGTAAGAAGGGATTAAGAACTTATCTCTTTCACTAAGTACTAAACCGAAACAAAGATTAGACGGGTGTGTTTCTTATTTCTATAAATAAAACTTACAATTGGATCGAAGTAGGAAAAAAGTTTTGGTCTTGTTCGAGTATTAAAGAAACGATTAAGTTCAGTGAAGTAAAATATTTTACGCTACTACTTTTATGTATTTTAATAGCTTAGGTATAAGACTAGTAAACTTTTGAATGCCACCGGCATAATTAGAACCGATGATACGAAAGAATATTCAATTTCCTGTTATTACAAAGTACCGTCATGTGGAGCTACTAGGTGCAGCGGGGGCTACTTTGTGCAAATTCGAATTTGACACTTTTCAAGTGCTGCTATTTAGTATTATGTTTTTTCCCGCTAAAATTGTGTGGAATTTGAAGATAGAAGTCTCTTCTATTACTACAATTTTTTTTTTTCGAATTTTGAATCTCAGAGTGTGTTTTGTTTATCCAATGTCAACAACTTTCCGAGAACGTCGGACGTCGAAAAGTGTACGTGAGAACTTTAGCTGTGAAATGCAAAAACTTTGATAAAACAATTGTCGTAAGAGCAAAATATTTTATTTATATATTAATAAACAATTATATCATGTTAGCGTTAAAAAAAATTTGAAAATTAATAACAAATAAGCGGAAAATGAAAAAAAAATGCACTTTGGGGCTACTTTGTGCAAAGTTTCATTCGTTTTTTTTTCGACAGAAAAGTTGTCAGACGTTATATATAAAAAAATATCTGGAACGAGAAACTACCGTGGTTACACTTTAGAAAAGCTGCAACAATGTTTGCAAGCAGTTGCTGGTGGTATATCGATTGCAGAAGTTTCTCGCAAGTAGAAAATCCATAGAAATACCATCTCTAATAAAATTCACAAGAAACACGTGAAACGTGCTGGTAAACTATTATTATTCTGGTACAAAGATTTTTTTAATGAATTAATCAAACGATTTAATACATAAAAATATATTTTATGGGACATCAGGTGATTTTGACAGAAACTGAAGAGCAAGTCCTGTCATGTTCATTCAACCATGTTATGTTCAAATTTATCAATATTATTAATGAATATGTAATAATTATTATTTTTGAAATTTCATTCATTTCAATGTTCAAAAATGTATATGGTTTCCTTTTGTTTAAACTCAAATGTTTTGAAATAAACACTCTTTTTAAGAGAAAATTCTTTATAAAAAATTATTTTTTAACGCTGAAAATTAATTTCAAACTAATATCTTTACATATCTTGATGTTTTTCTTAATAAAAATGTCAACAATTAACTTTTTTAGCAATTTTATATCAACATTTTACTAAAAACATGATTATTAAACTGAATTCCTATCGCTGCACAAAGTAGCCCCACTTGGGGGCTACTTTGTGCAAGGTATGTTTTGACTTATTATTTGTAAATATTGCATACAAATATTGCCAATATTGATCAAATTCACTCGTCTGAGTCCAGTTATGAATATAATATCGATAAATTTTACTAAAGTTTGAATTAACATACTTTTTTTACATGTCAAAGTTCAAAAACTGCGAAATCCTGCACAAAGTAGCCCCACATGACGGTAATATAGTGTCAATGTGAAAAAAAACTGCTGTGCTTTTATTAACTATTTATTAACAATAAGTTATGTACATACTTGCGACAAAAATGTGTATTTAATCGCAAAATATACTACTTAAAGTCTTTGTATTTCTTAAATTCATATTATGGCTCTCTAAACTATGATCGAATAAGTAACGTAATATCACCATCCTGTATATTCATTAGAGCTATTATACAACCTTTATTTTTTATTAATTGTGTTAATTTCTACTCAGTTTTCATACAATTAGAATTGCCATGATTTGATGTAGAAGTTCAAATCTCTAAGAGAAAGATTATCTGTACATATAGCATCATTCAAAATGTGACATACAGAATTTACCATAATTTTTCCATGCATTAATAAATAACTTCAGTTTTATCTCATAAGTTCTCACTGTGTTTTTACTAATTGAGTCAATAGAAAAGCGATTTAAAAATATAAGTATCAATCTAAAAAACAAGTTGTGAGTATCAATCTAAAAAACAAGTTGTGTTATATTCCTTTAAAAATAGGAATTTGGTGTTGCCATACGTAGCGGAAATATTAAGATTGATTTTACTTGTAATAACCTAACAAAGGACACAATGTCGGATGATTAATAGTTTATAATTTCGTGTGATAAAACTAATTTTTGATTGTTTAGAGCAGTCTTTCTCAAAGTGGGCTATAGCTCCCCCATAGGGGCGTTAAGGGGCCCAGAAAAAATGGGGGCGTTGATGTGGGTTAGGGGGGCGATGTATAATTTGCAATTTCATTTACTTTATATAATATTTTAAATTTCACTAAAATTGAAACCCACCTACTACACAATAACGAATAATTAGTTTATATTTCTACCCTGTATGATGTTATAAAAACTTAAAATACTTAACATAGATTTCGTAGCATAGCCCGCACACCGAACGCAATCAAGTTGTAACAAGTTTCTGCGGATAGATAAAGGAACATGATCGATGGTAGTTAAAAAATTAGAGCAATTTTACCTTAATTACATTGCACCAGAAATTATTTAAAACATTAGGAAAAGAACTACCAAGCAGAGTTTTAAAATATTATACATACGTAAACTAACATAAATTGAAGTTTTCTTTACTTTCTTTCTTGTTTTTAACATAAGGGCATTTTACAGCATTTTTCTAGCATTTTATACGAAATTACTGATGTAAGAATCATCATTTTTATATGAAATGGAAATACGTATATAATTATTGCTCAAAAAGTTGTGTTAGAAATTTTTTTTTATAATTAACCCATTTCCGTCCTGTGTCAAATAGTATAGTAAGCCTAAACAGTTCACTTATTGTAAACATCGTTTACTATTTCTATATATTATAAATATTAAATATTACAAATAATAAAAACGCTGGCTTAGGCGGCGGTTTTTACTTGAACCAGTTCTAGATTATAAACTTAAATTCTATGAAAAATTACCCATATTTATCTATAATACGAAATGATATTAATTTATTTTCCATAGTAAAATAAGTTATTATTGTTAGTATTATTATTTACTAGTCGAAATATAAAATTTTAATTATCTTATGATGAGAATCTTATCTTATATTAATCAGAAAGGTATTCAACAAAAATAGTTTCGTTCTAATAAATTAGTACAATAATAGTACAATAAAATAGCAATGTATTTTTCTTATAAATTAATATTTCGTATTAAAACTTATTATGTTTGTTTACGATAGTTGAACTGCCTATGTGAAAACATTAGAAAAGAAACAAGTTCCGGTTGCTCCGGAAGTTCATGTGGATCAATTCGTCTGCAAGCGAAAATAAGCTCCGTCTACGGATAAGGTGAATATAAAAGCTCGTAATTTTTCCTATATTTTCATTTGTGGTTTCACGAGCTATCTTTAAACAAGTATTTAAGTTTAACGCTTTATTTACTTATTTTTGAAAGCAAAGTCATGTCGGAAGCAAGAAAGAAGAAACGGCAATACAGTGTAGAATATATTAAGTATGGATTCATAGAAAATTCGACAAACCCATCTTTGCCTTTGTGCCTTCTTTGTTCAAAAACATTTTCAAACGAAGCGATGAAGCCTTCAAGATCATTTGAATAAAATGCATCCGGATAAGAAGAACAAAAATGTAGCCTATTTTCAAGATCTAGAAAAGAAGCATAATGTTCAGCCAAGTGTATCGAAACTTCTTTCGATGGCCGCTAAGCAAGACGATGACGGACTTCGAGCTTCATACAATATCTCTCTGTTAATTGCTCTAACAGGTAAACCACACGCCATCGGAGAAACTTTAATTTTGTCGGCGATAAAAGAAGTTATAACTACTGTGCTCCATAAACCGGCGGCAGATATAATTCGAAAAATTCCTTAGAGCAATAGTTCTGTCCAAAGACGAATTGATGAAATGGCTGAAAACATTCAAAAGTCATTGTGCAGTTGGATGAGTTGGATGAGTCCACTTTACCAACTAATGAAGCATTTTTGTTGTCTTACGTGAGATTTATTAAAGATGAAAAAATATGTCAAGGACTTTTATTTGCTAGAAATTTAGAGACAGACACGAAAGGAGAAACCGTATTTAAAACACTGGAAAAGTTTTGTGATGAAAAAGGAATTCCGTTGAAGAATATTATATCAGCTGCTACAGATGGTGCTCCAGCTATGACGGGGTGTCAAAAAATCTTCATATCGTACTTAAAAAAGAAAATTTCTGATGTACTTGTGTATACATTGCGTTATACATCGACAGCATTTAGTTGCTAGAAATTTAAGTGAATGACTATTTCAATCATCGCAACATGTCATCAGAGCAGTCAATAGAATCCGAAACAACTCTTTAAATGACAGATTATTTAATCAGCTTTGTGTTGATAATGTTGAAGATTTCAACAGATTGATCTTTCACACAGAAGTGCGTTGGCTATCAAAAGGAAATTGTCTGACTCGTTTCTACAATCTGTTTGACTCTGTCATAGAGTTCTTGGAAAACAAAGACACAGAATTGCGCGAAAACCTCATGAGATCAACGAATGATATCGCATACCTGACAGACCTTTATGCATTGCTTAATGATATGAATCTCCAACTTCAAGGCGATGACTTGAACTTAATAAAAGCAAAAAATTTCGTCGCTGCTTTCGTAGCCAAGCTGCTCTTACACAAAAAGAATATCGGCAGGCGTGATAGTTCCATAATATTCCCAATTTATCAGTATCCTGCAACAACGACGACTTGCTCGTCTACTGCCAACATTTGGAAAATCTTCACAGTGATTTCATTGAAAGATTCCAGGACATTTTGAAATTGAAAATACCAGACTGGGTGTTAGATCCTTTTTCAAATGTCAACATAGCAATATCACCCCAGTTGGAAGAAGAACTTATAGAACTGACAACGAAAGAGGAAATAAAAATCAAATACAAAAATAGCTACCAACAATTTTGGCTACAAAAGTCAATTCCGCAGTTGTACCCTGGATTGTGGTCTATCGTTGAACGATTTTTGATAGCATTCCTTTCGTCATATTTGTGTGAACGTGGATTTAGCGCTGTGACAACGCTGCTTACTAAACAGAGAAATCATTTGCAAATTATAAAACGCGGCGACTTGCAACTGTTTTTGAGTAAAATCGCACCTGATATCAACAAACTTATTAAATATCATCAAATTCATCCATCTCATTAGATTAGTATAAAAGCGAAAACTGATAACATATTTATATTGTTTCTTTTAATTTGATTAAAATATAGTATTAATATTATAAAAGTGGGTTTTATTTGCTCTCACTGGTGAAAATTTCTAGATTGGAATGTAAGTTTAAACATCAGAACCGACTAATATATAACTAAATTAATTAAAGTAATGAAATTGTGGTTTTTAAGTTTTAGGGGTCTAAAAAAATGGGGGGGGGCTGAAAAATAATTGATTTTCAAAGGGGGTGGTAAAAGAAATAAGTTTAATAATCACTGGTTTAGAGTATCAAGTAAGAAAACTAGTCCTGTTAAAAAATATTTAATTTTTTTGTGTTAAATCGTATAGAAAACTTGTTTTTTGGGATAAAGAGTGAGAACCAGTGACCAAAGGGAGTTTTAAAGTAAATAGTTAGGTCCGTTGTATCTTTGCAGGTACATTCCCCAAATTTTCTGTAGATTAGTTCAGAAAACACACATACACATATTCATTTGAGTTAATTTGTATAAATGAGAAATCTTAATGATGGCTTTAACTGACAGGCAAAATTCCATACACAAATAAAACACAACGAAAAGTTAAAAAAATATTATTGATTTATTTTTAAAAAATTCTAAAAATTTATAAAAATATTAAATTTATTTAAATAATTTAAAAATGTGTCATTGTTGCAAAAAGCAAGTGCAAGCGAAGATTGCATGTAATTAGCTTTTAAAAATTTCAAAATAAGTTGCATTAAAGACCAAAATGGTCATTTTAAACTTTAGCGCTCTAATCAGATATTGTAAGTTTTATTATTAATTTTTTAATAGCCTAGTTTTTCCTAAAATCATTATTGCCTATTTTTAGCTTTTATTAATGAAATAATTATCAAATTCCTAATAATAATTAGCGCATGTTCTCTTTTTCCGTGCTATCACAATTTTAAAGTAGTTCTACAAAGAAAAAATAGATTAAAATATAGAAAGTGTCACGTCGAATCGTTATAGCTATGGGATTCCATTCCATTAACCATATCACAAATTTTAAGTGTTATTTTTCTTAAAATAATGTATACTTCTTTAAAATCATTACTACATATTTTTAGTTTTTCTTGATGAAGTAATTATCAAACTCCTTTTAATAATTAGCGCATGCACATGATTTTCTTTATTTCTATGCTATCACAATTTTTAAGTAGTTCTGCAAAGAAAGAATAGATTTACCTATAGAAAATGTAACGTCGAATCATTATAGTGATTTGATTCTATAGCATTAACCATATCACAAAATGTGAACGGCAGAATATCGTTACACATAATGCGAACATTTATCTTGATAAATTGTCTGCTAATGACTTGGATTTAGCGTAAGTACCCTATAAATGTTCCTTTGTTAAATGTGTTCTGATATAGGTGATTGCGGTTATAAATGAAGGACAACTTGAGTGTTAGTACCTGAGTTATTTATACCAATAAAAATTTCAAATTCTCTTTAAAAAAAAATAATGTGTAGAAAATTTAGAATTTTCTTTCAAAAATGCATAAAAATATTATTTGATGAATAATAAATTTAAAATTTTTTTTATAAATTTGTAAAATGCTACAATGTTTAAAATTATGAGTTTTAGTGACAAAATTTCTTAGAATTTTTTTTAGTTACATATCTCTTTAATGACCCAGTTTAGAGTAAGCATTCGACATTGAGAAAAAGAAATTTTCTGGTAAAATTACCATATTTACAGATAAAATCATGTCTGTTATAAGAAAACGAAACATAACAGTTAATAAAATCAAAATACATATGATATATGATATTTCTTTTAACTTTAGTTCTTACTTCCCTACATTTATTAACATATACAAAACTGAAAAGTAAATTTAACCAAATAAATGATTTTTGCTATGCGCTAAGGTATCATGCTAAAGTTACTAAATTTCCACACACATACCAATTTTTATCAGATATTATAAATTCATATTTTATTATTAATTTTACCAACTAATTACAAGAGCACTTCAGTAAAAAATGCCAAGTTTTTGGTTATCCCGTAAAGTGGGAAATACGGTAAAAATTGCCATATTTTGAGAGCTTTGATTATACTTTTTTTCTGAGTGTATAAATAACAGTTTGTTAAATAAGTTTAGATACTTTTTATTGCGGATCCAGATATTACGATTCTTAATTACTTTGCAGGCATTATGATGCGCTCAGATTTTTACGCTAAAGGGCAAATTGAATGTTAAAATTTTAATTGTTTTTACACAAAATTGGCGGTTATAATGACAATTATTATATTCTTGAACGTTTAAACTAATAAAGATTATTCATTTTCAATTGAGAATCAAATTCTCTGTAATTTATTAAAAAAAATGTATTTCTCCATAACTGTATAGAATCTAATTTAAAAATCTGACATTCTTTAAGCTGATGAAAAGTTGAAATTATATTTTCTCAGAATTTTACGCTTCTTAAAACGTCTCACTTCATTTTTTTCCGAACATCGCGTTTAAAGTGAATTCTATTTTTTATAATAAGTTTAAAAGCCTAAATGAAATGATAAATTGTTAAACTGAATTAACTTATATAACATGGACTAAAATGACTGATTACAGAAAAGGGGCAAAATAATTAAATATGCTTCTAATAGTTTTTTAAAATATCCCCAAATTAAGTATAATAAAGTAATCTGCCTCTGTTATTTACACTATTCAAACAAAGAATCTAATAAACATGATTGAATGTTTCGAACATTTTTTTTATTTCCAATGATCACCTGTGTCAACATTTCGCCAATTCAGGCATTTACAGGGCAGATATGCTGGCAACTCTTTCAGTGGCACCATATTAAGTGGGCTAACGATGCTCCCATAGTTCGGACAAATAGTACAGAGAATGATGGAACAGCCATGCCTTACCCGGGATTCGAAGCCAGAATCTTCCTCATGCAAGGCCAGTCCCCTGACCTTGCATGAGGAAGGTCAGGGGACTACGCAGTCCGGTCAACCTGTTTTGAGCATTGAGACAGACATATTTTACAAAGTTTATATTTTGGAGCTGAGCACGGCTTTTAATTCGAAATACAGTAGCCCTGCTTTCTCATACACATCTACAGAAACAAAAGTTGTCTGTTATAAAATGTATGTTTGCTTTTTAGCATATATCTTACTCTAATTATGCATTTTTACGTCATTGAATAACAAGAGTGATGACAGTCACTTTACGTCAAGTAGTGCAATTAAGAACAACCAAAACATTCTTGGTATTTCACTAAATCAGGAACTATGTTCAATTCTTGGTGGAAGAAAAAAGTTCTCCCAAGAGTTATATGTTGTATTTTATTGCACTTTGGTGTAAAGCAATTGTCACCACTTTTGGTGCTAAGATACACTATTTTTTTTCTCAGAATTCTGGATTTTCACTAGAATTTCCAATTTAAAAATTAAGTGTGGCTATTAAATTGGCAGTGATGTAAATATATATAAGTATACGACCATTTTCATATCACCTGGAATAGTAGTCTGAGTTTTGTCAAAATGCACTGTGAACATAAGTAAGAAAAGAAACACAGTAAAAAATATAGGATTTAAAATATATGAACAAAATAATATATATATAAGAAGAGTAATCACCAGCATATATAGTGAGCAACTAAATGACTTGACAGTTGATGGTTAAATTTTCCAGTCCTTCACTGTATAAACTTTTCGTGTATATGAATACCCAAAATTGGTGTCACTCGCGGAATTCACTAAGTGTTTCATAACACCACACCCTAGGATAATTCATAGCGTTGTAAAACATCTAAAATATTCTTTGACACTACATGATGTAAACTTGCCAACTCCTTGTTTGTTAGTCAACTCTCTAAAAATTATAATTGCACTAAGATAGGATACACATAAGAATCAGTAAAGTTACTTTTACGACGCCATCTAAAGCAATAATCATAAATTTTGGATGTAAATGTACAATATTTCTTAAATAAAATTAGGTTGTTAATAAAAAATACATACAGCAAAAACAGAATGTAACTATGAATTCGAACAAAACAGAAATTAATAAAGGTTAAATATCATTAAGTTATTTAGTTATTTTAGGCAATTGACAGATTTATGTAAGTCTAATGAGAACATAAATTGTTTTATTATACTACTAGCAACATACAAAAGCATACATTATAAGAGTGGTTTGTCGAAACAATCTAATAAGAATGAAATTATTTGGCAAAAAATAGACCACAGCTATATTTTTTATGAATCATTAAAGAAGATTGATGTTTACTTAACTATGACCACTTTGCGAATTAAAACCGACAAGACGAACTTTTATTTCAGTGTTATACTTTATCTAACCAGACAACAATATTGATAGTGTTTTGAAGTATTCATATTTACAGTATCCTCTTTAATTTCTAATAATGGTCCAAAAACACTTGTCTTGCTTTAAAAACGTGTTTTTCCCTCTCTTCATACAAGAACTTAGATGAAAGTTTAAATATACACTAACTATACACTAAATATTAGGAGTTCTAAGTGCTCAGCCAATAAGATGCAGATCGGTATAAGCTTTATCAGTTGTTGGTGTTAAAATTTAACTCCCCCCTTTTTAGCGCTAATTCTGAATTATTAAACTAATTTTATTTACGTAATTCAAAAACGAAGAAATTCAAAATTTGAAGGGGATAAGTTGAATACAGAATTTTAGAAACAGAAATTTATAGGAACTTGCAAAGAGTTAAAATAACATGAAAGGGCCCATACTCCCTGCCTAAACAAACAAGTATACATAATCCAGATGACGGGTACCCTTTATTTTGTTGGTCATGGATTCAAATCAATCAAAAAATGCATATACATCTGAGAAAAGTATGCTTTTTTGTCAAATTTCGTAATTATAAATATCACCTGCACTATTTAATCACCACATGTCAAGTTAATCCTTCAGTTAACCATTCAGATAAAACCCTAGTACGTTAAAATCCGACCATTACATCGAAAGTTATTCTGGATGAATACTTTTATTTTTACTTTTGTGGGCCATGCATTAACGCATCGTCTTTCGATAAAAATGTGTTGAATAGACCATTCTTTTATCAGATTTAATGTAAATAAGAAATTATATCAGTCAGGATATTATTCAGCAGTAGTTACATTTTTTTTTAAATTTTTATTTGCACAATTGAAGAATTTACAATTGCCATGGCAATTCTATCAATTTAAAGCCTACAATATACGAAGAATTTAGGTACTTACAGTGTAAGATTTATATTTACCATATTTCAATTATTCACAAGACCTACTAACGAAATTTTCATGCGAAAAAGGAAAAGACTTCAACTTTTGAAAAACTAACTTTAACTTCACACTTTTATAATTAAATAGAAAAAGTAGAATATAGTTTTAGGGAATTTTCCGAAAGACATTTACGCCTGATAGCTCATTAAACTTTCCCTTCGTTTTTACCAATAGTTCTTATTGATTATTGCATTAAGCAGCCATAGTCTGACATTAAGGGTGAATGAATGCCAAAAAGATCTGGGGTTGAAAAGTAGACAATGGAAGAAGGGAGAGAATTCCAAGAGTAGGTCTCAATAAGATAAATATCGATGATAATAAATCATCCGACAGTTCTGGAAAAATCAAAATTTGAAGCTATACGTTGACATAGCATTTCCTATTGGAAAATTAATTTCTCTTACCCTTTTGAGATAAAAGAAACATTAACTGATAGTAAATTGAAATGAGAAATAAATAGTCCCCAGAAATGCAAGAAATCTCCCCTTGATGCCCTGGAATCTTAATTTTATTTTTGTGAATGCTGATTCCCTTCTTAACTATAATAGTTCCTCACCACCTCTCAATAGCAGGTGGAAATGCATTTTACCCTGATTTACTTCTCTTGTATACTGGGGTTTTCTCTCATTATGTTTTTCATAATTTTTTTTCTCTCGGCTACTGTGGGTTTTCTAGTTTCGTTTCTCATCTATATTTTTCCTTTTCATTTTTCGTTGGCAACTTTTCATTTTATATTTTAAATTACTTTTTCACCGCATTCGCGTCTTACAATTCTTGAAATCAGGCGACTGTTTTTGAGAGTTTCAAACTTGTCGACTGATATTTCCTATCTATATATTTTTGAAGCGAATGAAGTTTTTTATCAGGCAATAAAAGCATTATTTAAAATCTCAAATTGAAGAAATTTTATTAAAATTCTACACCCGTTTCTAGGTCCCAATGACATAAATTAATCTGTTCAATTTTTCATAATTTTTCTCTCTCGGCTACCGTGGGTTTATTAGTTTCATTTCTCACCCTTATATTTTTCAATTTTCGTCAGCAACTTTTTGTTTTATATTTCAAATCACTTTCGTTTCTTCTCATTCACGTATGGCAAGTCTTGAAAATGGGTGCCTGCTTTTGTACGCTTCAAACATGTTGACTGTTATCCAAAATTACAAATGATAAAAGTTTTCTTTAAAATTATGCCTGTTTTGTTGTCAGAATGGCGCACTTTCATCAGTAGGATAAAATACAGGAAGGATAAAAACAAAGATTACTAAAATAAGACACAGGTAACGCAGTATACCAATAAGATAAATGTTAAGTTTAAAAAGCCAAAATATTATAGTTGAATGTGTATCATTGTAACTCCAAAACACCTTTTTTAAATATCTGTGATTTTAAACTTTGTTTTCGTTTAAATTTCATACCATAACAGAGAATTACTCTCGTAATTTCACACTAACTTATTTTCTTTTAGAATTTGGGTCTAATTTGTTTTCATTTTTTTACTAATTATGTTTTTGTACTACTTCTTTGATGGAGAATAATATTTTTGAGATGACGCTTCCTTATATTAGATTTGATTTGAAGTTTAATGAAAAGATACATGAAATTTATTTTTACCAGTATATTTGGGTTTTGGAAAGATATATTCGTAATTGAATATATTGAACACATGTAACACACACCAGAATTGATCACATTATAACTTTCTACTACTTGTTCAAAAATTATTATCAATTTATTATGTAAAATTATTTATCAATGAATAATTATAATCTTACTCAGTTAATATTTCAGCTATATATGATCAAGAATTTGAAAAAAAAATATCATTCACTATTTAATTTTTACCAATATGATTAGCTAATATTTTATTTTTCATTTATAATCATATTCGTTATTAGTTTTATAGTAAAGACCGAAACATTAATTGTTTTAATTTTTTGAAGCATTGAATTGCTGTCCTATAAAATTCGTGTTTAATATGTTTTGCCATTTCTTTAGATTGTTTTCTCATTATGTTTATTAGAATTGTTTGAAATTAAAGGAGTTTGTTCATAGATTTTATTGGAAACTAAAGTAAAACAATACGCATAAAACATTAATGCTGTAATTACTACTATTACTTTGAAAATTTGATTACATATTATTATTGCATATTTGATTACATCTGATTACATAAACAATTAATGCTATAAATACTATTATTACTTTAAAAATTTGATCAACTCAAAGCATTAAAATTACTAAGGATGTAAATCTTCCCAGTTCTGTTTTACATTTGTCAATATAGTTGAATTCTAGTAACATATATTTGAAATTGTTGAAACAGCGGTTTACTTGTCTTAAGAATTTATCTTCGAATTAAAACATGGCTGGCTTAAATAAATTTTTTGGCTATAAATACTCAAAAAATCAAGCAATATCTTAAATAATTTATTCTTACAGACATGTTTTGTTAAATTACTATTACTCCTTAGTCATATTTCTGGAATTGTATTTGCATTTCATAAATATTCCAATTATTTGGAGACTTAAAATTAATTTTCTTATAATAATATATAATTCGTTAACGTGTTAAATAATTAAAACCATTTTAGTGATCATGCTCTCAATTATCATCATTATTCAATATTTCATGAAAAAAGGTATTTCAGCTCTAACATCAAACAATTCAAATTAATTTGAACTTATCAGTTTAATGCACAACGAATTTCAATGAAAAAAAAGCATTATCAAACTCTTTACTAGTTAAATGACTAGACAGTTCTGATTTGTTTTTATAAATTAGTATTTAATGAAATAGCTGATTAATTTAGTGAATGATTTACGCTTTATCTCATTGAAAAGTCCATTAAAATATGTTTTGTTTATTTTGATTTGTAATTTAATAACTCAACTTTAATGGCAAAATTGTTAATTTATTGGTTGTTACCGGAGCGTTTATGGCAAATCAGAATTTTAAGTTGAAAATAAATTGTTTTTATTGTATTTTGTCGACATTTACAAAGAAATTAAATTTTTATGATTAATAAATATTTCTAGAACAAATTTCCACTTGGAAATAAAAGTTTCGTTTTATAACTCAAAATGTTTATCTCATGTAATATTTTATAAAAGGCTCTATATATTTATTAAAAATATATATTCAAAAAAATTCTTCTTTATATATTTATTACCTATTTATTTTTATTATTTTCATAGAAAAAATTATCGCATTGAAAGATAAATAAACTTCGAGAACGATATATCTTATCATATTCAATGTAACTAAAAGTTCTCAGTTCCATGAGCTAAATTGTTTGTTTGGAAGAAATAAGAAAACTAGAATTTAAGAAACAAACGTCAAATTAGATTAAGATATTGTCCTAGATATTGCTTGAAAGAATTAGTTCACCTATAAAACCGTAGAATGGGAAATGTTTTGTTAAAGTGGTGAGTCATGTTTTCTGTTTTTTTCTGATTTCTGCCTGATGCTTCAACGTTGAAAACGGTCCATAGGGTATATTTTGCCAAAGTAACATTTCCTGTCTGTTTCTTTTCTCTTTTTGAAGAAAGTCATTTGAAAAGTAATGATTATTACTATAGTGCTCTTTTTATTCATTTTCGAAAATTTTAGACGTTATCTGCTACAAAAGTTTAAGGTCCTGCAGCAATATTTTTCATTCAAATATTAATTTTTCATTATTTAATGTATTGTTTCGCTTAAAATATTCACAAGGTTTAAAAAAAAAATATACATCATACACAATTTGCTTTTAAAAATGTTTTAATTTCAGAAATTAATTAATTAAATTTCAGAAATCTGCCCCTTTCCATTTTTTAAACATCTCTTTAAATCTTGTACCATTTTTATACACCTTGTATACATGTTTCAGGAAATTTTGGAGTAAATCTGAATTTTAAAAAAATTAAAAGAGTATAATATTTTATAAGTCATTACAAAAATATCAGTCAAAGCCAAATTGTTACCCCGACAACCAATTCATTAACAAAATATCATAAAAATAAAAGATCTGAATTTTATTAGTTTTCCAAAAGAATAAAAGATATGAACATCATGAATAGACTATGCTGAATGTAGGAAAAAAATAATTAATCTAAATTGCATCTCAGTACCTAGTTTTGAAACTGAATTTCAAATAAAATTGAAAAACGATATAAATTACATCAATCAGTATTGACGAAAACCAAGCAACACGCACCAAATACCGTCCTACTACAACCAGAAACACTTCTCTAATTAGCAAGTGAGTTGATTGTATTCGAGCAATCTCAATTCGCTCCGAGGCAAAGGGAATCTAGAATCAAACATTCCCATTTGTGATCAGACTCGACAATGTTTAAACCCTAATAATTAAACATTACTTAGGCATAGTCACTCTTTAAAATTATACATCTTGTTACTTGAATTTCAGCCTGAATACAAACAAAAGACGTTTACTAAAGTTATTTTGTGATAAATTGCATTAACGTCTTTTGCACCGTCTTTTGTGTCGTTTATTGTATTTATATTTATTGTCAGTTAACATAGTCATAGATTTAGAGAAATATTAGCTTATGAATTTTAGTGTTATTAAATGCAATACGTAGAAAGTATGCATACTACATTTTTTAAAAATTCTTGATCACATAACGGTATACAGTATCGGCACTTTGGGTGCATCAGTCTAAAAATCCATTTTACCTTAAAATCCATTTTATGGTAAAATCTATTTTGCCGTAAATTATTATACCGTAATAATTTTAGCATTTATATTTATTTAATTAATGTGATTCAGTGATTTCATGGTAATTATTACTCACAAATTATGGTATATCAGTTTTTCAAGGCTCCTCTCTGAACGGCCATAGTAATATCTTTGACCCCTGTCAGTCGGCATGAACTGGTAACCCTCTCTTCAAAATTGTGCTTCACAACCGACGAAGAGTATTTTTGACCACGATATATTTAACGGGAACTCTGTAAATATAAACGTAGGCTGGTAAATCGGTAACCAGGTTCCTCTGTAAAACTGGAGCCCCTGACCACCAGCTCTTTAACAGAGGAGTTACGTCCATTCACCGAAGTTTTGTCACTTTTTCCGGAGTTGTGTCACTTATGCCACCAGAGAAACTGGTCAATAACTTATAATGTGAGTGGGCAGCACTTTTGTATGGCGGAGACAAAATTCTTTGATTGCTTATAAAGGTCAGCCACCATTTTGCTAGAAAAGTAAGCAAAGTAGCTATCGAATACTTAAAAAAATCATAAAGTTCATTCATAAATTAAAAGATTCATTCATTCAAATACTTAAAAAATTCATTCTCAATAAAGCTTCAACTTGCACTCACAAAAGTAATTTTAATCCTACTTGTACATCTTCTAATGGAATTCATATTCAATTTTTCCGAAATGTAGTACAAATATGCAGCTCAACTTTTGAAAAAGTAAAAAATTTAAAATATTTCTGAGCTAAAATAGGTAAATAAAAAAAACAGATGCACTGTGCCTATGGTCGAGTACCTAGCTCTATTTTGTAAACGCTTTTAACTTTGATCTGTGATTTAATCCCTTTTTTCGGTGGTAGGTAACCGCTTTCCATAGCAACTATTTCCAATAGCCTAAATTTTTAGTTTTTCTTATTTTTATTTATCATCAGGATCATATTAATTTACTTTTAAAAAAATTGCCTGAAAATTTTTTTTTTGCAAAAAGAAAGTCTACATTACACAAAAATTCACATTCCTTTGAAAACCTACTTAGTGTTATGAAATCAACCCTGGCAAATCCGAAAATCAGCAGAAGAAAACACTAAATCTTCTAATCTCAGAGTATAGAATTTTAAAAAAATCATGCAATTTTTAAGTCAGATTAGCTGGATTAGGGCGAAGTTAAACATGATATCACTATACATGGAAAATTTCACTACATTTTCCTTTTTTGAATTTTCCTGCTCGTAACTCGAATTAATTGGCATTAAATTTACAAATATTTTATTCATTGTTAGTGAACTGAGTTTTCATCTACCGTAGATATTCCTTTTCGTGGGATGGTGTAAGTAGAACGAAAAGAATTTGCGAACAAAGAAATTAACATTGTTTGATGATTTGATTTCGCTGATTCATTGATCCTAATGTCCCACTGCGAAAAAAGGTTTTCAAAATTGGGAAAACATGTGGCAAAATAGCTCCGAAACAAATCCGGTTGAATATGAATACCCCGTATACCCATTATTAAGTATGTCTTAAAGACCATGTATTCATTAGTGAGCATTATTAACATGACACTATACTCAATAATGAACATATGGGATCTTAAAAACGCGACAATATTTGTGCCAGAGCTATTTTGATACATTTTCTCTTAATTTTTCAAAACACCTTTTTACTGTGTTCAGCCTTTTTAAAACTCAAGCAAATGCCATAAATTTATAAATTCTTCTTAAAACAAACTATCCAGTTTAGCTTAGTGCATTATTTTTCAATTTATCTTTAAATTTCTGTTATTTCAAATCAAAATGGATATACGAGATAAATGAGTATGAAAGTTAATTACTTGTTTTTAAATGTATTTATTTAAAAATTAAATTATTAGTAAGCAAGGTAACTAACCAATAGATTTGAAATCACTGTTAAATATGCAATACTTTAGGAATAAAAACTGGCGATGTTAAAATAAATCAATTAATTAAAACACCGGAATAAGTGGCCTGTTTTCCCGGTGTTTTATTCTCCTTTTTACAAATACTTTACACTTTCATAATACGTATCAATAACAACTTCGAACAACGATTTCAATTTGTACAACGTCTTGTCATTTTTATTTTTGTTGGAAAAAAAAGAAACAAAAATAACCAAAAATATATAATTATTTTGCTTCAAATTACTTTTTAGTCAAAACAATAACTAATTATTTAAAATGGATGTACTTAAATATAAGAAAATAGAAGATCAATGAAATCACCTCACATTTTCTTTCAATCCTTTTTTTTTTTACCAAAATCGCATTTCCAGGTACATTTCTTTCGGGATTAATTCTCCCTGGCGGAATGTGGATATTTATTAGACACTTGAGGCTTAAAATTTTAAGGAAATAGATAGAAACTTCTAATAAAAATAATAAGGTTATGGCAATAAGAGATAGTGCCTTCTCCTATCTCACACCGCAAGAGCTACATCGATTTCCAGCAGCTCTGCCGAATAAATTGATTGTTGCTGCTAGTGCCAAAAGCTGCTTATGGGACTAAAAGATCAAAAAGAAAAAGAAAGAAAAACTGACGAAAGAAGGAAACTTTTACATTGCTTAGATCAGGACCCTTTTCTCCTGTACTTAGAACTAAACTTAAATGAGATTAGAAAGCTGCTTTTCTTAAAAAGAATCGGGTTAGAAAGAAACTCAGAAGAAAGATTTTTTTTTATTTTCTTTTGTTAGGGCTCTAAGATGAAAGGAACACGTTCTTAGATGAAATGAAAAATTGATCATAAAACTGAAAAATATGCTTTTATTTATATGGATGGTTTTTGTTCATCTTACATTAAAAACTGTAGTAATTGCTTCAATATATTAAATAAAGAAGCTTAATTAATAATAAGATTAAAAATAAAAAGAATTGATTTATCGAAACCTCAGAAAATTACTTATGGAATACTTAAACATAAACACAGAAATTAAATGGAATTGCATCAGAATATTAGATGTAATGAATCTAAACTACATTTCGAACGTTTTGTTCAAATTTTATAAAAATTTGTCTTATTATGTAAAAAGTATATTATGTAAAAAGTATATTATTTAAAGTATATAGAGTAAAAATACTTTTCATAATATACTTTAGTATGTTATGTAAAAAAAGTATTTACAATGCAAATAAAATTTTAATTTTTTACTTGCTTTAGAAAATTATTTTTTACATGGGAATACCTATCACAACAATGTATCAACTATGCTTAATTTAATAGCTGAAACTACTTCGTTAATCTATTGAATAAATAAAACTAAGCGAATGATAATACAACTTCTTGTTGAACTATAATTCTTATAACTAAATTAGAACATTAATATAATATGAGCAAACACAATTGTCAGCATTTTTTTTAGTTTCAGTTTATCTCTAAATATAAACTGTCTTAATTGCTTTTATTTACTGAATATAGAAAATTATCTTTCAAAATGTTAAAAATGAAGAGTATTGCTTTATACCAATACGAAATGAATTATTTGTTGAACAAGAATAACACACTTCGAAAAAAGTGTAGTCAAGGCTACCAGAATATGCTAAGATTTATCGTGTTTCTAGTTCTATGAGAATACGAAACACCAGCTCTAAGGGGAAAACCAGCTCGGTAATTTTAACCGAAGTACTATGGTAATGATATTGGTAAAATTAACATTAAAATATGGTTTTATATTACACGATAAAATTAGGTGAACATGGTAAAATTAGGTAAATTAGTATTATCTAATTTCGCCATGATACGTTTGTATCTAAATGCAATAATTTTTAATTGAATTAAAAAAGATATTTTAATTAGGAAAATTCTTTTTACATATTTTTAAGCAATTAGGGCTAAGAAATTTTTCAGAATTTTTAATATAAATTGCAAAGTAAATATTACGTTAATATAGACTGAATCTCTTTGCAGATAATTAAACGTATTAGAATACAAGTGAGAAAATCAGATTTTTATTAATACTTAAACTTTACCATTCAGTGATTTTTTTATACAGAAAACTGCACTGTATTTCATTTAGTTTGTATATCGGTACCAAAATTAAACATTCGTGCATGAATGTATCGGAACATAAGAAAATATACGTGAAAGTATAGTTTTTAATATTTTGAATTTCCATTTTCCAGTATAACTAATAAGTTAAATGTGTGTTATAAATGCGAAAACAATTATTAGGTCAATAAAAAAACATGCTAACACTTGTTTAAGTAAAATTAATTGAAGAAGAAAATAGAGAGATTTGTTGTACATAATAGAACTACGATTTCCCTAAAAAAAGTATGGTTAAAATTACCAGAATATGGTAAATTTTACCATGTTATTCGCTCCATGGGAATTCCAAAATATTAGGTAATTTTTATCGAAACTCCTTCGTAATGATTCTCGTAAAATTAACAATTAGATATAGTTTTAGAATATGTGATAATTTTTGATAAAGGTAGCAAAATTTGTAATTTTTTCATGATACTTTAGAGCAAGGCATAAAAACTATTTATTCAGTTAAATTTATTTTTCAGTTTTGTGTTTATGCTAAATATGTGGTAATAAGAACTGTAATTTTAAAAACCAGAACTTTAGGCAAACCAATACTATATAAAGTGAAAAATAAACAAATGAATGATTTAAGTATCGTATATTTTGGTTTTTACTATCAGAACTATGACTTTTTTTACAAGAATTACCATACAATATGGTAATTTTATCAGATTCTTATCTCTGTGTTGTTCTAGCAATTCAAATTAGCTCTTCATATAAATTAATTGCTCTGTGTATTAGTAGAATTAAATAAAGTGCATGAGTAGAAGTAAATAAAATACACGGGTTACCATTGGGAATGGTGCTTACGTAATTAAAGTAAGAAATGTAAAAACGAGAAATTTAACGTTACAAGAATATTTAAACAGTTTTAAAAGATTTCATTCAATAATAAAGTTATCAAACAACGAACTAAATGAATTCCTTATGGAACATAATCAAATACACCGAACATTAACATGAATTACAGATGTAATTTGTTAAAATTAATTAAGCAAAGTAAATTGCAAGTTCGTTTCTATTTGGTACTATTTAAGAGAACCTAAATATAAAGTTTATAAATTAATTATGTGACTGATTAATTGAATTGAAAATCGATTTTAATGAGCATAAAACATTCCATCTCAAAATATTTATGAATATCTTTTGATTTATGATTCAGATAAAGGAAGTTAAGGGTTTAATGACAAGAAATGCTTAAATGTAGTTTAAGGGAATTTGAGAAAATGAGTTTAAAAATAATCTATAGGAAATTTATCAGGTGATAACACTTTCGATTTTGTGAAAAATCAGTCCATGTGAAAATTTATTATAAAAAACTATCGTTATATGAGGATTAATAAAACTTTTTCAGAGCCATTGATAAAAAAAAAGAGAGTACCGTTGCCTTTTATTAAACTAGTTAAAAGTAATCTCTATGTAATTTCGAGATACATTTAGGACAGAATTTGCCACACAAAAATATTTTGAAAAATTATATTCGAAAAAGTTGTTTCAATATTCTTCTTACTCAGACAGTTTAAATCTATAGCTCCTAAGAGCTTGAGGCTTCAAATTAGATAAGTTAAACATCCGATTGTGCTTATTTGAAGTTTTTATTTGAAATTGTATCAGGTTTAATTGTTTAAATTGTTTCAGGTTAAACTATGTTGGAGTAAAAAGGAACCGGATGGAAGGAAAGGAACACACCGGAGCAGGAGTACACAGTAAGCTCTTTTCTCACAACTCCTCTGTGGGATACTATATGTCAAAATTTTGATGCAGAGATCTTCGCTATATCGCTAGCCCTGGAAAATAAGATCAATTACTTCACAAAAGCAGTAATCCTTGTCGACTCCAAGGCAGCTATCTGGGCAGTTGCCATAAACCATGATTCAGATACTCAGATTGTTTCAGAAATTAGAGATAATTTGATTTTTCTCGAGAATGCCAACAAAATTATTATGTTTCAGTGGATCCCTTCGCATGTGGGAATCAATGGAAATGAAAAGGCAAACTAACTAGCCAAGAAAAAGACACTCGAACCACAATGTAATAAACCGATTCCACCAGACTCCCTTAAAAACAATTTTTCGAGAAACTTATGACCGACCTAAAGCGCAACCAAGCAGTAAAATCCCACCGGTAAACCCTGGGCTAACATCCAAAACAGTTGGAAGAAATTTTGTCACAGTCCTCGTAAGAAGGCTGTGGCAAACTTCTGACTCTCAACAGGCCATGACTGCTTGGCAAAGCACCTCAACAAAATAGGTATCCTTCCATCTAGTGAGTGCCAAATCTGCAATTCGGGAACCATGAACACAGACCACTTGCTTGTATGCCCTTTATTGGACAAACAATCTCAACAGCGGGATGATCTCTGTAAACTTTTCTGGGATGCCAGAGATCACATGAACTCTTTGTAAAGACTACTCCTCATTCTTCACTGTACATATATATTTTTTACTTTAATTTCATCTTTGTGTTCTTTTTGTGTTAATATACGTTTGTCATGTCCTTTCCTTGTTTGTGAATGTAATTTTGCTCCTTTTTACTCCTTGTTTATGTCCACTTAAAGCTGAACATTGTATATGGATTAATATTTCCTATAAAACCATATGTAACTACATGTTGGGTTTTTTCCCAGTTAAATCTGTACTTTTGAGCATGACCAGGTAGCTATATTCCATAACACTCAAAGTACAAAATCCTTAATTGATTAAATACAGTGTTTCAACTGCAAAAGATCTGCTTGAGAAGTTTTAACATTGAAGAGGGATGAGCAATATTTGTGATTTTTCTCCTTTAATTTAATTAACTAGTTTCCCTTATGATAAATCATAAATTCTTTGCAAATTCCTTATGTTCCTTGGTTTTTAGTAAGTTTTACAGAGTCTGAGAATTTCATAGTATTAATTTATTCAATAAAATTGCTTAAATAAAAAAAATTATTGTTCTGATATATACCTGGTTTCATTCAACTACGTTGTTTAAAACAAGGTATTAGTATATTTCCAAAAATAGTTTAATATACCCTCTAAAACTATTTTTTTACATTAAATATTGTTCTTTTTATTATTATTTAGAGCAAAAAGGTTAATATGCCACTCAAATAAAAATTTAAGCAATTCCATAATGGTGTTTCTTAGGAAAAATAATCAAATTTCCCTGTTTTTTTCAACTTTCCCTTTCACATGTTATAAAGTTTTTTTTTATTAACAATACATAAAATTTATGCAGAGCAAGTAAAAAATATATTTACCGATCACTTGCTTGAATAATCACCAAATCTAACGAGTCATTTATTTGAACATTGGCTGAACTTGTTCAACTTATTTCAGTTGAAATAATTTGTTTGCTCAATGTGTTATCTCTCTGCATTTGCTCTCACAACACTGTATGAATGGAACCACATTTTTCAGTAAATTTAAAGCTATTCCATTTTAAAAATTACACATTTGTAGCTTTTATATTTATTTATCTTTTATAAAACGCATTTTTAATCTTAATAAAACCTTTTTAAATGAATATATTAGTAATTAATATTCAATTAATGTTATTTTTCCTTATTCATTGAATGTAACGATTAATTTTCTTCTTTATTCATTTGAATTGCATTATTTAGGGGCAAAATCAATTTCATCTTCTCCTCTTTTAGTTGTTTTAATTTTGGAATAAAAATGTTTCAACTACAGGGATGTATTAAATAGTAATGATCATTTTTGTGTGTAATTCATATGACAAATTATTTAAGTTTAACTTTCAATAATTTGGAGTTATCTATACTTTTGGAGGTTTTTTTTCGATAATTTGCCAATAACGGATCTCTTTCCGTAGTCCTAAGCGTCGTATTGAGATTGCACAGACACTTTGGATTGTGCAATTGGAAAAATGCAATTGAACTGGAAAGTTTTGGGGAGTCATTTGTATCAGCGTAATCATTGAAAAATCTGTATGCGTAAACAAATAAAAATCATTTTTTTAACATTTTGATCAAACTTCTGTGAGGTAAAAACCTACTGATCTCAAGATGCATTTCACATAAAAGTAAGGTACAATTAAAAAAAATGAAGTTTAGTGAATGGCACCATTTTAAGTGAGTTTTTTTTTAGAAACTAAATGAAAGAAAATGATAGAATTTTTCGCTTTATTGTTCCAATTCAATTAAAAAATTTAAAAAAAAAACAGTTTTAGTTAATGACTCACCACTTACTTTCAATTTTGCTTTTTTGTTGTTGAAAGATTTGCTTTTGCTTTAAGCAGTGCTTAAGCAGAATTAAATGATCTGACATTATCAAGCAAGAGAGCTACCTTCTCATGTAATGTGCCGGTTGAATTATTTGAAAATCAGAAATAAATTACTCTTCATGCTTCACTTCATCTGAGAACAATTTTTTTAATGATTATGGCACTAGCGAAGCCTCAAACTGACGTACACAACCGCAATGAGACTCTACACGAGGAAATATGTTCTGTTCTACATCAATTTACATATACCATTGCTTGAAAACCATTTTTAAGAACAATCTTATAAAATACGATTGGTACAGAAATTTGTACATAAATTACTAAGTGATACAAAATTCTTTCTCAAAAGTAACCTGAAATCTCCTAATACGCTCAGCCTCAATTTTTCCCCATTTCTGTGTAAGTAAAGCGTTCAAAGATACCATGCACCATGATATTTATCATGCAAACCTTTTACAATTCATATAAATTGCATGATTCACTTTCGATGCAACTTGTAATATGCAAATTGTTCGTATTGTTCCTGTAGTTTCAATTTTATAACTATGTCTCAAGTCAGGCTTAATTCTTATTCTTCTCTTCTTTTCATTCTACAGGAGGTAATGTAAGAAAATGAATTATATATATATATATATATATATATATATATATATATATATATATATATATATATATATATATATATATATATATATATATATATATATATATATATATATATATATATATATATATATATATATATATATATATGTATTGGTCTTATATATGTCATTGGCCTTAATATAGCATTGTGTAGCTGGTATGCAGGACACTACACATAACAAAACTGTTTTCTACATTAAGGAAAGTTTTGCTGATGAAAACCAGAGAGATAATATTTTTACCCCACATCTTCTAGAACTCTTTAATAGTCTAATTAATTTGTGATTTTTACTGTAATTTAAATTTCCATTTTTCCCAAAATGTATATTTTGGATATATTTTGTATACGGGAAAAATATATTGAATGGTGGAATGGCGTCTCTTTTCTTATCCTTAAAACATTTCCACCATTCTTGCGTTAACATCGTTCCATCTACAAAAAGACTTCCTAGCAGAATTAGATTCAGTAGAACATATGCAAGTTTCCACTGTTTACCACATTTTGTTTTCCTGGATTCGAATGAATACAAAATGAAGTTCGAAAGAAAAGAATATTTTAGAATTCGTGGAAAACAAAGGAACTTCTTAGAGTTTCTTTTAAAGGTAAAACTAAGAATTTTGATGGTCTGCTTACTTGAAAATAATATTTTCTGGGTCGAACTTTCAAATATTTCGAAAAAAAATTAGTTTAATAACGCGTCTAAAAATCTTAATATGGTATTGAACTAAAGATGGATAAGCTGCGAATAATGTTCGAGAATTTTATAGACAGTATTCCAAAAAAAGTAAAGTTAAAGATTTATGTAAAATGAAGTATGACATCATTTATTTTTCAGAGATAGTCATAAAATATAAGAAAATACTTATTGAATTTATTAAGCAAATTAACTGTTTCATTCTATTACTTAAAAATATTATTTAATCACTTTCATCATTGTATTTTTACTTAAGAAAAGAAACACATCACATGCATTCTCGTAACTTATGGCTAGAGCTCTTTTAATCTACATTTCTAATACGAGGCATATCTTTTTGTCAGAAAATTTCATGTCAGCAACAGAGACATCCTAGAGGAATTTAATTAATTTACAGAGCTCATCATGTGTCACTTGAATATTTCTTATTAACGTTGGTTTTATATAATAGCACGAATCGTCTGTTTTGTGTTTTTTGTCTAACTCTATTTTGCTCTAATTAAAATATATTCTTTGCTTTGGTATTTTACGTTGTTTTATAACTAAAAAACTTGCTACAGATCCACAGCATTTTTTACGATTGCTTATTTGGCGTTTGCTTTTTATTTAAAATCCACCCCAATGAGCAGATTATTTACCATATACTAATTTAGAACTTTACTAGATAAATCATGTAATTTTTTAATTAACTCAGAAAATGAAAATAACCCCGTGTCAAGTTCTTAGAAGAGCTTCTCTTCAAGTATCCATTTTTTTGGCTACACACATTTTAAAGACTATAAACTCTTCGCAAAGCACAAGCTGTGACAAATGAATTGTGAATCAACTGGCCAACAAAGGACGCAAAAAATCAAAATATTGTATGATAAAATGTATTGGCTTTTGGGAATAGGAATCTAACTACACTCCTATTACTTATTCAACAATACTCCTATTACTCATATCTAGCAACACTTCTATTACTCATTCACTATCACTTAGATTCACTCATTTGGAAATGTGGCTCGTTGTATGTTGCAAGCGACATTACAACTAAAGAAAGTACTCACAGTTAAAAAGTAAGTATAGACCTGTTAACAAAATTAAATTTAAGTTTCTTAGGGATCCTATCAAATTTGAAAATCACTGAGGTATTCACCAGTGCGTTCTTGGTTACATCAAACAAACCAGACATGCTTAAAATTTAAACTTATAGAATACGACAGACTAACCTTTATATTTCATTTTTAAGTGGTAACTTCACTTTTTATAGCTCAAATCACTTAAGCTTCTGCTCATTCACGTTTACCAACTCTTGAGAATGGACATTTATTTTTGAGTACAGTAAACATGTCGACTTTTTATTTCCATCTGTAAATTTTTGAAATTAATAAAGTTTTTTAATCACGTAATTAAGCATGAGTTATTCAAAAAATTTGTTATTAAATTAAACTTTGATTAATTCAATTTCAATTTATTTTCAAAATTAAAAATTTTTTAATTTAATTAATAAAATACCAATGAATGATAAATGAAACACGCAAAACATGCTAACTTAATTTCTTTACAATGTTCTCAAAAATTGTTCTGATTAGCCATACCCGCATGGAATGGGATTACGAAAAATTATGTGCAGAAAAAATATACACTAAGTGGCCAAATTATAATGACTACCTGGCAGTTTTGTACAAAATTAGCTATTGCTTTCAAGTATTGCCGCTAGAGGGTGAGATAGCTAAAACAAGGGAATGCTAGGCAAGTGAGCCATCAATTGCACTGTGTTGAGCATGGAAATATGGGTAAAAACCGTGACTTGGCTGAGTCTGAACCCTGGATGATTGTAGGCATTCGAAGTGTCGGAACTAGTATCAGAAAAACGGCTGATCTTATAAAGTGTTCGAATGCAGCAGTTATTAATGTGTACAGAGAGTAATCGGTGTGAGCCGAGTGCGGAAGTCGTATCGTCCAGCCATTGCTGGATTCAAACTCGAGTCACCACATTTTGAGGCAAGTGCTCTATACCGTTAGTCACCACGGCTCCAGATAGATCTGTTTAAGGTTAAAAATCTGTTTGAATTTATAATGATACGTTGAAACAGGATTTAAGGCTGTATGTCCATCTTAGAGAAATAAATTATTCCTATTAATGTTTTCATGACACCTCCCAACGTTCTAGTAGTGACAAATAATATCGTTAAAAAACGTACATTGTATAAATTTATAAAATTTATGTCTCGTGAATTAATCTAGTAAATCTAATTTTAAAGAAATCTTTTCCAACAAATAAGTCAGTTATTTGTTAAAAGGTGAGATTCTAAATTTCAAATTTAAAACTGAAATAATGTACATGAGAATGTTACATTCTTCTACTGCAAAATACTAAAAAGCTGAGTTTTTTTGCACTGGATGCTTAATTTGATATATTAAAACCTTTTATGATATATTTCTTAAGTATATAGTGCACAATAAGCTGTATTCAAGAGATAAAAAAACTTCCTTTTGAGTAAAGAAATTTCCTTTACGGGATAAATGATGCTTAGAAAGTGATAAGCCTAAGCTTCCCTTCTTATCGGTGAAGCACAAGATATAAATCTCACTCTAAATCTCTTCCCCAGTTTTATTTTACTCAATTTTTCTTTTGTTTTGCCAATATATATATTTCTTTTACCTGAAAAAGAGAAAGAAAAACAGTAATATCGATTTTCTGAAAGAAACACATTTAACAGCAAATTTTCAGAATTTCAGATAAATCAAAGTCTTTTTTGCCGTGTTTATCAATGTAAGAATTAACCTCCAAGTGAAAAAAAGAGCAATAAAAGGATTTTTTTATTTAATTTAGTATTGTGAGAGACAAATAATCTTTTTTGAGAACTATATTAAAACCGGGTTTCTAATTTCATGCCAACTAGGCAATTTTGCTTAATAGCCAAAATAAAATAACAGAGACAGATAAATGAAACTAACTTAATGAAATTTAGCCAATTTTGAAACTCCATGCATCATTCAGCATATGTACCCCAAGAATGGATCGTAGAGGCTCTGATAATATTGCCCAGAAATGATTATTAAGTTTGATAAAAACTGTATGTACTAGAAACAAATATTAATATAAATGTATATCATGAAACAAATATTATAAGAAATATTGTATAATAGTAACTACATAATTTTAGCAAACACAGTGCAGAAAAAAGAGATACTTACCTTATTTTTTGTATGCATGTGATATTGTTAAGTCCTTCTGCATAGAAATCAGAATTGAAACTTGTAGAGCGAATAACAACTTATAAATGGTGGAAAAAATAAATAAGTTGAAGAATTTTATACTTATTTTTTCAAATACTGAAAATGAATTCCTTAATTGCGTAATCATTGAACTATATTTAATTATATTAAACACAGTAAAAAAAATAACAGACACTGAAAGAAAGTAATTTCATATTTTTCGTATTTATGTAATAGTTATCAACTAGTTATCAACAAATATCAACTAATGAATGTTGTAACAAATTGAATAAGTTGAAGTATTTTATGCATATTGTTTTCAAATGATGTTGAAAACATTAATTGAGAAATTGTTAAACTATATAATTATATCAAACACAGTACAAAAAAAATAACAGATCCTTAAAGTAAGAAATTCTATATTTTTCGTATTTATGTCATAGAAATCCTTCTGCAAAGAAATTCGGATTAATAATTCCGAAGAAAATCTCAACTAATAAGTGTTTTAAACAGAATTAATAAGTTGAAGTATTTTATACATATATTTAAAAATACATAATATTAATTGTAACTCTACATATGAAGGTCACGCATAAAGAAAAAAATAATAACACAAGCAATCGCGTGGTATCTGTCATACTCGAATGCTGACATTCTGAGAAATGGAATCAAAATATTCCATAATTCATCTAAAGAAGGTTATAAATGATAAATTAGAGGCGTGGAATAGAAAACTAATTCCAATATCCTAAGGCTACGTGCTTTATTTAGTTATTTATAATAAACATCTAAAGGTTAATTTATCGTAACTCTTTACTACTACAATTTCCCAAGACTATTAGTTTTAATTTTTAAAACTGTTTAGTTCGTGATCCTTAAAACCATCCGTTATTATTAAGATGATCAAAACTTTCAAAAATATATTCTGAACCAAAATAGTTGGATACAGTTAATCGTGTTAAATCTTTTTGTAGATTTATACCTCATTCATGCTGAGATTATGTAACTGGGATTACATATACAAATACAGGAGGGGATCATAAATAGAGAAAACGTCAATGTCAAAAAATATTAAAAACACCAAAAGCAATTCTTAAATTGATTTTGTTATTTCGTTTGGTACATTATACTTGTTTTCATGTTTTACAAATTTTTCCTGGCAGAAAGTTTTATGATGTTTCAATTTCTGAATCTTTTTTTTAAATATTTATTGCGAAGTCAGAGGTAAAACGTTTAAAAGTACATTAATGTAATTTTTTTTAAGTACTAAATCGTAGTTTTGACTTTAGAATGCAAGTTTACAACAACTGTAAAAAAGTCCTTGCTAATGACAAATACGAAATATTTCAAGGTATATAAAGCTCATAAGTATTAATATTTGCAAGTCACTCAAACAATAAATGTAGAAGCTTCATTAATATGGATTTGATAAAGCAAACATGTGACAGTTTCAAAGATGTAAAGTAATCATTTCTAACTTTTCTTCGTGCTTAATACATCCTTTGACGATTATATCCTTCAACTTATGAAATTATATTATTTGTAAGTTTCACAGTATGTTCAGTAATAACATGCTGAGAAAAAAATGCTGGTAAAATTAACAGTCTGTATGGTAAATACATTTTCTTTAAAAAAATAACCACAATTTTGCGGTTTATTGGAAGTTCCGGTTTCCAAATTTATAGTTCTTATTACCACACATTTAGTAAACAAATAAAAAGCTGAATAATAAACTCAATCAAATAAATGGTTCTCATGCCATGCTCTGAAGAATCATGATAAAAATTACCACATTTACCAAATTTTATTGCATAAAATAATATTTTGTTGTTAATGATATTTTTTCCTCAGTGCAATAATCACCGTTTATAAAATTTTATAAAAATATAATAATAACAAGTCTAGACATTAAGAGATAAAATTAATGCTTGATGCGAAATAATAATAAAAATGATATAATAAAAATGCTATCAGAGCAAAGGAAATATCAGAGAAATTGAAAAATGCAATTATTTGTTCGATGAATCTTAAAAACAGTTATTAAAAGAAGCAGTTCCCTCGTCTTCATGTGATCAAAATTATTCTCTTTTAATTATTTCAATACACTATTCGACATCGATAATAGTTAGCTGCATTTTCAACTGTTTACTTCCGCTTGAATATTAGTTAGAGATTTAAATGTAGAACTTAATTTTTAAGCAGTAAGTTTTGATTTAATAATTGAAATTTTTTTTATTAAGGGATATAAGTATAAAATAATGGAGTGATTGCTTTATTTAAAACTCAGTTTGTTTATTTCAAAAAATTTCAGAGATGCACAGATGTATGTTATTGTATTTTCTCAGAAGAATTTTCTTCAAATGCAAGGTACGTTTGTTTTATTAGGTTTCAATTTCGTAAATTTTTGAAACACATTTAAATTACTTATGAAATTTGTACTAGACAATGCTTAGTTAAGTATTGCGGGTATTTCTAAGTGACAAAATATTTTTGTGGGGAGGGGAGTCATTTCAATGCGAAAAATGTGGAGATATTTTCAAACTAGGCATTTTTTTTCTAATATCCTACCAAATGCGAATTTCACTAATTTAAGGATACAATAAAATTTTGGGTCATGTTATGAAATTTTTAAACACATTCCCTGAAAATCTGAATTCCCTAAATAAGAGAAAACAGCAAACGATAAGAAAAGTAAAACGATTATTTTTTGCATCGATTGTCAACTGTATTTTTCTTTTTATACACAGTATTAGTTATCTCTAGACGAAACTTAAATAACATAAAATATATAAAACATTTTATATTATTTTTATCGTTATAATAAAAAAATAAAATTCTTAATATAACTAGAGTTGAAATTGTCTACGTGTTTACAAATATATTTAATATTAAATGATAAATAGAAACAAATTTTAAGTTTTTTGTTTTTAATCAGAAGATTAGCAAATATGACTGCAGCAAGTTTAAATAATCATTGATAGTAAATAGAATAAATTTAACTATTTATTAAACAAATTTTTCATTTATTAGAGCCTTATATACTTCAAATATTTTGTTATTTCAGTAACTGATCGTTACATTATTTATTTAAACTATATATTTTCGCAAATAAATACATATATGAACTCTAGTTTCTTTTAGCCATTAATAAGATATTCACTTACTTTTATTTCAGGTTTTTAAGATATTTCACAAGTTTTAAGTCCACTGCTGAAAAGAATTTTGAAAATTATCTCTGAAAAACTTGTCAATGACGAATGCTGATTGGCTCCTCCCCTTCACGTGCGTTCAGTCACAGTTATTACGTAAGGGTAAGGGGAAAAGTTCCGTTGGACACAAAGCGATTTTAGGCCATCTATCGGATAATTGGTGGTACACAAACAACTTTGTAAATTGAGCTTTTTCACGTTTATAAAAAAATATCTAGTCATATTTAGAGATTTGGAGAAACCGTAAGTAAATTACAATCTGAATTACTAGAAATATTACTACCGAATAAATCACTAGTGATATTACTACCACAACATTTTTATTTCCAATCTCGATAGTACTTGTGAATGGTTGATAACTAATTTTAAACAAAAATATTTTAAATCATGGGACTTTTTTATGTAATTATAATAATCCAAATAAGAAATAAAAATACTAATATTTTTGAAATAAAGAAATTAATGCAATTTATCATGTTTCAAGTAGAGAAAAAATATGTTTTTTTTTTATCTCATTCATAATGGAAGAAAATACAAGATATCATTTTTTCTCCATCTTAGATTTCAAATAATGTCCAAAAATTTGAAGTTTTCATTTATGAAGCTTTGAAAGAAACTCCTTAATACAATCTGATATTTCAAATTCAGAAAATCATAACACACTTTTAGATGTCATTTCATATAGGTTTAAAAAAAATGAAAATATCAAACTTTTAGTCTAAAAAGGATTACAAAAGTAGAATCTCAAATATCACATTTATAATCACATTTACATCTTACTTTTAAAAATGACGCATAATATTTGCGAAGCAAACATTCCTTTGCTTTCAGGCAAAACTAAATTTGTTTTAAAATTAAATCACAAATATTTGGTAAAATTTTTAAAAAAGAAATTGTACTTTAAAATACTTAAGCTACTACTTTTTATTTTATACACGAAAGAATGTATCGAAAAAGCATGCTTGAAAGCTATGTAGTTTATATATAAAAACTACTTAGTAATCCCTGAATAGAATCTATGTGTTTGTATGAAAATAAATCTGTTTCACAAATAAACCATTTCTTATCGAAAATACGTATGGATATTTATTGCTCCAGTATTGAAGAGTGACAAAGAAACGTTGACTGATAGAACATTCACAAACATTTGGTCGTCATTTATCAACCTAATCACGTGACTCAAGCAACTGAAAACCATTAATTATAACGAACACATTTATCACCACAAATGACCTCCTAATGACTTGAATTATTAGAGGTATTAAATCCGACTATCCAGTGAAGTAACCATTGTTGAGTTTGTCAGTCTAAATTTATACATCGATTAAGGTTGAATAAGGCAATGCATCCGCTAATCGTATCTGATTTTGGAGTTATTTGACGGCATGAAAAATTGACTATTCAGTATCATCTATATTTTTCAAAAAAATTTTTTTTTATGTAATGATTCTCAATATTTATCTATAAAAATTTTATACTTTGTGATAATGATTGCTTGCTTCAGCACAAAGAAAAATAGACCAACATGCAAAATATTTAGTGTCTTAAAATTTGAAAGTTCTAAATTCCAAATGTAAGTTTATAAACCGATCGTAAAGAAAATAATACAATATAAATAATGTTTTAATCATAGCTTATGAATTTCGAAAAAACATTTTTAAAAATAATTTCGCATTCAAACTTATTAAAAATACTGTACTTTATAGTAATATTCACTTGGATGTTGCTGTAACTGCTTCCATCCACTTATCTATCAAAGTCTGATAAAAGAAAGCGTAAGAACATAATTTCAGTACGTTACCGAAAATTTAAAACTTGCATTGATTGTATTGTTTTTTTATATAATTAATTGTATAGTTCTTAATCTTTAAAATAAAATTGTACCTTTTAGCCCAAAATATAGGCTGCCCATGGTCTACTTCGTGTCCCATTAAATTACTTTAAAGTAAATTTAACTGATGCATACTATGTGCAATGCATGAGTTGAGTTGAATTTAGGGTCTAATGGCCCAATGTGCAATGCATGAGTTCAGTTTGAAGCAACGGAATTTATACTAATGTATACTAAACTGATATATACAAACTGATATTAATTGTTACGCATGCTGTATTACTCAATCCCCAAAAGGAGCTTTTACAGAGTAGAAACCCTTCACCAACCATTAAAGTATAAAAATTTCATACGATAAAGAAAATTATACAAGCTGCTTTATAATGAATATATATATATATATGTGTGTGTGTGTGTGGCTTAAATTATATTCTTGACCATAGATGGCGCCACGGAAAAACAAGAAATGCACCCTTTGAATTAAATTAACTTAGTTTCACCAAGCAGGCTCGTTCGTATTGGCAAGTAGCATTAGAAACAACAATAACCACAAAGATGTTAGTTGCATTTTTAGTTCATTTTTGAATTTTTAATTCACAACTGTTGATTACATTAAGAGCAAGTAACGCCGATGTTTATTCTGAAATATGGCGTTACTTTTCTTGAAATGTTCATCGAACCATATAATTTAGTTATTAATTGAAACCGAATTAATTTGTCAGCTTGTTTTGGATTGGAACTTGTGATTTCTTGCCTCCGTGAACTCTTGACAGTTCTGTACAAAGAAATGTTGACCTTTAAAAACTCACGAAAATAAAACTAAATTAAAATAGTAATTTATGAAAATGGTTGATCTAACATTAAAAATTAATTCGGATTCATCAGGCAGTTCCTTAGAAAATGCATCATGAGCCCCGTTCATTTTTTAATTATGCATTTTAAATTGTGCCAATTTTCTTCATTACGTTTTATTTAGCTGTGCTGATTTTCGTACATTCGTATTTCGACCTATATAAATTGTCTAGAAAAGCATTCTTCGATCTATGTCCATTTCTTAAAATATGCACTTTTAGCTATACACATTTTCTTAAACGTACAGTTAGAGCGTTGTCCTTTTATCAGAAAATTTTACAATAAATGGTAATTTTTTCCAACATTTAAATAGAGGGTATATATATATTACATAGTGGTTAAATTTCTATATTGAATATAGTTACTTTGAATTTTTATACCCCCGAAAGCAAAAATAATATAAATATTTAATACAAAATTTTATCATAATAGTTTCGGCAAAGCAAAGTAAAAATATAAAAATAGAATTTAATAAAGAATACAACTTATTTTATGAATTCTCAAAAGTAGTATACAATCGAAAAATAAGGTTCAAAAAAAGTTGCTATGCCAAAAATATATTTGTTTTTAATACTTCCGATACGAAATTTGAATTGTTATCTATATATAAAAAAATTCTTAGAACTTTGAACTGTTACTTATGAAAGATGCTATTTTTTTCCTCTAAGCTTTGCCCAGGGGAGAAGAAGTAGTATTTTTCTAAAATGAACTGAAGTTTTACGTTGAATATCATGGTCGAATTGCAGAGCTGAAGTAAATATTTATATTTATTTCAGCTCAGAAGATCGTAAACTGATTTTCATATGAAAAATAACATATTGTATGCTTTATGAATTTATATTTCGAGAAAGAGAAAGAATTCTAAACGTTTAGAGGAGAAACAAAATGGGAGTATATTGTAGGATGAATACTTCAAAAGTATGTCTGTATCCCGTAAAAATATCTTGGAAATATATAGAAGAAAATAATTTTTGTTTTTATTCTGAGTAATTTTTTTTATCTTATGCATTACAATAAATTAAAAAGATTTGGTGTATTTAAACCATTTTTTTTTATTCTGGAAGAATATTCATATTATTTTTTTAATCTCATGAAATATAATCACATAGTTTATAGTAACTTTAGTTATATATGCGACTTAATATACGTACTTAAAGTATGTATGTATCCTTTAAAAATTCCTTTGGATTTTATTGAAGGAATTATTGAATAATTTTCAGTTTTATTGAAAGTGTTGTCAGTATTTTTTCATCTTACGTTTCATAATTAGGAAATTAAATTATTGTGTTTAAACTAATTCCTTTATTTCTGGAAAAATTTTAATATTATTTTAAATTTTAGAAATAATATAAGCGCATCAGTTTTAATAGTTTTAGTTATTTATGTGTTACTAAAGAAATTAATTTTTCTTCATCTTATGCATTATAATAAATTAAAAAGACTTGTTGTATTTAAACCATTTTTTTTATTCTAGAGGAATATTCATATTATTTTTTTTATCTCGTGAAGTATAATCTTAAAGTAACTTTAGTTATATATGCGACTTAATATACTATATATGCGACTTGATATACGCACTTAAAGTATGTACAGGTACGTATCCTTTAAAAATTTCTTCGGATATTATTGAAGGAATTATTGAATAAGTTTCAGTTTTATTGAAAGTCAATTTTTTCATCTTACACTTCGTGATTAGAAAAGAAAAATTGTGTTTAAACTAATTTCTTTAATCCTAGAAAAATATTCATATTATTTTAGATTTTAGAAATAATATAAATACATCAGTTTTAATAGTTTTAGTTATTTATGTGTTACTAAATAAATTTATTTTGAATCTTAAAATGATTATGAATTTATATTTCGAATTTGAATATATATTTCAAATTATGAATTTATATTTGGAATTCATATCATTGATTATGAATTCATATTTCGAAAGAAAGAAAAAAATGTTAACATTTAACAAAATGTTAACAAAAATGTGACATTTAAAGGAGAAACAAAAAGGTAGTATATTGTAGGACGAATACTTCAAAAGTGCGTCTGTATTCTTTAAAAATATCGAGGAGATACATAGAAGGAAATATTTTTTGGGTTTACTGAAAAAAAATTTTTTTTTCTTCTCCTGCTTTATAATAAATTCATTCATTTTTTCAATAATTTTTTCATCAATGATTTTTTAATCTCTTGAAATATAATTACATAACTTATCGTAACTTTCGTTATATTAAGCGATACTGAAGAAATTTAAACTGATATTTTTAAAGGATACATTCCTATCCTTTAAAAATGTCTTGGGATTTTATTGAAGGATATAAGTTTCAGTTTTATTAAAAGTCAATTTTTTTCATAATTAAATTATTTTGTTGACTAATTATTTTGTTTAAATTAACTTTTGTTTATTTCCGGAAAAATATTCATCTTATTTTTCAAACTTTAGAAATAATATACATACATCAGCTTTAATAATTTTAATTATTTAGTTGATACTAAAGAAATTTATTTTGAAACTTAAAATATTGGTTATATTAAAATACAGAGATTAGCTTTCGTAGAATGTTAGATCATGGTAAATAATTAATTTCTTTCCTTATCATTAAACAGCAAATGCTTTGCACACTGCTATTGCTACTGGAAACACTCTGTCTGGAGTTAGTAAGAGCAACAAATAACCGGATAAATTGTACAATCAGGTTTATATTTTTCGAATTTATATAGAATTGCCTAGAGTGAGGTAATGCAAAAAAAAGTTTCACAGAGCAGTATACTCCATTGAATAGTCTCTGCACTGGGAAAAATAGGGTCAAAAATACCAGAAAATGGTAAAATTTACGGTGTTTCTGGCTGTATGGGAGCAACAAAAAGCTCAGTATTTTTTACCGAAACTTGTTTTTCTAAAACTGGCTTTTTATATGGACTTGGTTACTTCGCACAACATGAAGTATTACCGAATGAAGAGAATGGTCAACTCTACTTGAAATGTATGAATTCAAATGGACACATCGCGAGTGCACCCCAATTTGGGTGACTCAAATCATATATAGCTATTGGCGAAGTAATACAAAGAAAATTTTAGCATGCATAATAAAAAATATATTTTTGATCTATGGTAGTTACTACTTTTATGAGCTAAAGTGAAAAATGCTTCGCAAATCGACTGTATTTCAACGCTATTATAAATTAGTGGCATTGCTTTGGTAAATAGTGCAGGTCTTTTTATAAAAATATATCTGTATTCTGGCTAGTACAAACCATAATAAACTAAATTTAGATTTTTTAAAATCAAAAAGGAAAAAAATGATAAAATTCAAACAGTTTTTAACTATAAGGATTAATTGGTTATGCAAGCTAAAAAAAAACATTTTAAAATGATGAATAAGCAAATTCAATCCATTAGCAAGTTTAAAGGAACTCAAAATAGGCATTATCCAAGTCGAGGCAATTACATCCATGTCTAAGGCATAACATATAGTAAATGAAAGTACAACACCATGTAGTATCTTTGACCGACTTTTATATAATTTTTTTTGAAGTGTATGGAGGAATTTGTTCACATAAGAATTAAGGTTAATTAACAAAAGTATATTATACTTTCGACAAAATATTCTGAGCTCGAATTATTATTTCCTGAACAGAAAAATAAAAAGTTAAAATTGACCAAAGGTGCAACAACCTTTCTTATTCAGTTATTACGTTTAAATTGAGTTTAGTGAGAGAGAAATATACACCATTTTTCTGATTGGTACAAAGAATAAGCAAAAATTAGAGTGCATTGTTTTAGTATTTTATGGTTGTAGTTGAAGAAATTACGTAACCAGCATTATTAATAATAATGCCAACATTATTTTAACAATTATTACTTCAATGTTTCTTATCGGATTTTCGTTAGTTGAAAAGATGAGGTAACGAAACATATTGCCGTTACAGTGTGAGTTTGAGATTTAAATTAATAAAAATTCATCAAATTATAATGCGCTATTTCATTTTTCTAATCGTAATATACATATTTTAATGCAGGTACCTGCATAAAAATAAGCCAATAAATTAAAATTGAATAATTTCGAATTAATTTTGAATAATATTTACACTTAAGAAAATGCGAACTACAAACTTTGCATCCTCATAATGTATTCTATGCAACTGAGCAGGAAATTTTATTTAAGAAATGAAAAAATTGATCTGTGTTTCACTATTTAAATTAATCATAATTAATAATAACTTTCTAAATAGTAATGGGTGATTTTTATTTATCAAATTGAAATATAACTACTTAATTGGTTGTATGAGCATAAAATTATATTAATAAACCACTAAATTCGAAACAACAGTGCTATAAAGAGAAGAAATGTAAAAAAAAGTGCAATCTGAAAGGTTTTTAACCTTATAAAGTCTACTCAGTGGCTAAGCCGGGCTTATGAGAAGCGAAATTAACGAGGGATTCACTATTTAATTAAATTATAATTAATATTTATTAATTTAATTATAATTTAATTATAATTAATAACAACGTCTTAAATAATAACATATGATTTCATTTTTCTGGTTGAAATACGTATAAAAAAATAAACCAATCAATAAAGATTGAACAATTTTTAAATTATATTAAAAAGTTGTAAACCATAAAAACTAAAAATTTTGTCAACGTATAAGATCACCATATAAAATTTTGTCACCAAGCTAAACCATGAGATTTTATTTCTTTTAAAAGTAGTAGTAGTATGAGTAAGTAGCTCTGAAATTAAAAATCTGAGTAGTAGGGGGTCTAAGTAATCTTTTATGTGTTGAATATGTAATTCACTATTTAAATTAGTTAGCCAAAATAATAATAGCATAAGTTGTAATTCCTGATAACTTTTTTCTGATTTAAATATTCACTATTTCAATGTAGGTATGTGTATAAAATTAAATTAATCAATTGAAATCGAAAAATTCCAAAATAATATCAAATAGATATAAACTATAAAAAAAATATAAACTGCTAACTTAATAAACCTCCTGATGTCTTCGATGCGTCTGAGCCATGACTTTTTTTTTCTTATAAGAACCGAAACTCACTGAAGCAGATTCTTCTTTGGTGGATACTTTCAATCAAAAGAGAAATGGCGAAATAAATTCAGCATCATTCGTCAAACACGTCACGTATATAGGGTTCTGAAACTGACATGTACCAAAGCAGAAGTTGTCATTTCTGTCCAACTTTTCCAAATATGTAGTGACAGGATACATGGAACAGTTCCAAGGGCGCAGAATGGTACACTGGAGAGTCATTTTGTTCCATTTCAACCTTCGGTCGGAAGCACAGTCAGTTCAAGATATTCTTTTTTTTTTCTTCTAAAAAATACTTCTTTTTTTGCATATGCCAAAAATTGAATTTGTTTTCCAAGCTTTCTTTATTTATTTATTACAAAAAATTACAATTTTCAAAAATACTGCTTTTAAACGTTCTATTTAGAAAATTATGTAGGAAAAAGACATTCATATATTTATAATAACTATTGTATTTAATCAAACGATAGAAGAATTCATTTCGAAAAGAAAATTCTTTAAAAGAATATTTTGCAAAAAAATTAATATCATTTTTTTAAGTTTTTTTATTAAAACTTTTAATGGCTTTAAATTTCTTGCACCGACGACGGTAACATTGTCTTTAAATTAGTTTTTTACTTATTATATTTCAAATTTTTATTTATATTTTACTAAAACTTTACAAAGATATATATATATATATATATATATATATATATATATATATATATATATATATATATATATATATATATATATATATATATATATATATATATATATATATATATATATATATATATATATATATATATATATATATAAGAGAGAGAGAATTATAAGAAATAAATTTACTAAAAATCGCTTTTTTAATTAGTATTTCTAAGGAGGCTTAGAGTAATTAAAATGTTTTTTAAAATAGATAATATTTAAATACTTTATTAAAAATCATCACAAATGTGAAGAGGGATCTGAAAATTTACCTCAGAATGTAATAATGGTTTTAGAGCTTATATATTTTAATACTATGTCCTATGAAATGAAATGTAATGTGAGAGAAAAAGTTGAATTGTTTAATTCTTCTTTAAACATTCTATGCCTGTTTCAGATGAAACTAACTATATGGTGCTACAATAGCTTTTCAAACAAGAAAAAATATTGCTACTATTTAAAATTACTATTTATAACACTTATTGTATATGCAACTGAAAAATAAATATGAAAACAGAATACGACAAGTTAATGAAAAGTAATTGAAAATTATTTTTAGGTTCTTGTAAAGATGGCTTTGTGAGAGATACTACCTGTTACAAAAAGAGCATAATAAGCGTAATTGGTAATTACAGCTCATCTCACAGTTCTTTTTTAATTAAATACCCGGGATTTTTACATTTTAGTTACAAGATGTTTTAGATATTATTTAAGAAAGTTTTATTATTTAGTAAAACAATTCGGTTAGGACAAAAAAGAAGAGAATTGAAAGAAGAGAAAGAAGAGAATAAGACAAAAAAGAAGAGAATTGAAAAGCAATGATAATAATAATTGAAAATAAAAACATTCAGAAATATATTTTTTATTTTGCAGAGAATATGGCTCTGTAAAATATACTTATCCCTCTAATCTGAACTCAAAAGTTGATGTTTTTTTAGTTAAGTATCTAGAGTTATGATCTTTAACTACTCGATGCTTTTGGCAGTATTTGTAGCATTAAATTTTAATATTTTAAAACATAATTCATAAGATTTGTCCCAAACTAACTTTATAATATACGAGATTTTAGAATCCTGACTCTTTGAACTTATTGAATGCACATGAACTAAAAATGTACCCTCGATGTAAAAATATTTGCAATTTTAAAATAGTAACAAATTGAGTTCCAAGTTGAGAAATATAAATGAAATGGAAAATATTCGACAAAATATGACATTTGGCACGCAACTGAGCCATTAGACTAGTTTCGTGCGATTTAAAAATATTCAACTCGTTTTCTTAATTTTAAAATAGCAAATCTCAGCAGTAAAGAAATCGTTCTTGAAAACAGTTTTCTAACTAACTTGATATTTTACTGATCACGTTGAAACTGGACAAACGCAATGTTAAAAGCACTATTTTAAGTGTAGTCTGTCTTTTAAAGATTTATACTAAAGGACGATTTTTAGTATTAAGAAAATAAATAAATAACATAAGATACTACTAATATATAAATTATTTAAATGTTTAAGATTTATTGCAAACTTTTCTTATTCAAAAATTTAAATTGTAATTTTTCATTTTAACTTCATATCATTTAAACAGTTTATTAATGTATCTTAAATTTTAATACATTTTTAGACGATACATGTTTACTGGCATTTTAAACAATTCCTAATTTTTTTTTTGTGTTCTTTAATACAAAAATGATCATGCTGGAACATGTACTGTTAGAAATTCCGGATAAATTTATGGTAAATAGTACTTGCACTCTGGGTATCAGAGTAAAACCTTCATTTTTACCGGAACAGGAAATCTAATATACTGTTATTTTTACAGCAATTGATAACCGTAAAATCTCTGAGACAGTCTAAATCTATAAATATTACTGTCAAACTGCGGTATAATGTTTGACGGTAAAGATAATTTTGCGTGCGTTACTTTAATGTAAAAATGAAATTTACGGAAACTTGGAAATTTCAGTAGCATGGATTTTACGGACGATGCACTTAAAGTGCCGATACTATATTGTATTTTGATCCGGAATTTTTTACAGTGCAATTTATACAACGAGAAGCTGGCCAAAGTTCACTACATTTTAACAGCAATTTTTTTAACTATATTGTTTGGTTTTACTCTTTTTTGCGGTTTACACTTTTTATCCGTTTGGTACTGATTTGGTTTTACATCAAATTAGAAGTAGTAAGTTATGAAGAAGAACTAAAGTATTAAGAAAAATAAATGCAGAATTACAAAGAGTTCAAAAGTTTCATTCTAAGTTATGCAATTTATCATTTTTATAATATACTTTTAGTTCAGAAAAGCTCTTTCGTTACATGCTATGTTTTACTTTAATAACCTTTCTAACTGATATTAAATACTAGAGCTAGAAAAAATAAAGCACGTTTATACAGGAAACAACTTTCAGAAAAATTTATTCCGTTATATGCTTTACGTTCTCTTCTTTTTCTATCTCAGTTCTCATAACTTTTTTCTTTCAATAAAAATTCCTTTTTTCCTATTTTCTTACAATACATTAAGAGCAGCGCAATACATTTCTATGAGGCACAACAAAGTCAGTGGCTTACTAAAGATAAGGGGAAAAAAAGAAAAGGAAGAGGAATTGGAAAGAGAAATCCACACCGGAAACAACTCGGAACATTCCCAAGTAGAGATGAAGTGGTCAATTCAACTACCTTTATTTTTTTTTCAAAAAAAGAAGAAAAGAAAAGTTTGCAAAAATGCACGTGCCCCGACTTACTTTTTTCAGCAAAATATTGTTCTGCAAACTTCATTGAATAGGCAGAAAAAATCGATACCTACCTAGAAAAGTTCTTTTTTTACTTTTTGTTCAAAACATTTCCAATAGTAATTTGTAACAGGATCACGAGAATAGGTAATAGAAAAAATTTTTTGCTTCTTATCGAAATGAAAAGTTCAAAACAATTCCATTCTTTTAAACTACTTTCTCTATTTTTCAGAAAAATATGCACAAGTTTGTTGAAAGAAAGCAAAAATAAAATATATTTAAATTGAAAAGTTGGGTAGGTGCTTGTTTGTTAAAGCAAAACATACGTTTGCATGCACGGAAAAGAAATTGTGTAATAAAAGAAAAGAAGTTGGAATTCTGTAGCTAAAAAAACAGTAGGAAACGCGGATTTTATGAAGAATTTTCAGCGATTATTAAGTGTTATTCAATTCAACTTAATGAAGACTATATTAATAAACATTAAAAACCTTAAGTCAAACAATAAAAATCATGACAGTCATCAAAAACTGCAATTACCTGTCCAATTATATTCCTATGCTTAAACAAAGAAATAATCCTTTACAATAAAGTGGAAAAATTTTATAAATTGAGGAGCATATCTTGGATGTTCATTATTTAAATACATTAAATGTGGCTGGAATAATAGTTGAACACTAACCAGTATAAAGATCAAACTGGTTTATATAATAAAATCCTGTTTTAAGATCAAACTTGTTTATATTTCAAAATCAGAAAAAAATTGCTTTTATTCATCGATATATGATGAAATTAAAGTTTATAGTAATAAGTTAATGATTTTTGATGATATTTTTTGATGGATTAGAAATCTGTAACACATCTATGAGTTATCCTCAAGTATTATCATTATTCCAAAGGATACTTATTATAATAAATCTTTATTTTGATAGGATAAGCATCAAAAAAAGTGTGTTGATTAATATGATGACATAAAGTCACCGTACAGAGTAGCAAATAAAAATGAAATTATTTTAGCTTTATCAATTACGTCGGTACATGCCTTTTAGTTTTGCCCATGATGTTGTTGAATATATAAATGTGCTTGTTATTTTGTTGATTGATTGTTTATTTATCTTATATTTTAAGACCAACAGATATCCAGATAGTCTGTAATAAAAAGGAGGGAAATTTTGAACTTAACTCTGTGTCTGTATTTTATATTGACAACCAACATTATGTTGACTTTATGTGATAAATAGCTGGAAGAATTAATTTATAAACATAAGATACGAAAAACAGATTCCATTAAAAAAACATTCACTTCTTTCTCCTGTTGTTCTAAAGAAAATGCGTAATGCATGGACGATTTTTACCGTTGGATTAGTATTATACAGTACCACTTAATTAATAACTAAAAGGAAACAAAAACAAGAAAAAAGTCATTGTTTAAAGGCTGATTAGCGCATATAAATTTGTTAAATTTCGCTTGCATATACAATGTAAAATATTTCAGAGAATCTTAACAAAAAACTGGTGGCAACTTCTTTTCATCAAGGTTGAGTAATGAACCGGGGTAATGAAACTCCAAAAATGCTCCTCTGCTCTAAGTGGCGTGAAGAAGCTGCCACCGTTTTTGTTTTTCAATTATATCATACTTAATATTTATAATTGCAGTTAGATAAGTTACAGATAAGAGTAAGTAAAGAATTGTAAACATTAACCGTAGTCGTTTGACGGAAACCACAGTTGGTTAAAATAATTCATAAATTGAGTAAAACCATCTCATCTTAGATTTACTTACAGTGGTTTAATAGTGTATGAACGCTTGATTCGGTCTATATTTGAAATCGCACACAATTTTTAGAGGTTTTGAAATTTAAATTATGATATAAAATAAAATAAGAGTTATTAATTTAGGATGAATCAATTGATATACTCTTTCTGGAAATAAAATTGGTTTGTAAATCAAACATATGCGTAGCACAGAGATAATATTAAGACTATAGGTTTAACAGAGCAGAAGTAGAAAGTAATGATGGATTATAAAATTATTTATGCCATTAAAATAGCTATGTATTTTCTCTTAAGAGAAAATGATTTCATTTATTATACAACAGAAAACATACACGCTTTTAATGTGAAATAACATATGTTTCTGCGGGAAATTCAGCATCATGGGAGATGAAAATAAAATTTCCAACTTCTCCTGTTGGAATTGTAAGCATTAACCGTAGTCGTCCGACGTGAAACACAGGTTGTTAAAATTATCCATAAATCGAGTAAAAGCATCAGCTCTTGGAGTTAACTTTCTCATTTCTTGGAGTTTATACTTACTTACAGCCGTTTAATTGTGTATAAATGCTCGATTCACTCTATATTTCAAATCACTCAAAATGTTTTTAAGGTTTTAAAAACCAAATTCGGATAGGTATTACACCACAGCTTTCATAGTGTAATTACACCAGCTTTCTTTGTTCATTTCTATCATCAAACACGAAACACTCCATTGTACTAAGATGAGATATATTTATTGATTGAAATGTGTGTCTATTTTGTACGCATCTTGCTCAAATATCAAGCATAATGGGGATTACCATTAAATATTTACTAATTATAAGTTACCACCCTACAAAAGTGAGTTCTGACTTACACCAGATATACTCGTACCATTCCTAGTAAAAGAAAGAGACATTTTTAAACAGCAATTGAAATTTTGCAACAGAACGATATAAAAGTTTCATATTTAATAATGATAAAATAATTAAATTATTCTTTAGGGAATTTTTTTCCATGAAACATAACGAAGTGATTACTTTAAATAAGGTTGTTAAACAAACACAATTTTAATTAACACACATCAACAAGTGTCAGCTGCATTTGACTCATTTTTTCTTCCTTTTTATGTTTTGTTCCGCAATTAGTGATTTTAAAATCATAAAAAAAATCTTAATTATGCCATTTCGGTAGAGATCTCATCCAGGAATTTTTTTATTTAGTTAATTTTTTCCGTTAATGTTAATTTTTTAAACAGTGTAAGTTGAAATGAAAAACCTAAAGACAAAGATAAGATAAACTGAATAAAAAATTAAATACTCGGTTTTGACTGAAAATGCTTTAAACAGATATGTTTGAAATATTTAATGCTTCTTGTCAGCAATGAAAGAAAGAATTTTTATTTAATTTTAATACGATATTTTTTTCGCATATCATGTAATTCGAAATTCAAAAGTTAGTTCTAAGAAATTAATATATAAATAAAATAAAGAATGAAATAAAATAGTGAAATAAGTGGTAAAAAAATAATGGTAAAATAAAATGGTAAAAAACAATAGTTCTTAAACTTCATTCATAAATTTTTTTTTAAATTAATTTTTTCAAAATTTTAATTTAATGAAGATTAGTATAGTTAAAACACAGTTTTTTATCATTAACTATTATTTTTAAACAGTTGTTGAACTGTGCTTATTTTTATTTGAAATGGAAAATATTTATGCTTTGAAGTTCAAAACCTGCAATTATCTATCCAAAATCTAATATAGACCAATATATAAAGCTTTATTAGATTTTAAGGCTTTTGATTTTGTCAATGAAGGACTAAAATACCCTCAAAAAAGGTCACCTCTGAATTAAATTCTGTTATTGAACAAAAGTGTAACTGTCAATGACCAGAAGAATAAATGAGGTCAATTATGCCTTTAAAACTGGTATGACCATAAAATTAGCTCTGCTCGTAATTTTTTTTTGTAAAAATATATGATAACTAAAATAATATTGTACTTGTAAAAGTCGCCTTGTGATCGGGCATTGACGTTGTTTGAAATTCAGGCAATTTGCTTCTAGAATCAAAACAATACTTAGAACTGTGCAAAGTAGTGCAGTGTTGCCAATTATCCAGGAGGAATAAAACTTTCTGTTCGTTGTCCACGGTCTCCAATGTAGAAAAATGACGAAGCATATGTTCTTTGGTGCAGGCTGGAATGGAACTCTGGACTCTTGGGTTCGCTGCCGTATGCTGTGACCATTGAAAATTATGTACACCCCAAGCTGTGATCTAAACAAAGTGGCTGCTGTTAGAAATTAATGGCACAAATTTAAGTTCAGTAATCGTTATGAAATAGTTTAAATTAAGCATACATACATATATATATATATATATATATATATATATATATATATATATATATATATATATATATATATATAGTTCAAAATATAGAGAAAACAAGGGAAAAATTACAGAACAATGAAAGAAGGCGAAAAAATAATAATAGAAATAGCAAGAAGCCGGAAGAAAAAAAAACAATTCGAAAAAAGGAGAAAAATTTTAAAAAAATTCGGAAAATAAAAGATATAATCTCATCATCAGCTCACACGATTATATCCACCGAAAAAGAGTGCTTTCTAATATTGTATCAATATAGCCAAAGCAAAATATATCAATGCAATAGTGCTAGGAGCACTCAAAAAATTTTTTAAAAATATTACAACACATAAAATAAAACACAATATGTAAAAATATCACGTAAAAGCAGAAAATAAAATATAAAGAAAAAGCGGAATAAAGCATGAAATGAAATCAAAAAAGCGAGTGGTGAATTCAAATGAACTTACATGCACGGGAAATTTTTCAAAAATGATATAAAATATTTTCGTAACAAGATTGCTAGATTGAAAAAAATTGAAAACAGAAGCGCAAATTGAGATAAAAGCCTAACTAGCGGATTTTTGTATTAAAGTGCGTTCTTACTGCATTACTTCGATTTTTAAATTACCAAGGATGGGCCCGAAATAGATATGCGCAAGGTAATATTATACTGGGAAATTTAAAGAAGTTGACAATTGATAGTTATAGAAAATAAATATTTATTTAAGAAAAAAAATAGAAAATAGAAAAGAGTAAGAAACCTGAATTGCCTGTTTTGTGCATAATTTTAGCCACGGATTTGCCCGAAATGGATTTTCACATGGAAAAATTATAAAATTTAACAATGAAATTTTTATAGTAAATAATTTTAGCCACGGATTTGCCCAAATTTCTGGCAAATCCGTGGCCTAAACTATTTACTAAAAAATTACTTTGTTAATTTATATAATTTTTCCATGTGCAAATCCATATCGGGCATGACGGTGGTTTCCATCTACAAACTTTGAACGGTGGTTTCCATCTAGTTTCAAAATTGTTGAATGTTTGCAAACTGGTACCAAAACTTCTAGTATCTTAAATTTCATTCCAAGCTTCAAAATTCCCGGTAAGGCTTCTTACCTGGTTCAAAATTTCATGTATGTTCTTACTGCTTTTGATATCATTTTAATTAGTACCAATATCAGTTTGATAAGAATATTTTGAACTTTTTGCAATAAGGGGATGGACATTAGCGGTCAAAAGAAGCTTCTCACTTCTTACTTTCACAGAATTTCCTTTTAAGAAATATATTTTTGCATTCGGTGGACTTTTTCTTCAAAGACGGGAATTTAGTTTAACAATCAACGTTACTTATTTCCTGCAGTTAGTAATGATTTGCAGGCAAAGATTTTTCTCAAAGGACGAACCTTACCGTATAAATAAACGGTATTTAATACATCACGGAAAAAAAAAATATATATATATACATATATATATATATATATATATATATATATATATATATATTGTTTATGCAAATAATATAATATTGTTCAGTTTTGACCTCGTTTAATTGGGTCAAACTGGATATCTGGTTAAAAGGAAACCATATAAGGGGAAGTTTTCAAAAAATTTGTCGCATTACGCATTATAAATTATTCAAATTTTATTTATGCCCATGTTTAAATTTTCATGCAAAAAAATTAAAATTAAAACGGATCATAGTTGAAATAATTTTAGTTATAGTGACATTAGCTGAAATGAATGAGTTGTGAAAATATTGAAATGCAATGTTTCCTCATATTGAGGGTTTTAATGAGTTGCTCATCATTATTCGGAAGTTAATTTTCGCAAAAGCTAGCTTTGTCTAAATTGTAAATACTATTTGGATGTGGGAACCTCATTTTGAATTACAACTTAATAAATGTACGAGAATAAATGTTCACTAAAGTGTTTCGTAAGAGCTTTGATCACTATAAAAACAGGAGTTATTTTTTAAACTAGATAATTTTGCATGTTAAATCATAGTCAAATAGCGGAGAGTCGGGTAGCCCGGCCCAGCGGGTACCCCCGCTCATATGTATAGAATATTTTTTCAAGATGTATAGAATGTTTAGAATGTATAGAATGTCAATTTCATAAGCATAGAATATTTTCTCATTATTATTTGCTATATTAAAAGAAGATTATTTTCAAAGATTCAAGTATTTATGCAGCTGTTAAAACAGTAAACAATAGTTTTGAAAATATGTTGAATACAGTAGTCATGAAATTAAGAAAAATTGATTGAATTTTTCGATTAAACTTGATTTTAATATTAAAAAAATAATTTTTTCTATCCATACAGCATTAAAGTATGTAGTCTTAAGTTTAATTTCCACAAAGGAAGAAGTTCATATGTGAAAAATTGTTCGAGTAATTACAAATTTACAAAAAAATTGGATTTCGGGTAACCCCGCTCACATGAATGTCGGGTATCAGCGTCCAATTTTATTTCGTCGATAAATATACTGCTGTAAAGATTATTATTTTATTGCTTCAAATTTGAATGTTATATGCATTTTTAACAACAAATATTGTTGTTATTAAATGACTGTTATTAAATGATAGAATTCACTAAAAGTATATAAATATGTAATAAATAAAATAATTTTGTGATAAAAATGATAAATTAGGTTTATCTATTGTCAATACATTGGTCATTTTCATTGACACCAGAAAAAACAGTCAAAAAACATAATTTTTGCAACTGGGCGGGGCTACCCGACACATTTTGTAAAGAGCTAAAAAACATGCTTCTTTAAATTTCTATTTTTTTAAGTTAAACTATTCTTTTTTGGTTTATTCTTTTTGAATTGTTTAATTGGATGATAAAACAATAGAAACATACAAAAATATTGATTATTACTCAATATTATACAGAAATATAAGCAATACTCCTTAAGTGGGCGGGGCTACCCGACTCTCCCCTAAATATTAATGTTTTTTTACTTACATTCAATAATTTATATTTGTTTTATTTTTCTTATTATGATTAGAAATCGCTCCCTTATATCGTCAACTAATTGTTCTTTCTCTCTTAATTGTGTTAATTATTTTTTTATAAAATTGGAAAAATAAATCTTAATAAGTTTCAAAACGTGTGGTAATGTAATGCAAAAAAAAAAAAAAAAGAAGAAAAAAAAAACGTGATACCAACATTTAGTTTTGAGAAGCACTTTTAAAATAAACTGAAAAAATAGTATTACATATTTAATGCTCAGGAAAAAATGATTATAATAGCCTGGGTAATCTTAAAATATAAAAGTAATTCGTTCATAAATGGAATAAATTCAAATTGAAAGTAGACCTTCGATACATTAAATAAACTTAACGTAACGATTCCAACGTCCATGTTCTCATTTCCCAGAACAGTAAATACAATTTCCCTTTTCAATGAGAAATGGACATTGCAGCTTTACAAAGAGCTTTCCTGTCCACCAAAATCTAATTCCATTTATGTTCTCCTTGAGAACATAACTCAATTTCCGTTCCCTTAATCAGGAGGTACAAAAGGTGAATCACTGCTTATATGTCTTACAATCAGAGACGGTACTTCTGAGTTGCTTCACATTATCCTAAATAAATTCTACATCTGTTTGAGAAAAGTGAAGTACTTTGTGTAACAAATCTACGTGTTCTGTTGAATTTAATTGCTTTGAAGGATTATGACAAATAAAACTCAATTTGTGCAATTAGATCTTTCAATAAAATAAGAATAAAGTATAGCCAGATGAAAAAGATTATCTGAGGAGCGTATATTTTTATTGCAGCAAAAATAAAATTGTATTAGAAAAGACGATTCAATCTCTTTATAGGGTGTAAGAAAGCTTGTATGATAAAACTTATAAGGATAAATAGGTATATTTCAATAACTATAAAAATAGTTATAATGAATGGCATGCATTTGCGCATAGGGAACAGTATATTAGCAATCTTCAGCAACTATATCATGAGGATGATCTCGTAGTTGCTAAATAGTAGTAGTATTACGCTTGATGTTTACTTATTGAAAGTAATGCTTAATATGAATAACCAAGAAATAAACATTTCAAATTATTTTAGTAATAGCATCACATTCAATTTATTCACATCATTTACGATTGTATTTTAAAGAAATTTTCAGAATTAATGTATACAAATATTGAAATTTTAAAAACTATTAATTTATTATCATTGCATAATTTTTGAGTTGCATTTTGTCTTTAAATTCTTATTAAAATATTTAGGGTACATACACTCTTGATAAAAAAAAATATATATATATATATTTTAAATTGTTTATGTAATATCCTTAAAGTGATTTCTCTCCAACAAACGGTTAAAAAATATAAATTATTCATTTCACTTTATTAAAAATTAATGCAGATAGTCCATTTATTTAAAAAGAAAAAAAATCCTTGATAATAATAACTATAAAAACGTATCTAGCTTAGACGGTAAATTAACTTACGCTTACAAAAATTTAGGTATTAAGAACGAGAATCTATTTTTGTCGAAAACATGCTGCTAGTTTGTTTTAATAACCGTATTTCTAGACTAATAATATAAGTAGACTGCTCTCGAAATGGTAAAATCACACTCAATTTAAAACCAACACCTGTCTGATTTAGTCACTGAGCACGTGAGGATAAAGGAGGAATGGTAAGCAATGTTGTCTACTTTTTCCAATATTTGGAGATAATAGTAAGTAGGAAAAGAAATTTTCTCGTTCTCACAAAATGCTTTTTGAGAATGCACCTGGAATTTCGCATTTTCTCCACAGCAGCGAAATTTAAGACAAACAATGACGTTAATTACAAATTTACTTTTCTTTAAAAACAATTAAAAATGCAATAAATATCTCTAATATCGATTATATAGCTTTCACTTGTATTTTTTATCTAGCATTTAACAAGTTGGGAAAATACTAGAATATTCAGAGCAAAGCTTAATAACTTATAATAAACACTTCATAACTTAAGAATCTAATCAATAAACAATTCATAACTTAACTTTCGAATACATGTTATTGGGAAAATAAATATATTTTACAATTTTAATTCGCCTTTTTTAATTGTGCCGCAATTTTCCACAGATATCCCTTCCTACTAATATATTAGTATATATATATATAATAATGGTAAATGAATTAAGTATCATTTTCGTCAATAACATGGTAATATTTTACTGTTTATATGCCTCTCTTCCATTAATTCGGAATTTTAATGCAATTTTCTTAGCTCAATTTTCATATATTACCAACATTATTTAATTTTTTTTTAATTTTAATTTTAGAAAATAATTAGCGACGATATTTTTATTTTCATTATTATTTTTGACAAACGAACTAATATCGGTAATTATTTCGAAGGCCATTCACCAAACCATTATTGACGCCTGTAATGCTTAGTTAAATCTGGTATTATATACTTACGATACTAATGAGTTGCTGTTATTATAGTATAATGTGTTGTTATGGTGTTAAGGAAAACCTATTATACTAAAGTGAATGATATAGGTACTGTAGTAATAGAATTTTTACCTCTATCAAAAATTAATTAGTACTCGAATATCACACTCGTACACATTCATGGCAACAGATATACAAACTTTATTTTTTCTTATTTTTTTAACTTTTGTATATTCCAGATTTCATGCTATTAGATTTAACATAATCGGAGAATAGAAGTTACGTAATGTGTGTGTATATATATATATATATATATATATATATATATATATATATATATATATATATATATATATATATATATATATATATATATATATATATATATATATATATATATATTTATATATATATATATATATATATATTTATATATATATATATTTATATATATATATATATATATATATATATATTTATATATATATATATATATATATATATATATATATATATATATATATATATATATATATATATATATATATATATATATATTTATATACACTCATAACTTCTATTACGTAACTTCTATTCTATTGCATCAGTTCCTGTTGAGTGTACATTATAGAGTCTGTAGAAGAGTCTATAGAAGAATATGAATATTAATAATATATCTATAGTATCAATATAAGAAACACTTGGTTTTATTATAACTTCAAAAATAGCAATTCAGTGAAGTAATTTCCCTACCTTGCGAAATTTTTAACGTTGATTTTACTTGCGATAACCAAGCATAGAAACATAAGAAAAATAATTCATTAGAACGTGCTTAAAAACTAATATTTTGATTGATTGATTAGAGTTACAAGCATATCATATATATAACAATATATTAATAAAATCCCATGTATAATGAACATAGGTGGTTTAGCAATTGGGAAAAATTGGTTGAATGTTTCTCCTTAATACACCATTTTCTTATTGAAAAACATAGAAAATTCGGTTTTGCTATGAGGAGAAGACTGCAGAAAAGACATGACTTTTTACGTGCAGAACCGTCAGTGGGTTAAAGTAGACGATATGGTCCAATATGCTTTTGAACCTATTTACACCGAATTCGGAAAATATAGGTTCAGAATTGCAGATTTGTATAAGATATATACAAACATACACACACGTCTTAACATTTTGCTTTATTTATGTAGATTACTAAACGCAAAAACGAAAAGGTTTTCAGAAACCTAAAAACGTAAGAACTAAAATTTATAATCCCCACTTAAATTATTAATATTGGAAAACAAAAACGCCTTCAAAAACGCCTGCTTAATTAAAACATACTAGAGGTCATGAAAAGTTTTTATATCTACCTATTAAGTTTTAAATGAAGATTGTTTTATATATATTCGAGAAGCGCATATTTCAACAAACAACACATTATTGTTATTGGAGACTCGTGCAAATTTATTTCTACATGTAATAAAAAAGAATTTGATCATATAAATGAGCGCTAAAAAAATAAAATATATTCTTTCATTCCATCATGTTTTCAAAATCTCGATTCTTCTTTTAAGATGAGCGGGAAAAAATCCATTAGATTAAATTTCCTGTTTCTTGTTCTGACTCAATATTTAGTGTTTTTACAGTAAAATTCTATGCTAACATCATTTATCTTTAGAAGTGAGTTTCTTATTTTGTATTTTGAAATCATATTTCAAGATGTTGCCTTACCAAAAAAAAAGTAAAATCTTTAGTTGTTCTTTGTTTTAAAGGAAATGTGAGATGATATGATCAATGCTGCATTTTTTTATAGAATAGATTTTTGTCAAAGTGGAAGTCTCATTAAAAAAGAGCAACAATAAAGATTTCAAACAAATTATTCCCATTTGTTTCATTATTTATACGGAATTTATTCTCTGCGTAAAATTTGCTGTAGACAACTATAGAATTTTACATGGCATGTCTCAATCAGAGTATGATAATCATTGAAAATTGTATTGGAGGGACACTTTAATTTAATGTTCTGCATAATGTGACGAACATATATTGTGGTAGATACGGCAACTAACAAAAACATACCATAAGCATACGTCATTCATAAATGAAAGTGGACATGGTTGCATAAGGGAGCAGCTATGTTTTACAGGCATGATTCTCAGACAATCCCACTGAAGTTTGCGTTAATTAAACGAATTCAGCAAAATCAATAGTACTTTTCAAATAAAGTTTGCTTACCTTTTAGAAATTCATGGCTTTTCGAAATTACTTTAAGTTATTTCAATGAAAAAATAGCATTTAAAATTCCAACCTTTCTGCCGCTGTCAAGTTGACGGCAAGACAAGCGAGTATACTTTTGAAATCAATAGTACCTTTCAAATAAAGTTTACTTACCTTTTAGAAATTCATGGTTATTCGAAATTACTTTCAGTTATTTCAATGAAAAAAGAGCATTTAAAATTCTAACCTTTCTACCGCTGTCAAGTTGACGGCAAGACAAGCGAGTATACTTTTAAAATCAATAGTACTTTTCAAATAAAGTTTGCTTACCTTTTAGTAATTCATGGTTATTCGAAATTACTTTCAGTTATTTCAATGAAAAAGTAGCATTTAAAATTCCAACCTTTCTACCGCTGTCAAGTTGACGGCAAGACAAGCGAGTATACTTTTAGAATAAATAGTACTTTTCAAATAAAGTTCGCTTACCTTTTAGAAATTCATGGTTATTCGAAATTAGTTTCAGTTATTTCAATGAAAAAATAGCATTTAAAATTCCAACATTTCTACCGCTGTCAAGTTGACAGCAAGACAAGCGAGCCGCCATTACTTCGACAAAGTACTACCCAACCAAAAAAAAGGTTTAATTTTTTTCTAGTAAAACTTCTAAGTATTTTCAATATTTGGAATAAAAGTAAATGAAATGCCATGCATAAACAAGGATATTTTTATTTTTTATTCTTATTGAAAAGTTTGTCTTGAGTCGTAAGGAATAGTTTCTCACTCTGACACAATACTTAATAAATATGCAAGCTAATTTCAGAAGCAAGCGCTTCTGATCATATTGGTAATAATCTTTTGCAATGTTAACTTTTAGAAAAGGGTATCTATAGGATTTCAAAAAATCTTGATAGTTCATCTTTATTCATTAAGATTGTGCGCACGCACACACGCACACACACACATATATATATTTATATATATTTATATATATGTATGTATGTATTTATGTATATATGTATATGTATGTATGTTTGCGAAAACATTTTTAAATCATTCTTGAAAAATTTCCCGTTCATGTAAGTACATCCGATTTCGCTACTCGCTTTTTATACTGTTATTACTTTTCATTTTATTTTACTTTCTGTTTTTACATGTTATTTTTACTTATTGTGTTCTATTTTATTTGTTGTAATTTTTGTGAAAAAATTTTTTGAGTGTTCCTCACCCTATTGTATTAATATATTTTGATTTGGCTATATTGATACAATATCTCACTCTTTTTTGCGAATATAATCGTGTGGGCTGATGAAAGGATTATATCTTTTTTCTGCCGGTTTTTTTGAATAAAATTTCATCCTTTTTTTAAATTTATTTCATCAGTTGTTTGTTATTTTTTTCAATTATTATTAGCCCCCCCCCCTTTTTTTTCCATATGTCTATAATTTTCCTTTGTTTATCTTCATTTTGAACTTATCTAATGAGTTCTGTTTACTTGCAGCTTGTGCGCTATAAATGAAACTTATTGTTTTTCTTAACTTTCTTCGTGTTTTCTTGTATATATATATATATATATATATATATATATATATATATATATATATATATATATATATATATATATATATATATATATATATATAAAATTGTTGATTAAATTGCTTAATTGTTTGCGGCGTTGCAATTCATATTTTTCAACACCCAACATTTTTTTTGCATGTAATTCAAATTCAAAAGTTTCACATACTCATTTAACACAGAATCTCAAATGATCTGAGCACATTATCTTGCAGTGCAGTAAAATACTGACTTAATTTCCTTTATCCTTTCAATAACACGCTTTGCTGACAAAAAAAGTTTATCAGTTTTTTTAGCATAGTTCCAGGAATTGCATTCCTTGTGTAAGCCTTGTAATTACTTTGGACAAAAGTAATTGTTTGTATCCCCTCGAATGCATTTGTTGTCTGTCAGACTTCTCTTTTCTTTTCCTTAGATTTTTTTTATCAAGCACCAAAAGAGATAACTGGGTGAGAAAAATTAATAAAATGGATAATTCAGTAAAATAGATAATTTAAAAACCGATATCAAAATGTTCATAATGATTTAAATCGATTTTGTTTTTTTTAAATGTCTTACAGAACTCAAAGAGAAATAAGGTTGATTTGGGGAGAGAGAATAACAGAAAAACAAATACTGAAATCAAAAATAAAAAGTAATGTATTCTCTTTACAGTTTTGAATGACTACAAGATTGAAAAATGAGGTTATTATAGCGCACAATGCCGCTTTTACATCCCAGAGAAGATGATACACATTGCTTTATATCTGGATGGGCTGCAAGCCGCCTACAAGGATTGAACCCCTGTTCTTTAAATGAAAACTTAGTGCTTTTAACCACTCAACTATTGTGACTAGAAGCATTGACTAGATGACAAATTGCTTCCGCGTACTCGGAGAAATAAGAGTCTTTAATTTTTTACATTTGAATTATCCTTGCCAAAAATTTTCCTCCTTTTTTGATAATTATTTTGATACAAAGCACGAAAAGGGAAATTTCAAATATTCAACAAAATTGTATCAAATCTCATGTTTTATCTGAGACAACTATTGGATTTCATGAGCTTATTTTATATCTGATTTTAAAATCGTTAGCGTCATACAGCAGGACTGTACAAGGCTTACTACGCTCACTTGACAAGCATGTTTCTCTCTTAAATGTTTTCGCTGTGGCTAAGAGTACTCATTTAGCATTATTTCATTTATTCTTGTACAATAAACTTTGTTAATTAACATGTTTCATCATGTTCAATGATTTTGACGAAATATTTACTCTCAAATAACGAAAAATAGTTATTTCTTACTTTTGGTGAATTTCTCGTACGGAATCATTTCATGAAATATTTTTTTTTAAATACGAAGAATATTTTGAGAGTATATATTTTTGAATATTACATATTTTACAGAGTATGAATACATAGTACATATTTTTGCAGAGCATGAATGAACTCCATCATCATATCCTAGTCTAATGATGGTTCTTGTGCGTTTTGAAATTATTTATATTAGTTTATCATCCAACTTAGAAATCCACATTTTTTTCCATCAATTTTCATAGATACAAAAAATAACTTCAAAAGAACTAATCTTGTGATTTGATGCATTGAAAACTGAAATCTAAATAACTTAATTTGGAATGAAATGGTGCAGTGGGTTATGTGGTTCAGAGCATGAGGCAAAATCTTTAAGATTTTAAAATACAAATTCACCCTAGATATTTAAATCGAATTTTATTTTATTTTTTATTTCTTTTTTGTTTAAGAGTATAGTTATAAGTTATTTTCTTGGTATAGGAGGTATTTTTTATTTAGGTATAAAGTTATAAAGATAGCTAAAGGTAAATCTTTATGAGTTTTGTGTTATCTCCTATAGAAAAATTAAATCAGACAGAAACTGATAATGCAAATCCAAACCCGTTTAGACATTGAACAGAATGGATAAAACAAAAGAATATTTTAATAAACATAAACAAAAGAATGAAATTAAAATAAAAGAATGAATTAGTTTCATTCTATTTTTTTTTATCTAATTCATGCAAAGCATTTTGTTTCTTTCATAAGTGTTTAAATGTAACATAATTTTCCGCCATGTAATTGCAAGCAATAAAGGAATTAATGAAACTGCAACAACAAACATATTAGTATCACAACGCAAATACTTAAATACTTTACTTTACATCCGGGAAATACATTTGTTATTGGAAAAATATTTCCATTCTTAATACTTTAAGTTTTGAATAACAAGACCAAGCATTGCATAAAAATTATATGACAAAAAAATAACTTCTTTCGTCTTTTAAAGATGAAGTTGAGAAACTTCCGAAAGTTTTTATTCAAACCATAGTGAACGAGAATAAGAATGGAAAACTTCGATTTTGACCTGGCAAAAGTGAGCTTAAAGCACTCATTTCCGGACATTTTTACGTTGAGTCCGGAACGTGGAAATGTATTGGGGGAAAGCCATTATCCGAGAAACGAGGCACGAAAGAAAAAGGAAGGAAATGGAAACCACCTACTTTGTCCGCGTTGCACTAGGAAGTAATCGATTTACCTAGCGAATCAGGGCTGTCAAGGTGAAATCGACAGGGAACTGAGAGGTCTTGAACTCTTATTGATAATTTTAAAAGGTTTTAAAACGGCATATCTTTAGCGGAATCGGTATCGAATTTGATAAATTTTCTGTTTCGAAATCAAAGATTCAAAATCAAATCACATTTTATATGGATGTAAAGTTAAAAATTTTTTTATATATATATTGATGAATACATCTTATTTAAAAATAAAAAAATCTTGATATGCATTGTGAATTTTTAAACGCTATCTATCATTTTTGGAGGCTGTTCCGTAATAATTGCCCTTTACAGATTTTTTCAGAATACTTGTCGTATACTTTGTCCGTGTTGCACTAGGAAGGAATCGATTTACGTAGCGAATTAGCTGCCAAGATTACGTAGCTGCCAAGGTGGAATTTACAGGAAACTGAGAGGATTTAAACCTTTGTTGAAAATTTTTAAAAAGTTTTAAAATAGCATATCTTCCACGTTATCATTATGGAATTTTACAAATATTGGAAAAAGATTTCGAAATCAAAGGTTCAAAATCTTTTATATACATGTAAATGTAACGCAAAAATATTTTTATACATGAACAAGTCTCATTAAACGTAAAAATTCATTATATGTTCATTGCCTATTTTTAATAGCAGACTTTCATCAATGCAAGGTGATCCGTAATAACTGCCCTTTACAAATACTTTCTAAATCCTTCTTGTCTACTTTGTCCACATTGAACTAGGAAGCAATTGATTTACCTAATGAATAAGGTTGTCAAGATGGAATCAACAGGGAAATCAGACGTCTTGAGCATTTATCGGTAATTTTAAAAGATTTTATAACGGCATATCGTCAGCGAAGTCGGTATCGAATTTGACAATTGCTGAGTGGAAATTTCCGGCTTCGAAATCAAAAATTTTAAATCAAATTATGTTTTTTTATTGTGGTGAAAGTAAAGAAAACTGTTTTGATAGATGAAAAAATCTTATTTGAAAGTATTTTTTTTTATATATATACATTGAATTTTTCCTTTTATGCATTTGATTCTTAAACGCAAACTTTCAACAACACAATGCTTTCTGTATTAACTGTCTTTACAGATTTTCTTCAAAATCAATATCGCATGAAGTCAAAAATGTATATTTATTAGAAGCTGAGGTTTAATATTTAAATTAGAAAAAAAAGGAAAATACTATTTGATTACGGCAAATTTCAGGGGGAAAGTTGGATAAAAATACTTTACAACCAGTTTACTTTTTTGATCAAACTTGGAAGAATTTTAACAGTTTGTCTCATTTTTTATTAAGCGTACTTTTCTTCCATTATTTGGTATTTGGTCAAAATAAGTGAAAAATATTAAATTTAGCATTTTAATAATTTATGGACATGAAATACAGATGTCTTTTGCTGGGTCAAATGCAAAATCTTCCAAATAATAATTTTCAATCATTTGCTCTTATTTTGTGCTATTTAGATCTAAGAGAAACAATAATTCCTTATTGAGCTTCCTTTAACTTACCAAAACAATTATTGGTAATTTTTTGAATATGGAAAGAAAATAAAATTAAGCTACTTATTTCGATTTTATATTGAAGTGCAAATACAATTCCGATAATCTAACAGAATTTTTTAGTGAACATTAGACTGCCTTTTTTATTATTAAAAAATACCAAAATATATTTTTGCTTGATATTAGAGCTTCAAAAAAATGTAAGGACACTGTAGAAGCATCATAGTTAAAGGGTTAAACTATCATCTTCAGTTTCACCATGAATGAAACAGGTATCGATGTTTTCAAAAAAATTTTTTCCTAACTGCGAGCTTTTTTTTTGTATTGTGGTTTGACTGAAATAGACTTAGTATTTTTATCATTAAATCATTTAAAAAATGTATCTCTTAAACTTTTATTTTATTCAATTATATCCTGTTTATTCATTTCTTAATAAATATGTCAGAGTTCTTTATGCCAGGATTTTAACTTGAAGCTTTAAATCCGCTTATTTTTTATTTTCCCATTTTTCTTTTATACACGCAAATATGTAAAAATATTATAATATTTAAAATAGTTTTAATATTGTAGTCATTTGTAGCTTTGATTAAAATGCTAGTGTATTATTGAAACATAAATAAATCACGCTTGGAAAGAAAATAAAAGTTTGTTTTTTCCTAATTCGAGTGATTATTTTTCAATAATTTATTTTAACGCTCCTAAAAAGTTTTGAAGTTAACATCCTTTAAGCTGAATTATTTATTCATAGTCATTGAACGTAAATTTGTATTACAAAAGAACATAGTAATAAAAAATAATAACAAGTTCAATAATAATAAATACAATAATAATAAATACAATAATAATAAATACAATAATAATAAATACAATAATAATAAATACTATAATAATAAATACAATAATAATAAAAAATTCTATTAGCAATCATGTCAAAATAAGTCTTCGAAATAGTATAGGAAATTTATTTGGAATACAAAAGGTAGATTTTTGCTTACGCCTGCACGTGTAAGCTCAGATTGATTTTACCAAGGATAATTAGAATAACCGCCATTTAAAAACGCATTACACCGAGATTCTATTATCGAATTCTAATAGCTCTGAATATTCCCTTAGTACCGGGGGAGCCACCCCTAACAAAGTTTGTTCCTTTTCGCAAACATCAGGAAAATATTTTTGGAAAAGATATCTCAAACTAATGTTTCCCCAACTGATGGCAAGAATAGAACAAAATGACCCTCCCGAGTGCTATTCCACGCCTTTGGAAACGTTCCATCTACCGTTCTACGACATTTTTGGAAAAATGGGATGGAAATGACATCTACTTGAGTACGAGTCAGTTGCTGGAATTTACAGGCCTGACGTGCCCGACGAACGATGCCAAATTTGTTTCGGCATTTCTTCTTTAATGGATGCCGCCCTTTGTATGGGAATGCAATGGCCTACAATATATTTTAGAGCACTTGTTTGATTTAAAGAAATATAATATTTAGACGTGTTTTTTGTAAGGAAAGAAATGAATTTCATACATTTAAATAAATTCACCATTTATTCCTGTATGTTTTATTTTTTCATATTGATTAGTTCGAAAATAAATAAGGTGATTGATTCTCTTAAATGTTCAATAAATTAAAAGCTCATTGTCATGTACTAATAACTTTACTTAAACTTGGTTGAAAATGTGAATTTGCAATAAATTATGCGCATAAAGAAATATTATAAATTTGAAAGCTAAATCAATTAAAAATTATTGAAGTTTCAGAATATTACAAGCATTTTTATCCGCTTGTAAGATTTTATGCCTTTAAACATAACGATGGCTTAATTAGTAAGAATGCCACGGAACTTTATCCATTTAATATGTGTTAAAAAAATAGTATGACGCCTGGTGGATGAGTGGTAGAGCTTCGAGCTCCCGTCCCACAGGTCCTGGGTTAGATCGTCGGGCCGGGAAAGGTTGACACAGCCTTTCATCTCTTCAGTGGGTCGATAAATTACTACCAAGCATGCTTGGGAACTAAACACTGGGAGGTTCGCGTTCGGCTGACCACCTAACCGGAACATCTGCTCCTGCACCTCAGAGCCAAAGGTCAAGAAAACTGAGATGGGCACAGTAGGTCTTGGCCCTCTGTGGGCTGTAGTGCCACTGAGTTTAACTTTTTAGTTTTTAAAAAAAAATAATATATAGCCTCCATAACGATATACAGTTACAAATTTCTTTTCTTAAGCATAAATATATAGTTAAAAGTAAAATTTCTAAATTAGGAAAGGAATGATAAGAACAACACATCAAATAAATAAATAGGTAAATAAATAAAAAAACAGTGTATGACGTTCGAAAAATCTTTGCAAACTGTTGTATTAAAGTTTAATTGAGGAGTGCAGGTAATGCAGTCGCATCGCATTCCTAAAAGGGGGATCTATTATTTGGTGAGCTATTGAAAATCAAGTCAGTTTTATGAAAATATGCTGACTTAAAAATAATTTGGCGAATGATTAAAATAAAAATATGACAACTGCAAACCTTTAATGGACTTGAAATTTTATGCTTATATGCATGCGGTTTTGAAATGAATATCTAATTTTTAAATTTATCTCCGTATTTTTTTTTGTCCACATAAAAAAGAATTAGATGATTGAATATATTTTTAAGAATTAAGCGAAATTAAAAAAGCCATGATACGTATTTTGAACAGGAACCACGGAAACACAATTAGAGAAATTGCAGATCAATCAAACAATCATAATTTTGCCCGGTGACTTGATTCTCGCTCTGAGGAAAAAAATATAGTCAAAACTATCAGAATATTATAACCCGGATAAATTACAAGGTAAAATTTACTGTGCTTCTAGTTCTATTAGAACACCAAAAAGCTCGTATATTTTTACCGAAGTACTTTGTTAAGGATATTGTTAAAATTAACAACAAAATATGGTCTTTACTATGTGATAAAAATTAATAAATGTGGTGAAATTTGGCAATTTTATTATGAAACTTTCGATTATGGTGAACGAACCATTTATTTGGTTAAATTTACTTTATAGTTATATATTTTTTAAATGAATGTGTGGTTTAAAGAATTTTTATTTTGAAACCAGAAATTCCAGCAAAATCTTTACTATATGAGCGGGAAAATTACAAAATCCTTTGGTTAAATACCATACATTTAGGTATTATCAACCAGAATTCTATTTTCTTCTCTTTTTTCACCAGAAATGGTATTATCATACAGTACGGTGATTTTATAATTTTTCCCTTTGAGCGACTAAACTCATTAAAAGTACTATTCTAAACACACCAATCAGTCTGATCAGTTTAAAAATACATTATTGTTTGTGTATAATTGGATCGAAGTTGGATCGAATCTTTATTGTTGAGCATTTATTTAAAACTAAATTCAAATAATTCAATTATTTCTATTCTAGACTTTAAAAAAATGAGTATTTCAGAATTTGATTTAAAGAGAACTCAAAAATAAAAAAATCAATAATTCCAAAGTAATCTAAAATGCTAAAATGTAGTTCCTATTCAATAACCAAGTTTTTAGATAAGAATATTCATCAAGTCACTAAAAGGAGCAATTTATCATTCCAAACAGAAGAGAAAAAAGTCAAACTGATTTTTGTGTTTTGTTCTACGAAATAAAATGTAGTTGAAATACTCGTTTTTGTAGTTCATGAATTACCGTTTAAGTATGATTAATGGAACGTTTTTCTTAATCGTTTTCTGGGTCCAGAGAACTATAGAAAAAATACATTACTGGTTATTAAAAATGAGGATTTGAAAATGAATATATTGAATGCATTAAAGACATTCAGTATTTCTACTGCAGTTTGAACAACAAAAAAATTTTTTAAAATAGTTTTGTATTTAAAATAGTTTTGCATTTAAAATAGTTTTGTATTTAAAATAGTTTTGCATTTAAAATAGTTTTGTATTTAAAATAGTTTTGCATTTAAAATAGTTTTGTATTTAAAATAGTTTTGCATTTAAAATAGTTTAATAGTTAATATAGCTCAGTGCCTTGTTGTAATATAATATTTAGTAATGTGAAATTTAATTACAACCACAATTTATAAGAATATATTGTTAATTCAATTTTTCTTTTACTTCTAAATTCTTATTTTTTATTGCAAATTAGAAATAGATCGCACATTAGACAACTTTAAATAATGTTTACCGCATGATTTTGTGATATATATATATATATATATATCACAAAATCATGCGGTAAACATTACTTAAAGTTGTCTTAAAGTACAGGTTATGCGGTCTATCATTGAGTCAAATTCTCTAGTATTAGATTATCTTTTTTTGTATAGCATCTTTAAATTACATTTCACTAAAAATTAAAAACAAATCCTAATATTTTTACCTTTCCAAATTACACTGTCGTATGTTATATCAAGAGTTTTTATTTAAAATTTTTGTTTTACTTCAATTTTGTTTAAAATGCAAGGCTATTTCTCTCCTTTGAAACTTTTCCTATTCAATTTACTTTTTTTTTGGAAGTAAGGAAAAAGAATACATTTCTTTCCCAACAAACAAAGTCAATGACTTTCAGAAACTTGGAAAAATTGAAAAAAAAAAACAGATTTAACTCCGAGCACATTTCAAAGCAGAGATGAAGTGGCTACTTTCTTACTTTTATTTTATATTTTAAAGTGAGTTCTCCAAAAAATATACGTGTTTCAAATTTTTTTTTCTAAGTGTACAATATATGTCCAACATTTTGAGAATAGGTAAATGAAAATCAATAACTTCCAGAAAAAAGTAGTTTTTTTCAGCAGCATTTGAAGTTAAAAAACGGAAGTAAAAACAGCAGAACCATCATCAGGTAAAAAAAAGTGTTACGTGGTAGAAAATTGAAGGAAAAAAATAAGCATTTCCTTGAAGTAAAATTTACAGGACAAGTTATACTTACGGGAAAAAAACATGCCATATTCCAAATTTTGCAGTCGATAAAAATAGAAATTTCTCTCTTTAAGCAAATTCGAAAATACAATATTTGTCATTTTATATTTTTCACAGTCTTATGACTACAGTCATTTTAGTAATTATTGAGATTTTTAGATTGACATTATGTTTTATAATCAAAACATAATGCCATTCTAAAAATCTTAATAATAATTGCTGAATGATAAAATTTTTTGAATTAATTAATGAAATGTTGGCATAACACCGAGTTAGAACTTTTTTTTCCAAAAAGTTTAACCGGGAAGTAGAAGTTACATGAAAATTCATTATAAATACAAATACAAGTTTTGATCAATCGCTAAGCAAAATTTAATAATTTATTTTATATTTCAACCATAATTTTAATTGTAATAATGCATTAAAAATAAAAACGCTTTTAAATCATAGGAATTGGAAAGAAATGAAGAAATTATGTAGAATTAATAATTTGTAATTCCTATACTGCGTACGAATGATTAAAAAATTCTTAAGGTTTATTTTGTTGCCATTTTCCAATAAAGCATGAATCAACCGTAGCACCTCGAACAAAAGTAAAATAAACCTTAAAAAAAATTTTTAATTTTTGTAAAGTTCACTTTACATTTCTCGCAGAAACGAAAATGTTAATAAAATAAAATGGTGTAATAAAATGATCAAATTATAAAACTAAATAAAATTTACGTAAACTGCTCTGTTTTAACTGCTCTGTCGATTCTGGTAAACAAGTTTATTTTATATGCATAAATAGATATCTTAAAAATTTTGTTATATTGGAAACGCATATATGAAATATGAAGTCGAAATAAACTGCTGACGTTTGTGCTAAATATGCTTTCTTTTAGAAGTTATTCATGTTCGGAAAATTACAAAACTTTTCGGTGTTTGTCAAATACTTAGTAACAATGCTTCCTAATACTTCCTAAATTATAATATTTGTAATAATAGTGCTATTTACTTAAAAAAACATAATACATATTTTGTACAGAAGAAAAAATGCGCATAGATATATAAGTGGTAATCGTTAAGAATGCAGCAAAAAATATACTTTAAAACAAACTTTAAATTTAAAATAAAACATTGCCTCTAAGAATCATTTAAAAATTGGCTAATTACGCGAATCTCTTCTTGACATAGTGTACGACACCTGCTTAGTGAGAATACATTCATTAGTTTTATCTTCTTGTAAAGAAATTTCTTTGAAGTGGCAAAAAAGAAAAAAAAATTCATTTATCTTGTCAAGTTCTTGAGCTATAATGATCAAGTCTTCTTTACGAAACCACATCATATTTTAATGACGTTAATAAAATTGCTCTGTAATCAATCAAGCTCGTAATTAAGACAAAGTAAAAAGTTAAAAGTTAGAGGTTGATGCAACAGAAGTTGCTAAATTGTGCAAAAGTTGTGACAGCAATGAAATAAGTTATGCATCTAATCTAAAAATTAATTTATTCTAAAAGAATTGCAACATCTCCGAAAAGTATTATTAGTAAAAAAAAATATTTTTAATTCAATAAAAAACTTACGATACCGTACTGAATTTATTGGAGAAATTTAATATTAAACAGGTTCTACAAGTGCGAAAATTAGGTTAATTGATTTTGCTTCAAATTGACAGTGGATTTTCTAAAATTATGTATATATTATAAACAAAAATAATATTCGTAGCATATTTCTGAAGCTGAAAGATATTCAAAAGATTAATTTATTAACTTTAAGAAAAAAATAGACTTAAAAATAGGTCGATAAAAAGTTAGAAAGCTTCTTAACTTATGTCTGTAAATCCCGGTTTAAAAACAAATTCTAGGATTTAAACTGTAAAAATTGAGGTTTTATATTGAGGTTCTGTACTATGTTTATTTTTAAAAATTTTGTCGAGTAGTTCCATTAATTTAAAAAAAATTACGCATAAAATTTCGTTTTCTGAAAATGTGGCTCACATTAATATGTTTGTTTCTAAGTACTGCCAGTGCTTTTTTTCATTAAATATACTATATTTTCAATTAACCATTGTTTCCGGCATATGTTAACATTATCAGCTTATATTACACCTTAACATTAAATAATTAAATTTTTGTCCAATATAGCAGGATTTTAATGATAGCAAACTAGCTTTATATTTGCCGTTACATCATATTTAATTTCCACAATACACTGTTAGAAATTTCTCAGAAATAATTTTGAAATAACAATTTATTAAATTATTATTTTATCATATTTGGACAAAACAGCCAAAATAACCATAAATAAGATAGTATTCAAACTGTTGACTGAGGGAAAAGTCGCTTAATAACTGCTTTCACCTAATTCAGTTATGGAACCAGAATTTTATCATACCAACTTAGCCCAGCTAATGAAGTTACTTAGTTCTTAGCAGCTAAGTACATATTATAGCCGATTGTGCTAAGCTGTAAGTCTCATAACCGACAGAATTGCGGTTTAAAACCTAGCTTTGACACCACACTATTTCCTCCATTGCCTTCAATAAATGAATTCTTTCCAGTGTCCTTGTCACTCTTAGTGCCTATTGCTTAACAAAAAGCCTAACTCTTATGCTCAGATAAATTCCCTTTTTCGGTTTTTGAAACGTGGTAGTTGTAAATAATTTTAAGAAAACAACTTGTAGTTTTTTTTTCATGGTCTTAAAACCATACGAGTTGTAAACGGTTCCAAAACAATAAATGTAAAAAATGTTTTGTTTTGCAAAATTTACTGTTAATTGAATGGACAGACTGCTGACGGTTATATTACCGTAATTTTAAAATGAAAATTCTAACAGCGTAACTAATTCTGTAAAATATATGAATTTTAATTAAAATCAGAATGGTTTACTTTTTGTAGAGTGTCGTTTGATTAAATTTTCCCGATAGCAACGCATATTAATCAGCTCAGTTGAATTTATCTTGCATTCTGTTTTCAGACGAAACTCTCACATTTTACACGCATTGATTATCACAAACGTATCACAAACGTATATAATTCACAGGAAACTAGAAGTTTAATTAAATTACTCAATACCGAACTAGCTCAATTGCTGAAATATATTCTTGTTACGGATTGTCTAAGTGGCAAAAGCTCCTTTAGTCAAAGGAATTATGTCTTGAAATGGGTTAATTTGAAAACTACAATAACTTGAATAAATATATTTTCTTTACACTATTTAAGTAGCTCGAAATATTTATTTAGCTATAACTAAGTGTAATAAATATTTCAGGCGACCTTGTCAAAAATGTATCGTAATGTTTTGATATAATTATTTGTTTTAACCTTTACCGGGTGGTACCTTAATGCACAGAGAAAAACTTCTGAAGCCCATAGCATAATATAGTTTTGCTACTGGTCCGTGTCACTGGGCATAAGTAGTACACTATAAGTGTACAGTGTACAAAAAAACCCATATTAATTAACCTTTGATCTAATGATCTGATCTTCACATTCTAAGACTCAATTATAAAACTTCGAAAAGGTGACCTCAAATATATTAATTAATTAGTGCATATTTTAAGTTACAAAATAAGATGAAAAAATGTACTTTCTATGAAAAAAACGTAGCCTTTTTTGATGGAATTAGATTCTGGCAATCTCGTAAACATGGTCTAGAAGGTCTGATTCAATGTTTGGACTCTTCAATGTTAATTTTACTTTCTGCGTACTGAAGAATAACTCAAGAACTTTTTAAGCGAATTTGAAATATTTTGCACATAACTGTAAAGTTCATTTTTCCAAAGGTAATTGAATGCAAAATTTAACTTTTAGTAAATATTACCTTTAATAATGAGTAAAAACATTTTGTATTGCAAATTATACAAATTTCTACTTCATTTTAAAGAATGCAATTATAAAAAGCATGATACAAATTTGACCGGAATCCTTCAAATACTTCCTTTAAAATAGAGTTTTAAAAATACGACTTTTTTGTTACTTGGATGTCATGGACTTTGAGCCCTGCCCTGTTTTCTCCTCTAAGTGTTTTAGGGAATGCTACTAATATGCTTGTGTGTGACTTAATGGTTCCATAGAACTTTTTTTTCTGTCATTTTCACATTATTTTTCGTTCTCCTGTTATTTGTCTTCTGGTGTCAGAATTGTCTTTAGAGCTCTCAGTTGAAAAGACAAAAATATTTATTTTTTTAATGGCTGAAATTTCTTAGAAATTTATCCAACCACTAAGAAAGATTAAAAACATTTGTAAAATTTTAATGTAAAATCCATATATAAATGGTGAAAACATACAGAGATCGTAATATGGAGACACAATTTTTAAGATGTATATAGTTTTTCCTCATGTTTTATTTTTCGTGCCCTATATTTGGCAGCTAAAATAAACTACAGGTGCACAAGTTTACTAAGAAACAAAATATGGTAAAATTTACCTTGCTTCTGGTTCTATGGGAAAACCAAAGCACTCGGTTATTTTTGCATAAATGATTTGATAATGATTTTGGTTAAATTAACGATAAAATATGACCAAATAAAGGGTTAAAACGCTGTATTTTGGACTTGTAATCCAAAGTTATCGTTCTTGTTTATCAGAAACATTGCCATACAGTACGATAGTTTTTCCAGATATTTTTACCGTGTTTAAAATAAGATGAAAATAACGGACCTTTCTACGTAATATGCCTCCATTATTAAGTCCAGTTAAAGAACTTATCTATTATGATTCTTATATTAACTTAAAATTTGTTTGCTTTTAATCCGTATACGTAATCTAGGAAGGTTAAATACTACAGCATGTGAACCAATCATTTAAAAGCATGATTTGAACCTCGTAAATGTCAATTAATTTTTTTGCCGAAGTAAACGTTTTGTCATTCCTGTTAAATAAATACTTAAGACGTGTTTTATTTCTGTAAATAGTAAAAAGCTAAAATATTTATTTAAATGCAATAAAAAAAGTTTAAACTGATTTATTTTTATACTGTTGTAAATTTTATGCAGCGTAACTTAATTTTAAAAATAGATGTATGACTTAAAAGTGAGATTCGTTTTCAATTGTGTTTTAAGTTTACAATTCAATGTCTAATGAAAAGAAAAACTGAAATATTTGGTTTTTTGGTCACTTTCACGCCATCGCTGCTTTAGTAGACAATTCAACTGATTTTTATGTTTTAAATGCCACTTTTTTCAGTACTGCTTTTATTTTATTTTATAACCGTCGTTGAACAGCTGATATAATTTGGAGCTTAACGTCAACCAATGTTTAACTGAGTATCCTAGTAAATTTGAACTCATATTAAAAGACACGGGAACTCCTGGATCAAGTATTTGTAGAAATTCGCTTTCGAGAGGACTTTTTGATTGAACTATCTTGCATTTGCGTTACATGGAGAGAAAACCCATTAAAATCTCAAACAGCAAGGGGATTCTAACCCATGATCGGTCTACCACTAAAAATTTACGTCAGCACTGTGGAATTGAGCTGGATTAGGAATTTGTATAGACCAGTCATCACTGGGGTTTGAGCATAGGATCCCTTCATTGGAAAGTTAGCACTCTATTCCCTGATTCACCACGACTCTCAGAGATGATTCGTTATATTTTGATGACCTTGAGAATTAAAAGTCTAAATAGTATTACATGGTCCCCAATGCGTGTTTTTTTAACATTATTTTTGGCATCTGCTCTCGAATCACATTAGGGGAAGTCATTACAAATCACTCTGTTTACATGGAATGCGCAAATCGGAAAATATTTCACAAAATTATGTCACTTTACAAACATTAAAACACTTTCTTGCGTTATCTAAATTCCTAAAATACTTACAGTGACTGAAATATTTTGACAGGAATGAAATAAAAAACCAGCCTTAGAAATCCTGCAGTAGGAATGATAGCAATTTATAACATACGTAAAAATGCGCTGTCAGCGTTTCTGATAAATATGAATGTAAGGAAATCTTATGAAATATATTTCACGCTAGCAAAGGGATTTGACAAAGAAAATAAGAGAGAATGAGATTTATACATCCATTGATTTCAGAAATTCTACAAAGTTACGGAGTCTTGAAGATTTCAAAAATTTCCATATCTTGAGGATATGTCTTTCAAGAAAGAGTCATTGCACAGAGAAAAGTGATGTGGCATGGTTTTTATCCGTTATCGGTGGGACGCAAAAATAAATCCTGCTCTAGCCCTCTTGAGCAGTTTTACGTATTTATTACTTTTTCGATTTCTTTTTTTTTGTACCTTCCAAACAGGGAATCTTTTATCGATTTTTTTTAACGATATCAAATTGACAGTCACTTTTAAGATAGTAATATGGGTTTTTCAAAGGCACCTTCGATTTTTCATAAAGATGATCACACCTCATATGCATTTTTTATAAGAATATCTCTTCACTGAGAAAAAATGGTTAAAACTTACAGAATGTGGTAAACTTTACCGTGTTTTTGGCTCCTTTGAAAAACCAAATGATCTGGTAATTTTTACCAAAGCGCTTTGATAATTATTTTGGTAAAATCGAAAAGAAAATATGGTGTGATATATGTGATAAAATTTGTAAATGTGGCGAAATTGGTAATTTTATCATGATAAGTTAGAAAACGACATAAAAGCAATTTATTCAGATGAATTTACTTTTCAGTTTTGAATGTTTCACTAAATGTGTGATGATAAAAGTAATAATTTCGAAAACCAGACTTTCCGATATACTGAAACCATATGTACGGAAAAATTGCCAAATGAAGGGATTAAATATCGTATTTGGTATTATTAACTGGAATTATGCTTTTTTAAACTATAAATGTTATTACTATAAATAATGTTAATTTTACCGGAATTTTTCTTCTCGTATTGAAGTCTTATTTCATTAAATTTCGGTCACAATTTAGTGTTTAATTTATTTATACCAATTAAATTTCTTTAAATACAATTTACACATTTTTCAATTGAAAGAAGAGTGAAATCCCAATTATAAGAACAATTTACAAATTTTCTGTGTGATTACCATCAGTTTTGATGTAGATACAGGATTTTTGCTATATATCGGCTAAAACTACCCTTTCCTACTATGTTTTCAGAATTCATTTTTCCACTTGAATGTAAAATGTGAGGAAAAATATTTTAAGAATTAAAGTCTTAGCACTTTTTCAAGAACCCTTGTTTCCAAGAGACAAGCCCAAACAAAGCAAAAAATCTTGATTTTAAGCCTAATGCAAGATGTAGCGATTCTTGCGTTGTAGTAAAATCAAAAAAATGCACTTTCTATCAGTTTGGATGGTTCAGATTTGGAATTTAATACATTTTTGCGATCCGTTAAATCCTCCGAAATAAGTTTGAGATTTTTATGACTAATACTAGGTTTAATATTTTGTCCAAGCTATTTCTTCTCACCTGTACACCTATTGTTATTTTTTTTAAAGTGCAACTTTATTAGCTGAAAAGAAAATTCGTTATAGTTTTGAAGACAATGAAAGTCATGTAGAATTTTAATTTACACTCGTAAATATAATATTTAGATTGCAAGGGACATTATTAAAAATTAATGTACATTTGCGGTAAAATTTTTTTTTACTGTTTTTATTGCCGCATGCCAAATCCAGCAAGCCTCTGCTTGAGAAACCAAGGTAGAGGGTGCGTTCCTTATTTTCCAGTGGCGCTATCTCTTGAGAAAAAATACAATTTCAGCTACACACAAACATCACACCCCTTTTTATTTAGCGGATCCATTCATACATACATTCATCCACAGATCATAATTTTAACCTGAAACAGAAAGCGATCAATCTCCAATTTAGAACTCCCAGATACATGGATTTGCTATGGGAACTTGAAGGACATTGTGACATCGACAGATTGAGGGGATTTCTTCAATTGTCCATATTCGAACTCCTGTTCTCACGAACACGAGTCCAACGTTTTACCATCCAGGTAATCTCGGCCCAAGGTAAAAAGTTTTACGGTTGCACTGCGGTTTATTTAAGTAATTTCCATTTATCGAAATTGTATAGCAATTAAACAAAGGTAAAATAAACGTGAAAACGCAAATAGGCATGTATATAATTTAATAAAATACAGTTCGAACACAAATATGGTTGTTTAATATGTTAAAAGAATTTATTAAGGTGTCCAAATGGGTTAAAATTGGAAATTTTAGCAAAAATTTCGATATTTTTCATCTTTGAATTTAATTTTAAGCTTTCAAAAACCTTTTAAAATTTTGATTTCTGATTTTTAGATTTGTATTTTGTACTTTAAGTTCTTGTATTTTTTTTTCCGTATGTTAATAGATAAAATCAGAAATAAATTCCTGAAAATAAAAATAAAATGTTTTTTGTCATGTATTGAGTGATTTTACCTTTTTTTAAGAACGTGAATAAATTATATTAAGACAAAATAATTCGAAATTTCCAGGAAAAAAAATTTCGTATTATAACTTTTTTTCCTTGAATTTTCTTACAATTCAAGTTGTTTTATTATCTTTTTTTTTTAATTTTGAATCCATTTTCAGAAGAGCGTTGATTTTGATAAATTTTCTTTTATTTAGAATTATTCATTAAAAATTCAATATTAAACAATGTGCTTAGTTCTATTTTATTGTCTTTTGGAATTCCTTTTAAGATTTTGCTCAAAACACAGGTACTCGCACAATTAACCTAGAAAAAAATACATTCACAAATATACGTAATAATTAGTTGAAGAGTTTTTAGCGTGGCATGAAAAATGTGTAAATGTTTAAGCACAAATTCACACTTTTTTAAAAAAAAATACATAAATATGTAAACTTTACTCTAAATTTATAATTATTAGAGGATTCTTTAAAAAACATAAAATTAAATTTTAATTATCCCTTTTTTTAAAGAAAATATTTTGTCCAAACTAGTTGAAACCTGTATCTTAAAATAAACGTAAACAAATGCACTTTTTTTTACTTAAAAACTTAAATTATGCATTAAGCTTAATCCTTTCTTTTTCTTGCAAGGATTAGCAAAGGATAGTTCAATTTTATAATTAATAAAATCCCTAATGTATGTTGATTCAACCTTGCATAATTTTTCTTCCTATGCATGACACATTTCCTTCAGAAAGAAATATATTTTTTTCCTAAAATGTTTTTAAACATTTGGATTGCATTGCATCATTCACGTTTTTAGGATTTTACACCTGCAACTACTCCTTTTGATCTTTTTGCATTGTAAAAATGTATTCATATAAGTGCAAAAACAAGCATAGAGTACAAAACTACTACATTTTAATTAGATAAAGCAAGACCCCTAATGTATGATGTCCAACTAAATGTTTAATAATGAATGTAGCTTTAATATTTTAATTGCTTGAGTAAAGTATAATTTAAAAAATTAATACGCTCATTTAAAATAAACTTCATTTAAAAAAACCCAACTCTCTTATATAGGAATAAACTTTTTTTTTTATTTTCAAAACATTTTAACAATATGAGGTATGAATTAAGGACTTTACTTGACAGCATGTACAATTTTCATAATTCTGAATTTCTTACTAATAACTATTCCGTTCATAATTATCGCTTTATACTGAAATTAAAAAAAAATTGCATAGTATTTCATTAAACTAAACATAATTTCAATGGTTTCGTTGTATTTCAAAGTACTGTCTTAAAAATGGCAATGATTTGCTTTAGTAGTAATAACCATTACGATCACTAAGGCTGAATTCAGAAAATACAAATGATATCAACTCAATGCTTTGCGATTGCGACCAGAGCTGAAAACCAATATATATATATATATATATATATATATATATATATATATATATATATATATATATATATATATATATATATATATATATATATATATATATATATATATATATATATATATATAATATATATATATATATATATATATATATATATATATATATATATATATATATATATATATATATAAATATATATATATATATATATATATATATATATATATATATATAATGTATCTACCATGTAGAATGATTGGATTAATTAAAATAAGTATTCATATAAATTGTTAGGAACATGAAAATGAAGATTTATATAATAACCAAAGCCTAATTAATTTGTTATGTGTAATGTGTATAATTTTATTCGATTGATTCATTAATCGTGTAGTTTGTCGAAGTTACGTATTCACCATCTGCATCACTTCCCCTTCCTGAATTTCCCTTATACCCTCTATGAACTGACTGATTATTCTGAAACTCAAATTAAACAACTTAGTTTGTACAAATAACATAGCTTATTGAGAAGTCATCCATTTTAATTAAACACAAATACATTATAAATACATTCAAAACCAATAATCCATTCTGTTTAAATACACTCTATCATTTTGAATAAATAGAAACGTATACATATTCAGAGAATGTATGTGTCTGGTTTAGAGACTCCATTCATTGTTTATTCGTTGTTTATAGCGAGCATATCTTAGGCAGGTCCTTATAAACCAAAAACATTGCTACGTGTGTGCGTTAAAATCTGATTATCGCATGAGATGAGATGTACAATTCGGTGCGTTTTAACTATCTAAATTCACTATATCAATAAATGTATTATATCAATAAATATTTTGTTTTATTAAATATGTAATCTACATGAATATAAACTTTAATCTTATAAAACCTTTACATTTTAACGCAACTTTATTTCCTAATCATCCTCCTTGTTTCTTTCTTTTTTAATTCTAGTATTTGACAATCAAATCTGTATATGCCAACACCTAGAGATATCTTTTAAGGAAGCACAGCCAAAGTTCTAAAACAAGTTAAAAATAATATATTCCTACAGCATTTACGACGAAACAAGCTTATTTTTTCTTCTTCTAAAAAAATCAATTTTTTTTGGTACAGTGCGGCAAATCGTCAAAAATTGTGTCCAAGACTTGAGATGTTGAGTTTTCTTTTTCTTCTCTTTAGCTATCATTAACCTGTTTACAAATTGTTAAAACTTACATACTTTTAGACCACAAAATGTAACTAAATTTTCAAGTAGTGCAAAAACATAATGGATTGAACTAAAATAAGTACCGTAAGGATATAAAAATTTAACAGATAAAAACTGTATTGGGAAAAGCAGCTTTTAACTCTCATCTGGATTGAGAAAAGAATACGGAGAAAAAAATGGAAATTGGGAAATGAAAGTTCAATTATCTATATATTTTAATGAATATATATTGCATTGCGTTGTTACATGGTCCGATTGGAGCCATATTTTGCCCTATTTCATATTTTTCAGTTAAATAATATTAACACAAAATGAATTGAACTAAATTTTTAAGTAGTGTAAAAGACGTAATGGAATGAACTAAAATAATTAATATAAAGACATTAGGAATTTAACTGAATTCATAAGTAATAAAGACATAATGAATGGAACTTCAACCAAACGTAATGTAAAGTCGTATGAGAACTAAACTGAGTAATGTTAATTAATAATGAGTACAACTAAACTCATGAGTAATTTAAGGATATAATAAATTGAACTGAAGTCATAAGTAATGTACATACATAATTCATTGAACTAATCTAAAAAGGAATGCAAAGACATAGTGAATGAAACTAAATTCACAAGTAATGTAAAGATGTAATAAATTTAACTTAACTCATAATATAAACACAAAATCAAAGCAAAATAATTTAAATGTAACAAAAATAAATAAATAAAAAGCATGTGCTACTAAAATAACGAAGTAGAAAATGGTTTTAAAAATATCTTAATCACAAATATTGCACTATGTTCAGTATATTTGTACAAACAATACCATTTAAAACTTTTATTGCTAGATTATGCAATGACTGCAAAAATATATTACGCTAAGTTTTCTTCATTTCGTGTTTTCGTGTAGTTTGAGACTTGGGCGATTTTATTGCCGAATCAAGGCGAACAGAGAAAAGAAGTGTAATTGCCCATTCATCTGTAGAGGAATCAGAGAGTTACTTACTTCCCAATGTAGACAGAATTTGAGATAGATGTACTTTGGTGCCATCTGGGTTCGAACCCGGGACTTCCTTTTCCATAACCTAATGCTGCAGCCACCATGGTAAAAGCTGTACACTTCAGTATTGTGTTAGGAAGCATTTTATAGTTACAATAACTATGTAAATTACCGGACAACTTTACTAATTTTGCTGAATGCAGTTATTTAAACTGGGTTCTTTTCCTCAAAAAATGCAGTTACCTGTATGCGCTAACAGTTAGGTTGACTAATTTTACTAAAGTTCATAACAGTTACAGAAACTGAGCGTTTCTTTTTAAGAAGGAGGTGTGACGAATAAATTAATAGCATATTCTCAGTATTTTGGAGATTTCATAGAGTATAAGTACCAATTATTCATTTCATGGTTCGAGAGAGAAATTAACAACTATATGTGCTTAACCGATTTTCTCATTAAAATATCATATTAGTCCATTATAAAATTCTATAAGACATTCTAGAAAAAATAATTCAAAAAAACATTATAGCCACTTCCACTTCATTTTTTTAAAATATTGAGTTTAAATTTAAGTGCGAATTTATTTTTTAAAGGAAATCTATTTCGCTCCTTTCTATAAAATAATTTTAAAAAAATTATAAAAAAAGTATTTTTGCACGCATTAATAAAAAATAAAGGAATATCAATACAATTCCTTCCTTTGCCCAGTAAAAATAATCCTTTTTATCGTTCATGAGACAAAAAAGTATACATAGATATGTAAGAAAGATAATATAAGTAACATTTTACCTTTTTTCATCAAGGCAGGCATATTAAGAAATAACTTACATTTATTCTTCATAATAGCACTCTAACATAGCCAGTAATAACTGATGATATCTACTAACTGGATTTTTGTAGGTTTTCTTTGTGAAAGGATGTATCCTCGAAATGATATCAGAAATGATTTATTTAACATTGCTACGCACAAAAGGCAATGAAATTGGTCAAATGAAGTGATTACTCATAAATATTCTTCCTTTAATAAACTTGGAAGTTTTAAAATCTGACATTAAAAATATTTTGTTTTGAACTTAAAAAATATAAATTTTCATAACAATTGACAAAAAAAAAATTTTAACCGATAAATTTTTGTACTTCCTTAAATTATTGATAATGTTTCTAAAATACAACGCTTTTAGTTATACAAATTTAGGTTTACAGATGACCAAATATCATGTAAAAAATTTCGAATGGAATTACTGTATGAAGTACCAGCACTTTCTGTGTATCATAAGTTAAAAGAACCAGCACCCTGACATCCAATATTTTTTATCTTAATTTGATACAGTGTGGGTCAATAAACTATTGTATTTAGAACTTACGTGTAACTATATAGTGATTCATTAGTAGTTGTTTTCCAGTCTCTTAATTACTTTGAAAAATTAATTTAAATGAAAAATTAAAATTTTTTCAGCCATTGATTTATTTCACTAATTCCTTTGTTTTTTTTTCCAGTTTTCCAAGTAATGTATAAAGTAATAAATTTTAATAGTACTATAATCTTCTATTCAAGCAACTTAACGTAATTCATTACATAAACTGTTATTTTCTTAAGTATTCTATTCAAAGTAACAACTATTACATTGTAAAATAAATCTGTCAAATTTGCGGAAAAAAACAGTTAGCTGGTGTGCCAGTATGAAACCATTTATTTGATTGAAAAGTACTGTTATTTAAAAACGAATGCCTGTTTTATAAGCAGATAAGTAGTGTTATTTTAACGAATAACCAAGTAGTTTTAACAGAAAACTCTGTTGTTTCAACAAAAATTTCTGTTTTTTTTTAACGAAAAAACTCCGTTGTTTTAACAAAAAATCCTTGTTATTTTAACAAAAAAAAATCTCTATAGATTAAAAAAGTTGGTATTGTAGTAAGTACGAAGCCGAGAGCAACCAATCAAAGCCTAGATTCAAATCTGGAGGACCACATTGACAGACGAGAGCTCTGCCTCCTGAGCATTGGCAGCCTTAATGTTTGGAAATGAAGAAAAGTCTTAAGTGGTCTCTATTTCAACAGTCTTACATATTGAAGTAAAAGCATTTAAGTCTATATTAGCTCAAAGTTATAGAAATTTCTAGTAATTTAACTTATCGAAAAATTATATCAAGAAGCAGAAAGTTTTCACGATGTTCAAAACCATGAAATAATTGATGAAAATTAAAAGCAAGTACAGAAAATGATCGTAAAATGATTTTAAAAAAAGTCAAGTTATCTTACGTAAGCAAAACTTCATGGCAAAAAACTAGAATTTGAATTAACAGTTATATCCCTTTATAATTAGAGTTGAAAGCAAAAGAAAACCAGTTTAATGAAAATCATCTTTACTCAGTTACATTTACAAAGAAAGATATACGGAGATTCGAAGAAAAAAATTGGGGATTTTTCACATCTCGTCTGTGATGATTAAAAACAGAAAAATCTGTATTTATCATTAAACAGTTTCTTCTTCATCTGTAGAAAATGTTTTTTTTGCCATGCAACAAAACTATGTTGTGTTTTTTTTAATGTAAAATTTGAGTTTATATTGACAGTATTGGAGTTATAACTGCAACGCAGTTTCAGACAATCTTAGTCAATAAGGCTAAAATTTCAAATCTAATTTGTTTAAAATAGTTAGTAAATCCTATAAATGTATTGTATTGAATCATATAGATTGAATACTGTACATCCTACAGAAATTGTGTAGAATTCTATAGATCCTATTCTACAGAGCTTGGAATATTTAAATCTTCGATTAACATGTTCATATGATCATATGATTCAAAATTTCGTTCCAATCAGATTGCTGTATATAATAATTCATCTGCAGCCACACCATATTTTTGTGACGAGTGTATTTTATTTTTTTGCAACGTGTGGTTGAGGCAACCAAGGCCTGTAAAGGGCTGTCGTGCTGAAGAAGAAGAAGTATTTTAACCACATTTATAAAAAAGAATATATTTTGCTTTGGAATTATAATAAATACTTCTTTAACATATCTAGAAAAATGTTTCTAAAATATCTTCTTAACTAGAAAATATTCTGAAAAGCTTTCAAATTTACAAAGAAATGACTGGAAAAAGCTTTATGAGCAATGCGTAAGAAATACAATAAAGTATATTATTTTGATTGCTTTATTGCAAAAAATATCAGTGACAAAAGTTTGAAAATATAACATTATTAAAAAAAATTACAAAGATTAATGCTACTTTTTAATATAACAGCACTGTAAATTTTATACAACAATTAAAAAAAAATTACTCTTTCGAAAATCATAAAAGTAGGCTATCATTACGTTTAAACATGTTTAAAGCATTCTTCACGAGAAAAAAATCACGTAATTTTGCCGCAAAGCGAAATATTTAAAAGGCAGTTCTATAACGAGTATACCTATAAAAACATTTTCGTAAATGAAATTTACATCATATAAGAATGTAATGTATAATTATGAATATTTTAAGATTCCAGTCTATGAAAAATAAACATTCTTCATAAAAAGCTGCATCAGAATAAGAAATTTAATGGCCCGTATCATAAAATTCTTTAGGATTATAATTAAAAGCTAATTAGCATAGCTAATTAAACGTAATGTAATTTCACGATGTAACATGCCTTTTTTATAACCTTATTCTGCGTCTAAAAAAGTAGAAGAATTTCATTTGTAAGTTCGCTACATTAGCATAATTAATAAAACCACAAGAAAAGCTGTAATACTTTTAACCATGATATAAAGTTTGAAAAATAACTGTGTAATCAAATAATCAAGTAACGAAATGAAAAACACAGTTGCATTTTTGAAAAAAAAATTAAACCCTTTTATGAATAAATATATTATCCGTGTGTCAATGATAAATGTTTAAAACACTTTTGTAAATTGCATAAAAAATATCATGCCACTTAAATAAATTTAAGAAAATCATGAGCATCTATAAAATATTCCATCGAAAAAAAAAATAAAACTGTGTAAGTGTATCATAATATTTAATTAAAACTTCTTCTTTTATAAGAACTTTTGTCCAGTGTCAAGATAGTCTATTTATGTTTTAATTTGGCCAAGATGAACACCAAAAACTTATAGCAATTATATCGTAAATACGACAAAAAGTTATAGATTTTGAGATAATTGATTATTTATTAAGCCTTTGACGATAGAATTTCTTAAAAATATTTTACTTACTATTTTCATTAATTTGTAAGAATTATTGTCAAAAAAAGTAAATAATATTGCAGTCGTCATTTTAAGAATAGTATATGGTTATTAAATACAGCATAACAGATCTGTGTCACTTTTTGCGCTAGAAGTAAAATCTCTTTCAAACATGACTCTCTTCCACATAATATTTTTTTTCAATTTGCAGTTATTCAAATCTGTGATAAGCAATATTCATTATTGAAATTTCTTTAATTTACAAAATAAACTAATCATAAATATTCTAATGTGAATGAAAAAAAAAACTAAAACTAATGTTCTGGATTTCATATTTTAGTACAAATACACAGAGAAGAAATTTCGGAAAGAATTACTACACTGTATGGTACTGACATTCCCACTTTAAGAAAAAAATACATAATTTTGATTATTAAAACTAAAATACGGTACCAAAATATACGTTACTTAAGTTATTCCATTGGTAATTTTGTTATGGTTGCGGTTTACTAGAAATTCTGATTTTCAAAGTTATAGCTCTTATTATGACACATTTAGTAAAAAATGCAATATTCTAAAGAAGAATTAACCGCATAATAGATTTTTAATCCATGTTTTAAAGTATCATGATAAAATGACAAAATTTTGCCGCGTATATCAAACTTTATCAGATAGTATGAAACCATATTTAATTTCAAATTTTACCAAATTAAAAATTACCGAAAAGTTCGGTAAAAGTTACCGAACTTTTTGGTGTTCGCAGGGAGCCAGAGACACGGTAATTTTTACCGCATTCAGGTAGTCTCTACCATCTTTTTTCTCAGTGTGTTCTTTAGTAGCTATTAGACAGTTTGTTTTCAGTTTAGGAATTTCCCAAAATATTTTGGTTAATTGTAATTAGAGCTTCGGAAAAGAAGACTTAAAAGAGACATCAGTGCCCCATTTGCGTAAAAAGGCAAAAATCAATAATAATAAACATTTTTCCAGTAAGCACAGATTCACAAACAAGTGCTTTTAAAACAGACATCTCGTTTAATTTGAGCATTTGATATAGAACTAAAATTCAATAAAAATTTACTAGCAAAGATAAATTTATTTAAATCAAGTTTCCAGCCGTCAAAACATTACCTCATTTAAATACAATCTATTCCTTTCCTTACAATTCACATATTTCTACCTATTTAACCTTCACTCATAATCTTTCTGGCTTTACCATCTTCAATATCCCAGGATTTATAAGAATCTTTATTATTGGGAAATAAACCCCAATCTGTTGGAACCATTCTTCAAATCAGAGAAAAATCCTCAATATTTTGCCTAGATTTATGTTAATTCTCTTTCTTGTTTATATATTGGAATGGAGAAAAGACGATATTAATTCTTTTCGGATTCAGTTTCCAGCCCTGGATTTACTTTTTCAATTACACACTGACTTTTATTTAATACAATATTTTGTCGATTTCAATTTAATTCCGAGCCGAATAATAATTTGAAGAATTCAATAAATCGCTTGATTGAACTGTTGAGTTTAGTGATATCACTACGCCTGAATAAATATGGGTTTTATACAGTTAAAGTTTTCGAAACAAGTGATAAAATTTCAAAAATGTACTTTGCGTTGTTTTTTTTTTTTTTTTGCATTCTACTTATTTACTTTTTCTTTGAACTTTTGTCAAACTTATTTATCACGTCGCTGATGTATTAAAATTGATGCCGATGTGAATAAATAAAGCAATAGTTCGATTTTAAAATTTACAAATTATCTAGAAAATGTATAATTTGAGAAATTTTTATAATTATTTTTGTAGTGTAGCTACTATTACAAAAATGTAATTCCTATTCACTAGTATATAAGACATGTTAACTCGATTCTATGATGGGGTACCATTTGATAGATGACGGTTGACCTTGTCGATAACTACTCACTCCCCACATTGGTGACCTTCGGACGTGATGTGAACACGCCTACCTTGACCGAAACTCCTACTTCGATACGAACACGACTATCTAGACAGTAACGCCCATTTCGATCGGAACACTCCTACTTCGATGGATGGTCCACATTGAACAGTTATTGACTTGCTGCTAGTGACTGCGACATTATCCCCCTCCTCATGCTGTTGCTACTCAGTCTCGATCACACTCGTCGGCTTACATACACTTGACTGCTAATGGGGACACAGGATTGGCCACGACCATGAACTTAATACAGCTCTCACGATCAGCAAAAAAGTACCGTGATCTTAATACAACTCTCCCGACTTCTCACAAAATAGCAATGAATATGAATTAACTAGTGGTATCCGTTCATCGAATTCTATCACAGCTGTAATTCTGGTGGGGGAGTACTGTAAATTATCTACCACTACAAAAATGTAATTCCTATTAACTAGTATATAAGACATGTTATCTCGATTCTACTATGGGGTACCTTTTCATAGGTGACGGTTGACATAGTCGAATTCTACACTTCCCACAATTTTAACTTTTGTTTTTAAAATAATTAAACTTTTGGAATTATTTTTCGTAAGTTACATTTTAACTGTATAATGAGTAAAGATTTTATTATTTGTAGGTAGTGTAGTGAATGTGATATTTATAGAATGCATTTAAAAAAAAAAGGTCTAAGATGCACGGAGAAACAAATCCTCCTAAAATTACCATACTGTATGGTAATGGCATTTCTAATAATAAAAAAAGAAACAAATAACACTCTGGCGGATAAAACAAAAACATACGTTATTTATACCTTTCATTTTTAAATGTTTCCGTTCATATGGAAATGGCTCAGAAGAAACTTTGGTTTTTAAAATTACAGTTCTTAGTACCACACATTTAGTAAAAGCTACAGCACTGAAAAAGTTCATTTAAGTGAATAACGAATGACTTTATTCCATGCTCTAAGGTATTATTATAAATTTATCAGATTTCACAACATTTACCGAATTTTAATATGTTTTATTACTAATTTTAACAGTCTTTCAGTTAAGTTTACCGAGTATCCCTGTTTTATCATAGATGCAAAAAGACGGTAGATTTTACCATTTTCTTGAATTTTAGCCATACTTTTTTTCTCAAAGAGTAAAAATCTTTTCTTCCTCTTTGGCTATATTTTTCATACTTGATAACCTGCTTTTTTAACCTGTTGCACTTTTCCTTTGCATCTCTGAGTTCCCTCTTACTTTTTCTGCCTTAACACTTGACGAAGTTTCTTCATTATAGAGCCAATACATGACTGTTTTTGAAGCTTTATTCCTGTTACAGTATGCATTTTGTAACACCGTGTGAAGTTTATGAAGTTAAACAGTGCAAAAAAAAACTGTCTAACATACTGTTAACCGCCAAGAAATGTGAAACTTTATATATATATATGGGAGATAGTGCAGCATAGGAGTAAATGATGACGATAATTTAATAAACATAACAATTTAATAGAAATAAAAGGTTAGAAAGATATAACAGTGACATGGTGAGAGCTGCCTTCGCCCAGTGGTCTCCGGATTGCATGTGACTAAGAATTAAAATGTTCTATGGTATAAAGTAAGAGTTAATTATAAATTCGGGAGTTTCCCTTCGGGACTTTCCCTTCTGGTCTGGCTGGCGCCTCTCAATGTCAAGAGGATGATGCAACTTCCTTTAATATTACAAGATGGTGGATGACGCAATATTCGCAGTTGTTACACTATGGTATTGAAACCTACATATATATATATATATATATATATATATATATATATATATATATATATATATATATATATATATATATATATATATATATATATATATATATATATATATATATATATATATATATATATATATATATATATATATATACAGGTTCTGAAATAAACCTTAGATTGGCTTTCCCTCATTTGATGAACTTAAAGTAATACTGAAATTTTGAAAACATCCTGTCAATTTTATTTTATGTTGTTATTTTCATAATTCTAAACTAATAAATTTATTTAAAACACATTTTCCAGATTTTTTCTTTGAGTGATGTCACTTAGAAAGAAATTTAGTTACTTCTGCACTTTTTTTGAAAATATTTTGTGTTATATTGCAATTTTTTCATAATATTAATAATAACAGGTCTGGTGTGTGAAATAAACATTTTTGTTCAACGGTGTGAAATGATCCCGACCTACTTTTATAAAGCTCAAAGAAATGTCATAAGTTAAATATTTAAAGTATTGCTTAAAAATGAATATGCGAAAATTAAATTGTTTTCTCAAATTTAATTACAATTAAAAGTATGAATTACTCTTAACCGAAACTATGAAATAAGTCATTTTTAAAGATTTAATCCCAATGAAATTTCTCAAAAACTGATAATAGATATTACATTTCAATTAAACGATAAAACTAGTGCATGGGACTAAAAGAAAAACTCCTTTCTCTGGGATTCAGCCCATTGTTCTTAGAGAAAGTTTTTTGCTTTGACAATAGATGTTAGATCTGTTGCAAAAGAAGTTCATTTGTCATTCTGTTAGTTTTCTCCGTAATTTTGTCTTCAAGGAAGATAAATTACATGCCCCAATGCTGTTTATTTTAGAACAGTTTTGTTTTCTTAACCATGACGGAACGGTGATGTATGGTTTGTGGTAAAAAATGCACTGTTGCGGAGCATTTTATGAACTTATATATACGTTCTTTCAAGTGAGCTACTAGAAAGAGAGAAGTTTCGAAGTGGAACTTATACTAGGATTAAAGACATGTTAGAAGTTTGTATCAAACGAGTAGATAATTATCGCCTTAAATTAACTATTTGATGGATAGTTGCTATTCCGGGCATAATAGAAAACTTTTTTGTGTTTTATAGGAGAAACAGATGTTAGGAAAAAGCATTTTTTTCGCATTAAATAATGGAATGATGGTTCGTGTCTTAAAAAAGTTAACTAATTGCATTTTAATGATAAATGATTTTATATTTTAACATAATGTAAAAATACTGCCTTTTTGATGAATTAGAACCTCTCAAAGTATAAAGTATTATACCTTAAAAGGTACAAGTTCATCAAAGTAGCAGTATTTTTTAAATCACTCGTTGAATTAAATACATATTTTAGGATGTTTTCAAAAAATCTTGCAAATATACTATAGTGTATGGTGATGACATTTCTGGTTTTAAACAATCAGGTAATAGAACCCAAAATATATGGTTGAGCCATTAATTTGGTAGTTTTCCCGCTTATATGGTAACGGTTTACCGAAGTTCGGGTCTTCAAAATTATTTTTTTAAGGGTGGGTATTGAACTTATCGTTCTTTAACATGAAGGTGCCTTAAGTGTTGCTTATTTTACGTTGCCTGGTGAGCACCTTGTGACCAAAGTCACGGAGGCGAGCAACAGTACCCACGCCACACTGCTACAGATACCAGTTCATAGGGTGGGCCACATTCACGCACAACAGAGGACAACACACAGAGAGAAACATCCATGCCCTGAGCGAGATTCAAACCCGCAATCAGGCATGCTTAACCGCTTTGTTACCTGGACGGCTCTTCAAAATTCCACGCTTTTAGTTATAAATATGTTATAATATTATGTTATATGTTATATGTCATATGTTGTAATATACATTTAGTTATAATATTCTTATTACCACGCATTTAGTTATAAATACGAAACTGAGAATTAAATTTATAAAAAATAAATGGCTTTTATGCTTTGCTTTAAAGTGCTATTATGATCAAAATTCCAAATTCTACCACATTCACCAAATTTTACCATGGATCATAAAATCATATTTATTTCTTAATTTTACGAAGTATTATTTACATATTATTACCTTTACCAATGCGTTTTAATAAAAAAATACTAGCTATTTGGTGTTTTCGTGTCATAAGAAACATGGCAAATTATACCATATTCTATTCCTCGGTGGGCAGTCTAGTCTTATCTCTCAATAATATGACATAATTTTTATAGTTCTACAAAAATTTTATTTTGGATGTAATATCAAAAAATTTGATGTTTAATGTGCGTACCAGCCTTTTAGAGAGCTTAAAGGAGCACTCTCTATTAAATTAGAGGGCTGTATGTCCTAAATTACTAGGATGCAAAAGTATTGGTGTAATTTATTATGTTTATCTTTATAATAAAATTAAGAATGTTCAAGCAGTTACGAGGTTATTCAATCATTTCTTTTCTCCATTCTTAAGATTTACGTAAGTTTAAATTTAAGTGTTACTAGTTCTAACACCAGTTTTTCTATTCCCTGTTTAATAGTTTGTTTTGCCCCTTAAATCTAGTAACTAGCAAATATCCTTTTTCCTATACTTGGATGGATAATATTTTAGCTGTTTACATGCCTGATTCCAGGAATATTTCCAAATGAACAGAAAGGCTCCATCTGAAGAAAAATACTCTATAAATGTCTCACAGCTGGACTTATTTATTATTTTAATCTTTATAGTTAAATTATAAATCTTCAAGGAGTTTCAAGGTTTTTCAAACAAGCTATGTCTTTCTCTGTATTTAGATTTATGTAAGTTTAGGTTCGGACGTTGCTAGTTATAACGTCCTTTGTTCTGTTCTCTGTATTACGGTTTAAATAAATAAATCAAATACCCAATAAATCAAGTTACTAGCCAATATCTCTTTTCATTTGTACATGACAGTATAATATTTCAGCTGTTTACTGGTCTAATTCCAAGAAATTATTTTTTTTTTATCAAAACACTTGATGCTGTGAACAATGTTAAATAAATGTTTAATAATATCTTTATAAATTATATAATCTATTTGACACTATTAATACATATTTTTTTAAACTCAGGTTCACAGATATGATCTGAATGAAAAATAAATCTACCTTTGAGCTTTTAAAAATAAATTTTAAATGAAATTGCGCTTTCTGATTCTCACTACAACAGCTTCTTGAGCGGTAGACTTTCTTTCTTTGTATGAATTCCACTATTTCAAATATATTATTTATGAAAAGATTCAAAATCCAGCTTCTATTTAAATAATTCATTAGGACATTTTAGGAATTTTTTTCTGCCTTCTACTTCGTTAGCAAAATAAGAAAATCCCAATTTCTTCCTTTATTTAAGTTTTCAAAATAAATGCTACTTTTTTTTCCGAATTTTTTTTCAATTTGCTAATGCATTTTTTTCTTTAGAAAATTTGGTATTCTAAGTAAACATTTCTTTTACTCCATTTCATCTACGTCAAAAAATTATTAAATCGAAAATATTTAAGCTTTTCTAATGCTTATACAAAGTTCATTTCAAAAGTGCTTTGTTGTAGATTTATAACTAAAAAAAACATCTTCTGAAAATGTAATATACAATGTTTCTTTGTTTTCCTTTTTTGCTTAGATATTTTTCTTTCTCTTAAAAGAAGTTTAAGATTACATTAATTTTCTTTATTATACAATAAATTTATACTTAAAAGCATTAAAAACATTTAGTTCAAAGCATTAAAACATTCCAATAATAGATTTTGAAATTTAATTTTGTCTGTCAAAAAAAAATCAGTTGGCACATTGATATCAGCTTCTTAAATAAGATAACTTAAAAGAGAGAAGTAGTTACAAAAATTTAAAAGATTATTTGTTAATCTTACGGTCCATAATATGTCATAGAAAAAAATATTTTAATACACTTTTTGAAATATCAAAATGTGCTATTGCCTGCATATTTGAATACCTTTTTTGCAATATAAACAGTAACATTCAGATGTCGTTAGTAAATATGTGATGGAACCTTGCATTTTTTAAAACAGAAGTAGTTTTTATCTGATATATATTCAAGAAAATAAACTGTATATCCTCCTTCAATAGATAGCCAATGGATATCGCAGTTTTTAAACAATATAAACATTCGACTTAAAATAATATTCTCTGTTCTATAACAAACCTAATTTTGTTGCTGGACTTCAGGATCTCCTGCTTGCAATGTAATAGGGATGATCCAAGTGAAATAGTACATTTGATATCATGTTGCTGTGATATCACGTTGTTGCGCAATCTCAAGTTGTAATACTGTTACTTAAGAATGCTTTTTTCAGAGTTTTGTTTCGTTGTAGACACTTTTTAGAACGTGATATTGAAAATTCTTAAAAAAAATATTTTATAATATTTTTATTGAAAATGTGACATTTCCTTCTACAATGCTAAACACATTACTCAATTATGCATAACATATTTGAAGATCATTTATTATCAGACATATTTACAGATCATTTATTATACATCATTTATTAACATATATGTGTTTTTGATAGTTTAAATGAGACTCATACACGTATTAGGGATCACATGTGCATTTCATTGAACAATCAACTCTATTATTTAATTAGTAGCTCAATTATAACAGAATCTTAAGTTCCTAACGCATTTTGTAAATACGAAATAGGTGTTTTTTTATCGAAAATAAGATTTTATAGAATTATGCAGCACTTGAGCAAATATCATTAATTTTTTTTTGAAAGTCATGGTAAGAATAACGAAAGTTAGAAATTACATTCACTAAGACATATATATATATATATATATATATATATATATATATATATATATATATATATATATATATATATATATATATATATATATATATATATATATATATATATATATATATATATACTTTATAAAAAGGAGGGCGTACTGGTCACTGTATCCGGTTAGTTTTAAAAAAAATGTAAAAAGTAATCTAATCCCGGTGAGCAGCCTTTATGGTCTTATTAGTCTTTCACATAGAAAGTACGCGATAAACCGATACATTTATACCTTTAACAAAATTTCTATGTAATAACTGAAGAGCAATACTACAAATGAATTGATGATTTTTAACAATTTAAGCAAATCAACTATCAATTTAGAAATCAAATTTTTGTAAACAGTATTCTGAAATTACAAAAAAAAAGAATTCTTTCGAAAAGTGAATAAAATATTATACGATTTCAACTTGCATTGTTTATGATTATTTACGTTAGTTAGGAAGAACTTCTTGATTCAATAAATATAGATGACTTAGAAAATCTAACCATGAATGGGAATGAAATCATTTATTATCAGCCAAATGTTATATAGAAAAGAAGGAAACAGAAAAAACTCATTTCGTTCTTATAGTGTCTGGGAACGATCGATTTAGCCAATAAACCTGGCCTGTTTAAGTGAAATGGATATATCTCAGTTTTTTTCCCCCTACTTCGCAGTTCCAGAGTCAATATTCTTTCTACAACCTTCGATTATATAAATAAAGCAACTAATCATATTAAAGAAACATTTTGATGGTTGTATACTTCACAAGATTGAAATTGTTACAATTCTTTAATTGTAGCAAATGTAAACTTTATTCTGAAGAACTTTTTTCATCCGGATCAATGTAAAACAAATATTTAAAATGTAATGCAAGACGTTGAGTATTCACTCGTAATAAGCCTTTCTGGCATATTATTCTATAGATGCCTAGCTATAATTCTTTTATACACTGAATACATAATTTTTTTTTTAGATTTTAACATGCATTATGGTAATGATATTTTTGATAAAGGAAATATAATTTTGGTAAATGTAGCCAAAATGAAAAATTTTTCTTTTTATTTCTATTTGATTAATTTTTATCTGCTCTTTTTTATTTTAACTTATTTGCAACATCGGATATGTTTCATAATTGATGCCCGTGTGAATAAAACAAACAATAAGTTGATTTTAAAAATTCACAAATTATCTAAAAACGATTTTGATAACTAAAACGATCTGAGAAATTTTGATAAATACTTGAACTTTTATTTTAAAATAATGAAAATTTTGTAATTATTTTTTGAAAGTTTCATTTTAACTTACTGTAACAATAATAACTAAATATTTCATTATTTGTAGTTATTAAATGTGATGTTTATAGAATGTATTCAAGAGGAAGCTCCACAACACACGGAGAAAAATATTCTGGAAACATTATCGGACTGTATGATAATGATATTTCTGCTGAAAAAAAGAAGGAAAAAACATTATTCTGGTTAACACAACCAAAATATACGGTATTTTAACCTATCAGATTTAATTTTTTCCATTCATATGGTAACGGTTTACTGTAAATTCTAGTTTTCTAAATTATGTTTCTTATTATCTCACATTTATTAAGAAATGCAAACTGAAAAGTAAATTTAACCGAACAAATGTTTCGTAGGCTTTGCTCTGAAGTCTCGTAATACAATTTTACACCTATAATACAACTATATTTTTTGTTAATTTTTCAAACAATCATTTCCAAAGTGTATCAGTAAAAATTGCTAAGTTTTTTGGTGTTTCCATAAAGCCAGAAACACTTTAAAGTTTGACGTTATCTTATAATTTTGAACATACTTTTTTTCTTATTTTAGCGTTGAGAAATCGACAATTTAGAGATATGTTGTAATGATTCGTCTGAAATACTGGCAGTAAAAAATAATTATCCTAATAAGCTGTAAAATTACATGCTAGAAATTTCAAATAGAAATCAAGAAAAAATATAAAATACAGTTCAGGCTTATTTTCTTTTATTGGGGAAATGGCAGAAAAGTTAAGTTATTGTGCGTGTTCTACTTCGAAATTCCACGTAAGGACGATATCATGCTAACGAAGAAAGTTTTGAAACAAGAAAAGACAGAGCAGCAGATGAAAAAAAAATCAAAGTAAAAATTAATGGCAGCAGCTGTGGCAGAAAAAGACAAATCAAGGCAGAATAAAATCCAGATTATTTCCTTTGAAGAAAACCCATATTAAAAGATATTTAGATTACTAAATAATGTTCAATTTCAATGATAGTAAAACAGTTAAGAACAAAACAAAAAGGCAAAGTTTAGATTGTGTAAGAAAATCTAGTAAATGGTATGAAGAAAATGGACTCTAATGTTTTTATTATTTTTCATATTACTATTTACTATTTATCATTTTCTATTTTTCATTTACAGCATATCTCTATCTTTGGTATTAAATACTGATTTTAAATAAACGAATAAATACAATTCATGTTGATGAATATTTTTAGAATTATACGTAAAAACAATTTTTAACTCATAAATGAATTTCCATTACTAATATGTTTTTCCTTTTATAAAAAATTAAAAAACTCTAACTATTTTGAAAATTGCTTTATTAAAAATTGCTTTAAGTTTCATCTGATTGCGACCAGAAAAAACTATAATTGCAAATTAACTATAAAATATGGTTTCATATTTTGTTAAAAATTTTGGTAAATATAGAAAAATTTGCTAATTTTTTATGATACCTTACACAGAAAAATTTTATTTGGTGAACTTTACTTTTCTGTTTTATATTTTTTACTAAATGTGAGGTGAGAAAAATTATAATTTGAAAGTTTTTAAATGGCTATTTTTCTATATTTTCCAGCTTAATCTTAAACTTTCCAAAAACCAGGCTGCATTTCTTTTCAAAAACTAGGGTTCATTTTTTTATGATACATAGTACAAATATAACTTTATGGAATAATCGATGGAATATTTCAACTGTCATAGCATAAAATCTAATTTTAGAAATGTACTCCAGTTTTTAGCAGGAAAAAATAAACACACCTTTGCGTTATTATTATCATTTGTAATTATTTTAGAGACAATTAAAAAGAAATCGATGATTTATTTTATGTTTTGAAACAGTAATAAAATGTTGTATTAAATAATTTATTAAAATTTTAAGTCAATGTCTATTGATAAAAAACCCACATTTTTATTAAAAATTGTAACTAAAGGCGTAACTAGCTCATCACAAAATTGCTATCACATAGCTGACAGGAGTTTCAAATATAAAGTGGGAGAAACTTTTGATAAATCTTTTCTGGTACTATCTAATAAAACAATCATTATTGACAAACAAGTCATATCAAAATGTTATTATCGAATAAATATTATTCCGTTATTTCCCTGATAACAATAAGAATTCGTACATTCCAAATCCAAAGCAAGAGAAAACTAATTCCTCGAGACTGTCCAAACTAAGGAATTTTTCCGTCTCATATCTGCAAACAAAACAATTCAACTTACTTTTAATGTGTTGCAAGTCATTGTGTTCACCACTCCCATCTCAAAAAGAATGACAGCTTCTGCAACTGAAATCTACATTTTGAAGTTGTAACCATGTTCAAGAAAAGATATCAGGTTGTTTTTGACATTTTGCTCTGACTGATAACACCCACCCCTCAAGAAAAGGAAACTTGTCAGAATGTAACTTCTCTTTCGTTTAGATACCTTGGAGAAATATGTTACGCATTTGTTTTCAGTTTGTATGTCAAGCATTTGCCCTTATTTTTTGATTATTTTCAAGTTCACACATTTGAACTAGTAGAGAAAGAATTGTTTTAATCCTTCTGTTTCTTGAAACAAAAAAAATAAGCATTACTTGTTTTGTCTAAAAATGCAAATTGTTTTTTCATAACGCACTTGTTTATTAATGAATTACTTACAAAATTTGGGTAACTTATAAAAGTTAAGTAAAACTTATCTTACCATCTTAACACACAACAAATTATATAGAAAATAAAAGCGGATTAATTTCTCTGAAACTTTTCCATGCTGTTTCTAATGCATTTTGAGTCACTGCGTTTACCACTCTCATTTCAAAAATAATGTCAGAATCTGCAAATCGAATATATTAAATCTTCAACAATGAAATTTGTAGGAAAAAAGTTAAGCTTGTTGATAACTTACAAGTATATTTAATTACTTTATTTGTGCTCCTGTCTCATATTTATGACAGATTATTTAGGCCGGTGGTAATGAGCTTCGACGGACGGCAGTCAATCAATTTTTAGAAGGACAGTCTTACATTCTTGTAGGAATTGAATTATTTCTAATTAAAAAGTTATACAAATTTATGAAGAAGTGAGATTTGGTGGGGACTATTTCTGATGTGATGAAAATGAGGAAGTTCCATAGAAAATGAAGAAGTTCCATATTCCAGTGCTCTTATTTGAGCAGTGTGTATCTAGCGTTGTCAAGCAATAAGATAGGAGTCGACATCTTCTACTATCCAGGTTTTTATTTCTTAAGTTGAAGCATAATCTTATCTAAGAAACTGCATACTGAATCTAAGATACTTGCGATGAGATGAATGAGGCAAGTTTCATAAAATAACAGAGGATCATATCTGCGCTAGACCACCAAAAACTGACCAGCAGCTTCTTTAGATTCCCCTTTGTTGATCAACTGTGTTAAACATTTGAGCCTGTCTATTGGATCTATTTCGGATCACAAATGACAATTCAATTCCAAAGTAGATTAAGTTTAAGGTAAGAGAGCAAAATGAAGCAAGATTTCAAAAGCTTCTATTTTTTTATTCAGATTGCGTGGAATACACTTGTACAACACTTTTATTTTTCTAAATTGAACTAAATGAGTTAATGCTACTTGTATGCTTGCACCCTCTTTCAACGATAAATCATTTGTCCTCTAAAGTGGGTAATAATCAACAATGGCGTTTATTTTGTTACTTTTGATTGGCATTTGAGTGACCGCATGACTCATTTGTTAGGTCCAAGTTATATTTTCGAAATTTTAATCAATTTGGTATATGCAACTGAAAATTTGATAACCTAGAGCTAAATACACAATTAAACGAAGTAATTTACCCTTCATAATAGTGGGAATTTCTAACCTTTCTATTTTTATTAATAATATTTTTCCATATTTTAACGGCATTCTATTTAAATATTCATACTTCAATATCACTTCATACTTCAATTTCACTATTTAAATATTCATAACTTATTTAAATATTCATAAAAACGTAATTTATTTTAATAAAAAAGATGGAAGTGTAAAATATTCAACCAAAGTCAAATAATAAGTTGCTATGAGAGTTGCCATCATTATTAAATAAAATTCTTTTCGACGACTTGATATATTTTGTTGATGTAACTTACGAATCGTGCTCAGAGAGATTTTTGGTTTTTTGACATTTTGCTCAGATGGAGAACAGTTTCTTTCTAAAAAAAATTAATAAATAAATCGGGTCAGAATTTAACAACTATTACTGCCAGATATATATTAGAAATATGTTGCATATTTAATTTCAGATTGACTATTATGCATTCGCCTTCATTTTTTAACGTTTTCGAATTCACACAAGTTAATTAATATTTGAATGCATGAATTTTTTTAACCTTTCTGTCCCAGTTTTTGTTCTTAGAAATGAGGAAGAAACATATCTGATCATATTGTCTTTTATTTTACTTCTTTATTTTGATTTTTGATTATTTATGCACAAGGTAAGTAGATGTGAATGGAGATGGAAAAGACGTGGATTTTAAAAATTTTTTTCAGATATTACTATAGTAAATACATTATTTTCTCTTAAAAAAAGCAAGAAATATCATGCATATGTATCCTATTTCCTTCGATATATGATGGATTATATACGCATAGCCTTTTTTTTTTGTTTTACCTACAAGCAAAATAGTTGTGCGTTTAGTTTGAATAATTATTTTTTGCAACATCTTGGAAGTTCTACTCAATCCGAAAGAAAACAGTGCACAGGATGTAAAAACCAGTAATGCTAAAAATTTTTAAAACTTGATTCTTTACCTTAAAACTTATTTACTTAACTTTCTTGTATCATTTCGTATTGACTTATAAATTCTTTACTATTGTTATCTAAAATTAAACTCATAAGTAATAATATAAAAAAGCATTATTGAGTATTTTATAAATGCAAAATGCAATAAACAAAGTCACAAAAGTATTGTTGAAACATTTTCTCTCTCATTTCGTACTATGTTAAATAGCAAAAATGCTTGTTAATTGTTCTTAATTACAAAAGCAGAAAGGAATGAAAATACCTCATTTAAAGCATTGCGAGCATCACAACAGCATATTCCTTGAATAATTAATGCCACTTAAGAATGTGCAAATTCCCCTTAGACAAACAAACAGTGAGCATTTCAGAATTCTAGTGCATGGAGATTAAACAAAATACCAACGACAGCTAGAGTTGTCTGTAAAAATTGTCGTAAAAGAGCTTAGGCAAAGAATATGTGAGAGATAATTTGAAGATAATCTTAGGATAATTGCTTTTGTGCAATTAATTATAAAGATTACACCCTTGAAACTGACTGTTAAAAACATCTCGCCTTTTTGAAGGTAATAACCTGACATAATACCTGCTTTATATATATGTTAACAAATTATGATGGTATAAGCTTTTAAAACATAATCTAATAATATTTTAAATGTCACAAGAAAAATATAATTCGTGAGTAAATAATAATGTGAAGCTTTTATAATGTCAAATAATTCGAGATATTCTCCAAATTAATAAATATCATTGATTGTAGTTGGCAATTTTTGAATACCTTGCTCAGCGAATTAGTTTGCATTCTTCTGTATTAACATGGCACTTTTTTATTAATATTAGATTTCAGTAATCCCATCTAACTTCTTCTATCCAAAATGAGAGGAATATTATATCTTGAAACTAATTCCCCACTAGCCGACCGGCCTGTGCAGGGGGCAGGGAACTGTCCTTTACATTAGAAAGGTCCTGGGTTCGAATCCCGGGAAAGGAATGGATGTTTCTTTCTCCCTCTGTGTGTTGTATGCCCTTTCTCCTTTGTGTGTGAATGTGACACGCCCTATAAACGGGTTGTGGTTGTGTGAATGGCGTGGAAGAAGTCGAATTCCTGACCATAGATGGCGCCACTGAAAAGATGTCCCCACTGCCAAAACAGGCATACGACAACAAAAACAAATTCCCCAATAAAACATATAGTATCCCATTAAAACATATAATTACCCATTAAAACACATAATATGTTTTAATTGCCCATTAAAACATATGAAACTGTTTGAATAATGTACGAATTTTAGTATTCAGTCAGTGGAAGAACTGAAAGTTGCCATAAATAAAGCCAGAGATAATTGATCTTACTGTTCTCAAGAAATTGGTAAATGGTATTGCAGATGGTGTTTCAATGTTGCGGTGAGAAGAATGAGAATCAAATTAAGCAAATTTAACATGTAACATTAATTGAATATTTAAGTGCAATATTTATTGAAATGTAACAAGTACTATTAATATAAGGATTAAAAGAACCCTTGCTCTCTTCGTGTGTGAAGGCATGACTGACTTGCTTATAAAAAGGATGCGAGAAGGAAAGAAATGTACCATTGGTTGATAAAGTCGTCGATGTATCTCAATAGAAAAATGTTAGAGCCAGAATAATACCAATGGTGCAGTATACAACATTGTATATTTCAAATTAAATATAAATGTGGATGTGTTGGCTATTGACACTAACTGCTTTATCTCGGTAGAATACTTTGTCCCTTCCTTTTTCTGCCCCTGTGGACAATAAGTGTGTTAATGTTTGCAAATACGCATCATTCATTTTTTAAACATACCTGTTTCCTACTTTTTGGTTTTAGTTACTTCCAGTTATAGCACAAAATCAAAGTGACTTCCTTTTAGTACGGCACATTATGACTGGAAATTACTGAAGAATTAGAAGGGGAAAAATGTACAAAACACACTGAGAAAAAAAGCATAGCCAAAACTTCCCGAATATAATAGAATTTACTGCGTTTTTGAATATCTGGGAACGCCAAAAAGCTTGGTAGTTTTTACCGAAACACTTTGGTTATGATTTTGGTAAAATATTGTTTTATAATGCTTGATGAAATTAGGCCAATGTCGTAAGATTGAGTTACTTTTTTTTATGTTTTAGAGAAAGACATAAAAATTATTTCTCTGTTTAAATTTACTTTTAAGTTTTATATTTTTTACTGAATGTACGGTAATAAAAAGTATATTTTTGAGACTATTTCTGGTAAACCATTGCTATATGAATGTGAAAAATTCCCAAATGGCTGGTTTAGATATCGTATAGTATTTGATTTTATTAACCAGAATTATGTTTCTTTATCAAAAATGCCATTACTACGTAACACGGTAATTTTACCAGAATTTTTGTATCCGTACAATAAGGAAAATTAAAACACTTTAGATAACTCTAGTACTGTGTACCACCGATCATCTTCAACTAATTTGTCACCTAAAAGTAGAATAATTAATCGTTGATGTTGCAGTTAAGCGCATTAAGAAGAGCATTTGAAGTTGTTTTATTGAGGAGCATGTAACGTGACTCGACGTAGTTAAAGTCGTAATGGCCGTGCATCCCCCGCCTTTTATTGACAGATTAAACGTTGCACTTCCATTTTCATAACTTTATTTACGACATCCTGTTCATGATGATTATAAAAATGAGTAAGAATCATGGTAAACGGAGTCCATTTATCATTAAGATCTCTTTAAGATCACGATATGCGTTAATCTTCGATTTTTACTATCAGGAATGAAGGACATGACTTATCTTAATATACCAGGAGATAAAACAGAGTATAGATCATCTCTCTCAGGCTCTTCAACATGTTTTTTGTAAATAGTAAAACCGAATTTGAAAGCTATAAAGAAATGTTTATTTCAAAAATGCTGGCAAATTGAAACTGTACTAGTAAATCCTTTGGGCGGAGTTTCTTTTAAACGCTGAAAATCACGTTCTTTATTGTTCTATTTTTTAAAAAACTATAGACTTTGATTTTTAAAAAAAAAATAAATTCTTTTAATTCTTAAAAGGAATATTGAACCATAAAGCTATCATCTGGTACAATGACACATCCAATAAAAGAGATATATACCAGATCGTGACAAAACAAAATATACGTTCTCGAAATAGCCATATGTTTCTTTTACTGGTCTTATTCGATACCATTACAAAGATAAATGTAGAATCTGCGATTCATCGAAGTTTTGCAGGGTAAGTTATACGTTACACTTTATGTAATTCTTTGGGACCAAAGAAATGAAACGAGTTTTATTTTCAACAGTGTTTCTTTTATTTTTCTTACTTTAAAACTAGTATTTTAATCTTCAAGAATTTTAATTTAAATAAAAACAGTTTTTAAACTTAAAATATTTTCCTAACGTGCAAAGGCCCAACGGGTTTATCAAGTACCTCTTCTGCAACAAAACAACTGTTTTAAATGGTCAATTTTTCAGCAAATAACTAAGAAACGATGAAAAAAATGTAACTTTGGAAAGTAGTTTTATACGGAAGAAAAGTTGTTATTATGTAACTGCTTTTTAGGGAGCTTTTTTAGGGAATCTTATTTGTTTGTGAGTTTAGACCACTGCATATTTAAGATTTCATTCTCCTGATAAGTTACTTAAGATATCTTATTCTCTCTCTTTACTCAGTCTTTCTTTTCAAAAATATAAAAAATAAAAAATAAATATACTTTTTTTTAATTCTAACTTTTGATCTACTCAGTATAAGGATACATATGATTGTAGTTATTTACGCTTATAAGTTGGTCCAATTTAGTTACTAAAAAAAAGCCTTTTTATGAGTAGTTTGTGAAAATCAACGTTTCATCCTTAATTTGATAAAACTTTACATGATATTGTATTGATATAATTTCGTGCTCAAATTTATTTTAAAGGAGGCATTAAGTTGTAGTATAATTCATCTCGATGACGTTATTTTGTCTAGAAATTACCCTGAAATTAAAAAAAAATACAGAAAAATATCCACGTATTTTTTTTAAAATTTTAAATAAACCCTTTAGTATGCTTATAAAATGTAGAGTTGGTCAATAATTAAACTATATTGATATACTTATGTCAAAATCAGTATTCTGAACAAAAATCAAATAATCTGCTTTATGTTAATGAATAAATTTACTACGTTCCCATTCCTAATAAAATTGTAAATTATCATAAGCTGAGTTATACTAAGGACGCAAAAAAAATCAGTTCAACTTATTAATGTGATAATTTACTGTACTATCGAAAAATTTATTGAAAAATTAAGCGAAAAAATATTTAAATCATATATTTTGAATTTGCTTTAATTATTTCTTGAAACATTTTTCGTCTAAATAAGTAGAATCAATTAATATGTGATATAATAAAACTAAATTATTTTTGAATTTTAATTTGAATTACTTTTATGCTAATGATGCCGATGTGATGAATAGTTTTGTAAGCAATCTAAGTTTTAAAAATGCATAAGTTTTCTCATGGTATTTGACAATCAATCACGCACATTCATTTATACAAATAAAAATATGGTGACATATTGAATTTCTTTTATTTCAAAACCATTTTACAGTGATGAATAAAAGATTTATTGCCTGCTGAGAATTTAATAACGGAGCTGTCAAGATTCGTTTTTCTCTGTTTGAACTGTACTTCATATAATCCAGAAACCCTCCGACGATAAAAAGTTTTACCAGATAAAATGAAACTTCATTTTCATCAAAAATGAATTTAAGAGAAATGGCGGTTTTTCATTATGTTCGCCGTTGAGTCAGCTAATTTTATTGTTTCTACAAAATGACAAGTTCAAGATAAATGACTTGTTACTATTCAAGGTAAGCTGTTCTATTTTCAACTTCTGATAATTAAACAATTCGGCCGGAAAAAGTTGTCCCATACTGCTCATGCATAACTTACTGGCCCTTTAAATATTATATGAGAGGTTTAAATGGACTTAAAATATCTGGTATTGCATACTCTTTAAAAAAAATATATATATATATATCCTATATTTGGGGCCATGGCAGTTGTATTTAGTTGTAATGAAGAAGGGGGTAATAAAGGTAATAATTCAGATTAAAATGTTTAATTCGGATTGTTCGACTTGATTTAACGTTGATAATACCTGGTTGGAAAAATTACCTTCGTTAGCTTCACTTCTCCTCCAGCATAGCAAATTCCAGGTGTTTCACTCTTAAATTTTAAGGCAGAGCAAAACACGCATAACGTATTCAAGTCGGTGGAGACAATAATTATACGTTGAATCATAATAAAATGCACTAAGATTTAAATCAGAATATTGGCTTTACCTGAAGAGAGAAAAATACCAGTTTCTCGATAAAATGAGTATTAGGCATACACAAGAGGTTCCACGTTCAGCTGTCCACCCAACCAGAACAGAACATCTGCGCTTGCACCCCAGAGACCAAGGTCCATAAAACTAGAATAGACATAGTAGTCCATGGCTATCCATGGGTTGTTTTGAAACTGAGTTTATTTTAATAGTTTAATTAATAGATTTGACATTTTCATATTTAATGATACCATAATTGAGAAAATTGACGCATAAATATAAGACTATAGGCATTTTTACCACACAAGCCATCAGTTATAGTTCTGCCATTTTTTAAAAAATTATATATATATATATACATAAATAAATATAAGAAAACACGAAGAAAGTTTTCATATTTTGTAATCTGGCAATCTTTCCGCGAAAGCATTTTTAAATCATTCATGAAAAATATTTCGTCCATGTAAGTTGATCTGATTTTGCTACTCGCTTTATAGCCCCTTTTTAATGTTTTTTCTTTTTATTTCATTTTATTTTCTGTTTTTACATGTTATTTTTACTTATTTTTACTTTTTGTGATCTATTTTATTTATTGTTATTTTTATAAAAAAAATTTTTGAGTGCTCCTCACACTATTGTATTAATATATTTTGCCTTGGCTTTATTGATACAATATCAGAAAGCACTCTGTTTTGCAGATATAATCGTATGGGCTGAAGAAAAGATTATATCTTTTTTTTCCGGTTTTTTAAATAAAATGTCATTCTTTTTATTATATATATATATATATATATATATATATATATATATATATATATATATATATATATATATATATATATATATATATATATATATATATATATATTTAATTTCTTAAAATGGTGTAAACTGGTACACAGTTTTCCTTCCTAACAATTCTTCATAATTGTTTTGCAACTTGAATTTAGTTTCATGGCATAACACTGTTTGTTACAGAGACGTGGTAACAGTTGTTGCATTTTTATGGTATTTAACAAATTTGCACTAAAAAAAAGTTTTTGCGATAATCTCTGTATTATTAGCGTAAATTTTACTATAAACTTAAATAAATACAGATTGAAAGGACTTTACTGCTTCGAATAGAAACCTAGAAATAAATATAAAGAAATGAGTTCATATTTGTTTGTTAAGCCATGACATTTCGTAACTATTACTTCTGCGAAATTTTTTCCTTGTTTGCTCCTGTACCTTCCATATACGAAAAATCCGTCATGTTTTCTTGAAACTCAATTGTTGAATGAAGGAAATTCTTTTTATATGACTGCAAGTTTTTTGAAATTGATTTTTTGTATGTCACTCTTTCAATGTATTTACTTACACTTTTTTTTTCATATTTAACTTTTAAAGTTCTATTATCAATAATAGTAATTTTTGCGATTTTTATTTTGATATGATGAATATTATTTGTTTCACAACAGTAGTGAATTTATTAATGTAAATAAATTTATAAATGTCTGATATGCTCATGATTTTACCGAACAAAAAATATGATTCACTCCGATTTTTACAGTAATATATATTGTAAAATCACTGTAGTTAAAAAATTATTACCGTAAACTGTATGATAAAAAATTATTACCATAAACTGCATGATAAAAAATTTCATAGTGAAAAGGAATTTTGTGGTAAAATTAATTCTACTGATAATGCCCTAGGGTGACGGATTTTTTGCAGTAATTTGATACGGATTTTTTTTCAGTGAGCAACAATAAGAGCTTGATATAGATAGCAATGTTTTCTGCTATCAATGTTTTCTTATGTTCAAACCAGTGATTGCTTGTCATAAATATTCAATAGACAGAAGAAATTGCGCTGCAATTCAGATAGCCTCGTATGCAAATACGCAGCAATATGAGTTACAATTTACGTATTTTAATCATATATTTTTCAAGAAATGCTAAGGATAAGTTACAAATTAACTAATATTGTTCTTATACAAAGCAACCACGCAAAATTTTTTTAATGTGAAAGATTCTAGGAAATATAGTATTAAGCTTTATTTTCTCCAATGGTGCCCTTGTTATTGTGTTTAAATATGGTTCTTATAAGATTTTAGAATTTCCAATAAATTGCAGCACAATACCCATAAAAGTCAAGGGATTTTTTTCCTCAGTGTATTTTCTCCTAAATAATTACAAATATATACGAACTATGCATTTGTTACTCATAATTATTATAATTTTTAAAAATAGAAGTATATTTCAAACTATTTGCATTATTTTCAACTTTGGTATACATATTAAAACAAAATAGAACAAAAATAATTATAAGAGTGTATGTTTTTCTTTTGATAGAATTCATTCCATTTCATTTCATTTCTTTTCTTTTATATTTTATACTTAATAAAACGCTGATGTTGAGCGTTTCTAAAAGGCAGCTACAAAGATTTTCCTTGTAGCTTTATTACTCTTGGACTTTTACTACTTTTAAAAAGAAAATTCGCCAACTAAAGCTTCTTTTACTTTAAGTGTCCTGTAAAAACATTTACAGTTCAAATTTAGGAAATATCATAAAATATAAGTTCAAATCGCCTCGACGAATAGTCGTAAATAGTTCCTCTTTTCTTTGAATTTTAGTTTTAAGAGTCCGAGTGAAGTTTAGAATACGCACAAGAAATTCTTTACTCAATAAAACTAAGTGCCCATTTTCAGACGTACTAAACTATTTTTTTATGTATTAACTTAAATGTCTCTTTTTATTTACGAATGTTTTAGTGGTTTATATCTATTTATGCTATTATTTGTATAAGAAAGTATGGCTATGGACACTCAAAAGCTTTTTATTTTTAACAACTCGCCATGAATAATTATGATGATTTAAAAAATTTTATTACTAAAACACTCTTTGATGTTACTGACCCATGATAAATAAGTTATGTATCTCAGTAATAATTCTGCAAAAGCACGTTTACAACAATTATTTCATTTCAGACATTCTTTTAAATTCAGAAGCTCAACTTAAAAGCTGTTGATATGTTTTTTTTTATTAATTTCCAAAATCAGGAAGAGTTTAAGTCACGAAATTATATGCCTTTTATGGGCATATAATTTAATACTTGCTATAGTGTTGAGATATATTAAGCAACACTTTAATTTCTATCAGTTTTTTCTTCTTAAAATTTTTTTTATCTAAGAATAAAATCACTTTTTTCGATGGTTGTTAAAAAGTATAATATAAAGCACAAAAGCAAAAATTTTGTTTCAATTCATTTCTGATAAAATCTAAAGTCGATATGATTACGAGGTGAAAAACAAAAATCATTTACTCTGAACGAAATGGTAAAGTACGTGATAGAAATTAAATCTATCTTAAATCTCACTATGTCTCTATATGTCTAAAATAAAATTTATCGCAGAATATCGTATGAACGATAAGGTATATCTTATAAATAAGTATATCACAACTCTCTATATATTTAAGATAAAGTATATCTCAATTAATGATTGAATATATCTCTTAAATTAAGCTTATCTTAAGCTTAGTGATCTGCGTGGAGCCAAAATGTCATTACATATTCAACATATTCAAGCTTGTTTAACGTTTCCTGCTTTTTCTTTTTTCTCTTTGAAAAAAAATATTTTGATATATGATGAGTTCTCTTCAAATTCAAAAATACTATAACCACGAAAATAAAGATTTCTTTCCTCTTCCTTTCTCGTGAAACCTAATGTCAATAACATTGAGAAAGGCGAAAGCAACTCACTCAGAGCGAAACGACAAAGTATGTCTTAGAAATCAATTATTTCTTAGAAATCAAGTATATCCCAAATCCATCTATCTCTCTGTTTGTCTATAATAAAATATTTTATAGACGCTTAAGTATGTAGAACAAATATATCTACCTTCGAATCTGCCTAAAATAAAGTATATTTCTTAAAAAGTATCCTAAAAACGAATAGTTATATTTCATAAACTTATAATATATCAAGCAACAAAATATCTTAATGATAAAGTATATCTTATATATTAAGTATAAGTCAAATCTATTTATCTATCTAAAATAAAGTATATCTCAAACTATATTATAAAATTTGAAAAAAATTTACGTTTTGTGTGATCTGCAAGAAATCAAAATGTCATTACTTTTACAAGCTTGTTCAACTCTTCTCGATTTTTTAAAAAAAAGATACTTCGATATATGGTGAGTTCTCATCAAATTCAAAGATACTATAACCACAAAAATAAAATTTTCTTTCCAATTCCTTTCTGGTAAAACCTAAAGTCGATAACATTAAGGTGGTGAAAGGCGGAAGTAACTCACTCAGAACGAAACGATAAAGTTTTCTTAATGAGCACTTGCTCGTTTCCCGCGCTCGTTCCCCACACGCTTCCTAAAGTGGGAGGAGAATGTCATAAACTTTCTTCTAGGTCTTTTGAACGCATCCGTACGTGCTCCTTCATTGATTGCCTTTAAGTTAACTTCTCCTTTTACTTTTGCCTATTTGATTGAGTAAAATTTTAAGGTGGAGTTGAGTAATCATTGAAAGTCTAGAATCTTATTACTAGGTACAGCTTCGAATTCCTTTTAGATGTTGACTTATTCTATTGAAACTGGTAATTTTGATAGCAAAGTACTTTTTTTTTTCCATTTCGGTTGGGTATAAGCGAAGCAGCTCATATTAATTTAGTATATTCATAGATTGAGACGAAGCGTATTGTGCAATATTAAAAATTAGGTATTAAAAATTACGGTATTAAATATCGGCTATTTGGGTGCATCATCCGTAAAACTCATTTTGCCCTTAAATCTATTTCTATCATAAATTTCTGGCAAAATGGATTTCACAGTAAAAAGTACCGGCATCCCGAATGCAGGTACTTTTTACCCTACAATACCATAGTACTGATATGTGAAGTGTGCAATGAGGTGCTAGAATGATTGTTTTATGTGTTCGCAAGCCTTTGTCATCTTGCCTCATCTGTAATGTGATTGACAGGAGCTTCCGTATTGTGTAAAAGACAAATTTTAGCTAGAATGTGGTAAATGCTTGCTCTGATCCTCCTATTAAGAGATTATAATAGTTGAAAGCTGCTGGTAAGAGAAAATTCTCTGTGGTCAAGCCTGAAATAGGTTGTCAAGTACAGATGAAGACTTTGAGAAGGATTACCAAGCTTGTCGCTGGATGTGAGGAATGCTGCTAGGCTTAAGGACAGAAGTTATTATTCACTCACAAATTCTTAAATCTCTACATGAGAAGTGCCGTAACTAATTCTATTTTACCTCCATTGGTAATTTAAAATATAAAGTACAGGAGAAAAAAAGGAATTCAGATGAACCGAGATTAAACCATGAAGCTTCAATTGATGAATTTGAGTTTCAAAATATCAAGAGAAAACAAATTTTAGCATGATAATTTAGTCGCTGCGTAACTCTTCTGTAATTTATTGGTATTTAGTCATTTTTGAGAAGAATAAAAACTTTCAATCTTAGAATCCTCTTGGTTAAATTTTCGTTTATCATAATTCACTTTTTCTATAATTTAAGCATGAGCCACTGTGGCTCGTCTCCGGATACAGCGCTCGTCTCCCGATATCTCAGTATTGGTTGGTTGATACGAGATCTGCTTTCATCTCTCACCGACCACAGTGTTGACGCAATATGTTCTCAGTAGTAGACGCTTCGTCAGTTGGAATCCCCTTGCAGTCGGACTCACCATGGCAGGTTTTATTGGTTTTCTTTTACAAGTAGCGGAAATGCTGGTTAGTCCCATCAGAAAGTCCTCCAAGCTGGCTATTTTCACCCCAAGCTTACTTTTGAAAACATTTAATGCCAGCGTCAACTTAATGCGCAAACACAATCTTTTCTAGGAAGTATTTAATTATTAGACTTAAATTAAACATGTTTGACCCAGGAGTTCTCTTGTCTTCTGGTTTGGATTTAAATTTACAAGGCTGCGGTGTTGAACAAGGTAGTCGTAAGGTGTTTAGCGTTAAAAAAAAGTGAAACTTAACGAAGATTAATTTCTTCTGATATACCTTATTGATATATTGATATGCCATATCGATATTGTGTTTATTGATTTTCTGTAAAATAATTATTTAGGCGTGTTGATAGAGTATGTGTTTAAATTGCATATATTAAAACTACTAAAATATTTATGTTTATTAGTTGCACAAAGAATACCTAGTTTCGTTTTAATTAACTGATCTATTTAGAAGCATTATGTTTTATAATAATATGTTTTCATATTAATATATTTTAGCATTTCTACAGCATTTTATGCACATGACTACAAACACGTTCAGTGTGCAAAAAATGGACCACCCAGAATAACTTTTAATCTATCTATTGGATCTCAAAGAGTTTTACAGATATAGCGAAATACTCAATTAAAATTGCAGTGGGGGTCCAAACTTTGGACCGCTCTCATAACCAAACTATGGGTACCATATTTCCCAGATGGCGGCTACCTCCTATATTTTTGGAGTCAGAAATCCGGATCCATCGTAAAATAGCTATGCTTATTCAAAGAAAGTACGTTTCGATGTCTGGTTTCGTAACTTAAAATATCGTCTGCACTTATTAATTAACATATTTGAAATCACCCCCTCAAACCATTAAGATTGAGTCCATGAACGTTAAGTCCCGATTATTAAATCAGAAGATTTTCAAAGTGATCCATTTTTTTTTGGCACTCTTCTCCCATTGCATTAAACCGTAAAATATTTGACACATCTGAAAAAATAATTCTTAAGTTTTTTAAACGTACTCTTGAATATACAGGGTGTCCCAAAAGGTCGTTTACAAACTTAACATGCTGGTCTGTCATATCATGCTGAACAAGATTTACATAGGAACTTGTGTCCGAAAATTAAAACTGCGACCGCTAGAGGGCGATAATTGCACGAAAACGGGAGAGTGGGAAAAACAATCATTTCAGGCGTGGACGTTGAAGGAGAAGGATGAATGAGTTTAGAGACGCAGAAATGGCCGACATGCATTACGTATACGGCGCCGCTGATGGAAATAGACGAGCCGCGGCACGGACGTACCTAGAGCGCTTCCCAAACAGACGTCAGTTAAGTCATGTTTTGTTTGGACGATTGCACCGCAGATTATGTGAATCAGGTGCTTTCGTAGCACGTAGCCACATCGATCGAGAACGTGCTGCACGCACACCTGTCGTAGAGGAAACCGTGATACAGGAGTATGCCATCAACCCGCAAAGAAGTCTCCGAGAAGGTGAACGTGTCTTGGGTGTAGCTCGTTCCACCATAATGCGCATACTGCACGATGACATGCAACACCCTTACCACTTCCAAAAAGTACAGGCATTGTGCGCTGACGATTATCCCAAACGCATTGCATTCTCACGCTGGTATTTGCAACAGCGGGTCGTACAGCCAGATTTTCCATCATGGATTTTGTTTTCTGATGAATCCTGCTTTACACGGGATGGTGTCGTGAACCTGCACAACATGCACGTATGGGCGCATGAAAACCCAAGATGTACACGTGCCCATGCACATCAACAACGTTTCAGCGTAAACGTTTGGGCTGGTATTATCGGTGACATGCTGATTGGCCCTTACCTTCTACCTGAACGCCTCGACGGAAATACCTATCGCATTTTTTAGAAAGAGTTTTGCCGGATCTGAAGAGTGACGTTCCAGCCGCTACACGCCGAAACATCTGGTTTCAGCATGGTGGAGCGCCTGCCCACTTTTGTTACGCTGTTCGAGAATACCTCGATAGGATTTATCCTAATCGCTGGATCGGTAGAGGTGGACCGGTCCCATGGCCACCGCGATCCTCCGACCTGACTCCCCTGGATTTCTACCTGTAGGGACACATGAAGTCCATAGTGTACGAAACACCTGTAACATCGGACATGGATCTTATCGCCAGGATCGCGGAAGCGGCAGCACGTGTCCGTGACACTCCTGGCCAATTTGAACGGGTTCGTGAATCCATGCGCCGACGCTGTGAAACGTGCATTGTGGCGAATGGAAGGAATTTTGAGCATTTGCTGTGATGTAATGATGTTTTATAATAAAAATCATACTAACACCGCTATCGATATCATTTTTTTTCTCCTCATCCAAACCTGCACTTATCGCCCTCTAGCGGTTACAGTTTTAATTTTCGGACACAAGTTCCTATGTAAATCTTGTTCATCATGATATGACAGACCAGCATGTTAAGTTTGTAAACGACCTTTTGGGACACCCTGTATTGAATGCCTCTGTTAAGCACGATCTTCTCTAAGAAGTATTTCTTTCAAGATTTCAACCAACCAGTTTATATTAATGTTTTAATAGGTGAAATTACGCTGAATTTTCAGGAAACAAAAATTTTGTAAGGAAAATATTGGTTTTGTTTTCTCGGAAAACAGAAAAGAAGATAGAGTAATGTCGGCATGCATTATAATTCTGCGATTTCTTTTTATAAATTGTCGCAAACAAGGCACTTTTATAATTGAAAAATTTCTTTTGGATTTTCAAAATAAATAAAAAAAATATGAAAACATAATATAAAACATAAAATTAACGTTTCTGCAACATCAAAAACTTTGTTTACTTTATGTTTTTCCAAAAATTACGTATCAAGAAGCAACACTAATTGCACATTAATGCAGCAAAAAACAATATTAATTAAGAATTCAATTTCAAACATTTTAGCAGCATATTTACAGTACTTAAAAAAGTTTTAAAAGTCTTAGAATATTTTTTTAAGAAAAAGAACAGTGTCATTAACTGTTTTTTTTAATTATTTTTAACACGAAGCTCATTAAAAACAGCTTAGTTTTGAGAACTCTAGATAATACTTACCTAACATTTAAAGACTTTTGAGAATCTCTAACAAGGTATTCAGTTATTCATTTCTTTAGTGATTAATTTACTTTTCTTTCTTTTATAAATGCAGTAAAAAGTACGTAATATATTTTAAACAATATACTTAACATAAGACAGTTCAATTTTTTGTCTAGTTTTATTCGCAGTTTTAGATATGGAAACGCGTGATTTGTTTTCAAGTTTAAATTGCGCAAAGGAAAATTTTTTCTCACCAAATTCTTAATGAAACGGACTTTTCGCTGAAATTGTTGTTGACATGGAAGCGAATTAAAAGAATTTTATTTAAATTAAAGCAAATAATGAAGTCGATTTTATAAGTTATATTTAAGGATGTTATTGTTGTCTTACGCTACTTATCGATACTAACAAGCTTATTTTAAAGATAAGGGGTGTGCTTCTTCTAGTATTTTCGTTTCTCCATCTAAGACCAAGAATTCAACTTCTGCCACACACGTATGTCACAGCCCGTTTAACTAGGAGGACGCATTTACACAATCCATCCATCAGCTGATCGTAAGTTTGACCTGAACCAGAGCACGATCAATCTCAGATCCAGCACCCCCAGAAGTATTGATTTTTTATTGAAACTTGAAGAATCTTGTGACCCAGACAGATTTAGTATGACCCCAACAGCATAACAACACCAGTCACCATTTTGTATACGAACTCATGACCTTTTGGACATAAGCCTAACTACCAACGGTCCATCCCAGCCGTGATTTTACAATCTAGTAACGTGTCAAGACCCACTCTCCTGTTCGGAAGTTTTTTTTCTAATAGAATTTTAAGAAAAAGAGATTCTAATAGAGACTCTTGGCTTTGCCTGTCAGAGGAAGTGTAGTAGGAAGTTATTCTTAGAGGAGAAACATTTCGTTTGGTATTTCTCTTCAAAAAGAAAAAGAAAGAGAGTAAGAAAAAACTTGATTTTTGATTTATTGTCGTAAGTTGATGTTTTTTCACATATCCAATTATTATTTTTTTCTTCATATTTAGGGGTACAATAACAATAGCAAGATTTTCTATCCAACTATATGAAACTAAGTATTTTATGGAGCACAGATATAAAGTTTCTTTAGTTAGGTGAAAGATATGTATTATAACTTATTAATAAATTGATTTCAGAAAATTAAAATGTTCTTAAACAATAGCTTACTAACTAATGAAGCATAGTCCATATAATAAATTTTCTAATTCAATTAAAATGAATTAAAATTTGTCTTGTTAATTCAATTTATTCAAAAACTAAGAGCTATAAATACAGAGAAATGTTAGGCATCTCTCAGTTTTGTTACAGATAGTCAAGTGTTCAATACATGCATATTGTTTCAAAATTGAAAAAACTAAAAAATTAATTAATGTTGTTATGAAATAGAAAATGAATTCGTTCCTATATTAGTACCATAAACTTTATAAAAAGATACACAAAACGTTATTAAATAACAGTTCTTTAATCGTAAGATTTATTATTTTTATTGTGGAATGTTATTTTTGAAACTGACCAATTTACATAACTATGCTAAGACAACTTAATGATTTTTTTAGCATCACGATAACTGTAATGGACACTTTGCTCTCTTAAAAAATTTAGCACATAATTTGAAAGGAATAATTGAGCAACTTTACAAGAATAGTTTTTATTTAATTGTAAAATGAAAGCGAAATGCTTACTATGAAAAAAGTCGAATTATTTGAATAAACTTTTACCAATCCCGTATAAATAAGATGAGCTCCTCTATATAAAACTGTAAATCAAATTGGTTAAATTAATTAAATTTTGCATTTGCTCGTTATTGAATACAAGACAGTTATTTATTTATTTTTAAATTTCCTTGAAAACATTTTTTAGTTTATGTTCTGTGTTTACGTGGAGTATATGTTCTGTGAGAGATTTCTTCATTGCAGAAATTAAAAATCTAATTTTGTTTATAAAAAAGATTGAATTTGGGTAATAGGTAATCAAAACATTTATTACAGTGTGATTTAATGCTCATGTAATTTAATGATGTGAAAAATATCACAAATTATTTACTGGTATGCAGACTAGGTAATAAGATTTCATTTCTGAAACAGTTTGCCACTGTCAGTTGACATTGTCTTATGAGCAAAATTCTTGTAACTTGAAAAAATTACGTTATTAAGCACCAGTTAGCTTCGCTAGCTTAACGAGAAAAAGGTAACACAAAATACTTTTCTTAAGCTTCAGAAACAAAGAGGAAATTGAAAATAATACTGACCAGCAAGACCTAGAATAACTAATGTTCTCCGACCATAATTTTGAAGAGAATAATTTTAATTTGATAGAAGAAAGCATCGGAGGATGATATGCAAAATATTATGGTAGAGAATGATAGAATATTACAATTAGTTGACACAAATTCGATTAAGAACACAGCAAAAAAAATTTGAAATTGAAAACAAAATATATTATATTTAAGACCAAGTTCTCAAAAAAAAAAATAATATATATATATAAATAAATAAAAATCAGTTCAAACACCATCAATCAAAAAACTTAGAAATGATCTTACCAAAACAAACAGGCAAAAAAAACCGTTCCAGAAGAGGAAATAAAACCACAAAAGGATATAAAAAGCGACATTAAAGAGAAAAGGATGTCTACGGGATAATATTGTAGGAATTATGTAACAAGCAAAATCATTCGGCTCAAATCAATGAATAATTATAATAATTATAGAATATAATTAAATTATAGTAACGGATATATATATATATAAATAAATGAAACGAAAACTATAATACTACTGATTTGAAATTTATAAAAATTACAATAAATTTAACATTACCACGATAAAATATCAATAATATTAAATAAATTAATATATTAATATATGCATATTAAATTATATTTGATATATATTATTCTAAACTTATTATAAATACATTTAAAAAAATATATTTACATTGCACATAAATACATTACAATACATTTAGAAAATCAGTTTTTAAGTAAAAATGAATTATTTAAAAATATTATTATTTGTAATATGTTGGTGAAAGGATATATTTGTATTAGACTCAATTTAGATAAATAATTCATAAATGTTTCCTTGTTTGTTAATTCAGATGGTGTTCTAAATTTTTTTGGAACAAACAATACTTTCTACTAACTTTTATTTTCTCTAATAGCTACTTTAAGTTATTATAGTTTTTTTTTTATTGTTTTGAATATCATTGTATCTTATACGAAAAACATGCCTTATCATTCATATTTCAAATTTTAAAAAAAAAATCTCGTTGGAAATTTTATTTCCGTTCAGTAAAAAATGACTAGAAATAAATTTAAGGTGATTTCACCATATCTATGGTAATTCCTGTTTGTTGGTTGGTTAGCTTGGTGAATTGTTTTCTGATTCGCTTTTATTTACATCCCAAAGATACATATGTATTTTGAAATGCATTGCTTTAAAAATATTTTAAAAACAGCGTTGTCATCAAAATATTTTATCGAAGATTATTATAAGGTGCAAAGTAGTTCATCGGATGTCAATTTTAGCCGTTACTGTGCTTTGATTTAAAATAAAAGTTTGGTTTCCTTAAATCAGCACTTTATTAAAACAAAATCTTGTAAAATAGTGCAAATGCTTTGCTTTTATGCATATTTTAGTAATTTTCCTTTTTACTTTCAGTTTAGAGCACACATTAAAAAGAAAATAGTATTTATTGTAAGAAAAATATTTTTTCTCTCTTATATTTTGGTATGTACCGTTTTGGTATAAGCTTAACAAATGCAGTCATCTAATTATATTTCCCTGAAAAACTAATTATTTATTGTTCATTATTATATAATATTCCAATAATATAGAATTATTATTAGTAGAATCCTAATTGATGGTACGAAATGGCGTGATTTAAAATTTTGGAGCCAACATGAAATGACAAGGAGGGAAATTAAAAGTGTTCAAAGCAAAAGAAAGTATTCTAATTATGAAAATAATTTTTAGTCACACATGCAAAAGGTTTAACATTAAATTATAACAGGTATTATTGCATAGTAATACAAACAACAACATAGAGACAATTATATTATATTGACCACGCAACATCCAACAAGAGAACTTTCAACCACTATAAATTTTAACTTACTTCTTGCTGCTTAAGTAAGCCAACAAAACAGTCGTCTGCCATGATCGAACACATAACCCTCGTCTCTCCGAAAGCGGTATTAGCGACACCTTAACCGACAGCACCACGGAGGTGCAAATTATTGAGAGATAGTAATGTTTTTATTAATTTGTGTTTTTTATTTTCAACTGCGAGATGTAATATTTGTAATTGAGTTCATTCTCCGTAAACAGAACTAAAATTTATGTTCAAAGGACTATAAAAGAGTTAATAAAAAAATTTTGAATGGTTTCTTACTTTAATGAAACTTTAATTTTTTGAAATGACATTGAACAATTAAAGAATTGTTATTGCTTTGGAAATATACTAAGAAATATCAAGCAGTCATACACACATCATTTATTAATTTAAATTTTATGATAACTTATATTGCAATTTATGTTTTATATCTGAGTTTTGAAATAACATGTTCGAATTCTTTATATCCAAATATTTTATTTCCTTTTTTTCACTCTAAAAGAACTAAATTTATTCTTTTAACCTAACTTAAAATCTGTCTTTTTTTTATTCTTCAGAGGGTTGAGCAAGTTAATATATTGCAATCAAAATCAATATCTTTCACAAGAATAAAAAACATTAAAAAAAATAAACAACTAAGCAAAATAAATAAAAAAATCCATATTGGTAACAGCTGAAAAGCTTCATGTTTGGATGGATGTGGTCAGTACATTTTTTAAGGCTTTCAAAGTCCTTTTTTTATTTTAACTCTTACTGTGTTTTTTTTTTCTAAAAATACTTTCCTCTAGCATTTTTTTTTAAATTTCACCACTCAATAAAATTGAATAAAAGCTTTTTTCGCTGAGCAACTGAAATTCACGCAAAATTTATAAAGAGTTAGATTGATACAAGAAAACGCATAAGAGTTTTTTTGCGAAAATTAGAATTAGATGAATGCAAAAAAAAAGAATAAGTAATACATTAAGGTAAATTGTTTATGCACTAAAAAAAGGAAAACAAAATCTAAACATGTTAAAATGAGTTTCTAAAAATAAAAGATGCATCCTGTAAATCTTTATTTTGTATACATTTTATGTATTTTATATATATTACGATTTAATTTATATACATTTATTTCAATTATTCTATATTTCAGTTAGATTTATATTGATTTAAATTAAATTATATGTCTTACTTCTTTACAGATGCTGATAAAAAACGGGGTGAAGCATTTTAAAAATTATTTCCATGGCTCTAAAGAATATTAACAAAACTGCAAGAAATAATAACGGTTATAATTTTCCTTGCTGGTGATTCAAAGGAAAAATTAGATCTTGAAACTTTCAGCAATAGGCCTAAAATCGTCCGGAGACAATCGGTCCAATTTCGCCGAAATATTACTTTAGTAACTCCAAAATTTTTCTAGGTCCAGCTCATGTCCAGTGTTGCAAATTTCTGACTGACCAGAAGAGGGCGTTGTAATCACTCACTCATTATAATTCTGTGAACACTTAAGTGGCAGGCAATGAATTGAATTTGATGGCTCATTGGAGAGTCCCATTTCGTATCATATATTTTTATTGTTTTTCTTATTAAATTTATTTATTATTAAATATGATTTCTTTATTTAATGCACCCATTCACCACTGAATCATTCTGCAACATCCTGGCTCCATGTAGTCAACTTAATGCTGTTGCGCGTGGGATTGTGATCAGGTGAGCATGACCCTTTCAAAGTATGTGATGAAATCTAGAAACTTGTCCTTGCGCTACATTTGTGTAATTTTTGCACTGTGAGTCGGAGGTGAATCATGTTGATCCACTCTATCTGCATAGCGAAATATTGATGGGTCTGTGGAAGCACTATGAAGTAAGTGATTTATGAAGTATCCTGCTTATGTGTCATAACTGCTTTACCAATCTGCCTTTACAAATCATAACCGACTGTGGATTTTGACTTACGGCAACCATGGCAGCGTTACTAGAAGAATCAGTGGAACAGATCCTATAATTTTGTTTATTGTGCAATATCTCCATGGTAAACATTTTCTCGTCTATGAAGAAGGCATAATTTGAGGCACATTCGTTCTTTTCTTCTCCGTAAGTTGGATTCTTTGACGATTTTTAAGTAAGTGAGGAAGTTTCTTGTTGGTAGTTAATAATATTTAAGAAAGTTGGATTTTTTGATATTAAACGACTTGAAATTGAGCTACTACTGTGCTATTTTCCACACCAATTGTTAACTGAATCCAGTAACACGTGTGATTTGTCTCATTGAGATTCTCGAAATCATTCTACCCCATTTGTACAACTTTATTTCTTCACCCTTCATCCGCAACCAACACTTCTGTGGCCGTTGAGGTTTCCTTGAAACAGTTAATGTTTCCTTGAAGTGGTTGATGTTTCTCGAAAAAGTTTGTTGAGATGCATTGAACAAATTAACGATTTTTCAGTGTCTTATCACTTCACCAAATAGTTCCAAAACAGTAGAACGTTTGTTTGACACCCTGAAATAAAATACAATTTGTACAATATTACCCCCCCCCCCCCGAAAAAAATACTAGTACATAAAGTGAGCAAAATTTAATAATGTAAAAATTATTCGGCTGGGCAAACGACAATTGTTTTGGAATTCATTAACGTCTTTGTTATTTTTGTAAACCTGTATTTATATTTAGTTTTTTAATACTTAGAAATTGAACTTAGAGCTAATAATTAATTAAATTTCCTAATATACACAAATTTAAATTTCTGTGTTTAGAGATATAACAGTTTTAAGTCTAACATAAACTCGTAAAATGTTTAAAATCCAAAGAAAAATTTAGAAGTTATAGAAAAATCATGTGACCACTCTTTCTTGACAAAACGTATTCATCATCGTAAAACTGCTCCATTTGCTAAATTGGATTTAATAATTTATATCAAATAATGATACTCCTCGTAGTAAGAAAAGTAGTAATAGGAAATTAAATAAATAAATGGAATTGTCTTTCATATTTAAATATTTTTTAAACCATTTGTGAAAAGTTATAAACTGACTCAGCTGTTTTTGCTTGTAAAAACAGCGCCTACTTTTAAATCCTGTTAAAACTGTTAAATTACTACCAGAATGTATGTATGTATTTTCTTAAAAAAATATTTCATTCAAATTAGCATACTTAGTTTAGGCAAGAAATTTCATAAGAAAAAAATTATATCACTTATTTAAGAAGGAAATTTAGATTCAAAGTATGTCATATAATTAATTAAATAATATGGCTACAAAATTTAAAGACTAAAATTTCATTAAAGTTTCACAACAATGCTATGATTTAAACTTTAAGCATTGCTTTCCGTTAGTTAGGTGTTTTATCTGTTAAGGCAAAGAGATTACTTCATTGCATTTTAAAAAAAAATTTCTAACTTTAGTTCTGACTCTATCAAAACTCCCAGGAAAATATCTCGGCGTTAATAACGTCTACAGCAACGTCTAGGAAAACTAAATTGGACTTCGAAATAACAGAATTTATGCACATATTTAATGGTTCAGAAATTTCTATTCAGAACATTCATGGAACTGAAATAAAATATTTTTATCACACCCAGAAGACAGTTAAATTCTTCAAAGTGAAAGAACAATTCCTTGCATCTACACGCATCAAATGATCATTATAAACCACAAGTGGGTGAAAAGAAAGTTGTGAAGAGTAAAAATTTTATCGATTTGCAAACGATATCTGGTAGAAAAATCTTGCTCCACTAGAAAAGAGCAATGATTTATTTGATAAAATCGATGTTGAGAGTATCATATATCACTGTAAATTATATTTTTTTACGATTTGAAATAAGCTATGATTATTAGTTTTGAGCATTACTTTTTTTATTATTTTGACAAACAATTGAGGAAAAATGCTGAAGTTTCATTTTTTTTTTACTTCCTTAAAATTCCCTTGGAAATATCTAGACTTTAGTAGTGTCCAAGACATAGTAATCAAGACACTAAATTAGACTTCAAACTAACAGAATTTACTTGTATATTTAAGGGATCAGATATTTCTTAGCAGAAACATCCATGAAACTGAAGGGGAGAATGTTTTTCTTACAATCACTCATAAGAGAGATAAATTATCAAAGTGAGAGCATAATTTCTCACATATGCAAGCTTTAAATATTCATCATGTAAACCACAAAAAGCTGTTATAGGTAAAATGAAAATCGTTACAAATTAAAATATTCATTTGACTTGCTCAGTACAATGGATTTAACAAGTACAGTTACTTTAATACACAAACTATGTTATTTAAAAAAATCCGTAAATTTACTTTAGTTTATCTAAGTAAGCCACTCCCCTAGTCATTCGTCTGGAATGGTGGGGGTGACTATGGTTACAAGGTTTAACTATTTCACGTATTGGGTGCATAGTATATGGTATCAAGCTTGGGCTTAACTATTTCAAGTTGGGAAATTATTCATGACAAGTTTTGGCTCAGGACGACAGAAGGAAAGGGAATCAAAAAGGAAACCCACCTCTTTGAAATGCGCTATCTCTTGTTTATTTAGCAGCAGAAGGCCTTAGATTTCATGGCGAGGAGAGTTCTTTCTATAGACAAACTATATGTTAGCAAAAGGGTGGTGTGAGCCAAGAGTAGAATTTGAATGGCCAAACTTTATATTAAAAGTCTTGTCTATTGAAATCATATTTAAGTGCAAAAAGGCTTAAAACTATATTGACTCACCCTTATGAAAATGTCTGGCATGCTAACTTACCAAAACATTACAAGTAAAGACAGCTGATAATCAAGTAAAGTATCATTTCAGCAATGAAGTGGAATTTCAAGTTTATTTATACGATGTTCAGAAGCATCGAATAGCTTCTGAATAGCACGAGAAAGTATAGAAAAAAGTAATGAAATGATTTTTTTTTTAAAAATGTCTTAAAGTTTGAAAAAAGATATCTTATAATAAAAAGGGCTTCATGGAAAAAACTAGAACTTCAATTGCTTGTTTTAATCCGTTTATGATTAGGTTGAAAGTCCGAGAACACTGTTTTGTGAAAGACAATTTTAAACTGGTAAATATGTGGAGAAAGTGTGTAAAAAACGGGAATTTTTTGCTGAACGTGATTAACGATCAAAACTGGGAGAAATCTGTATTCATCTTTAAATATTTTTTTTCTGCAAAATACATGTATTTTTTCTGTGGAACCAACAGTTATATCTTTCCACTGCAGTGGCAGATTTAAATCTATCATTAGTGATCTTAATATAATTAGATAGTTATTTTAGCATGATAAGACGTTTTATTTTTTGTTAAAAAGATGATACATTTTGAAATAAACAAATGCCTATTAAAAATGCATTAATGATAAATTTATTTCTGACTGATATTCATGATGCAATAAATTAGAGCATTCATTAGTCATATAAATGCTAGTCATTATGCTAAGATTTATGCATGAATTAATAACTATGGTTCGTCTAAAGATAATAATTTATGACATAGTTTAAGTTCCATTATTTTCCTTAAGAAAATTTTTAGTTTTTATATTTTTTATCGATTACAAGCTGTTGCAGAAAAACTAAATTTTTACTACCAAGTTCGCTTTATATGGCTTTAATTACTAAAACCTAAGTTAGGAGAAAAAATGTAGTTTTTTTTCAAATAAATTGATTTTCTAAATTCGGATTTTAAAATAATTTTAACTTTTCAGATTCGCTTTACTCTTTTCATTCTTTTGTCTCATGTCTTATGTATTACCAAGATAGTTTGTGAGCTGTAGATTGCTGTTCTGAAATATTTTCAAAGAATATTTTCAAACAAATATTTATTTATCTCTTTTAAAAAAATCTGAAAAAGCAATATTTGACATAAGGAAACAATTGTTTTAAATTATTAAGGAAGGTGTGTGAAAACTAGAAGCAATTTGTTTCTTAGTTACGTGTTTACAAAAGTGTTCTTTAAAGTATTGTTTAAAGGGCTCTTCAATATTTCAAAGCAGTTCGGCAGAAAATACGAAGAATATGAAAACAAACAAGGTTAAATAACTCATTGGTTTTTAAAAAAAATATAACTAGCTATAATATAACAGTAAGCTAATTGTTTACCTATTTTAAATTTTTAAAAATAGCCATTGGATTCTTTAATAAACCAATCTATATTACTTAGTCTATAATACATAGAGTGTCACAAAGTCAAGGGACTTTTCTCTCGTATTAAAAACGGAGCATTGAAAAGATCTGAGATATAAGTTGGGTAGAAATAAGAAATTAGAAGGAAACTATTCCTAAAATAAACAAGCAAACATCGAAATAACTTGTTTGTTAATTTATTAATTTAAATAAATATGTAGCATAAAGATAAGGAGTTTTTAATTTAGTTTTAATTATGCTCAATAATATACTCAGATTCCATAATAACACTTAGTATTTAACGTAAAAGAGCTACATGACAAAGATAAATTAAAATAAAATAAAATAAATAAAGATTGACTAGTTATACTTTTTCTTCTTACATTTTTTTGAGTTCTAAAACTAATGTGAGTTTAAAAAATAAAATTTTAAAATTTGTATCTAGGGAAATTCAATAAATTATTTGTAGAAAATGTAATATCAAAATATCCTTCCAATTCATATAAATCGAATTGTTCGAAACGAATATAAATAAAATTGTAGTTGTGTCTGAAATGTATAAAAAGACGTTTTTGAGAATGAATACGCTTCCTATTTTCAGAACTTTACTTAAAAAAGTAAAATTATTCTCAGAAAGAATAAAATATAACACTATCCAATGAGAGAATGAAACGATTTGAATAAATTTGTGAATGCAATTACGGAAGTTAGCCCGCAAGAGTTGTAGAAACTTTGTATCAAATTTACGGTTTACATCTCGGTTTATTATGTTCAAAACTATAGTAAATCTTGCTGCAATAAAAGATACAAAAGTAATAGTTATTACTTAAAAAAAATTCTTAATAAGTAGCAAGTTATAATTGCGATACTGTTATTTACTGATTTATTTATTTAAAGAATTGCAGTATAACAAAATCTTAAAATTGCTATTACATTTTCCAGAAAATCATCAGGACTAATACGGTTCTAAGTTCCGAAAAGTATTCTTCTGAGCCTGTTAAAAATACATATTATAGCTTGGAAATAATTTTAATGTGTAATAAAAAAGTAATTTCTCTCAGTGAACAGCTATTACATTTTCTAGAAAATCATCAGGACTAATACGGTTCTAAGTTCCGAAAAGTATTCGTCTGAGCCTGTTAAAAATACATATTATAGCTTGGAAATAGTTTTAATGTGTAATAAAAAAGTAATTTCTCTCAGTGAACAGCTATTACATTTTCTAGAAAATCATCAGGACTAATACGGTTCTAAGTTCCGAAAAGTATTCGTCTGAGCCTGTTAAAAATACATATTATAGCTTGGAAATAGTTTTAATGTGTAACAAAAACGTAATTTCTCTCAGTGAATTTTGATCTAATGACCGGATTTTCACCTAGACTAATTCCTCATTGCTGGAAAAGTTGATACTACTTATAATATATAATGACGAATTATAATATTATAATACATAATAACTGATATAATAATTAATGACTAACTGAATTAAATAATGATATTGTCTTCGCACACAACCTAGTTCTTTCTCAATCAGCATACCTTCTCAATCTCAATCAGCATACCCTGGATTTGGATGATTGGTCTTCAAAATACGATGAAAGCCATTATTTTGAAAATATGGTCCCAATAGCTATGTTATGACGATATAAATGGACTGTAAATTTAACGATTGGTTTTAATAAAGTGCGTTCACCATAGAACAAACGAAACAAATTGAAATAACGATATATTTTTAATATCGAAATTATTTATTGAGGAGGATGCTCACTATAGCGCATCCTCTACGAAACGAACGAAGCAATTAAAAAAAAACACAAACATTAAGAAGCGCTCGCCAAATTGGCGAACTATCATGGCGACATAACACATTTTGATACATGACATTTAACATTTTCCCCCGCATTGAATAATTATGTTATTCAATTGATCATCAAGTAACAAAATCCAAAAAGAAATTAGAATTTCAATCAATTTGATATTTTTTTAAAAATAAAACATTATTATTATTATTCAATGCGAGTTCACAATATACAAGTATAAGCAACAATATAACAAATAATTACAAATTTCTTTTTTTTTTTTCTTCTTAAGTATATAAATCAAACAATTAACAAAATCAAAATTATTCAATTGGCAGCAAACACAATTTAGATATCGCACGTTTATATGTACCTGTTGAAGTGCGAATTATAGCTACACGTACATTATTATCTCTACCTTTAATAACTTTTATTATCCGACATAAAGGCCAATTACACACAGGTGTATTGTCTTCCTTTAAAATAGCCATGCTACCTGGGACAATATTACTTTTCTTAAAGTTCCATTTGTATCTCTGTTGAAGGTGATTTAAATAATCACGCTTCCAGTTCTTCCAAATTGCTTGAACAAACTTAGTTAATAATTTCCACCTACTTAATCGATTTAAAGGTACATTTATTTCAGGCTCTGCTATGGCAGTCATCGATCGACCGATTAAAAAATGTGCCGGAGTTAGAACATTAAGATCACTGGGGTCAGCTGATAAAGGAGTGAGTGGTCGCGAGTTCAATATTGATTCAATTTGATTACTAACAGTTAAAAATTCCTCATACGTTAATTTGGTAGTTCCTACTACTCTTTTAAAATAAAATTTAAAAGATTTAACACCTGCTTCCCAGATACCTCCAAAATTAGGTGCTCTAGGCGGAATAAACTTCCAAATTATTTCTTCTGTTGAACAATAGTCATTTAACTTATCTTTCGATTTTTCCACTAAGTTATACAACCTTTTTAGTTCTAAATTAGCACCCACCATATTTGTAGCGTTGTCACTAATCAAAACACTACACTTTCCACGACGCGAGAAAAATCTTTTTAAACAAGCTATTAGCGCATCTGAAGTTAAATCATCTACCATTTCTAAGTGGACAGCCTTAGTGGCCAAGCAAACAAATATCGCGATGTAAATTTTGTGATAGATTCCTTTGCGTTGATTTTTATATTTAATTAAAAATGGTCCCGTGAAATCGATCCCTGTTTTATTAAATACTGCACCAGGGTTAACTCGTTCTGGGGGCAGATTTCCCATTATTTGATTAGCAACTATAGGTTTTTGTTTAAAACAAACAACACAATTATGAAAAATCTTTCTAGCTAAATTTCTACCTTGTAAAGGCCAAAACTTTTCTCTAACAAAATTCAATAAGGCTTGTGGCCCTGCATGCAAAAATTTCAAATGATAATGTTGCATAATCAAACTAGTCAATTTATGCTTTGCTGGTAATACTATAGGAAATTTGGAATCATAATTCAAATTCGATTGTTCCAATCGACCACCTACGCGAATAATATCTTTATCAAGAAAGGGATTTAAAAACTTTAACTTACTTTTTGGAGATACGGAAAGTCCCTTACCTAGCGATTTAATTTCTTCTCGAAACTCACCTTTTTGAACAAAACCTATGATTTGATTTTCTGCTCCTTTTATTTCTGCTGACGACAATGACCCGATCAATTTGTCCCTTGGATTTCTGCAATTAAATAAGAACCTGCGAACGAAACTGAAAATTCTAATTAATTTAAGATACTTAGAGCAATTTTCAATTAGGTTAGAAATACAATTATCATTATCAGTTATCACTAATGAAGTGTCCGGCTGTGGTTTTAGTTCAGATAAATATTCACTTGAGTTATTAGAAATTGTCTCTTTGCATATGGTCAAATTTAAATCTTGTTGCATAAAGGATGGACCATTCCACCAGAGAACTTCCGATTGAAGTTTTTGAGGTTCCAGACCACGTGACACCAAATCAGCAGGATTATCTTCAGAAGACACATGGTGCCATTGAAAGTCACTTGTCAGTTCTTGAATTTTGCTCACTCGATTTGCAACAAACATCTTGAGTAGGTGTGGTGACTGTTGTATCCAAGCCAATACGATGCTAGAATCTGACCACAAGTGAATAGCTGATATGTCAAGTTTTAAACATTTGACAACCTTTGTTACGAGTTTAGACAACAGCACAGCAGCATTTAGTTCCAATTTAGGAATTGTAATTGTCTTCAAGGGAGAAACTCTGGATTTACTACAAAGGAGATTAGATGCAATTTCTCCATTCGATGCGAAGCACCTTACATAGATAGCTGCTCCGTATGCTTTTTCACTTGCATCGGCAAATCCATGAAGCTCTACAACTTTCACTTTTTCCATTAGTACAAATCTGTTGATGTTTAAGTAATTCACTTTACGCAGTGAGTCTAGAAACTGGTTCCATTCTCGAACTTCCTTTATTGGAAGGGAATCATTCCAATCAATCTTTAGAAGCCAAAGAGCTTGCATGAAGATCTTTGCCCTTGTAATCAAAGGTCCAAGGAGTCCAAGGGGATCGAAAATTTTGGCAATAACTGATAAAACAGTTCTCTTCGTATATTTAGCAGGATTGTTGACAGTCATTTTGAAGGCAAAGCAATCAACCTCAGGTTTCCATACAAGTCCCAGAGCTTTTACTTCTTTTGAAGGATCGAACAAATAGTCACTATTCACAGAGTTATAACCTAAAAGTTGGGGATCATTGGAGCACCATTTGTGCAACTCCATACCACAACGAGCAAGCATTTGAGAAAGTTGGGCTTGTAATTCTCTCGTAGTATCCAAAGTTTCTGATCCAGACAAACAATCATCCATGTAGAAGTTGGACATGACGACAGGTGCTGCTATTGGGAATTTTTCACCTTCGTCAATGACCAGTTGCGTCAAAGTTCGTGTTGCCAGGAACGGAGCACAACTTGTCCCATATGTGACTGTTTTCAGTTTGTAAACTTTAACAGGATCATCTGCACTATTTTTCCATAAAATTCTCAAAAGATCTTGCTGTGATTCATCCACTAAAATTTGTCGATACATTTTCTTAATATCTGCTATAAATGCGAATCGATAAGTTCGAAAACGACATAAAATGGAAAATAATTCTTCTTGGACAATTCCGCCGTTCAAAAGTTGAGAGTTCAAAGAATATCCAGTTGAAGTAGCCGACGAGGCATCAAACACAACTCGGAGAGGAGTTGAGCTTTTCTCAGGTCGGTACACACCTTGATGGGGAATGTAGTAGGTCATTTTTGGCTCTTCAGATTCGATCACTTCTTCCATGTGACCTAAGCTTTGATATTCGTTCATAAAATTTTTATAGAGTTCTAACATAGTTGGTTCCTTCACTAAACGTTTATACAACCAGTTTAATCTCCTCAGAGCGTTATTTTTCGAATTGCCTAGTTGAGAATTACTTTTTTCCCTCATTGGCATTTTAACCTTATAACGGCCTGTATCCGTTCTCGTATGATTTTTGACAAAATGTTCCTCACATATTTTTTCTTCGTCTCCTTGGATAGCAATTCCCTCATCAACTGTTTCAATTTTCCAAAATTTTTCTAATGTTTTATTAAGATTTTCGGTTTCTTTTAAAAGCCCACAATAAATTCGATTCTCAGTTTTTGGCATTTCAATTGCCCCACTAATTATGTATCCGAATTCCGAGTCCTGCAATATTATTTTTTGTTCGGAAAGATGTATTCTATTAGGTTTCAAAATCTCGAAAAATACTTCCGCACCCAACAATAGGTCAATTTTTCCAGGTCTATTAAATGATTGATCTGCTAAATTTATGTTTTGAGGCCAATTAATATGGGTAACATCGATATAATTGGACGGGGTGACATCAGTAATTTTTGGAACAATAAGAAGTTCTAAAGATCTCAAAAAACTAAAACTATGATTTGAAATAGTAGTTTTTAATTTAGACTTAACGGTCATTTCTAATCCATTAATTCCAGAAACCGCAAGATTTATTTTTTCTTTCTTTAATCCTAATACATTTGCACAATAAGTAGAGCAATAGCTTGATTGACTTCCAAGGTCAAGAATCGCTCTCAAATATAATCTTTCCCCACTTATAGATTCAACATAAACATTTGCAGTTGCTAATAAAATTGTTTTGCCTTTCATTAAAAAACAATTTGAATTCGAAGCCAATAATTCTTTTTCTTTATTGTAGTTTTCACTCTCACATTCGTTTGGCAATGTGCCATGAACAGTTGAATCGAAAATCTTACTAATGAGAGGCTCCTGCAATGATTGACTAGACATAACATTCTGTTTAGCCAAGGCGCCAGATGTGTTTATTTCCCTTGAAATATGCAACAAACTATTATGCTTTTTCCCACACTGATTGCATAAATATTTCGATGAGCATTTGCTTATATGATGACCTGACATTAAGCAATTAATACACAAATTATGCTTTTTAGCTACATCATACCTTTCTTTAGGAGGGAGTTTTTTAAACAAATCACAAAAATATATTGGATGCGATAAATTACACAAAATACACTTTTTATTTTTCGTATTTAACACGAAGCTTTTGTTTCGAACTTGAATAGGGGGTTGTTTTGTTTTCATTAAACTATTTCTGTGAATGTTTTCCAAAACCTGACTTCTTTTTTCAACAAAAGTTAATAAATTGTCTAATTCTGGTACTTCGGTATTTTCTAAGGAAAGCTCAAATTGTCTCTGACTTTCACGATCTAGTTTTTTCAAAACAATATTTAAAATAATAATATCAGACAAATTGTTTCTTTCAAACTTTAGATTTTTTAAAGCTCTCAAATTTCTATTTACGTTATCAACAATTTTTCTTAAATCTTTAGGCGATTCATTATACAGTTTTTCGATTTCAAGAATTGATTGAATATGGTTATCAACAATAATTCGTTTATTTTCATATCTCTCTTCCAATGCTTGGAATAAAGATAGAAATGTATCATCTTCTGTTTCCAAAAGTTTTGCTTCTCCTTTTAGCGAAGCACGAAGATAATGTAATTTTTCACTATGTGATAAATTATTGTTGTTTCCAATTACACAATTAAATTGATTTTTGAATGTTGCGAATTCTAAATAATTTCCTGAAAATGTTGGAATAGGCACTTCAGGAATACGATAATTACTGCAATTTGACATAGAGGATTGTTTATCATCTTTATTATTTATAGCAAAAGTTGTTTTAAAAATTTTAATGAGGTTTTTAATTCTTACCTCTAATGTTTCTATTCTGGAATCGATATCCAACAAATCTTCTTCGACTTTATCCATTGCAGCTTCATTTTCTACAGTGTCACAGTAGTTGTCACGTAATATGCAAACGGATGATTTAATTTTTTCAATATTATTTAGTTTTGTGTCCAAGTCAATTTCACTATATTCATCATCTGGTTTATTCAACAAAGTTTCTAGACGAGTTAGTTGAGCTTTGATGCTCCCCTTTTTATTATTTAGTTTTTCCATAATTAAGAAATCAAAAATTTGTTCTTACTCAGTCAAATAGTTCAAAATAATCCAAGATACGACATCAAAATTATTCAAAGTTTCCGGTGAGTCGGACCAGAAATGTTATGACGATATAAATGGACTGTAAATTTAACGATTGGTTTTAATAAAGTGCGTTCACCATAGAACAAACGAAACAAATTGAAATAACGATATATTTTTAATATCGAAATTATTTATTGAGGAGGATGCTCACTATAGCGCATCCTCTACGAAACGAACGAAGCAATTAAAAAAAAACACAAACATTAAGAAGCGCTCGCCAAATTGGCGAACTATCATGGCGACATAACACATTTTGATACATGACATTTAACAAGCTAAATAGAACAGTTGAAAAAGGTATTCCTTAATTTCCTTTTTTGAAAACACTTTAGAATTATTTTTAGTTTTAGTGGCGTACAGAATCGGAAAATACACGCAGCTATAAGAATCATTTTCCCAAGAATGATTCCATACGAAAAATTTTAATAATTATTTATATTTTTTATTTATTTAATAGCAGTCAGCTTTGAATTGTACATAGTGAAAATTTCTAATCAGATTACAGTTGAAAAAACCACCTCTCTGAGTGCCGGTACTTTGATCAGAATATGTTACGACACAAAAGATCTTGTATACCATGATTTTTAAATTTGTATTTATTGTAAAATCATTGAATCACTCTCATTAAATAAAAATTACCATAAAATATCCGGTATAATATTTCAAGAGGAAAAATTACGGTAAAATGGATTTTAAGGATGATGCACCCAAAGTGCACCAACTTTATAACGTAATTTGATAAACGGAATTTTATTTATATGCAAAAATTTGAATCATTTTAATTTGATTTCGTAATTTGATTGATATGCAAAATTGAATAATTTTAAAACGTATTCATTTTAAGTGACACAAATTGCAAAATTTGAAAAGAAACGTTAAAATATTTAACTATTTACTTCTTCTCCTGATTATTAAATGAATGCTATTTTTTTACATATAAAGACTATTTTCCTTTTTTTTTAAAATTTGTTAAAGAAAATGTAGTAAATAATATATTAAACAGTTTTCAAGATAAGTTTCTTACTTAATATTAAATCAAACATTTAGTTTAAGTATCGAATATATCAAATAAACAAAACAAATATTACTGAAAATATTGAAACGAGACATCAATTTTATTTTACCTCAAAACCTGCTTATGTAACCAACATTTATCAAAATAAAATCTCATCAAATGTCAAATTTACAATTCAGCTTACTTCGCAGTCTTTCCTATTATCGGGTCAAGAGGAATTTCTCTTCTTTATAAATATAAATCCGTTCCTAAAAACTTTCCAATAAGGTGAAAACATTTCCTTATGAAGAATTTATTTTAGAAAAATGTTTGGCTTTATCTTGTTTTGGACGCACTTTCTTTTTCAAAACCAATAGCGTGTTGAGCAGCGTGTGAACAGTAATAAATTGTTTGTTTCCACGAGAAAATCTTATCAAGAAGAATGATATATATGGCCATTGTTTTGAGTTGAAAAGATCAGGAAAGTTCCGAAAATATAACAAAATGGCTGATGGGTATTTCTGGAAAACTGCAAAAGCGTTTTATTAGTTTTAGTTTCGAAATATTTCATGTAATTAACTTTGTTGACCCAATTTCTTTGATCGAAAATAAAGATAAAAATATTTTAAGTTAGAAGATATATCTTAGATCACTTTTGTAGTGGAAAAAAATAACAATAATAAAACAAATAGCCTAAACTCTGTTATTATATATAAAAAAAGCTTTAAAATATTAGATTGTTTATTCATAGGTTGTTTATTCCGAAATTAAACTTATTCAGATAATACTTCGATTAATATATTTTCATTTAAACAGTGTACATTTTTGGAATAAAAATGTAGAACCATTTTTTTTAATTATAATTTAAGGCTGATAGCATATCAGTTTAATAGTAAAATTCATTTTAACCAATAAAATACTATCCCGCGATTTTTACCGTATTTCTTTATTCAATTGGAATGATTCAATGCTTTGACAGAAATTACAGCTGTAATTGATTCTACAGCAGTATGGAAAGACGATCAGTTCAAAATAAATAAATAAATAAAATTGAAAAAATAAATAAATAAATAAAATTAAAAAAATAAATAAATAAATATTATAAAAAAACAAAAAAATAATGAAAATGAATGAATGAATAATAAATAATCAGACCAATCCGGAACAAAGAAGTTTCTTTTCAAAAATATAGTTTTTACTAGCATTAGGGTCTTTGCACATTATTCCATAACATTAAAAACAATTGCCATTTAGAGAGGCTGACAAACTCTCCGGATTTTAAATCCATTTGCCTATCTGCTAAAAATTTGCAATCTTATTTACTATCCATATAATAGGTAATATGAGTAATAGTTTTCTATTTCATTAAAATACATATATTTTAACTAAAATATTGCAGGCATTCTTCTTTAAAATATGCACGCTATGATCTATGAGAGATTAATTTTATTTTGATAAAAATTCCAGCTTACATCAAAGATAACTAAATGCATCTTATTAAATATTAGCGGCATTTATGTTAACCAAAATTAAGTCCGCTCCAAAACTTTGATAGGATTAAACCGCGAGTTTTACTATAATAACATCTTAATTAATATCCAATTTTAGCGAAGCATTCTGCTATAACAACACTGAAAACATATTAAATGGATTTCAGAAATTTAATTTAGTTTCTTTATAAAGAGATTTCATAATGCTATTTAAATTTGCGTCATACTAAGTATTAAATATTTTAATGTTTGAAAGTGGCCATTTTCGAAAATTGTTGTAACACAGAGAATAATAATAATTTTATATGTATATCTATACAATGCTCTCATTACAGTTTTATATTTAGAGTCATATTATAAACAAAAATTCTATTTTAAAATGATTAAATATATAACATTCTCTTAAAAATAACATTTTCGGTGTAAAAAGTTGATATTTACAAATGTGATGTATTGTAATTATTTTTTATAATGCGAATTTCATATTAACTCTCTCATATGCGCTCTATATATAATTTACTTAGTTTGGCTCAACATAACAATTATATTATTTTACACATTTGACATTAATTAAAGTTAATTAGATGTGTGCACTTTTTTGTCATTACTAACTACACAAGAAACTGATAAAGTTGTTTTTTATTTTAATACAAATTTCTAATCTTTATTTATACATGGTGTCCTCCGTATTTATGGAAATATGTGCTTTTAGAATTCTTATAAAAACGAAAAAAAATGAAGGAAAAAAACACTTTGAGGCAGGAAATTTTGATTTAACTAGGAAAAAAAATCCCTACGAAATCGGACAATTCATATCATAAAAAAGATATATTAAATAAGAAGAGAGCTTTAATTGCGGTCGAAAATAGAGAAGAGTCAAAAGGAAACTATTAAAATTTCGAACAGGTATTAAATGCTGAGGGGGGGGGGGTAAATTACATTTTGGCTGTTTCGAACAAGGTATATTTCAGTCAAGCACAAAATTGTATAAAATCTTGTTACCCAAGTTACTTTTATGTCAACTATGCAGGGCTCGAAAAAACTCAGAAATTTTGCCCGTCCCCGAGGACTGCTTGTCCAACAATGTACCCGTCCTCCTTTGAAACTAACCCGTAGCTTCTAAATAAATAAAAATATAATTTTCGCTTATTTATTACTAGCATTTATATAAATTGCACAATGATTTAGTAGTTACTAGGATTGCAAATACTAGGATTCCATTATACAGTAATAAAAGAAATACTAGGTTACTAATTGTAACCTAGTATTTCTTTTATGAAATAATTTATATCCTTTATGAAATAATTTAAATAACAAAAGTCAAGTTATCTGGAATGTCAATTTATCCGAGAGTACTGCGTTTTTTAAATCACTCATATATGACTTTTGCCCCTTCCACCATCAAGCCTATGATTTACAGAGGTTTCTGCACAAAATCTGAAAGGGGTTTTTCCTTTAGGTAGACGTTCATAATTGAGTTTAAAGTTTCTTGTTTAAGACTAGTACGTAATGTGTTCATTTCTGGTTCAACAAGTTCACAAGTTCACTAGTTCATTTCTGGAAAGCCCCTTTCAACCACTGCAGTACTCCCAGACAGAGAAAACATCAATTCCGCAGTATGTTGCTGTATTTCCAGATTAGAGGGTCATTTTAGAAGTGAGGCGCTAGACTCTTGTAAGATAACAAAAATTGAAAATGTATCACAAATCTTGACGGAAAAATGGCCGTCCACGCGGACGTCGAATTCGAGAAATTTGTTGTCCGCGGGGAATTTTTGACCGCCGAGGACTGGCGGACGGACGGACGGTTTTTTGAGCCCTGCAACTATGCCTCCCTTATTTCATGTTTATTTTTTCAATGGAACTTATTTCAAGTCATCAAAATTACTTAATTAAAATGGATTCCATTTAATGAAATTTACTTATAAAGTAACATTTTAATTCATTACATTACTATTTACTTAGATAAGTGCAAGAGAAGTGAGTCAACGATGCAATGCTTCCGAGTTAGAATATGGACATAGGAAATTAAAGGGGTACGCAAATTCTGTCGTATGATTACTTCAAATAACATTTAAAGCCTAGAATTTTTTTCTACTTTTAGTTTGTCCTTTCCAATTAGTCATACGGATTAAAATAATGAATAAATATTGCATTGATCACAAATTGGAGAATAAAGTTCATATGTGTATAAAATCTTCTAGCGATATTAATATGTCTATTTGTATGAATATTTTCCATATGTTTTATATGCGTCTTTGAAAACAATCCCTGAAGTCCTCAGTCATTCAAATTAAAAAAATAAATTATTACGGTTCTACTACTTATTCCGATTCTTAAATATATTGCGATTTTAGTTTATACTAGGAGGCTCCACCCCCTTCTCGCTGGCGCTCGTCAGCCCCCGGAACTGCTTTCGCAGTTCTTTTCGGATTGCTTCGCAATCCAATGCTCGCTTTGCTCGCTCATTGGATACGTTCTTAACGTCTAGCTTTTGTATACTTTTTTGAATACTGAAGTTCCGAAAACTTTTCACTGCAGAAAATTCTAAACCTGTACATTTCAATATTAATTTGAAATTTCAAACAGTTCACATATTTTGCTTAATCACACTATTCTAAATTTCAGTTGTTGAGAAAAGTAACTGCTGTAAGTTTTGTTTTAAAGTCTTTCCCACCAGAGGGCTAAAGCCATGTGTTGTAAAACAATATGAAATAGTAGTCTGCCACTGAACGCCGGATGTAAAGCATCAGCTTCGATGAAGATAATTTTGTATTTTTAATTCTCTGAAGGGCTCCACCCTAATAATATGGAGTTTGTAAAATAAATGTATATATTTTTGATTGTTGATGAAGCCCATCATTTTGTGTTTTCATCAGTGTTCAGAAGCAGAACAACTATAAGTTTTTTATTTTATCACAAAAATATAAAATGTATAAAAAACAAAGAAAAGAGTAAGAAAATGAGTATAGTCATAGAAAAAGTTAAAATTATAGTATAGTATTTGTCATTGTTTAAGTCATTGTTAACAATTCAAATTTCTCCGAGGCAATTCTAAACCTTAATTTTGTTCTAAATGTCAGTATTCAGACACACAACAGAAGTTTAATGTGTAGTTGCAAAATGCATATATATATATATATATATATATATATATATATATATATATATATATATATATATATATATATATATATATATATATATATATATATATATATATATATATATATATATATATATATATATATATATATATATATATATATATATATATATATATATATATATATATATATATATATATATAGTTTTGATGTCAGCAATACAATGCAATTTTTCCCCAAAACGATTGTATCCATTATTAAATTCAGTGTCAACAATTCAAATTTTTCTGAGGCAACTCTTAATCTCTAAATATTATTTTTTTTAAGTACCCATTTCTAAATGTCAGTATTCAACCACAAAACAACTTAAAGTCCTCAAATTTAGCATGAAATTGTAAAATGTAATGAAAGAGGGTCATAGCAATAATGTATGTAGAAGTAAAGTTAGTGCTGTAAAATTAAAACAATATTTTTAATCAATGAGCCAAGTTCTTCAAGAAGCAGTTGTAGAAGTAGCTGGATAGAAGTTTTTTTATATAAAACTTTTCATAGAATTTTTTTTAAAACACAATTGTTAATCTGGGCATTTGGCGATGCAACACTTATAGAATAGAAGGATTTGTTACGTCAAGCGCTCAGGTATCATAATTTTGATCTAGTTGCGCTTCTATGTCATTTTGATTTAAGTTGCTAAGTTAACTTTCAAAAAATTCTATGGCTGGCAACAGCATTCATATTTTTTAAGTTGTTTATTTTTATTTCTTTTAAAATTCGTTCTTTTTTTAGCGAAATGTTTTTTAACCTAACAAAATTCTTTGCCGACTGTTCTCTGTATATATGAAGAAAATAAAGTAAATTAATTAATTCCTAATTGAGTTTAAATTAAATATTATCATGTTTTTAGGGCATGAATCTGAATTGAAGAACCTGATAATGCTAACTCTGATTACTGTTTCCGTTTTTAAAAGCGCTATATGTTGAGCCTGTTTAAATTAAATATTATAACGTTTTTAGGGCATGAATCTGAATTGAACAACCTGATAATGCTCACTCTGGTTATTGTTTCCGTTTTTAAAAGCGCTATATGTTGAGCCACCTCACCTAGATTTGCCATGTGACATTTTTAGCAGCAATCATTGGTCGATTTTCTAACGTTGCCTTTCAGGGAGTTGTAATGAGGCTTTTTTTTTGGTGCCGTGTAAGTGAAATATATATATATATAGATTGCGATTCTAATTGATAGAGTGATTTTAATATATATTCCAGGGTAAATTTAGTTATTATTCCTAAGTATTTTCTATCAATGATGGAAATGCTAAAATTCTGCAGAATGCCTTGTGTTCTAGACCCATGTATAAATAAGAAAATTTATATAGATATATGTTTTCGTATTATCAATGACAGATTGACTGAAGATTCCTCAATATTTATTCTATTGAATACCTAGGCAATCTGTGAAACAGTCATAATTTCATGTTTTATCAGTCAAATTGAGGCATTCGATCTGTACAATATTTTGGCAATCTATGTAAAATACCGTATTCTATACATGAGCTGTAACATGTATATTAAATTGTATTGTTTCTAATTTGTTTAAATGAGCACGTTTTAGTGCAGAAATTGGAAGAATTTTAAATTATGTATTTAGAGTTTATTTATTTAAAAAAACTTTTCTTTAAAGTATTGTATAATACGAATTGATAAGTAATGTGACAACTAATATATAATTATGACTTAATGTTTAGTAATTCTGCAATGCACCATAAAAGACTGAAATATATATATCTTCTTCTTATGAAATAAAATTAGATTAACCGAAACTTTCTAAACTAAAAGCTTTTTCAAGTTCTGAGGCATTCAAAAAATAAAAATATTCACTTTTATCAAATTTTTGAAGAAGGGGAAACATAATGACATTTTATTATAATTTGTAATATATTTAGACCTTTTAATTTAATCGTACATGTTCTCAATGTAAATGCTCTGACTTAATAAAAGCGATTTAAAAATTCTTTTTGTCAATTATAAAAGTAAAATGTCTATCCTTTTATTGAATTTTAATTCTAAATTTCTTTTCCAAGTGCGAAATATTCTCATTATGAATCTCCCACCAAAGGTTTATTAAAATAGAAATTGTTCCATTTTATTGCTCGAGCATAAGAAAGCAGTAAAAATAGAATTAATAAAGAACATTTTTTAAATTATTCTTATCGGAATAATGCATAGATAGCATCTGATCTTATAATAAGATTTGTCTGAAACAGAGTTTAATAGTTATGTTATTAGAAATTGCTGAATTCGATTTTAAATTTTCTTTATTGTTCTTTTTAAAAGAATATTAATGAACTTTAAAGAAGTAATATTGCTCTACCAACTGTTAGAATTAGTTTAGTGTTAGTAATAAAATATAAATTGTTGATCTGAATAAAGCTGAACGTTTTGTTTCAGGTAAGTTGATGAATAATATTCATAGCATTCGTATGCTTACAAAAATTAGATAAAGAATAAAGTGACAGTTAATGATTTTTTATCAAAAGTTAAAGGGGAGGAATTGAAATACAAGTATGCCTAGACTTTAGTGATTGTTAGAGACAGAAATATAGAAAAACATTTTGTTTAACATTTAGAGCTGAAAATTATTCCTTTTTCAAGCAAAGAAAATAATCATCTACTGCGTTTAATTATCATAATCAACACACAAAATGGATCATTTATGTGTGTTTTGTAGTGCTCTCAAATTTAAGAATGACACAGCTGGAATTTTCTGTTCTGGTGGAAAAGTGAAACTACCAGATTTAACGTCGTCAGCCGAGCCATTATCAACGTTGTTATCAGGCCAAGCAAATCAATTGAAACTTTTCTTGGCGAATATATGCCGGTACAATTTGTGTTTCCAAAGAGCATCATTTGGTGCTGCAAGTATCGGCGAGCATATGGGCAGCCAGATTTCTTTATTACATTTACATGCAATCCTGCTGAGGCCGAAATTGAAGAGCTTTTGTTACCTAGGCAAACATCATCGGATCTTCATGATATTACTGCACGTGAGTTAAAATAAAAATTTAGCTCTATACTTGATTTCATAGTGAAACGTCATGATTTTGGAAAGACACGGCGTTTGATGTATTCTATTGAAAGGCAAAAGAAAGAGGATTGCTATATGATTTGGCTTATTGAAAAAATCACACCTTGAAAAATTGGTCAGCTCATATCAGCAGAAATACCTGAAGTCACCATTGATCCAAACTTATTTCAGATCATCATCCAAAATATGTTTCATGGTCCGTGTGCATCACCATACAAAATGCATCACTGGTTTTTTCACCATGAAATAAAATTCTCATTTTAAATCACAATCGCAAATCTCATTTACACACTTAAAAACAAAATTACAATTCAAACTGAAAGTGTTGCAACGCACGCAGGGGCTAGTCTATATATATTAAAATGAATGTCTGTCTATGTGTCCTTTATAGACTCCTAAACCATCGGACCGAAAGCTATGAAATTTGGTATACAGATAGTTTCAAGCACGAAGAAGGTCACTGTCGACGTTCTAGAACATTCTACGACAAATCATTCTAATAGGATGAGAGAAAAACGAAATGGAATTTTCTGATTAGTTAAGCGTTAGCCATTGTTTTAAATTTAACGAATTAATTTTCGCATATTTTAAAGATACATCAGTGATAATTGCTAGCTTATCATTGTATTTGATCAAAAAATAGTTTATTGCACGTATTTAAATATTTAATTATTTTATATTCGCTACGTCAGATCAATTTAATGAACATTACGTGGTAGCACGCGTGGTCTACGTCTCCTCGGGTTTTTATTTTATTTATATTAATTCTTTTAAACGTGTTTCTAAAAAAATACTTATTTATTAAAACCAACGGTAATTGAAAGGAAGCAAAATATTTATGTTATCAAAAGCAAAAATTAATGGAAAAGCGGTACTAATTCGCTTAGGAGAAACATCAGAAATTGACGCCAAAGAGGCTCAGTCACGCCAATTATGATTAATTAATTTCGGTAATAAATGTATATTGAAATAAAATAATAAGCATTGTACTAGAAAGCAAAATAAATGGAGTAAAAGTATTTATTTGTCAAGATCTAGAAGAACCGTAAGAAATCGTCATACTATCATTGACGACAATGATGCTTAATTAATGTTGGCAATATGCATTAATTGAAATAAAAAAAGTAACTTCTGAACTAAGAAGAAGAAATAAGTAGAAAAGATATTTATTTCTTGTTTTGGGTAACTGTAAAAAAATATGCATATTATTATTGACACTAATGCTCAATCAATACTGATAATGCGTATTAATTGAAATAAAATAAAATAAGCTATGTGCTAAAACTCCAAGCTCTCGGAAGAAAGATTAATTGGAAATTCATTTAAGAAAACCGTAGAAAATCGCCATTTACAGATGACAATTAATTCGTATGTATCACTGACGGTAATATGTACTACTGGTATTATGGTAATTGGTGAATTGATTTTGATAAGAATTCAACAACGGGTTTTCCGTAGTTTCAGAAAATATTTTTTTCCAGTGGTAACTAAGATAGTGCATTAATATTTTGAAGAATTAGAATTAAAAGAAATATTTTCTACCACGACTTGTAAATAATTTAACAGTGAATTAAAGGTCAGATAGAGAAATGGTCATGCTCCAAAATCCTTATGAAGTTCTGATATATATATTTTTTTAAAAATTCGGCTTTAGTAGGTAGCTTCTGACAAATATGTATAATCTCAAATGTTGAAAGGTTATGCTATAAATACCAAATACACTTAGATAGGTATAAAATATTACATTGATATATTTGGTTCGCTTAATTTAGGTAATATATGCATATTGAAATAAGATAAATTAACTATGTATTAGAACGCAAAAGTAATGGAGTAAAGATATTTATCTAGAAGAACCATAAGAAATCATCATACTATCAACAATGATAGTGAAGCTTAATTGATGTTAGTATTATATTAATTTATATAAAAAAACGTACCCACTAAAAAGCAAAAATAATGGAGACTATGTACTTATTCATTTTGGGGAGCCTTAAAAAATCACGATATTATTATTGACACTAATGCTTAATTACTACAGATAATATGAATTGATTGAAATAAAAAAAAAACTATGTGATAAAAAGCGAATTTTAAGGAAAAAAAAGGTTAATAGGAAATTTGTTTAGGAAAACCGAAAAAATCGCCGTTTACGGATGACGCTTACTTATTTTGCACTACTGACGCTAATATGTTATACTGGTATTATGGTAATTGGTTCAGTTTCGATAACGATTCAACAACGGGTCTTTCGTAATTTCAGAATTTTTTTTTTCAGTGGTAGCAAAGATAGTGTATCTAGTGTATGGTATGATAAGATAGTGGTAGTATTTTAATGGATTAGAATGTAAGGAATTTCGTATCTTCACTACTTATAAATATTTCAATGGTGAATTAAAGGTCAAATAGAGAAATGCCCACGCTCCTAAAATCTTATTAAGTTCTAATAAGAATTTTATTTTTTAAAAAAAAAAATTCGAATTTTGTTTGCTGTCACTGATAAATGTATTTTTCGCTAAAGTTTAAAATTGAAGGGTTATGTAATATGTTCCAAATATACTAATAAAGGTATCTTCATATCATATAGATATAGATATCATATAGATATATTTGGTGATTATTAAGATAGTACCATTACTTAGTAGTACATACTGATACTCTGGAAATAATCGTTTTACGGTCCTCGAAAGGGATATCTACCTTAGAAAATTACTTGATAGTGCAATAGCATCATGCGAAATGATACTAAATACATTTTATCTTTGTTCTATTGGTATAAACTACAAAAAAACTGATTTTGCTTACTTCAATAACGCAAAGGCACCAAAAAGGGCGACAAATAATATTAATAATTTTTTTAAAATTATTTTAACTGTATTAATTGAAAAACTTAGTGGAAGAAGCAGGTAAGTTACATTTTCAGAACTAAAAAAAAGTTGCATCCTGACTATTTTATAACCAATTTATTCGAAAGAGGGACAAATATTTCCTTGTTTTTATTTATTTACCCCTGCCTAATTTGAAATAAAAATCATGCAAGCATACTGAAAACTGATGTAATTAGTTATGTTAAGATTTGAGTGGAAGCGAAAATAGTTCTGTTACATTAAACATATCCGTATTGATGCAACCACTTTCTTATTTTCCCTTATTCGTTAATTCCCCTAAAAATTTCACTTTCCTGGTTCTTCCTCCAAGTTCTTTAATTGGAACGGTATATGATTTTCAGCTTTGAGCATGATTTCGTAGTGTTTCTCAATACTGATTTATTGATTCTTTACATTTTTTTACTCTCCTCGTGCGAAGACCGGGTATTCAGCTAGTTGGTATATAAATAAGTAATTTCGGTATTCATAATTTAAACAAAGTATTGTTTCTTTTCTCCCTAAACTTGTTGAATTACATGTTTTACAGCTTGCTTAAGCCACAAATTCTAAACTATAATGGACGTTATTTATTTATAAGCACACTCTCTTGTAAAGCAAACTGCATTATTTTGTCAATAATAACTGCGTTCCCCACTTATTGCTTGTTTAGGGAGTATTTTCATTGCTGCTCTTCTGATCACCATCAAGACAAAAATTGACTCTGATTGGTGAGTTTTTTGTGGGAAAATATATTTCACGAATCAGGTTCTCACACTCCCTCGATGGCGATCAGAGGTGAGTGAATAGCATGCATTGAGAATGCTCACATTATTAGTAAACTTTATGAAGTTTGAAAATCACCTCCTGAATTGTGAATAACTAACGTTCAAAAAATATTACTGTATCATTATTTATGAACTATTATATGAAAGTAATTATTTTAAAATTTATTTCAAATTTTTCCTTTAAAAAAACTATCGATATCAGTAAAACGCTATTACCAATTGTTCTAGAAAGTTTTATTTATTGTTGGTATTATTTATATTGTGATAAACCAGTGGTAATTAGCTGTATTAGTTATGTTTTTATACGCTGTGAAGATTTCTAGATCAAATTACGGATCAATAAATCTGATATACCGTAATATATACAGTTATATCTAACGTAAAATCACTGAATCATTCCAATTGAATAAATATTGCTCTAAAAATTACGGTATAATATTTTATGATAATAATGGATTTTACGGTAAAATGTACATTACGGATGACTCACCCAAAGTCCACATACTTTATACCGCAATTTGATCCCTGATTTTTTACAACTGTACTCAGTAAAAACCGAATGCATGGGCATACTGCATATCAATTGTATGTTGTTTTCGATTATGCAGCCTGAATTGCCAACTATCAAAATACTATCGAGCATAATATTTTGATATCATAATATCATTGGACACATATCAGAAAGTATTAAATCTTAATTAAAAAAACAAACAATCAAAATTGCTTTTTAAGGAACACTGTTAGTTTCTTATCAACATTTTATGTTTTCTAATTCTGCTCATAATATTTTTAAGCATTTGAATCACTTCTATTATGGTGACTTTGTATTATGTAAAATATCTGCCTAACCATTCAGCAAAGCTCCCTGGCCAGAAAAGTCTCCAAATTCACTTTTGGGACAAAGTTATTTCGTGAAGCTTATTTCTACGTTTCAAATATTAAATAAACATTTAATACGTTTAGATAAGTTTAATACTTATAGTGTGTAAAATAATAATCAAGTCATTTGACAAAATTTAAAATAATTTTGTTTAAATAAACCGACCTTTCTAAATACGAAATTACTTAGAAAACCATAAATAAGAATATCAATGACAAAAATTAAGAATACTGATTTATAATAAAAATAATATTTAAATATTGTTTTAAGTTAAAAGAGCATAATATTACGATCAAAAACGGTTAATGTTGAAAATAATTATTTTCGCAATTTTTGTTTTGTTTTAACTACAAGGACTAATTATCGGAAATATTATTTGTAGCTGAGCTACCCGCATTAGTTAACTGTATGTCCCTTATATGCAGCGGAAATAAATGAGTCAAGTGACGGGAAAATATAAAATAAACTACAGTTATTTAAAATATGTAAAATAATAGTAAAATAAACTACACAAAATGCAAAATGATAAAAAGTTTTATTTGTATCATCAAAACATTTTGAAGTGATATTTCGAAATCCATATCTATTTATTTATAATATAAAAGTTTTTTTCCATAGTTTGTAGACACAAGTTACTTTTCATATTGAAAAATATTCACCATGATATAAGACTTTTTAAGTATTCGTTTTTCTGTACAGTGGTGTAATTTGTTTATTTGTTTGTTTTCCCTCTGTTTACAGAAATATCTCCAAAATAAATAATTTTTTTTACTTCATATCCTTTTAGTCCTTCTATAATATTTATTCAACACTCAATCAAATTTTTATACTTATAAAATTTACCAAATACTTAAAGTGTTCAAATAAATTTATAGCTCAGAAAATATGAAATAAAATTTAATGGAAAGTGTAAAATGATTCCTAAAATTTAATTTATAATTTTGTAAGTAAAAGTAATTAAAAATAAATACAAAATAATTAAATAATAATAAGTAAATTAAGCAATTAATTACTTTAATAACACATTTAAAAGTCAATACATGATTAAGATAATTTAAAAATACAAATCTAAGAAATTATAAAGTTTCGCAAACATCTCCCAAAATTTATCTGCCGTAGGGAAAATTTATTTTTATGATTGCAAATTTTATTTGCTAGTTAATAACAAAAATCACAAACAAATTTTTATGCAGACAAAATTTATTTCAAAAAAATATAAAGGTTTAATTATTAAAATAAAATTTAATTTAAGTATTCTAAATCACACCTAACGTAATAATAATGATGAAACTGTTAATTTGAGGAATTCTAAATTCTTAAGAAGTAATTTCGTTGAGTTTGAAATCAAATTAGCAAAGACTTAAGACTGTTTGAAGTATCCGAAATACATACAAAACAAGTAATAAAGGATCCATCACAGAAATTGTTCATAAATTCATTGGTCACAGTCAGCTTTTCCGTACAAGAGTTTCAATGAGTTAAATAAATTATACGAAATGTATGATGAAGTTTCTTGCTCCACTTTTATAATTTTCATAGTTTTTTTTTGTTATCTTCTCATGATAACAAGCCACACTAAGCTCCTGGAAGAAAAATGAATGTAGAGATCACGTTGTTGTGCACAGGCTTATTAATAAAAGTGTCACAAAAACCCGACCCTGATAACTTGTTTATGATAAATGTTGTGTATTTCTTTCAGCAGCATACGTCACTAACTTCACTTTTGAATCGATGGATGATTTGTGATCTGAGGACGACTGGAAAAAATTAATAGTCTTATTTCACCATTAGTCCTCGGTATTGTCCCCAAGTATGAAGATTATAACATCATCATCACGAAGATGAATAATCGTCAGGATCACATTCTGCTATGAGTAGTTCAGCATTGTCTTTATTTTGACTTAAATTACAATTTCTGTAAATAAAAATTATTATTAGTCATTTAGTTCAACATACTTGCAAATAAAAAAAAGCATATTTAAAAATGATTGCGTATAATGTTTGGTAATTACGTTACACTATTTGCATTTTAGGAACGAGTTTAATTCAAACATCATTAAAAATTGCTAATATTTAAATGCAGCGTAAAATTCGACAACAATATCGTGGATGTCAATCATGTCCTGTTTCAACTTGATTACAACATATAAAATCTTATTAGCGCCTTATTAAAGCTGTAAATTTGTCATGTATGATGGTTCTTGGTAGACTTATTAATGACATAAAAAATACATAAATTCCAAAAAATTATTCAGATTTATTTAAACTAATTCCTGAAGTTATACTATAGACAGCGATAGACATATATGAAGTTATAGTTATAGACAGGTCAGTTTTACTTGTTTAAGATTATTCATATTAAACATATTTACGAAAAATTATTAGAGCTGTAAAGTTTTACTTTTTCTCTCTAAAGAAAATTACTGTTTCATGTGAAGTTATAAGAATATTTTAAAAGTAAATTTTTCATAACATAACTAATATATTAGATTTTTCGAAGAATGTAAGTTTAACGCGTTTTCAAGCTCAAAATTTGCAGTTTCGTTTACTTAAAGATGTGTCACAAGTCAAAAAATGCTTCTTGACCAATAATCAAAGACAATTTTTTTAATTAACCATAACATGAAGTTTGATTTTGTATTCTAAAGAGATTTCACAATAAAAGTAAGTAAAAAAATTTTGCATACAGTTGCAAAAAATGAACAGTTAACATTTATAAGAAAAATAACTATATTTCGAAATGAATAAATGAAATGTAGTGGATATTTCAAAATGTATTTCGAAATGTTCACTATTAAAACTACAAATAAGAACAATTATAAGAGGAAAAAAATAATAGCGATTTGCCGAATTGTGGTCGGTTCAATCTCTCATTCAGTAAAATGATGTATATAGCATTAAAATTGATATTTTGGGTCAATATTTAGTGATGGTCATCATGAAAATTGTGTACTGTTAAAAAAAAAACAAATAAATTAAAAAAAACCTTATCTTGCCTAAACCTAAAATTGTTTACATTACAATTCAAAATATTTAATTAAGTGCAAAATTTTTTCAAGTCACTTAAAAAGTTCTCGAGTCATGGTGACATACTTAAAAAGTAAATTTAACATTAAGAGATCCAAACTGTGAACCGCTCTCCCGACCAAACCTATTGGACAATATGTATACCTATATCTTAGGGTTCGGAATTCCAAATCCGTCAATAAAAAAAGGCATGTTTATTTAGAAAATGTACATTTTTGTGTCTGAATTCTGAACTTAAAAAAATAATCTGTACATTTTGATTAGCATAATGGAGGTCACATCCTTGAATCATGAAGATTGAGTCCTTGAATGCAAAGATTCGATCCTTATCTTATTCTTTGGGCACTGAACGTTAGTTTAATGGAATCAATACTCACACATAGTTTTCAAACTTTTGTTTGCCTACTGGTTGTTGTGATGAGCTCTGTATGACTGTCTGCAAGTGCCTGTTTTGCTTGCTTCGCAGTTCTGGCGATGATTTGCGTTGGTGAATATTCCTGCAGTAATGTTGGTTGTAATGATAATTCTTGGGAATGGGGTGTATTTGGAGGACTGTTTTGTAGTAATGGCACTCCAGATGAGTTCTGAAAAGTAAATGCATTTTTTGTTTAAACTATTGGTCACCAAACAATGTAAACACATTTGAATTAACCCTAACAGCAAAATAAATTAGGCCCTCATTGGGCGATATTTTTGAATCTTTGCTCAATAATTGTTCAAAAGGCAGTTTTTTTTCCAATATTGGCCCTATATAGAATTTTTTCGAGTCATCCGATATTTTACAGTCACTTTATGAACAATATCGGTTCTATATAGAATTGTACGATTCACCCGATGCTTTCTATCCATTATTTAGCCAATATGGGTTCTATATTGCATAATGTAGGCCCTATATAGGCTATTCTAGGACGAATATTAAAAAATTGAGCCACCCCAATATTTGTCCCTCGGTGCGTGTTCTCATAGGACCCATATTGAGCCTATTCTGAGCCCAACTGGGGCAAATGTAAAATTGTTGCTAGGGAAATAATATATTTAACAATATTATTTTCTTGGTCTGCAATATTTAAGTTTAAAAAAAATGAAAGAAAGTATTTGGGTAAAACTAGTGATTCGACACATCATAATTCATACGTACAGGATATTTGAAGGACTGCTTTTAGATAAACGAGACTTTGGATGATTTCTAGAACGTAAGGAGTGTTTGTGTTTTTACTTTTAATACTTAGAAATTACGACCATTTTTTTTGTAAAACAAATAGTTCTATATGGCAGTTTTATCATGCTATTTATTTTATTATATGTCAATTGAAAGTTAATATTCTAACTAATCAGTCACTGTTAAAAAAATTCCCCCAAAATGAGGTGACACTATTGTCGCTAAAATGAAAACGAGTCTTTTATGTCTGCAGAAAACAAAAGCATTAAAAACAAACGCAAGAATTCAGATGATGAAAATAGTTTTTATCACTTGTAAAAGTATTAATATTAAATGGTAACAAGAATTTTGTTATTAAAATACTTGATTACAAGCTATTAATATTACACTTAATTTAAATTAAATAAAACGGAAAAAAGAAACGAATCATAGAAAAAGTGAGCTTTATTGCCTCAAATGTTGTCCAATATATCCCACACCTTTAATCAAAGAGCTTCTGCCACCTAACACGAGTTTAAGAACACATTTGTCAACTTTTTCTTTTGCTTACACGTTGGTTGGGTAAATACCGTTTTGACAAAACATGAAATCCCAGTGTGGAAGTTACAGTTAGAGTTGAGCAAAACGAATCATTGAATCTCTGAATCGAATTACTTACTGATTGCGAGAACATGTTTCAAAAAGAGTCTTGCAATAAAATACTTCTATTAGATAAAACTATCTAAGATTTTTTCTTCTGAATGTTCTTTATGTTACTGTAAAATCTGTCCTTATGCAAAACTTAGTTTTAGTTATGGGAGCAGGAGAAACGTGTTTCAAATATTTCACAATGGTAGGTAGATAGTAATTGAATATACTTATGAGGATGTTCTATTATGAATGAAAAATTACAGAGCTGTGGGAAAGTGATAAACAACTGTTTTTAAATTCCTCTAATAAGAGGAAATTTAATAATAATATGTTTTTCCCCGATTTACAACTTGGAATTAAAAGTAAAATGTAGAAAAATGCAACTTTAATGTTGCAATAGTTACTTGTTTTTTTTCCTCCTTACTGAGCTTATATTCTTGGACAATTTTATAGTTAAATCTACATTAAAGTGAACAGTTAATGTAGGCAATTATAGGTATCACAAATTAAGTACTAATAATTAAATATAATTGATAATGTATTAATAATGAACAAGGGGAAATGGTCATTTTCAAGATTATTTCAAACGTTCCAAAATATTTACTTCTTGAATTAAGCAATTATTTTTTCTAAAAACTTATTTGGATCTTCAAAAGTGACAAATTTATTTCAGTTAAGCAAACAGAATGATAAATACAAAATTGTAATCACGTCACCCCTTCCTATTTTTTTAATTTTCAGCATAAAAGAAATACCTGACAGGATGACAAAAATTATAAAAATTGCAATAGAATTATTATTCATATTGATTTTTAGTTAATTTAGTGAAAAATGTTTTTTATTAATATAATTCGTTAAAGCTATATAAAGTAGTCAAATTTAATGCTTAAAAGGCTTTCCAATGCTGAACTACAGGATTATGTGTAAAATAAAATAGAATATATACATTTGAACGTTCAGCGTTTAACTAAATAATTTCAACTTTAAACCGAAATAAAGGATTTGTTGTAGTGCTCACAAAGGTACTATTGTGTTAAACGTTGAACTAAATCATTGGTTTTCGTCTGATCAAAATCTTGGTTCACTCTTTAGCTTAAAATTTTACAAACAGTCAAGTTTTGAACTTGGTTCGACGTCTCACTGAAAAATGAGTATAAAGAAAAACCTTAGATTTAGTTCAACTATTAGCTACAAAAGAAGACGTAAAACTTACAGCACTACAACATTGGTAGAACTTCGTTTTTCACTAAATTGGGAGCAGCTAAATCAGCACTAATTATTTGGTGCATCATTGAACGTTATTTCTCACAGTGTTCGCCAGCTTACTAACAATTTATTTCAAACAGAAACTTTTCAAATAAATTATAAAATAAAGTTTTAATTTGATATTTAAGAAACTGAAACAGTCCATGGATAATTTGCAGTACCTTTGTGGTTTGTGGTTAATGGGTAGTTTGTGGACCTTTGTCGTACTTGTACTTGGCTTAAGCTTTATCAAAAAATAACCCTTTTTACAGTTAGCTTGATTTTGGAGCAATTTGAGAAATTGTAGTTTCGGATATAATAAGCGTGATAAATGATTCAGATACTTTTCTCTCTTGGTCAATTTGGAAGCTTCTCTTCATAAACTTCTTACTGTGTACATTATAGGGACTCAGGACTAAACAAGCTATTGTAGCTTCTTAATATTTGAACCCATTTGAGTAATATTTTTACGGCATAAACACAGCATTTGTATTTTTTTTCTTTACTGTTCACACTTTCCGAAAATTTGCATGAAGTTGCACACACGCTTAAGTCTTCATAAAATTCAATTAAGCACCTTAATCAAACGCAAAGTTTGGCAACATAAATAAGTGCAATTTAAAATAAATAAACTTAGTATTTACCAATTTGCTTCTTGAAAATGAATCTGGCGTAAGAATGCCAGGGCCACTATCGACAGATGACGTCCGCCAATGCAGACCATCACCACATAAATCGTCTTCGTCATCCATCATCCCTTCTTTTAATGGTCCTGTTGGAAACGAAAAGGATTTTAGAAAAAATTGAAGTAGAAATAATGGTATTATGGTGTATCAAAAACATCAATACGTAAAAAATGTACCTGGTATAATATCAGGACACTTTTCTTCACCAGCACAACTGCACGACTTCCAGTCATCATCTGTATCTTTTCTTAATGGTGTTTGGCATCTGAAAAAAATTTATCCTTCAGATGACCCACATATTATTTCACATTTTATATTAACTAGTTCTGAAACATGCATCATGATTTCATTATAAGTGTCAACTTAAAAAATTCGCTTGGATGAATGATTGATATTGGGTTTGTAAAATTAAAAAAAAAATAGGCAAAGCAAAATATCAAATTTAAATAATTTATTGCTAAATATAGTCAAGATACAGTACTTAAAGAAATAAACGGATCAACCTTCAATAATTTTTGATTTAATGATCGTATCGTCATGCTCTAAGACTCAATCTTATGGTTCAGGGGGAGGACCTCGAATATGATGATTTATAATAGGTGACGATATTTTACGTTACAAAATTAGGTGCAAAAATGTACTTTCGCTGAATAAACATGCCGTTTTTTTAAAGGATTCTGATTTCTGACCCCCAAAATATACGATATTATGCCCGTGATTTGGCAGCAGAGCAGGGGAGCGAGAGTGATTTGGCTGGAGAGAGAGAGAGATGATTTGACAGGAGGGCGAGGAGGCAGCAGTTTTGACTCCTGAATGATAATTTTAATTTTTGCTTATTTCATCATATCTCGCCAGCATTTATTATTTATTTCAAACTGTTTAGCCCCCTTTTAACAAAATTGGTTTATCTAAAGGTAATTTTGTACAAAAAATAATTTCAATAAAGGTTTCTTATTTTTTTATAAGATATTTAAAAATAATGAAGAAGATTTTTTTATTTCAAGTTTATAGAATTTTTAAAATTATTTTAAAGAATGTAATTTTACATAATAAAATAAAAAATTTAGTGAAATAGGTCGAAGAGTTTCTGAGAGATCGAATTTTAAATTTACGACATTTTTAAAAATTTATTTCTTATGCATTAACTCGAACCATTACGATTGAAGATCCGATCATTAGATCAAGAGTGACTCGGGGTTGAATTTTTGTGTGCACTTCATTGCCACTGTATCATTTATTTATTTATTAAGGATTTATTTTCAGGAAAAAAAATAAATTTACACCAATAGCAAATAAATTTCCTAATTTAAATCATTTATTAATATTTTTACAATCATATTTTTGGCTCTAGGGTAATGTCTGTATCGCCTGCTGCATTGGAAATAAAAAAAAAATGAAAAAAACAATCATATTTTTTTCTTCTAAAATTGGAAAATAATTTGAAGTTAATTCTTATGTGTTACCAATAGACAGTAAATTTTTCAATAATTGGAAAATTATTAGCAAAAAAAATACGTGATTTATTTTTTAGCCCAAAGCAATTTCTTTACTTAGAGCTATTCTTTTCTTTACTTTTACTTTTTCAAAAACTCATAACTAGAAAAAAAACTATTATATAGATATATATCATTATTCTGGATTATGCAATACTTAACTAATAATTATAAAAACATAAATTTCCTAATCACTTAGACAAAAAACAATTTCAAGCCCATTGAAAAATTGCACTTTCTTTTTTGTATAAAAAGTCATTAGCAATTTTAGACAAAAAGGAATTGGTCTCTTAGCAAAAACAAAACTTAAAAGTCTTATGTATTACAAGAATCCTTATTTTTTATCCTTAATTTTACTAGAATCTAGAAGTTCTATTGGAGATAGATTTTCGAACTAATTTCTTAATGCTATTTTTTCTTTTTTTAAAAAAAAGAGCATCTAATAAGCGTTTTATAAGTCATTAAAATTTTACAGCATATATTACAAGCGCGAGTGATACTTTTTTGTTACTCATATTTCTCCATACGTCTTTTAATTTTTTAAGGACCACAAAAACTTTTAAAAAGGGTTGAACATTATTTTTAAATTATAAAAATGTAATTGTCAATCGCCAATTTACTGAATATCTAAACCCTCCAATAATTGTTACTATTATTATTTTTATTTATGATTAGTTTCCTCTTATTAACTATTACACACAAACTCTAAAAAAGTGTATTTAAAATAATTAATAAAAGCAACACGAAGCATTTCGGTAACAGCCTGCTATGTACCAATGACTTCAGGAAAGTTAATGCTCCACTATTTTGCGACCAACGTGATGATTGTGACAATGTGTTTAGCGTTGCACACAGGCCGCCTTAGCTTCCCAGAGAAGCTGGTACCCATCGTTCTGAAATTCATCTACAAATAAATGTTCCGTGCCTCAACCACTGAACCATCGTGACTCAAAACAATTAATGTTTAAATCGATCAGAATAAACCGTACTTCAGCAATTATGGTTTAAAACCATCAGAAATTAAATCAAGTTCCGTTTTTAATTAAAAAATCAAACAAAAGTTAGTGTCATGGTAAATTTTTAAAATTAAATATTATCCAATGCAATAAGACCAAAGCACATAAATTAAGAATTATCTTATAACTCCTACAGTTTGAAGTACAGAAGAATGATATTTATTAACTTACTTATCATCTTTAGACATATTCTGAGCTGAAATGGAAGAAAAATACAATAAGAATAATGTATATGTGACAATACAGGTATATTAATATTATCATTGAATAATAAGCTTATGCTTAAGTATAAAAATGAATGCTTTGAAAGTCTAATTTTACGTCTTGATAAATTAATTAAGAAGATGCGGTATTGAGTATAAAACGATTGGTAATATGAACGAATGTAAGATAATAAATAATCATTTAAAAAATTTTCTCTGACAAGAATACTAATTTAAACTGAAAATGCTGAAACAAATTATTGTTAAAGTAATAATATAATATTGATTTTCGCTGAAGTTAATTGTATCAGCACATATCCTGCTATCAAACCATTCTTTTAAACTCAAACTTCGTTTATAGAAATTACTAATAATACTGAAAAAAAAACTGTGGCATGTTTGTCAGTTTTCACCTAATAAATTTTTTTTTAATAATCGCGGATTTTAAAAATTCAAAAATGTGTACAAAGAGGAAATAGAACATGAGTTGTTTTTTCAAAAAAAAAAAAAAAATACGCATGAATAAATGAAATATTCAGAAATAGATATAGTGAAGAATTGTCTATTTCAAAATATTATTATGAAAAGAAAGTGGATATTTTCTTTTATTAGTTGAGTATTTTAGAAATTTTCTTTCTGAGGAGAAAGTGTGGTAGTGCGTTTTTATGGCAATGTAATAAATATTATATCCATTTTAGTTACAATATTGATCATTACTCTAAAAGAAATTTCAATCTCATGTATTTTAAAATTTTTGCAAATTTATTTATATTGATGTTTTATTCATAAAATCAAGGTTTTGACCAAAAGTTACTAAGTAAATTAAAAGTTACTAAGTAAAATTTTTGCAAATTTATTTATATTGATGTTTCATTCATAAAATCAAGGTTTTGACCAAAAGTTACTAAGTAAATTTAATTGATGATATGGAATATTTAAAAAAAATTGGTTTTGGATTATATGTTTAAATAAGTTGTTCTGAGATGATTAATTTATATTACTGTATGAACTAAACTTGTAAGACATATATTCTTTAATTATTCAGAAAAATACTTTTGGTACTTAAAAATATTTAAAAAAAATAATTTAATGAATATTTAACGAATATTGTGCATTTTACTTTTATTAAAGATGAATTTATTGGTAAATAGTAAAAAAATTTAAATTGGAATCTAAATGTCATTAGTTATAATTTAAATATTTATTCAAAATGCTGTTGATATCTAATTTTCTTAGTAACAGCTAATGCTTTCTTAGTTTTTATTTTTCGTAATTACTTAAAAAACGAAGGTTTTTAAAAAATGGAGTTATTTTCATAAATCTTAATTTCATTTATTTAAATTTATTTAAATGTATAATTTTGTTTGTAAATAATGTTTCTTCGAAAAAATTTATGTAAATTTAAAAAGCAGAATAAATTAATTCAGCAGATTGTACCCAAGTATGCATTATATTTATACATAAGGCTTTTAAAAGATTGGCATTGTGTTCCATAATTACAAAAAATACAGGAACATTAAAATATGAATTAATTTAGACAACTTTACTTAATTTTAATTTAATTTAGAATTAATTAAACAAATTTAGAATAGAGTAAGGATCCAGGTCAGGCTCTGATACAACAAAGAAACTTACAACTACGTGATAGATTTTACAAAGATAAAATAATGAAACTGTTTAAAATTGTATTGCGGTTTTGCCAAATCCTTGACAAATTAAACTATGCACTCATTGCCAAAATGATCTAATCTGATCAGTTTCTAGAGCAATTTTAGGCTTATGATCATTTTCTAATCAAAATCAGGGAAATTAAATATTATGCGTTTCCCTGAGGGAAAGCTTTGAAATGATTACTCGTTTTATATAGTTGCTCCAATTTATAAGTCAGATTTGATATTTAATTAATTAAGATTACATATAACATGTAAAGAGTAGAAGTTTAAAGAAGGTGTTTTTTCTCATGAGATCAAAATTAGATAGGAGAGTAAGAAAATGGCTTAAAATATTTGAAGAGACATTGTTTTTTAAAATATTTTGATAGAGCTGGTTTCAAAGCCAAGCAGCCCATGTATTGTATGAGTTTATCCTAAATTTCCGTAAAATGTTTTATATTTATGCGCCTCAAAAGGAAAAACACTCTAAACACAAAAGTCAAGAACATTCGAGAACGAAGGAAAATGAAGCCATCGTCTGTTGCTACCCATGCATTGCAAAACCACCTCATTTTTCTTTTTAAAAAAAAAGTACAAACTTAATGGTACTATTGAGTTTTGGGTAAAAGTACTATAAAATAACTAGGATAAGGATATATATTTTTTCATGAGAATTACAAAAAATGGTATTTTTGAAATAGGCATAGGCCATACGAAATACTGATGTCGTTACTTTCTTTCTGACTTTAGAAAAATTCCTAATGGGATAAAAATGTTTTCGATGTAGGCTCTGAGAATAAAAAAATTCCAAGCACATTTTAAAAAGAGGGAAACTACTCTTAGAGTATGACCAAAGATACTTGGAAGAATTTGTTTTTATGTCTGAAGTAGGGGGTGGGAATAAAGTGTATCGTCTTCATCTGAAGGGTGGTGGCTTATGTATCTAAATCCATTTGAAAACAAAATGTGCAAAACATGAAATAAACTTCCTTGGTTTAGTGGCGAATTCTGTATGTAGAAAACGTTCAAGTCAAGTTTATTCGTTTCGTGTTAAAAAAATATAAAATTTCGTTAAATCTTAAAGGGATGATTAGGAAAAGTGATAATAAAAGAGTGAAAAATGCTTTTTTTTTCGAAATGAATTAAAATATAATCAAAAATTAAAATATAACATAAATTAAATCACTCACCAGCCCCCAGCAAAAAATACACTGCAGTTTTTCTACAGAACGGAAGTAGTTTTGTAATTTTTCTACAGTTAACTGCAGATTTTCTGTAATGCAATCTGTTATTTCGTAGCTAAAGTGAAGTAATTTATAAATAATTTATTTCAAAAAAACTTAAAAAAGAAAAACTTAGACCTTAAATCCGTGGTTATTCTGCAGTAAATTTAAAGTAATTATGCAGTCATTGTTTCAGAAGTATATTTTCTGGTGAATCTGCAGAAAAACTTTAGTTACTTTGTATTGTTGTAAAATTGAAAGTCTTTGATGTCTTCAATCTTGCTTTCCTCGTTGATAAATCAACCTTTTATAATGTTTAAGTCTTTTTAACTTCTTTTTTTCCTTTCTGATTATACATTAATTACTCATATTTAGGTAAAAATTATAAACATATATAATGATAACGGTGATAACATACACTGTCTGTATTATCATAAAAGAAAAATTCATAAAATACATATTTGATTTAATTGCAATTATTTATAGTTCAGAAGCATCGAAAACTTTTAAGTAAGATTTTGACACAATTTAACTATTTCAAAATATGCCTGAAATAAGGTATTTAAATATTTTTGTATTTTAGTAATTTTATTACTAAATTTAATTTCTTATAAATTTCCATTAATTATTTTTGACTTAATAAAACTGCTTTTGCACAAAGTTTATGGTAAAAACAATATTGAAGTAAAGGTCAGTAGTAAATATTAATTAGTTAATTCTTTTATTCGAATTTATACTAAACTAGCATTATTGCAGAGCAAAAATTATACCTATTTTGTCGAATTAGAATAAATTTTTAGTTTGGATTTTAAACCAATTTGTATCCAAAGAGGTTACAAAATTGAAATTGAAATTGAATATTTTATCCCAGGTTTTTGATCTTTAAGCTTCCCTTCAAAAACTTATTAATTTCAATCTATTTCTGAAATTTGTCTTACGGAAATAAACTTAGATAATTTAAAACGATATACGTTTTGTATTGGTTTAAAATAAAGTGTTTTAAATTAAACAAATAATTTTGTTTAAAAAAAAATTCATAGTACTTTCAATTGAACCTAAATGAGCATAAGATTTATAAAACTGCTTACTTTAAAAATTCGTTTACAGCCTCTTTCTTTTAAAAATTAAACTTGTAAGAAAAGTAACAAAACTTAGGGGGGAAAAAACTCAAATCTATATTCTTAGGAATCTACATAGTTTTTGGTAAAAAGAAATTAAATAATAATTCATTTAATTGTATTTTTACCGTATACAATCAAAACAATTAGATAACCATAAAATGACGCTAATTAAACTATTAACTCTGAGAAAATTTATTTACTGTGATTTCACCTAATATGATTAAACAAACAAAAACTTTATCCCGCCAACAAGAAGCACCTCATGAAAGCAGTTAGTTCCTTGCATCTGTAGTGACACAGAGGCATAGCCGAGAGGGCTAATTGTGCAGGCAGGATGTGTTCACATATTCACAACAGAAAACTTTCGCGAGTGCTATACTCCGTAATTTCTCCATGTGATCAAGAGAATAGATCAAGTTAAAAAAAAAATCTTTTTTCTAAACAAAAACTATAGTATTTCCTATCACTCACGATAGATGGCACCACTGAATGCTAAGATCTCTATATATTTACTGTCAACATTTTGACAAAATTACTGCAGTTTACAAACTACAGTAATATTGCAGGTGTTTCCGCTTCAAAAATTCTGTAGCGGAATTGGCCAAATCACCACAATCTTCAAACTGCATTTTTTTGTTGTTGATTTTCTGCAGTTTGTTTTTAGCTGGGCCACAAGGAATTGTTTTCGGTTTCCTTTAGATCCGAAAGTAAACGCACATTTAAAATATTTAAAATTAATAATTCCATGCATGCTATTTGGAAAAAGAATTATCTCGTTGACGAACTTGTTATTTTGATCATAACTCAAACTGCCTATTAATGAAAATATAAATACTTCGAAATCCTTGTTTTTGGAAAGGACTTAGCTCAATTTTCAGCTATTTCAATTTTCTTAAATAAGCTTTTAACCACTTTCTATTTCTTTAAAACCTCATTTCGTGTCCATTTTCCTAAATAAGCATTTTGAGATTTTAAAAGCTTTTTTTAAAACATGCAATATAAGTTATTTCTATTTTCTTAAACGCGCATTTTAGGCGTTGTCCAAAATAAAAAGCCCAAGAATGATCTACATATTTTGACAGAAATTCACAAACACACTATCTTAATCAGTACTATTAATAAAAAAAAGAGCTACTCAATGACCAGCTTTTATTAAAAATTTATCAATCTCGTAAATTTTTAGTATAAGTAAACTATTTACTTTAGAAGTGGTTCATACAGTAAATCAATAACTTTTTATTCATATGCATAGTATATATCTACCATATCATACTCATTATATACATTATCTATAACTTTTCTATAAATTAAACTAAGTTCATACCCCGAATTACCTAATTTCCTGCTCAATTTTTGCTTTTTATAAACTTCATGATTTTTGTACTTCAGAGAAACTTTTATATCTTTAGATTATACGTATTAAAAATTTTAGTTTATATATTCAGATGGCAACTTGTAAAGCTTTAATGCAACATTTTATAGTTTTTTTCTTCAGATATTTGCTTATACTTAGCGTACTTTCAAATCTTGCAACTTTAGAATATTGCTTGTAGTACATGATACAGAAATCATAACTTCGGTAGAAAGACCATCGTAAAACAGATTATGGAAAGATATAGCTGAATTTGATATCTTCGTGCTATTGGATTCTGAACTTACAGAAGCTATAAAAATGGATACTTTTCAAGAAGAAAGCAAGCATGTTGATAAGAAATATATGTATGACCAACTATTAAAGAACGCTCCTGTGTATGGTGTATACAATGTCTCTTATATGGGAAATATTAAATTATTTATTGAAATTGTTTCTGAATGTAAGATTCTGTTATTTTTCGTCTATTTTATTGTTTAAATTATTGCATAACTCAAAGTAAAATTAAAATTTTCTTACATCCGCGCATTATATGTATTGAGCAAGCAATACTTTACATATTCTCAGATATATCGCATATAAAACTTTACTTCAGTGTTGGTTAGTTTTTTTTTATTTATTTCTTTTATTACTTTTCATTTTATTTATTTCTTTAATTTCTTTTTACTTTATTTATTTTATTTTATTTTATTTTATTTTATTTTATTTTATTTTATTTTATTTTATTTTATTTTATTTTATTTTATTTTATTTTATTTTGGAGTTTAAAACTTTTTTTTTAATGTGAATCAGTATTTTCGGCTAAAGCTGCAGAAAGATTCACAATAATATTTAAATAAATTTTAGCACAATAATATAGAGTTACTGTGCTGCAAAAACCTGCTGAATTGTAAACATTAAATAAAGCTGTTTAAGAGCATTTTTTGTAGCATCAGAAAAAAAGCCTCTTAAGAAGAGTGTTTTGCGTAAAAATATAGTATTTTTCAAATAAAGACTTTCCTTTTTTCAAGATGTGTAATTCTAAGAATGAAAAAAAAAGAAAAAATATTGCGTCAAGTCCTTTCAAAGCGAGTTCGTTGATTTCTATTTTTCTAGTTCTACTTTCGTTGATATTTCGATTTTAAATATTCAAAACATTAAGTCTGATACCATGGAAACTTAGTAGTTCAACAAACACGTTAGAAGACGTTGAATAACAAAATTTGTCGGATGTAAGGACTATGAGGACGCTGGCTATTTTCAAGTTTAAAAAGATTGACGTTTGATTTTTGGAGAATTGCGGATTATGCTTCACTATGTTTCAATGGAAGATTTACAAAATGTTTGATCTAATGTCGTCATTTAAAGAAATTACATTATTCAACTCTCCATTATTTTTGCACGGAGAAAAAATTCTGGTAAAATTACCGTACAGTATAGTAATGGCATTATAGCATTTCTAATTTAAAAAAAATTCTAGATAAAAAAAAACAAAATATATTGTATTTAAACCATTTATTTTGAATTTTTACTATTCATATGGAAGTGGTTTATCGGATATTCTGGTTTTCAAAATTAGTAATAAATTCAAAACCAACACATTTAGTAATAAATACAAAACCAAAAATTAAAGGTTCTTTTGCATGCTCCAAGATATGACGATAAAAATAGTAAATTTTTACACATATGAAAATTTTCACCGATTATAAAACTTTATAATACCTTTAATTTAAAAAAAATATTATCAAAGAGCTTTAGTAAAATGAATTGAGTTGTTTAATTTTTCGATTGAGTTAGAAATAAGTTAAATTTTACTATATTTCTGGTTGTTTTGACCATATTTTTCTTCTCAGTGTGTGATATATGTGATTTTAAAATACCATTACAATAAATTACTATGGAACTAGTGCTGCATGCCGACTAACTTATTAGTCGGCATGCATTATAGCATTATAAAGTATTCGGCACAATGTTCATTGCTTTTATTCTTCCAAAATATTAACGTTATACTATAAAAAGAGCAAATTTTGAATTTTTTAAGATTTTTTAAACAACGTTGACAAAATAAAATTATGATTAATAGCCATATTTGTAAAATTTTTATTGGTATTATCATCAAACACTTATATTGTACAAATTAACAGACTTTTAATCATGTATGAAGTAGAGATTTTTGCTAGCTCATTAACTATTGAACATTTTACATATTCTAGTTTTACTAATCTTAAAGCAACGTTAATTTTTAGATCAATGAACAATTTAATTACTTTTCTTATGTAGAGTAAAATGGTTTTTACTTACCTTTACGATGGTTGTGCTTTGTGCGAAATTTAATTAGAAGAACTATAATCAGGGCAAGCAAAACAAGTCCAATCACTACAGCTATTAAAACCAGAAGAAATGGACTGAAGCTGACTTGCCAAACATCACCATCTGTAAGGAAAATTATTACATAATTCAATTTTAATGTATCAATGTAGTTTTTTAAAAATAATTTCTTCTAATTTAAGTCTTTCTGGAAAAAATTCACACAATGTTGATTAAATTTTTATACAATTTTTTTTCTCAGTCGAGTTCAATCTCCGAAATTGCTTACCTATCTATGATTTTGCTACTCAATGATTAATTAATTATTATAGAAAAGTGTAGAGTGTTGCATCTTGGATCACAATATGCTTCGAATTCGTGTAACTATTTGCGACACCCAGTAGAAGAATTTTGCATTCAGTATATGTAGTTATTGTCAGTAACAACAGATATTATTTGAATAAAAACTTTAATGTTAATGAAAATTTTAGGTTTTTCAGACATTCGAAAGAAAAAAAATTTCTTTCTGTTTCAGTTGCTGTTTTCTTTTTTAAATAATTTGATAGGGAAATAAAAACCTATTGCTTGAGAACAAAACTAAGCTAAATAAATACCAAAAAAAAATATTATTATATTGGTTTTAGAAAAAAATCATTAATTTTTATTAGTTCTAACAAAATTAAGAAAGTGTACGAGTGGAAAAGTCTTATCTTGGAAAAGTCTCGATATTGTATCTGTGCAATCTCCGTATTGTATCTGGACCAAAGAATGTACTTGATTTGTTTTATATTGCATAAAAATAGCTTTAATTGAATGACTATCCAAATTCAATCAATTAATAAGTTTAAAAAAAAATAATTCAATAAATGCTCACTGTAAAGAATTCCGGAATAAATTGGTCAGTACCGGAACTCAGAATATCGGTATTTTCTTCCTTAAAATCCATTTTTACCATAACATGTATCGGAAAAAAATTCTGATATACGGTATTTTTACAATAATAACTACAGTAAGGTCACAGAATCCCTCTGAATATATAAATATTATGGAAAAATGACAGTTTAATATTTTGCGGTAAACTGGATTTTATGGATAATGGACAAAAAATTCTGGTACTTTATTCCATAATTTGATGTGGAGCTTTTAACAGTGTTATTCAAGGAGTAACATCAATTCCAACAAAAGGTCTAATGTACAGCATATGGTGAACTAAGGAGCAACCACATATCAACTTCAGAAATTTTTGCCAACTTATTGACAAAAAATAATTAACCAGAATGTGACAAAGAATCAACTTCAAAGAATATGGCCAATATAAAAGAAAAAAATAATTTGAATGCAGTTGGATTTATAACAAATCTACACACTGTTAAATGAACTTAGATAATATTGGACGTACCCACTCTTGTTAGACTTTCTGGAATTGTAAGAGTACTACTCCTCAAAGCAATTGATTCACTTCTACCTTTACTATTTACAGCGTACAATATCACAAGATAATCCGTTCCTGGAGGAAGCCCTTGAATTGTAAATATTGGCTCTGAAGAAGTTCTATTTGTTTGCAAAGTGCTAGTTACGGCATCGTACACTTCCAACACAAAATGCTGTGATACTCCTCCATCGTAACCTTCAGAACACTCGATTCGAAATGATTGTTCAGTTTGGTTCATAATCACGCAATTTTGAACTGGATCTGGAGGCCCTGAAAGAAACAACAACAATAATTTGAACCATGGTTTGCATATGTTGCGTAATAGAGTTTCAATCACTTTTAAATACAAATAGGACAGGGGAAATTTTTTTCTTCTTTTGCTTGGGATTTTCAACATATCACAGATACTTTGGATTGTTGATTTCAAATCTGCAATCAGTTTCGCTCACCAAGCTCCAGTTAATACTTTTTAACCAACTTCTTCTAGGGGAGTTAGGGCACAGCATCAGGATTAAAAGTTATATAGAAACCCGTACCCCGAGATATTGTCATAGCGTGATCTCCCATTTTCCTCGTGTGTTTCTGATCAGGTCATAACAGAAAAGCATCCCTTCGAGGTATGAGTTACTATGCAATTTTAATCCTGATGATGTAACCTAACTACCCGAAAAGTTTGCTGCTACATTTAAGTATTCCCCTTAAACACACATGTTTAAACTCGTACAGTTAGTCAAAAAATAGACCAAAAATTTCATTTAAAAAAGGCTGCAATTTCATGAGCAAATCTAATTTCTGATTTGAAATACCGCCACTCTCTTTAAGAAATATCAAGTATTGGCACAAATGTAATCAAAAATTTGTTCCCCAGTGCTATTCAGGATAATGAAGGAGTGTACTAAATTAAATTTTTTATATTATTAAGAAAAAGTATAGTATGAAATAAAAATAATTTACATATTAAGCAAAAATTGACTTTTCTCAAAAATAATGTAAGTTTTCCATTTTTTTATTATTTTGCCCTAAACTAAATATTTTATCGAAACCTAATACTTTAAAGGAACTATTATGTTATATATAAGAGGTTATATAAGATTAAGATTATATATAATATAAAATTATATATTTCAAAAAGATTAAAATGAAAATTGTTACATTGTTTCAATGGAACAAAATGAAAGTTTCTAATTAATGTACATAGATAAAAAATTTTTTAAAAAATGTCTAAATGGCGAAATTAAAGTTATTTTAAACATCATATATATGTATATATATATATATATATATATATATATATATATATATATATATATATATATATATATATATATATATATATATATATATATATATATATATATATATATATATATTTATTTATTTATTTTATTGACTGTTAAGTTACATGTTAACGATATTTATGCTTTGAAAAAAGTTTAATTTTTTCTCTTTATTAAAGAAGATAAAATTCAAAATAATTTTGCAACACGTAATTATTCTTTATTTTATGATTGATTGTGAATATTATTTCCAAATAGCTAAATAACGTAGTTTATTAAAATTTCTGAGTTATTAAAGATTTTATAAAACGATACCATCCGTTGCTTAATCCTGAATTATTTAATAAAATTAGTTGCATATTTACTAAAATATTATTCTCTTTCATTCTATAAAATCCGAAATTCCTTTCAAGAAAAACTTCAAAAAAGAGAGAAAAATTCTTAAGTTGTAAATCTCTTTTTATGAATAAAATTTTTTCCTCCTTTGGTTTTCAATACTCCTTTTTTTTTATCCCAAAGCCTTAAAAAAATACATGATTTTAATTACCCGCGGGAACTACGATGTAAACGCAAGGTTCTTTCTGTCTTCCAACAATGTTTTCTGCAAAACAGAGAAGCGTCCCATAATCCTGTTCTGTCCTGGGTATGTATGTCGCAACACTTCTAAGTCCTTCAGCCACGAATGTTAACACTTGAAGATTGTCTGAAGAGCTGTTGAATTCCCAGTGGAAACTGAGCTGCCGTGGATCCGCCTCCACTTCACATACTACCTTGACGGCTTCGTGCCTTGCTGCACCATAAACCACTTTCTGACCTGGTTTACAGAGAGGACTGTCTGCAGAGAGAAAATAAATCATTTATCAGTACTAGCGGCTTAGGTTTGCTGCGAGGAAATGTAGAGGACTCTAAGATCATCAATAACTCAGTTTTATAAGACCCTTTATAAAATATTGTCTATACATTTATTTATTTATTTCATCGGGAAAAGGTTTTGATATCGTTAAACTCGAAAAAGGTTTTAAAAAATTACATATCTTTTAATTATAAAATAATTGATCTAACACAAATTTTGGTTGTAAGAAAATACATATCTAAGATCATCAATAACTTATTTTAAAAATACCCATTTAAAAAAAAATGAATTACGGCATTAAATTGGGAAGAAGAAAGACACTCTCCTGATCAAACTTTTGGGACCATTTTTCCCAGATTACGGCTACCGCCCATATTTTGGGGGTCAAAAATCCGAATCCGTCGAAAACAAGGCAAGTTTTTTCCACAGAAAATACGTTTTTGTGTTGAATTTCGAAACTTGAAGTATCGTTTGCACTTATTAATCTGCATATTTAAAGTCACCCCTCGAGCCATTAGGATGGAGTCCAAGAACGTGAAAATCAGATCCTTAAATAAAAAGTTATTGAGGGTGTTCCTTTTTTTTCCCCATTTATTTATTTTTATTTATTTTTTTCGAACTGTACATCAAAATCACCGCATTTTTCTTTTTGATTGGAAGACTTAATTGTGAAGGTGGTTGTGAAAAAATACACTAAAAAAGACAAATATATTTCCAGAACGCACTTTGCCTTTCATACAAAAGAAATTGTATTTTTAGTATTTAATTATTAAATCATTTGGTCAAAAATTTACCAATTGTTTCATATTTTATTTTTCTTATCAATTTATATAATCGTTTTAACTTCTAATATTTATATAAATTAATGTTGAGAAATACTAAAGTTAAACATAAGTGGATAATTTTTTAACCAAATGCAAATTGTAATTACGTATTTTTTTGAAAAACAAATATTTAATTAATTCTTAGCACTTAACTGTTTCAAATAAATTGCTGTCCATGTGTCATCTGTTAAGCCAATGTAACTTAACTAACTAAATCCATTCAGAATTGTTGTACTGGAGCTAATTTACAGCCAATTTGAACTCCTAATGCACTTTTATGGTAATTTTCTGGCTGCGAGAAAATTCTATCGAAGCAGGATTTAGATATTAATCAACATATAGTGTTCCTTTGTGACTTTCAGAGCGACAAAATGCTCCATTACGGAATCTCGGCAAAGTAGATTTTTCGAGACTACTCAAAATAACAAAATAGATAACAAAGGCTATGGAAAACGAAACGGAATGGGAATACGAAAACAGTATCCTCTTACAATGGCTTGTCCTTTTCTTTCACAAAATAGAAGAAAAAAAGACATCACTTTGTCCCGAAAAGACTGTTCTAACAGAATTAGACGTTGTACAGTTGCTTGTATTCTTTCCGAACTTTTTTTATTCCTTTTTTTTCATCTTACTTGCATCAGTGGATGAAAAAGAATATTGAATGAAGTAGTAAGGATTCTAAATATCTAGCCATGCGGAAGTTGGCACAACGTGCTTTAAGGAACAATCCGTATAAGCAACTACGATAGATCCTCTTTTTGTTCATTCCTTGTAATGCTATATAGAAAGCCGTCTAAGACTAGTAAACCTGTTTATTTTATATTAAAGATTTTATTTCAAATAGCAACATTTAATAACTACATTAAATATTCTTTAAAAAGTAGAGTGACTAATTTACATAAACAGAACTGTCCAAAAAATCTTATATTGTACTGTACTAATATGTATTTTTTGCACTTTATATATTCTATTTAGTGAACATCATTCAGAATCTTAACTGAAAATAATCTTGCCATTAAATTGTATTTCTTCTTGCATTCTATCATTTTTAGCTGTTCTACAAGCACTGTCATTAACGCTGTTAGAATCATTGGGTACCGAAAGCTAAGAAGAAAAAAAATAGTCGTAAGGACAAAGTGGGATATAAGAAACCAAAACATGTTTGTTTAACTCATGAAACTTGGTAAGGCGTCACTCACACAGCTGGAGGAGAGCTGAGCGTTGTGAGTTCGAATCCTAGAAGAGGACAGAACGGCCGGTACGCATGCGCAGCAAAGTGTTCGTTTAACCAGTTGTTAGTGAAAGTTCTCTCGGTGGTTGGTGTGTGGAAGTTTGGAAAGGGGTTTACCAGTTTAGGCACCGTTCACCTCGTCTGAACCGTGGTCAAAAGTACGTGGCATTTCTGCCATGGTTATTAAAAGATGGAGGCCCGAAAAACGGGGAAAGGTGCTTGGCTATGATATGGCGATGTGTGACAAAACTTGAAGGTTCGTCTAATAATCCTTGTTCAATTCATCTCTGTTTCCTCCAGTCTTCATCTCTTCTGATTCGTTAAGTTTTTATAGTGTTTTTGTTTTTTCTTCTGCCACTTGCGATCTTTGTTTGTATACTATATCATTGCGATGGAGTACAGCAATTTTATTGAATTTTTTTTCTCATTTGGACACGTTACCCATCGAAGGTAAAAGGTTTAATAAAATTGAACCCTATCAATGAGAAAATTCTGAAGTTTCCTACACTCGTTTCTGGTGAATAAAAATATAAATAACTATATGGGTACTATGTTTAAACTTTTTTTAAAATAATTTATACACGGTGAAAAATTCTGGTAAAATTACCTTAATAAAATTTCTGGTTAAATAAATAAACCTATAATTCCGTATAATAAAACCAAAATATACAGTATTCAAACCATTCATTTGGTAATGGTTTACAAGGAATAATGGGTTTAAAAATGTTAGCTTTCATTACGACATATTTTATAAGCGAATACAAAACTGAAAAGTAAATGTAACGAATAAATGTTTTTTGTCATGTTCTAACAATATTTTATAGTTAATTTTACCAAAATCATTACCAAAGCACTTCGATAAAAATTACTAAGCATTTAGGTGTTTCCATAGATTCCGAAGATTTATCGTATTCTGGTGGTTTTGACCATGTTTTCTTTCTCAGTGTACAAACGATATGCATAAAATAATACACAGATATTAAAAATCGCGTTGATAATTCTTATAGAACTCCATTTTTCCCAACCTAGCTAACTCTTATAAATACTTTGATTGGATTAAAAATAAAAAAAAATTAAAAACTAAGTCTAACGAAAATTAAAAACTAAGATGATAACATTGAACTATGCGTACTATTCAATAAAAGTTTCGAAAAAATTTTTATTCCTCAAGAATAACTCTTAATAGAGTCGATAAAAAGTCCTAACTGGATTACATATTCTAATATATATAATACAATTTCCTAAAATATATCCCAAATTTAAATCTTCCTCACTTGTCACTTTCTATTGCCATGACGAATAAAATGCAGAAAAAGAAAATGGTTTAAAATGTAAATTTGTTTGTAGTGGTATATCTGTTACTTGAACAATGAGAAGTTGATTCTTTTTATTTTATTTTATAACCGTCGTTGAACAACCAACCCAATTTAGGGATTACGACTTCTAATGTTGAAATCCTCAGCCTTGTAATTTTGAACCCAATCCAGAAGGCAAGGGAACTCCTCGATCAAGTATTGTGATAGATGTTGCCTTCATGGAGATCTTTTGGAGGGAACAAACCCGCATCCACATTACATGTAGAGGAAAACCACGAAAATCTCCAGTGGTTAGCCTGATTGCAAGTAGACTCTAGCCCATGGTCTATCTACCACTGATGATATTTCACTGTGGTTAGTGCGACACGGGAGCGGGATTCATATCGACCCGCTATCGATGGGATTCGAACTCGATTTACCTCATTGGAAGGCGAACGTTCTATCCCCTGAGCCACCAAAGACACCACAAATAAAGGAAATAGTATTAGTAAATAGCTTACATTGAACTCTAAGTTGAATACCATTGCTTTCGCCTTCGCCCTCGCTATTGCTGGCAACGCAAGTATAATGTCCCCTGGAAGTCTTTTGCACTTTTTGGAGAACTAGACTTTGATTACTGACGATAATCCCAGCAGATGTATTAGTTTGAAGCTCTTTACCTCCGAATCTCCAAGCAATTTCACTAACCCAAGGACTGGCAATGATGCTGCAATCGAGATAGACATCGTTCCCTTCCTGGATATGGGAATGCCTAAGTTTGCTGCCAAGGCGAAGTGTCAGCTGAGGAATATCTGAAATGGAAGAAGTGAAATAGATGACATATCAAATCAATATTTGTGCAGACAGATGAAAATGCAAAATATAATTATTTTGTTGCTTTATAAAATTGCTCATGAATTTTATTAAGAACTCTGGGACAAAACCTTTTTTAAAATCTAAAGAAATTTCGAATGTTTCTTTTTCTAGAAAAATGCTCTAATTACCATAGGTTTACAAATCTGTCACAAAATCTCTTCGTTCCATTATTTAAAGAAAGCATTGTGCCTAAGTGAACAAAATATTAACTTATAAAAACCTGATGAAAACTTGCTTGGTAATTATATAGACTTCAACTAACTGCGTCTGAAACAGTTTATCAATAAGTCATTAATTAATTATTGTTGTATTTAATCTTTTATGTAGGGAACTATCAACAAAACATCACAGTGATCAAAACCAAGTATCATTCTCCAAAGTTTGCTGAAAGTATGACTCTTTGAGCATTCAACAAACTCATAGCATAATGCAAGCAAATAAAGTTTCCTTAATCGACGTAACTAAAGTTTCCTGCACCAAAAAAAATGTAGGGTCAAAAATGCTTAAATGCTTTGTTTATGACTTCGGTAAAAATAATAAAATATGATTTTGTAATATGCATAAAATTAAGCAAAAGTGATAAAATTTATTGTTTTATCATGATGCCTTAGAGCATGGTTAATAAATAATTTGTTCGGTAAGATTTACTTTTCAGTTTGGAATTTCTTACTAAATGTGCGGTAATGAAAACTTTTGTTTTAAAAACCAGAATTTCCAGTAAACAGCTACCATGCGAATGAAAAAACTACCAAGTTAATGCTTTAAATAACGTATATTTTGGTTTTATTAAGCAGAACTATGGATTTTTACCGAGAAAATTCATTACTTTACAGACAGAACGCTAACTACATCAGATTTTCGTATAAATGCACGTTATAAAAGTTTCCCAAATGCACGTAGCTAAAGTTTCCTAAATATATGTAAATTACGTTTCATTTACCGTTGATACTTGGATATTAATCAGATAAGAAAGGTGCAGTGCTTTTTATTTAGTTCTTGAAGCATTGTTTCTAAAAATATTTTTTCCATCTTAATTGCTTAAATATTTTGGAGCATATACACAGTTTAGTTAACTTATATACAGCTTAATTAAACTTACATTTAATCAGATATACAAATTTTTTGTAAATTCATTAAAAAATATTTTCTAATAAAAGTAATAGTTCCATTAGGAGAAATTAGCATGTTAGAACGAAAAACAGAAAACAATGTTTGTTATATACAGCTTACACAGTTTAATTAACTTATATACAGCTTAATTAAACTTATATTTAATTAGATATACAATTTTTTTTTTAAATTCATTAAAAAATATTATCTAATGAAACTAATAGTTGTATTAGGAGAAATTAGTATCTTAGAATGAAAAAACGGAACACAATGTTTGTTTTTTCAGCAATTGACTTATTTAAGGAAAATAATTTTTAATTAAGTGTTTTATACTAATTTTTAATTCGAGAAAAACATGTTAACAGAACCTAGATAAAATAAAGAACAATTTGGGTAATATTTTATTTCAAAAATGTAATTATTTGCTTAATTCTTTCTTAATCATTTGACAGGCCAGATAGTTTTATCTAGTTCATTTTTTGGATACCGTGATTTATCTAGTTCATTTTTGGTACACCTGAACAATTATTTGGGGATTAAATTTGCGGAAAACAAAGAAACTTAGAGCAATCAAAAAGCAATTTAAAATCTCATCAGTTTATTAATGGTTTTTATTTAGGTCTATAGAGTGTTATCATTAAATAAAACGCTGATGGTCAATTTTGGCTTTTTGTTATTAGCTAAAACTGTTAATTTTATTTTGTAATTAGAAAAATTTTGAAACGATTAGAATGGTTCTAATTTGGAAAAAAATCGATATGATTTATAAATTGGGCCAATTTGATATTCGTTATTAAGTATATATGATTTCCTTTATTTTGATGAACAATTGATATCTAAAATTACAGGATGTGCCGCAAAGACCCGCCGTAATATATAATCCTAGAATCGTTTAAAATATGAATAAAAAAGAGTATGCTTATTGGGTGTCACAAAATAGAATTAAAGTGAATAATCATCACAATTACTTGTATGTGTATGGAACATCAAAAAACCTGTCTGATTGCATACTAAAATTTGGCGATTTTACGAACTTCTTCATTTTTAACTTCTTTCCGTTTCCTCCGTAGTCAAGCAAATGTTTCCCTTAATCACACAAATTTCCTTCCCCATAGGGGCAAGTTTCTTTCCACAATCAAACATGGTTAGCTTTATTAAACTCTGAAGTGTAGTTCGATGAAATCAATGAAGTTAATTTTGAGGTTTACAAAAGTCGTTATAAAGAAAGTATCTAAAAATAATAATTTAGTACTGCGCTCTTCGAAATTATAATGAGAAAATAATATATATGGTGTTCCGTAAAGACCACCTTTGATAAGCACTTTTAGAATCCTTATTTAAAAAGAAGACAAAAAATTTAGCCTTCGTTACAAATTAATAATTAAAGGGCAAAAACTCTTCCAAAATTGAATCACTATTGAAGAAGGTAGAGTGGAAAAAACACCTGTTTTGTTGAAGGCGACAGGGATAAATCGAAAGACGATTATCAGTAGAACCTACAGATTTTTATTAGCATTCAAACAGTTTTTTGGTGTTATGCTTATTTTTCTTCCTCAACTGTGATTTGTCAAACTTCGATTGCGACTTGAAAAGATTTTCCCCACGCTTATGTGCTAATTTCTGTCTTCCTATAATTATTCAGTTTTGACTTAATTTTAAAAAAATTAAACATTTGTATTTGGAGTGGTATTTGCATAACACAAAAAACATAAATTCTGTAATTTTGTACTGATTTTTCAAAAAAAAAAATAATTTAACAAAGAATTTTAATCATGAAAAAGTATTTTAATCTAGGAAGCAATATTTTAAGTTGAATATACCCCCAAACGAAAAATAAGTAAGTATAGTTTATTAAAACAAATTAATAAATCGATGAAACTTATATAATCTCAAAATTAATTATCGTTTAAGTTTTTATCCTAAAATTGTACAAATTCATACGGATTATTCAAAAGGGTATATTTCTATAAATTAAGTTACAGTAATTTAGAAAAAAAAATTAATTTTTTTTTCCAAATAATATATATTTTTAATTTGTAAATACATTTTGAACTTTTATAAAAACTTAAATTTCTAAAAACAATATAGACAATTCTGAATTCCTCTTTGGAGCATTGTCCTTAATAAAATTATTTTTCTTCTTCAAAAAGCCCTTTTAGGAAATAAAGATACAAAATAAGATAATTAAATTAATCATAAGAATATCCTTCTTAAATAGTTGAATATTTTCTGAATTTTTTTTTTAGATTTAATAAAAATGAATTCTTGAACAGAATTTTAAGGAAGTAAGACAAATAAATGATATTAGTGATTTTTATTAGTTTAATTCAAGCGTTGTCCTCATTCTACGTTATCTTTTCCTTTTTCCCCCTACTCGTACTTTTTTTTTTATGAAAAAGATTTCAATAATTGATTACAATTGTGTCATACGCTATTTTTTCCATAACAAATGACTTTTTTACAAGATGTTGTTCTTTATTTTTATTTTACACTCTTTTTTTACTTTGGTTTCAAATTCAAATAATTTAAATTAGTATTTTTTCTGATTCTTGAGTTAATATCATCAAGATTTCTTTCCGTATGCGTAATAGCTAAAGAATTATGAAATATTATTACTAAAGTAAAATTTATTTTTCTTTCAACATGAATGAGAAAAACGAAATAGCTAAAAATGTTAATAATAAAACTGGAACAATGTATTAATTTTTAAGATAAAGCATGCAATTGTGTACGGAATTTCTCTCAGAATATTTAAATGACAAATTTATTTAGATTTAAAATTCAAATTTCATGTCTCAAGATTTTTCCCTTGAGAAAACTTCATTTAAAATATTCCTGATGTGCGTTTGTAGAAAATGGAAATTTAGCTCAAAAGGACAGCAAACATTTTCAAAGCAAACTCAATTCATAAATTTTCATTATGATTAGATACATTTTAGCTTGAGAATGGTATATTTACCGGCTTAAATAACATTAATAAAATGTAGCTTTTAAATTAAGCAGGTAGTGAAAAGAAACATTGTTACCATGCATATCTAAAGACTAAGATTCCCCATAAAACTCATGAGAGTTTCATAAAAATAATGATTTACTTCTGATGATACTTTTTCTGATGATACGTTTTCTGAGATACTTTTGATGATACTACTGATGAGATACATTTGATAAGATAATTTAACAATTTTAGAATGTTTGCTGTTCTTTTAAGCAAAGTTTCTATTCTCTGCAAACCAACACCAAATTCAATATATAAATTTTCATCATAATTAAATAAATCTTAGAGTGACAATCATTCACTTTCAGACGCAAATAAAAATAATAAAACCTAGCTTTAAGCTTAAAGACGAAGTGAAAAGGAACATTATAACATAATACTGAGTTCCACCGTAAAACTCATGAAAGTTTCATACAAATATAGTGAAAGTTTTGCACTTTTGTAAAAAAAAAATGAAACAAGGAGCAATGATAAGAAAAATAAAGTAATTTTAGAGGAAAAGTTTGGTCGACAGCAACATTCCTTTAAATCGTCACATCTGGGAGACAAATTCTTATCATTTGCCTAATGAGATTGAGTCCTGTTAACCCTTCGTAACTCAACAACTCTGATTTAAGAAATATTTACGCGGATGTTCGAATACATCATATTAAGCGTGTAAAAAATAATGAAAAAATTAAGTCTTTAAAATTAAAAATTTATTGATAAAAAGCATTTGTTGAACATCTCCAATATCGTGAAATAAAGCACAAAAATTCCAATATATTTAAAACTTCATGTGAAAAATTTTGAAATTGTTGTTTTTATGGTCATAAGGTCTCACACCACATTTTTCAATCCCTCCTTAGCCAAATATACAATCAAGGGGATTGTTGTAAAAAAATTGTATATCCTGCAATTATGTCGTGGAACAATTCTTGCTAAACGCATTATAATATTGGCAGCTGCACCAAGACTTGGGTCCCCCGAGTTTGCAATATTTTCTTTACATGAATTTAGTTCGATTTTATAGGTAAATTCACCTCATTATAGGACTGAATTTTCATGTATGTTGCAGATATGTAACGCCGTGATAGAAAGGGTTAATACAGATCTCAATTAGCTCATTCAAGACGTGGGTGATTATAGACTAGTTAACAAAACCTTTGATATAAAAAAATAAAGAAACAGAGAAAGCTGACCGATTAATATGACCGAGTCATATCACCAAAACGAGAATAACTCAACATTGTTCAAAATTTTTCCAGTAATTTTATTCTTTTTTTGGCAGTATTTTATAGTTATAATGGTAAAAGTCTTAAGTGAATTTTTGGAATGAGTTTTGTGTATGACAGTGCAAATAGTAGTTTGGCTCTTTTATAACATGTTATTTTTACCTTACTATTATAACATTCATACTGCAATATTATAGCATGGACAGTCTTATTAGGAAATGCATATAATATATGGTGAAAATAAGTTTAATCGCACCTGCTGAAATGTTACATCGCTGTTGAGTTGATATACCACCAAAATGAATTATTGTCCAAACATGAGAAGTTTATTTTTTAAAGGTTAATTTTTTATTCTATTTAAGTTTATTTTTTAAAATTTTTAAAATTTTCATATAATGTGATAAAACACATTTCTTCTTCATAAAATCTAAATAGTCGTCTTCTTTTAAATCTATCTGTGTATTAAAAGGCAAACAAAACTATCATTCTCGAAAATTTAACACGGCATGCCAAATTCTCCTTCTGTATTAAAAACATTTTAAATTAGGTTCATAAATATTTAATCGAAGTTTACTCGCTTTTGGAATCTAAATCGCATTTTTTCTTGCATACAAAAACCATTACTTTAGATAAAACAAAGTAAAAAAAATACATATGGATGCGCATGATTTTGTTTTGTTTAACATTACGAAATACGAGTCCATTATATTTCTCTTAGTAAAACAAAAAATAAATCAATGCATATCTTAATCGAATGTTCGAGGGGGAAACAAAATGCTATTGAAAAATGAAATAAAATATCAACTAGAAATAAAACGATAATAATTTTTAATGTAACATTTTTCTTATAGTTCTTTCAACAGAGCAAATACTTAATAATTCCAAGTACATTTACAGCTTTCATTTTCTTTCTGTGAATTTTCAAGTTAAATGTTACTAAAGTAACACTCCTTCGGGTTATTTGCTTAAACGATTTTTTGTTTTACTTACTTATTATTTTTACAAGATTTAGTATAATTATGTCCTTTGTATGCTTTATTTATAATTTAACTCAATTTAGTTAGAGCATTTTTGAAAAAAATTTCGAATACAATTTATTTATATAATTGACTTTCTTCAGATAAAAAATTGAGATTGTAAGATTCTTGAAATTTTCATTAAAGTCATGAATCTAAAATGCACTAAAGCGTTCCTTAATCTAATTACACAAATTGCATTCATTGGTAAAGGGAGCATTAAAAATTCACCTAAAAAATTTAAATCTTTACAAAATTTTTATTTTTTTAAATCGCAGTCTTTAGTAAAACTGTGCACTTTATAAGCATTAAAAATGAGATACAATTTCAGAACAATTGATTCAAAGTTGAACAGAAAAATTGATAAACTGGTGCAATTTTAAAATTACACCAGTTGCCATCTTAATTTAGACTGAATCATGTTTTTGTTCAAGTTGAGCACTAGTGACGTATAATTACATTTAAGCAAAGTAACATGAATGAACTTAACTCCATATCTACTCCACTCTAAGTACTAATATTACATTTGAAATTTACATTTCCGTTATAAATTTGGAAAATTACTAGATTATAATATTGAAAGTTGAAGCATATTGAAATTTGATACTGGGTGCATTGTAAAAAATCCCTATCAAGTTAAGACATAAAATACCAGCACATTGGGTGCATCATTCTTAAAATCCATTTTGCCGTAAAATCCATTTCACCTTAAAATCCATTTTACCTTAAAATCTATTTTTACCGTAAAATATTACTTCGTAATTTTTTGCAATAATAATTATTCAATTTGAGTGATTTCGTGATTTTATGGCAGTTATTACTTCAATATTTATGGTATATCAGATTTTTTGTCCCGTGAAATATTCCGGTAAAAATGGATTTTACGATAAAAATTACCTGTACCCTGTATGCCGTTACTTTTAACCGCAGTTTAATCCTGAACTTTTTACAATGTATAGCATGGTTCCTAATATAATGACTCAGTGAGCTCCATAAATTGTAACAGAGTAACTAAATAAATTTATTTTAGTAAATCATCTTTTTTTTTTTTCAATTCTAAGTTAGTCTAAATTGTTCGACTTTACTTATGTTCATAAGTTACTCTTTAAGCATAGCTTCCGAGACATTCTGTTGACAATAAAAATACTTTTCCAAAAAACAAATTTATAATCTTCTGTAAAAATATTAAGACATATATGTTTCTTCCCAACCTAATTAAAACAATTAATATGCATCCTATGCCAATTTTTATGCAAACGACCATATGTGATTTACATTCACAAAAGCGTTTTCAAGTAGGTTTTAAACTGATAGCAATCGATGAATTTAAAATTTAAGAATTGTTTGAATTTCATTAAAGAAAAATCTACATTTCAGTTTCACAGATCATATTATAGTATTCTATATCGAAATTTCATAATGATATCTAAAAATTTGTAAGCCCTTAAAAGCATGATCAAAATAAAATAAACTCAGGTTATTATTATTTTTACAGATCTAGACATATTTATTATTTTATAATTAGATATATTTTTTATCATTTTCCAACTACCTACTTTACGCAGTATTAATAAATGAAACAGTTTAACAATATAAGTTATGGGCAAAACTTATTTGAAATTTTACTTTCATTTATTTAAACGAATTTATAATGCCTGTTTTAGTTAGAAATATTTTTCATCATTTGTTCACAATATATTTTGAAAATTTTAAATTACGTGTCCTTGCTTATCGCATATTTAGAATAAAATTACGAATGTAAAACGTAAAAAGTAAGCTTTCATTTTATTTATTTTGCTGAAATTTGAGAAAAAGATCTATATCTTTATATAGTTAAATTTAGTAATAAATTTATTAAAATATAAAGCGAAAGAATATTAACTTTCAGATTTTTTTTTATATATTTTTATATATATTCTAATTTTTTATATAATATAATAGCTTTTCTTTTTGTTTTTACGTATTCTTTACAGTTACCTACAGTGGACCTCAAGTTTCCATCCATATTCAATAGCACTCCCAGGAATCAATGGATTTTCAGCTCTACAAGAAAGATGTTTTCCATTATCGTCACTAGATGGCGTCATGGTTATTATACTTGTTGTAACATTGCCGTCAACAGATATATTGTCCTTTAGAGCTTTCAACTTTGATGTCCCTTTCCACCAGGTAATTACGGCAGGCGGTCTTGATCCAGTAGCTCTACAAACTAATTCTACTGTCTTGTGAGCTGACAAAGGTTGTCTGTCCCCTTCTATCATAACATCTAATGGTCTAACTGCAAAGAGACAAGCAATGCTTATTAGTTACACGTACCTACGTACGATACAATATAATTAGCATTAGCTTTATTAATCAGATATTAAATTTTTAATACATTTTTTCAATATTCGTTGTTTGGCAAATAATTATGTTAATAGATATTTCATAGTGAATTGTGTTATTAACTTAAAGTAAATGAATAACATTCAAATTTTACTATTTGCAAAATTTTTGAAAGACGGAAACTTCCATAAGCGAGGACAAATTGTGAAAAAATGCTTGCGTAGAAATAGGTAATGATGTATTATTTAAAGGAAAATTACAGGCTCCAATTCCTTCTTTTTTTTAAAAAAAAATTAATTTGGAGGTTTTACTTCCTCGTCCTTCCACCCTTCGTCGTCTTTACACCCTATTATTGTAATAACTACTTATTTAAAATTTCAGTTTGTTTTTCCTTAAAAGTCGATATCTTTTAAAACAAGAGGAAAAAATGCTGATGCATTACATGTATATAGTAATTGTATGAAAAACATTTTGTTAATGTGTTGATCATGAGAAAATTAACTTATACCTGGATTTTTAAACTAATCAACTACGCATAATCAATTTGGGAACACAAAATGTTTGGCACAATACGAATAAATAAATAAGAAGACATTTTACTCACTAACGATATTAATTAATTTTTTAACATATTATAAAGTTTCAATATAGATATTAAGATTTTGATAAGGCAAAATCTAATTTACTGCTATCTTTGTTTCTCTTCAGTTTCAGCATTAATAACTTACAAAATCAAGAGATCGAATGAGATAGCTAATTTTTTTCCCACAACAATAGCATATCGTTATTTAAAACAAAAGGAGTGAGGGAAAAAAATAAACTGAAAAACCTACTTGAACTTGTAAAAAAAAATTTAAAAAATTGGATTTTCAAAGCGAAAGAAAAAAAAATCTTACGTTATATTTATAGATAACAATCGCCTTTTAAGAAAGTAAAATTTTACCTAGGCACTTGCATTTTTCTGGGCTGCAGAGTAACTTGCATGGATGGTTCTTGTTGGGCAAAACAAAATTGTTAAGCAAAAAATTAAAAAAGGAAATATTTGCTAAAAAAAGTATTTCAAATTGTATAATATTTTAGGCACGTGAAAATTAAAATTGTTTTGCTAATAAATAAAAGTGACCATTTCAGTACGTCCAGCTAAATTTCCGCAGACTGCAGAATTACTAGCATTTTTTTTTCTTTTTTACAGAAGGTTTGAGAGCTATTATTTTTTTAATTAATTTTAGAATGTTAATATTTTTTTATTGCAATGTACTCCCTGTCGAAGTTCATAAAAATCACTGTATTTTAAAAAATCAATGTCTAACTAAACGCAGCAAAACAAAACAAAGAAGGCCTAAATAGCGGAAGGCTTTTGAGTTTTTTATTACATATGTTAAAATTTTGGAAATGGCAAATCAGTTTATTTTAATCTTAAATGTTCCATTTTAACTGATATCTACTTACGTAAACATCTGCAAAGAGACAAAAATTTATCTTAAATCTTTTCGTTCTTATAAACTATAAAAAGTTCTGAATCAAATTACGGTAAAAAGTACCACCACTTTAGAGCCAGTGTTTTTTTTTTTTTTTTGTCTTAAAATCCATTGTTACTTTGGTGGTGTTGATCGCCATTACTAATATTTTAGTGGTGGTTGAGCTATCATCATTGACTTTTGGCCGTTACATATACGTCTTAATTTGGATGTAATATGAAATGATAATTGTCTCAGAGAAATAAATAAAATCGTTTAAAAAAAATTGATTTATTAAATATTGAAAATGCCCATAATTTAAAAATAATAAAGAAAATAAATATCTTAAAGGGTTCAAGATAAAACACTCTCTTACATCGCGATTTTAGTTAGCATGAATTTAGTTAAGAGAGTGATATTCAACGGTTGGGACAGAGGGAGGCCCGAAAGGATCCCCCCCCCCAGTCACCACACATTTGAAATTGAAAGTGAATGAATTTGTTCCCAAAGAACAACTAGGTGCACGGGAAACAGATCTAAGGTTGCCAAATTATCGAAAGATAACATAGCCAAAATAGAGCCAACCCCCATAATCAATATTAGGTTTGAAAATACTTTGGCAATCGCGAATCGCCAAAATGACTGTGAGAATTATTATAACCATGTAACTGAAACATATTTGTGGTAAGAAATTAATAATAAAGAGTTATAAATAGATTTGTTTCGATTAGGTGAGACAGTGAATTAATGAGTCTAAATTAGTATTGAAATTGAAAGTTAGCCATTACATTCATCGATAAGAAAGGAATAAAATATTTTATGCTCGCTATTTATAAAAATTAACTAATTGGTTTAGTTTATTTAAAATTAGATTAGGGATGATTAGAAAAATAAGTTTAAGTAATTAAAGAAACCTTAAAAGTTAGGAAATATGTAATGTCCATTGTGCCATCACAGTTACCGGAGCATTGCTGAACAAAAATACCTGATATACTGTGAATTTTACATTAATAATTACAGTATAATCACAGAATTTCTCTAATTAAATAAATATAACTGTAAAAATTGCGGTATAATAATTTACAGTAAATATGGATTTTGCACTCAAAGTGCTGGCAGTTAATATAATAATTTGATCCGGAATTTTTTTCAGTGTAGTAATTGAGTAAGGCATACAGTTAAATTTATACTTATGTCATAATTTTCTGTAAAATATCGTAATATAAAATGTGATTCTAAAGCTATCATTGGGATTGAACTGTATAACAAGCTTCAAAGCTATCGTCAATAATAAGTTTCATCTTCCGTAAAATAATAATTTTTATTTTCATTTATTATATTTTATTACCAACATAAAGCCATCTACCCTAATAGTAGGGAATTAAAGCTAATTACTTAAATTGGAATTGCATTTATAAATTGATTTATAAGTAAAATCAGTATTTCCTAGATATTTTTTAAAACGTCTAAGAACGTGCCCCATCATTTATAATATCTCATATTTTATTTTATTTTATAACCGTCGTTGAACAGCCGACCAAATTTTTTATGGGTTTACGACTGCTAATGTTCAACTCCTTAGCCTTGTAATTTTGAACCCAATCCAGAAGACAAGGGATTTTCTGGATCGGGCATTGGGGGAAATTTTCCTTCCTGGAGGATTTTTTGATGGAGCTAACCCACATTTGCGTTACATGGAAAGAAAGATCACGACAACCTCCCACGTTTAGCCTGAAGGCAAGGGGACTCTAACCCATGATCCGTCTACCGCAGAGGACATTTCACGTCAGTACTGTGATCGGTGCAAGCCGGATGCGGAATTCGTATCGACAAGGATTCGAACCGTGTTCGCCTCATTGGAAGACAAACGTTCTATCCCCTGATCCATCGCGGCTCAATATCTCATATTTGTATCAGTCTAATATTATTTAATAAAATGCGTAATTTTAAATTAAAAATACAAAAAAATATGCAAAAGCATTAAATAAGTACGCATTACAGGCATTCATTTCTCACATTAAATATACACGCCATATATAAAACTCAGACATTTTGAGAATTCCCTTAATCATAAATGTTCGATCCATTTTAGTCTGGATTTCTAATTCATTTGCATTTCTTCAAATGCTAAGCAACTGCTTTTAAGCTCTGCTGAGCATTTCGTAAATAATTCCTCGCAAACGTATAAGCGAAAGCCTGAAATATATTTTCGGGTATCATCCAAGCTGATTAGATTTATTTGTCTCTTTTTGTTTGCTCCGCCATCACAAAACCGAGAAGATTATCACATCATCCTCAACATAAGTAGTGAAAAATGATCACATTCAGCTGAGATAAGCTATGTCCACTCCAAAAACACGCAATAATAGAGACCATATACACCGCGTAGAACATTAACACGTTACGTAATACATCATTTCTAACTGACACAAATCCACAGAGTACTCTTATGAGTCTCCTATCAAACTAATGTGTTGTACTGACTTACGCGATTCCTAAAAGCTGCTTTCATAATTTATTCAGAAATGAACACGATGTGGTGCACGTTCCGACATGACAAACGAACTTGAGCGTAGATTATTTGTGCAATTAATTCACATATTCGTTCTACAGCTCCCGTAAAACGAAATAGAGCTTGAAGGTAGAATGCATCAAATGGGGCAAGAAAAAGAAATTTAAGTGGCGCAACAAAATGATAGCAGTGTTGATATTGGTTGTGTGCCAAAAACAATTTTGGTCTTGTTTGCTAATGTAGCCGTAAATAGGGAATTTCCTCTCTTTTAGATATATCTTGAAAACAGTCCCTTGTATTTTTATTGTTCTAATTCATTGTTTGAAAATTTGTAAATTGTATAAGGTTAGGTACTTTACAAACAATATAAAAATCTCAAAAAAGGTAATTTTTTAGTATAAACTGAAGAGTTTCTGTTGAATACATCACTCGCTCAAAAATCTTTCTGAAAGATTTTATCATTTCTAAGTCATTGTTCCTGTGAAGCCTTACTAGGCAGTACATATTTCCTAGCTTTAGAAATTTCTTTAATTTTATAAATTTAATTTTTTTAACCATTCCTAATCTAATTTTAAATAAACTAAATCAATTATTTAACTTTTATTGCATTTTATGAAAAGAAAATAAATATTTTGCTCTCCTCTTAACAATTAATGTAGCGGCAAACTTTTTAATTCAATACATATATCAAACCAATTAACTCAATGTCACGACTAAATCAGATTTCAAAATCCATTTACAACTATTTATTCTTTATTTCTCTTAAAACCAAAAAATTTCGGTTAATGGGTCATTTTAATTTTCAATGTCTTTTTTTGATCTTTTTGGCTACAGCCAAATTAATTTTAAATTTAATATTAATTACACCTAGTTGGCTTTGTTTTTGGTAAGATTATTTTTCAATAAATCATCAATTACGGATCTCTTCCCATACTCCTAACTGTCTGTTGGGAACAATTAACTTTTTAATTTGGTTTTTAATTAGGCTGTTCAAGAGGGATTTATCTTCCGTGGACTGTCGTTATTGATATTATTAAGCAAAGTTTATTATTTCACTTTATTCGGGTAAAATATTCCTTTAATTTTGGATCTCGAGCTCTACAAATACTATTGAATAAAAGTTTTATTATGATTCAGTTTTCATCATCATCTATCTTTTTCATGATCTTAATTTCATCACAATCTTCAATAAGTCAATTATACCATATAGCTTCAATCAAATAAAATTTCGTCATGATAGTCCTGTTGCTACGTAGATATTTTTTCTTTAAAACTTTAAATTAAAAGTGAAACAATGGTATACTATTGATAGCTTAATTAGAAAAAAAAATGCTGTATTTAGTAAATAATGCTTTTTTACATCTGCATTTTTAATTTGTATTAGCATTTTACATCAGAAATCAGGAAATTGTAGTAAGGTATGCACCGTAAAAAATTCCAGATCAAATTATATTTAGTTATTTTTTACTATTCTTTCATCAAAGAATCCCATGATTCTTGGCAAAACGCGAATTCTAAAATATTTGACGAAACTGCTACTCACCCTGTTACTTCCCGTTTCTCAAGTAACTAACTGAAAATGTGAACTCTGCCCTTTTATTCAACTTTTAGATTAAATTGTGCATCTTAGGTAGACTGTAAAATATTCTGGATCAAATGGTGGTAGTACCGACACCATGGGTGCATCACTTGTAAAATCTATTTAACCTTAAAATATTATAGTATAATTTTTGCATGAATATTTAGTTAGTTAGAATGATATTTATTTAATTAAAGTGATTTTATGGAAATTTGATTACTATAAAAATGGCTATATAAAAAAATTTTTTTTCACGTAACTTGTTCCAAGAAAAATGGATTTAATGATAAAAAGGAACCGGAAACCTCAGTGTCGGTACTTTTAAGAATAATTTAAGCCGGATTTTTTTTTACAGTGTGCTTTGAGCTTTATTTTTTAGCAATTAAATAAATTTGTCCGTACGTGGAAGAAAATTAGAAATTCGTTCACTAACTTAAAAGTGAGAAAACTTTTTTAAAAAAATAGGTGAACGAACTTATCTATATGTCCCAAATTTAAGCGTAATTCTACAGCCAAAGATCCTCTTCCTTAACAGTTATTTTTCAGATCCCCACAAAGCTACTTTTTTTTTTTACTTTTTTTTTTCCACACCTTAACGCTAATTTGTTACCCACAAAATGTGTGGTCTTTGTCTTCATTTTTAGAAGGATTCTTAAAAAAAAACCCATCAAGAACGACTTTTTAGATCACCTTAAGTAGAGAAACATAAAAATTAGTTAGAAATTAAACCTAAATGCGAAAAAGACCACAAAATTTGTGATCTTTGTCTTCATCTTTAGAAGGATTGTGAAAAAAAAACCCATCAGGGACGACTTTTTAGATCACCTTAAGTAGAGAAACATAAAAATTAGCTTGAAATTAAACCTAATTACATCATGACCAATACGTCGAAATTTCAAACGACAACGACTTAGTTTTTGATAAAGTTTTAAAAATTTTATAATCTGTTCAGATTATTTATAAACTTTTTTTTTAAAATTTTCTCTATGAACATCGTATTACGACAATGTATGAATTTTCCCAGACATCTTTCTAAATCAAGCATTCATCTTGTCCCTGATTGATTATTAATTGGATGCAATTACACAGGGTGTGGTTATGAAGCTCCAAACGTGAATGAAGCAACAATCTGAGAGTTCTGGGTAGGAGAGGGTATTTTCAAATCTATTTGAAAGCCTTTTCTCATAAAGGTAAAGGGAATATTGAAACAGGATAAGGACAAACAACTATCTTTGAAACAATTACGAAAAATAATTGCAGTTTGAGATTAGCACAGGTGTAGATGTGGCTTAAAATTACGCTCCGTAATTACTTCTTTGGAATCTATTTGCGGGGCCTCACACAAAGAATACAGATAAGGCTAAATTACGTTTTGGGTGGGCAATCGGTATTTACGTCAGTAATATCAACAAAATAAGATAAATCGAATAACCCTTAAATATTGATAGATTTATACTTTAAATAGTCTGATTTTATCTACTGATAAAATTTGATGAATATAGATTCAATATTGAGTTAAAATAAGACATCAAAACATATAGCATGAATTACTTTTAAACTAAAACGAAACAATCTTTTGATTTTTTGTGTTTTAAAACAGTTTAAAAATTAAATTTTATGGAACTAAAAAAAAACAATTCTCCTAGGCCATTATATAGGGAAGCATGATGCATTCAAATATAAACCATATTACACTTTTAATATAAAACCTGATAAATTAAATCATGTTTATGTAACACTAGTGCTCAGCTAGAACGAAAACTTGATTCAATTTAACGCCTGAGTAAGATTGCGGTAAATTTGTTCCATATTATGGTTATTAGTACCAAAAATTTTGGTTCAACGTTGAACCTATTGTTTTTAGGGTATAAAGGATTTTTAATACACAAAAAATAAAGAATTTTATTCATAATTTGATTATCGGAGAAAAATAATTTTGTCCGATTTTTGTTGATAAATTACTCAATAGTATTTTTAAAAAAAATCTTTCATAATTCTTATAATATTATAAGCATTAAATATTCAAAGAACTATAGTACTTAAAAATTGCTAAAATTACTAAATATTTGTATTAAAGTAAAAATTATTATTAGTATTACTAAATCATTATGACATTTTTTAATAGTTTAGCAGGCTAAACTAGTTAATAGTTTAGCAAGTTAAACAGGCTATTATGTTTGGTCAAATCTTAGAATCAAAATTATGATCGACTAATCCTATAATTAAGATTGCTCGAATTTCAACAGGTGTTCTGTGTCAAAAAAATCAGATGTTCTGGGCAAAACAACACTGCAAAAAATTCCAGATGCCGGTAAACTCAGAGAGATAATACTTTTTACGGTTAAAATTCATTTTTACCTTAACATGTTACGAAACAAAAAATCTCATGTACCGTAATTTTTACAGTGATAATTACCTTAAAATCATTGAATCACTCTAAATAAATAAATATTACTGTTAAAATTACGTTTGTAATGTTTTACTGTAAAATTGAATTTTCCGGTAACGTGAATTTTATAGATGCTGTATCCAAAGTATTGCTACTTTATGACGTAATTTGAATATACAATGGTTATAGTTTTGACCATCACGTTTATAAACATTTATAAGCATTTTGTTTCATATTTACGCAACGTTTACCTCCAATTAAAATTTTCGCCGACTTCTGACATAAAGTAACAGACGCACACAATATTAAAATTTAAAAAAAAAACGTTTTTATAAACTTTTTATTTTAAGCAAATTAAAGAAAAAGAAATAAAATATGTAATAATAATAAAAAATATGTAACGAAACATTTGTTCAACTTCAATTTCACAATAAATGTTTTTCGTCTCTATCAGCAATTTTTAAATGTCATACCAGAGTGTTAACACATGTTGTATGTTCTTCTTTAATAAGTAAATAAAAAATTGAATTACGACCCAGGAAATTGCAAAACAAATCTTGTCATGAGATGATCAAATCATACATTGTTTATTGTCTTGCTGATTTAATAATATAGATTTTTACTGATCAAAATGAAGACGGATCATACGTTAGATTTATTCATCTGTCTGGAAAAATATAGAAAGGTTTCGTAGTTTTCCTCTTCATCTAATGCTAATTCGAGTTATTTTACATTAAAATGTCTTACATTAAATGCTAACTTGGATTCAAAATTAAATGTTGAATATTTGCAGCTGCATTGCGCAATAATTATTAGCATTACGAGTTTTTAACATTAGTAGCTCCTGATACTGAAAATCAAAACGCTTAGCTTCCGTTTAATCAATTTTTGACAGTGAAACATTTAATAAAAAATAATAATTGTAGGTTTTTCTTTACTAATTTCAAATAACACTACCAACAGGGAAGTAGTAGTAGCATGCAAGAAATTCTTTAGCTTAAGGAAAACAGAACGAGATGCAGAACGGAAATGGAATCTTTTTCAAAGTTGGTGCCTTGGAAAATGTCTTTGAGGGCACGTAATTTTTGTTCATTTTTGCAATGAGCTGAAGAATTGATCGAAGAAATAAGCAAAGAAGAAAAAAAAAAGAAAGAAAGAAAGAAGCGCTGATATGAATTCCATTCCTCTCACTAAACTTCATAAATATTCCAAACCCCCTTCCGCAAATTCTTTCTCGAGGGTATGAACGGTTGATAAAAATTCTAACCACATATTTCTCTGTGTTTGCATGAAGTTCAAAAGTAGTGAAAGAATTTTCCTCAAATTTTTATTTTGTTCCATTGGTAAGACAAAAGTAGTTTCGTTCTGATATTAAATTTTGGAATATTTATTGAAATAAATGTAGACTATTTTACGTAATGTAACTGTTCAATATTTGGTTGGAGATACTTTTAAAAAAAAAAATTAAATATTCGTTCTGTATTTTTACTTATGTACACATACATCTTTAAAGGTTTTTTTAAATTTGGGTGGGATTTTGGATTTCATCTAAAAAATATGATACATATATTTACTAAATGTTATATTTCATGTATGCGGATAAAATATTTTTACTCAAAAACTGAATTGAGATATTTTTTTTATTCTAAAAGTTATTATAGTTAGATCATCATTTAGGCAATCATTTAGTCATAGTATCTTTTTTTTTATTTACATTGAATAAAAATAAAGCTTACAACATTATTACTTAGCATTTGTTTGCAAATGTGAACTACTTAAGGACTGACTTATTTAAGGAAGGACTTAACATATTTAATCCAAATTTAAATTTAACAACAAAATATTATTATTATTTTTTTATTCAATTTATTATTATTTCAATTTTAACATTAAGAGACAATTATCTTTTTTTCAATTTTAACATTAAGAGACAATTATCTAAAAATTATTTCAAAATAAGGCTTGAAGACTCTGTATTTAGATCCGTTATATTTCTTTTTAATAATTCTTATTTCAATAAATGTAAATTTAGATTTAATCTTTCAAACAATATCTGTAAAATGTCATGCTATTCAAAGTATATGTTAATACTTCAAAGTAATACTTTTAAATGAGAAAAATAACTTGACTCTCTGAGCAAATAATTCCTTAAACATTTTTCACACCATACTTAATTTTCTTAACAAGAAAATTTTCTACACCACCTTTTTAATCTTCTATCATATAACATATATTTGTTCAACTTATATTTCTAACATATATGTCTAACATATATTTGTTCAAAGGATCACAACATTCTGTTGATGAAAATTTCGGGATTTATTGAAGCACATCAACTTTATTTGAAATTTTAAAAGATGTTTATCTTTGAAAGGACCTAGAATAAAATTATTTCTCTTAAAAATATGATTTTATAGGCTTAATTACACTTTATAATAGCAATTGATATGATTTTTAACTACCCGCCATTAAAATATAAAAATCCAAACGTACGGGAGGAAACTACATTGATCACCTATGAAAACTAAAATGACTAATATAAATAGAATGCTTTCATTATGAATGAATTAATTAAATACCAAAAAATACCTCTGTTGAAAACGGTCGGTTTAATTTTTCTGTTTTGAGAAGAATACACTATTTATTGTCAAGTATTAAGAGAAAATAACCACATTGACCGTCGAAGAATATGGTAGCTTTTTTTAAAAATGAACTTATAGATAATACTGTTAATAAAAAGAGTCCTTATTTTACGACTGTCACTGTTTAGGGAAAAAAAAACGTAAAATAAATGATTTTAACAAGAGATGGAAAACCATAGTAACAGTTTAATAATAGGGCTGACTTTCGAAATTATCTATTGAACATTGAATAATTGAAAACTACCTTATTTTTATATGGTTAGTGTGGTTTTCTCTCTTAAGAAATATTTAAAGGGAAAAAAAATTTTAAATAGACAAACAGCATCATAAATATTTATTTTTACTTGTCGAAAAAAGACACAGCGTGAAAAACATGCACAAAACAAAAAGTTAACAAATTCTAAGTGATGCAAAGTTATCCAAGAAAACTTCAGAAAATAATATTACAAAAATGGAACAAAAACCTGGAAAGTAGAAAAGAAATTTGGACTCGTTTCCTTTGAGCGGAACAAACGCAGAAGGAAATAGATGTGAAGACTGTTTTACAAAACGTACCATTCTGTTCGAAACCTTTTGCAAATTAGAAAATCAAACATCTCCGACTTGCAACCAGAGAGCCATAGAAAGGAATTACGATTGAGAACTTTCGAAAGTAAGAACTAGATCTTTCTTTTCTCTTGTGGATCCACAGAAACATTCGATTACTTAACAGTCTTTCTAAATTTTTGCTCCAATTTCTTACGGTGGAGAAGAGATTTTTTCATGTATAGGGTAGTAGCAGGAACGAAAATTTCTCGCCATTACGGAAAACGACTGAAATGCATGTTAGAAGAGCTAAATTATTTTTAAAGTTATTTTTTTCTCATTTTACAAAAGGCAATTTAATTCTTCTTTCTAATGCTTTTATCTTTTTTGAAAGGAAAAAACTGAAACGATAAAAACCAAATCCTTTTATTTGTAATGTAAACTTTTGTTTGAAAAGTGTTTTTGATTTCAAATAAGTTGAAGAAAAAAAACGATTGTGCAAGTGTTGCATCTTTGAATAAAATGATTTATATACACTAATATTTTTTTTCCAAAATTAAACGATTTTTTATTATTAGATTTTAATATATTTCAGAACTATTTGTATTTTAGTTAAATTATACTTAGTTGCTTCATACTAAGCTGGAAATTTCAAGACACCTTAAAATTAAAAGAGTTATTCTATTTTCGGACCCAGATGGATGTTTTCCATTGTATAACTGAAACTATAGTATGGTTGTTTACTTTAGCAAAACCCAAATATCAGTATAAACTCTGTGTTTGGGTGTTCATTGATTCTGTTTTGACAGATGAAGATTCTCCATTATATAATTTAAAGTATGGTTGTTTAGGTGATATTATTAATGTTTCTTTACGTTGTTTAGCTTTAATTATATATGTCACAAAGTCCATTTTTCCTTCAAATCAACTTTAAAATGGTTTAGGGTATAATGTCTTAAAATTTTAGAAACTAGTAAATTTTTATGTTTACACATTTTAATGGCAACTAAAAATAATATTAATATAAATGTTACGGAGTGAGTAATAAAACTATTTCTTTTTCAAAAAATATTTTAAGAGTTTTCAATTTATGTTAATTAGTACCCATACCATACCATTAAATATTAGTACCCATTAGTACTATAAGCACTAATTTTATCACACATTCTGGAGAAAAAAAAAGAGCAGCAAAATAAGCAAACGCCCATAAATGTATGATTTGAAAAGAAAATTTTTCAAACATCCAGAGAAAATCTAACTACACAGTTCGTGGAATATTCAATCTCGAAAATTTTATATTTCGAAATATTTCTAAATACTTAATCTCTTGGATAAAAATATAAAAACAAATACAATACATAGTCCTTTTTGTTTTAATTTTAAACTACCAAAAAGAAATTTGAACGTGCACTAAAATAGTGATCTGCGTCATGTGTGAGGAAAATTCTTAAATGACAACAAAAATTCTTAAATGACAACAATTAATCAAAATCTTTAATTCTTCCTGTAACTTTAACCATATTATCTTTTACTCAATTTTTTTTCAATTTTTCTGAATTTTAAAACTCATTAAAATACTTCATGATCTTAAAATAATAAATAAATAAAATGAGACCAAAATAAAGCCCATTTCGGGTGATATCTGTTTGCAGTATTCTAAAATTAGAATACAAAAATAATCTTATTAGAAATAACTAAAACAATATGTTTGTATAATTTAGTAAAGAATAAAATATTTTATTTTTACGACAAATTACAAGAGGCATTGAAAAATTAGGTTTACTTTTTTTTCTTCTTTCTTTCAAAATTTATATTATTTAACTACATTTTTTTAAAAACGAACGATACAAAAAACTACATTCCAGTATAGTTTTGACATTAAGATATCAACATTTTCTCCTTCCCAAGACACCCGTCGAGCAAGCTAATAACATCGCAACGCCCATCAGCGGTGCGATGACAGAAACGATCTCATTTAAGATAAGAATAAAACATTTCTACAACGAAAAGGTAAAAAAGAATAAGATTAGATTACAAAGATGACAAGAAAAGATAGCTTACAATTTGGATTATCTTAAACGTGATTTAGCACATTAGATAATATCGATAACCTTTAACTTCACCCCATAACTATTTTAACAACAATTTTGAATCATACAAAAATGAATTCAGAAAAACAAGCAGAACGGAATTAATTTGTGGACTGAGTTAAAATTTATACTGCGATTGCTTTCTTATGAGAGGAATTAATTTTATTATTCATGTACAATGCGGTAAAAAAAATAATAATAAATAAAGTAAATAAAAAATTATAATAAATAAATAATAAATGGACCACCCTGAATTATTTTTGATCTAATGATCGGATCTTCACTTTCTAAGACTCGATTTCAATGGTTCAAAATTGTGACTTCAAATATCCTAATTAATTAGTTTAGACAACATTTTAAGTTACGAAATCAGACGCAAAAACACACTCTCCCTGAATAAACAGTCGTTTTTTTAGAGGATTCGAATTTCTGACCCCCAGCCGCGATCTTGGACATATGGCCCAAATGTTTGGTCAGGAGAGCGATCTGAAGTTTGGAACCCTTAATCTTAATTTATTTTCACCATGTCTCAAGAACTTTTGAAGCACATTGAAAAGTTTTTTGCACAAAATTATACATCTCCTTTATCCAAAGATGATTGAATGCAAAAATAATTTGTAGTAAATATTTATTATTTTTATTAATTTAACTAATAGTCAAGAAAGTCTGAATTGCAAGTTATACAAATTTGTAAATTAATTTAATGAATACAATTTTAAATGGCAGAATGCAAAATTATTGCAAAAAACTGTCGAATAGTTCCTGAAGAATTGAATTTTAAAAATGCCACTTTTTTGAAACTTTTAATTTTATCTCAACTTAGATTGTTTTTTATATATGCTTAATGTTGCACTTAAAAATAGAAAGAAAATTCTCTAGATATTTATAAATTTTTTCATTGGGTCTTTTAATATCAAAAATTAATAATAATAAAGCTTAATATCCAAGCAAATTTGAAAATTGTAATCAAGTGTTTTCATGGAATTTCTCTCAAAATTGCCCCTTTCAAAAGGAGTTAAAATTGTAAAAAAATATAAATTTAATTAAAACATTTAATTAAACTTTTGAATTAAAAAATCTTTAAATTTAACTTAAATTTAATATGTAATGTCAGGAAAATTCCCTAATGCATGACAGGAAAATCTCTCTCTAATTTAAAATGTATATATAGTGCTCTGTTAATTAAATTATATATTAAAACTGAACATCGAACTACTATGTCTTAAAGTTGAATATCATTGATTAAAAAATTAATGAGATTTCATAAAAAATGCCTTTTTCAAAGATATCAATGTATTTTACATTCAAAATTAAAATGAAAAAATTATAATAAGAGTTAATAACCTATAAAATATTAACTTTTGCAATTTTTGCTTCAATTTTAAGCATACTGCATACAAATTTACTAAGAAATATTTGTTAATATATTTCACTAACTTTGTTTTAATAATAGGCTGTTTAGTATAGTTAACAGAGTTTAGTGCATTAACTTAGTTTTTAAATTTATTTTATATAAAAATAATATTTTAAACCAAACAAGTTTCAGATGCAATGTTAAACATAAATATATCATGTTTTACTTTAATACGATTTCTAAATAATTCATTTAAAAATTTGATTATTTAACTAAATGCTTGATTTGAAATTTAAAAAAAATGTGGTTTAGAAATGTGTACAGAATGAATTATCAATTTAAATTTTAAAATTGAATTCCTTTCATTCTTTATAGTTTTACACCAAAAAGAAAAACAAGAAATAAAAGTTAATAGCTCAGAAAAACGATTTGACCTTCCATTACAAACTTACTAAGGAACACTTGATAATTTTTTTTAAACTTTGTTTTAATAATCTATTGTTCCGTGGATTTATCTACATAGTTTTCATTTTATATAATTAGTAATGTTTGAAAACAAGTTTTAAAGGCAAAATATTAAAATTTAAATACTTCATGTTAATCCTTAATGCTGCTTTAACAAAATTTTCAAATAATTTGTTTAAAAATTTATAATTTGACAACTATGCTTTATTTAGAAAATAAAATATTGTTTAGATATTTTTCTGGAATAAATTATCAATTTACCCTGTAAAATCGAATTTGTTAAATTCTTTGTGGTTCAGTTTTCTTAAAGAATATGTGAAAAAAGTCACTATACGACCAAAAAAGAAAGCAAAGGAATCTGAAAGTAAGAAGATTTATAAATCCATTGATTCTAGAAAGCCAGACTGAGTCAAGGCATTCTATAGATTTCACGAATTTCCATATCGTGGAGTCCATGTCTTTTTAGAACGTTGGTAACATTCGGCATCCCAGTTTCTGTCCTTTATCGGCAAAACGCAAGAAATAAATCTCTCTGCGGCCCTCTCGAACAGTTTTATTCATTTCTTTATTCACTTTTTTGCCTTTTTGAGAAAGATACTTTTATTGATTTTCTTCCAAAGATAAAGATTTGACAGCCACTTTTTGGACGCCAATATGGCTTTTTCCAGACCAGTTTCGATTTTTTGTGAAATGTATGTGAGGCGATTGGTGCTAAAAGAGTTAAAGTAACTTAAGGTGGATTATGAAATTCTCCAAATGGTGGTTTAGAACTTTTAGAATCAAATTTATTTCTCTTCCACTAAAGTTCTTTCTTTTCCTGAATCAAAGAGATGCCAAAGATTCCTGTTTTTTTTCTGTCCTTATTTTTTTATCATTTTTTGTTATCGAAATTTATTAATATAATTTTTTTTATATTCTCCATTGAAAAACTTTGATGTAAGGATTTTAACTATTGAATAAAAGTATTTTAAAGTATGATCTTATGCTTAGTATTCTCAATACAGAATAGTCTTTATTTTTACTTTTTTATATATTTTTATCTGGTGAATAGTTTAGCTAATCAATTTCTTAAAAAGAAAATTTTGCAACGAATGAAAAATATAGAATGAATTAAACCGGTTATCCACAAATTTTTTTTAAAAGTCTTCAGTGAAAGTGGGTTCTTACATTCATTGTAGTTTCTCACCTCTTAAAATCAAGTTGGATACAAAATCAATTTAAAATCAAGTTTATTTTAATTAAACGAATTCTTAACGAAAATTTTATTACCGAAAATGTTGCAAAATATTAAATAACGAATAATCACGTCCTTGTACTGTTGTCACATAATTGTGAAAACGCTGTGCGCTTTCTTTTTTCATTAAATAAGCTTAAATAATAAAATTAAATCATTTCCGCAACAGTCCGATTGTGGGTCAAGGTTCTCCTGAAAGTTAAGGTTCCACAATTTCAAGATTAGCAACATGATTGAGGCAATGTTGTGAGCATTGCGCACGGGTTGTCTTTACATTCCAAACAGGCATTAAATAATGATGAGATTAAATTAATTAAGATAAATAAATAAATTATAGACTTTTATTTGTTATTAACAGATTTATTAACAAATATTTTAAAAATACAAATGAATAATGTGGCAATAAAATTACAAAAAGAAAACAAAAATTTTTTGAGTGATCCAGTTAAAGAATTCAGTTAGTGAGAATTTTTTTTAGTAAATTTTATTAATGTTCAAATTAACTTTAAAAAAGCGACAGAAAAAATTTAATTTACTTACATTTAAGAAGCAAAAAATGTTTTAAAATAAAATAATAAAAAAATATATAAAAAATATCAGTTATTTAAAAATTATATTACAAATATTTTTTTTATATATATATGAAAATATTAAGTATTTGATTCATCTAATGATTTTCGATTATTTTTTCTTAAGTTATTGCTCTATTAAACCATTTTAAATCTATTCACCTGCTTGAATTAAATTGTTTTATTTATCTTTCATTCTATTTTCTAATAAATTATAATATTTTCTTCTATAGTCATTTTTCTATTAAAACATTTTTAATACTTATTTATTCTATTTCTCCATCCTCCATTCTAAATCCCTATTAGATTTCTCTTTACTTATTTTTAATTCTATGTTCCAAAAATGTATATTACAGGATTTCAATTTTTTTTTAATTTTTTCGAATGTTTGAGGTGTATATTATTTCAAGAAGTGCATTTTTAGAACACTTACAACCTATTTGTAACCAATATTCGTTCCTAGTCTCTAAAATAATGTAATGAAAAAAAATTAGCTCGATAGGCTATTATATTAGCAAGAAAATAATTTTGCACATTTTTTGATATCAGAAAAAGAAGCATGAAAGTAGTAATAAAATTAACTTTGAGGTCATTCACTTTATTCTTTTTCTCAAAATACCGATAGAATTATCGCAGCTGCTCTTGAAATCTTTATATTTCACAACATGGCATTAAAATATCCGCACCCTACTTCATCAAGCACAAGTTCTCATAAGAAATAACATAAATCAGAATTTCAAACAATGTATTGTTCAGTATAGACTTGCTTAAGACTTCACAGCATCGATTCCTGTGAACTCACATTTCATGGTGATTGGTGGATTTCATCGGTTCGTTAAGCAGGACCAACAATTGAGCCCACCCCCTACCGTGATCTCAACGGCACGAGACAGGAAAGCGGTAAGCAAACGATTGAAAGAGATCATAATTTGACCAGCGGGATGCCAAGGCAGGTGGTTACGGTTAAAGATAAAAAATAAAATGAAAGAACCACTGGTGTTGACAAAGCGGTCTATTCATTTAGACGGGGAACATACAAAAAATGAAACAATATTTCATGTTGTAGAAAACTTAATAAAGAACATTGTTTGATAACAAACAAGTTCAATTGCTTCATTACTAAATTTGATCAATTCTGTAAAGAGAAGTTGGATGTTTTTCGTTAGAACAGCCTTTGTGCGATTAATTGAAAGCCACTTTAAATTGTTTACAGCAAAAGTAATACAGATTAGCCTAAAGCTATCTAATTAGCTTTTATTTTCTGAGCATTTGAAATATAGTATTTATAACATCGAGTCGAAAATTAGAATTTGAAGAATGTTTTGAGAAATAGTCTCATGCAAATAAGAATTGATTGCAATATAAACAATGAAAGAAAATTCACAATTTCTATTTTTTTGTAATTAGGCATTAAAATATAGATATGTTGTAATCTAGATATTTATGCAGTTGCCATTTTAAATTTGCAAATTTCATGACAAAAATTATGATTGATATAAATGTAAACCTGTGTAACAAGTTCAATATTTTGGGTCAACTGTGCTATCGGTTAAAATAACTTTGATGTTTATCGAAAATCAAAATTTCGCAACACAGAAATGTGCCCATAACATTTTGACAAACCAGTCGGATTTTGGTTGAGTACAATAGAGTCCTTCTAGTCATAATGCTTTGTTGGAGTTAACCAGATTTAACGCAACGTACGTAAGCCACAGATTTTAGAAATTACAATCACATATTGTATATTTTTCTTCTGGTAAACGTAAAAACTTTGACGTCCACGCTTTTAAATATTTATTTTGCTAATAATGCATTCAAATACATATTTTAAGATAATCATTTATATTCTGTTGATACTTAGAATTATTTTTGAACAATTTTAAATTGGTAATTTACGAGATTCAGGAAAAAAATGAGCTCCAAAAGTGAAAATAAATTGTTACATATTCTTCCTTAACTATTTAAAGGAAAGAAAATAAATCCCTTAATTCAAATGAGAAACATGATTGTTTTTAGAGACATATTATCAGTCACGATTTAACTATAATGTTTACAATAATATTTCTTGTAGGTATTTTTTTATTAAAATAAATTATTTTATAAGATATAGAGAAACTGATATAGATTGTTTTCTGAATGTATTTTTAATTCCTTGATAATGAAAGAAAAGCAATTATTTTTTGCTTACTTAAAATAATTTTTTATTAAAAAATTTTATTATATATTAGTATAGTAGGAATGTTTCATTTAAGACTGTATTAATGGAACAAGAATTAATTTACACAATCATATGCTTTCACAGACGTGAAAACTTGAGTTTTTAAACAGTAACTGTTTTTTAATTGTTATTTTAATAAAAAATATTATGCGAATAAAAATGTAAGTTATTTTTATGCTTTGGAAGGCTTTATTGTTATTTATTCGTGTATTTTTTAAAATATAAAGAAATAGTTTCCAACTGTTATATGTTCGTTTTACTAGTTAAACTAATTCTGATTTACGATATTTAGTTTTTAGTTTAGTCAAAATCCAGTAATTCAAATATATTAAAATTCGTTTTTAAAAACAAAAACGTGTATGAATCTTCTTTTTCAAAATGAAAATCTTTTCAATAAAAGTGAATCAAGTACATTTGAACTTGTTTCAAAACTCAAATCCTAGAAATGGTGCTTGATAATTCAAGATTTGAAAGCTTAATGAAATAATTCTGAATTAGCATATTTAGTTTCAATGCTGGCCCGAAATTCATGTATTTACCCTATACTAAATCATACATTTCAAATAAAAAAAAATAAAAAAAGAATACATGCTTTTAAAAATAAATTTTTTTTATGAAAAAGAAATAATTCTTTTAAAAATTATTTCCTAGAAATGATGTTTGATAATTTTACATTTGATTGTTCGCTAGCTAAGCTAATTCAGATTTGATATACTAAGCGTTATAACTATCCGAAAATTTGTTTTTGTCATTTAAATTAAGGTATATTTTACAAGTAACACATACACACAAAAAATGACCAGTTTTTTAAACTGCACATTTTTATCGAGAAAGTGAATCAAGTACATTTGAACTTGTTTCAAAAATCAAATCCTAGAAATGGTGCTTGATAATTCAAGATTTGAAAGTTTACTGAAATAATTCTGAATTAGCATATTTAGTATCAATGTTGCTCAGAAATTCATGTCTTTACCATATACTAAATCATATATTTCAAATATCGAATAAAAAAATACATGCTTTTAAAAATAAAAAATTTTTATGGAAGAGAAAGAATTATTTTAAAAATTATTTCCTAGAAATGATGCTCGATTATTTAACATTTGATTGCTCGCTAGCTAAACTAATTCAGATTTGACATACTTAGTGTTATAACTATCCGAAAATTTGTTTTTGTCATTTAAATTGCAGTATATTTTCCAAGTAAAACATACACATAAAAAATGACCAGCTTTTTAAACTGCACATTTTTATCGGGAAAGTGAATTAAGTACTTTTGAACTTGTCTTAAAACTTTCTTCTTAAAAATGGCGCTCGATAATTCCACTTTTAAAGCCTTACTGGTTAAACTAATTCTATTCCTGTCTTTCATTCAATGTCAAAGGAATTTGATCGTTTCAAATTTCTAAAACCCTTGACCTATTCCGTAATTTGACATGTGGAACCCCGATGTTTTAATAATCGATAGCAAATTACGATGTCATTGCTATCTGTCATGATTGTTGTGATGTCGAAATTAAGTGAGCTTCTTACGGCAAAATTTCTCAGTGGGAATCGAACTGTAATTCTATTTTTATCTTCAATTTGATTTATTTTTATTTTTTAAACTGTTCTGGGAGTTTTTTTTTCTTCCTTTAATCTTTCAGAGAAAAACAATTTCTTTTCTAATAGAATGAGTATTTTCAGTCATATATTTGCTTTTGAATCCTTGATTTAATCAGCTTTGAAAGGAAAAGAAAAGCTTTAAAAACAAAGACGACATTTTGCAGAAGATTTAATGGTTTGAAAGTATTATTTAAATAAAATGAGTTGTCTTTGTGCTGCGTATAAATAAGGTAAAAACAAACATAATTCATCGCAAATGTTTTTCTTAATGTTAGTTTCATGTTAGTATTTTATTTGTGCCTTTCAAGTCTTTGTTTTTACTTTGTTTCCAAATAAAATGTCAGAAATTTCGGAGTATTAAACCAAAATATGTTTTAAGTTTACTGTAACTTGAAGTATGTTTTAATTTGAGTTAGATTATCGTACTGCTGAAGTACTTAATTTAAAACTTATACCTGGTAGGACGTTCAGAGGTCATTTTATGATCCCACATGCATTCTGCAAGTTCAGACTCCTGGTAAAATATTTCTACATCGATTTTTTTTTATAGTGTAGTGAGTTTTCCATCCTTATCTGCCTTGTGTGAATAATTAGAAATAATTCTCAGCATTTTTTTCTTCCCCAAAAGATATTTAATCAGTTTCCAGGGCCATAGAATAAAGTCATGTGTCTTCCCCTTTGTTCTAAAACCGCATTTCTCATTGATAAGTACAGAGCACTAATTTTTATTGCCAGTATAAATGATTTCTACTTGTTTATAATGTTCCGGAAAGCTTTGCCGCAATAAATACAATAAATGCTTGCTCTCTAGAAAAAATTCACCTAGTATAGTAACTGATGGCGTTAATTAACAGTGTATAAAATTAAAGACACTGCTAATATGCTTAAAATGGTTTTGTCTGCAATCTCCAAAATTGAAATAAAAAGCTACTTCAAAGAAAATTTTGCCCAAGGAATCAAGAACTATTGAAACAAGCAATTTGCGCGCATTTTATTTATGTATTTTATTTATTTTTTTGCAGGGAAAATATAATTTCTATGCGTAGTAATGTATACAATTTTGTCTCCAAGAAATTAAAATATAAACAAGCATTAATTCATACATTCATATTTGCAGTTCCACAATCATATTGAGCATAATATAATGAATTGCATACTAGTTATCAGATAAATAAATGTTCATATGTTTTGTTAAATTTTATAGCAAAAACAATGGTAAAAATTCTCAAATTTTTAAACATTAAATATTTATTGTCTAAGACTCAAATGTCTTATATTTTAAATGGAAACAATAAGGCTTTATAACCGAGCATGAATGAATTTAGTAGTGCATTTCATGACCCCCGCGTGTCTTAACTTTCACTCAGGAGACTCGTCTTTTTTCTGGTTAATTATGGTTGCCACAAATTTAAACCTTACTGATGGTCCAAAAGTGTAGGCACATTTTTAATATTTTCGGATTAATTTATGATTAATAATTCGCTAATCAAAGGGATCTTAGAGATAAAAAGAAGATTTGAATGCAAACTAAGCTGCCATTCTTTAGTAGTTGAATTGGTTCTTATATGTAAGCAAAATTAGCTGTGATTTCTTGCAAATGAACGTATGGAATATTTTTCTTCACTCTCTTGAACTCTAAGGAAAATATAATGAGAAAAATTGAACTTTTTTAATATGTACTGTAATGCGGATGTAAATTATTGACACAGGGAAAAGACGACTAAAAAAAGTATGCAATAAGTTTTTTCAATAATAAGAAGAAAAAAAAATGGAAATATAGCAATTGTATTTTTGGTTGTGGAAAACATTTGCGCTGAGTAAGCAGAATTGGTGATGGTTGATTAGGACAATCATGACCTATTTGAGACTGCAGTGTCAAAGAAGATTATGATTTTGTGTTTAGTTTATTTTATCGAAATGCAAAGTGATAGAAAGTAATATAAAATAGTGATTCTGATAATTTCAATTATGACCGATGGTACTGTGAATTAATTACAAGAGGACCCACAATACTCCTTAAGCAATTATTTTTTGAAACGAGTTATTATTGCTTGGGATGCTTTTGTTTGGGTTGCATTATTATTGTTATTGGGACACTTTTTAATTTGGAGTTTAGTTTAGCTATACTTCCATGACAATGATTATTTTTACAGGCGTATTTTAATTAATTTTAAGAAAGCCTAGAAAACTCTTAATTCTTATTTAAGATATTTTGCTTAAAACTCACTGATATTTAAATGCGACTACGCATCAATGCACAAAATTGCAGCACAAACTAAGATATAAATAGTTTAACTCACAAAAGGATCCACCTTAATTGCAAACTAGGAACAAACGTATAAAAAATTTAAAATTTTGAAAATAAAAATTTATAATGAGAGAAAAATTAAACTGAAAAAATATTAAAAAAATAAAAAATTGCCCTCCTCAAGCTATTATCTTCCACTTGGGAAAAAAAAAATCAATGGGTCATTCGCAATTTTTGGGTATTCTTGTAAGCCCAAACAGCCTATTGAAGAAGAAGAAGTGCGACATTTTTAAACTGAATGCTAATGAAGAAAAATAATTATCTTATCATATAAATGTTATAATATTCATCAATATAGGAAAAAAAATATAAATATTGTGTAATGTTTATATATTATACAAATCATTTTGAATTTTTTTCATGGCAACTATTCTTAATATTTAGGTATAATAAGAAAAAAATTCTAATTGATTTTTTGAAATCATTACTTTCGTTATCAATTAATAATTATTTAATCATTTATTAATTGTCTTCGTGGGAAATATTTCGCGGATTTGCTAAAAATGAAGTGAGTAATCGTCTCAGGCATTTATCAAAATTGATAGTATGTCAGTTAAACGTGATCATTAATTTATTAATTATGGGTATTATAAAAGCTCTCACCTCTCACCTTCTCAAGCATATTTCAGTAGGGAGTAGAAATAAATTTAATGACTCAAATTACATGCTCATTCGAAACTGTTGGAAGATAATTTTCCACTTTAAAGAAAATTATAGGCTTTAATTGCGTAACCTCATTATTTTGTAAGTGTCTAGGAAATTAAGAAAAAAGTAGCTATCTTAATGATCATAATGTTAATAAAAGTTTATTTTTTTAATAAAAATGTCAGTAATATATATATATATATATATATATATATATATATATATATATATATGTGTGTGTGTGTGTGTGTGTGTGTGTGTGTATACACATATATATAGATAGATAGATATCCACTCGTTATTTCTTTTTATAAAATAAATCGTCAGCAGCAAAAATATGATTGTAAAAGACAGTAATTTTCCAGAGAAATTTATTATATGGCTTAGAGTTCTGTATAGCATAGTAAATAAAAACATGCGTTAGACTAATGAGTAACATTCACATTTATGTCTTTGGCATATACGGATAAATTAATTCAAGTAAAATTACCCCCCCCCCTCTGGTAAAAAAGAAAGAAACACATAATTCTGATTGAGCCGAAATATACAAGAGTAAAACCATTAATTTGGTATTCTTCTGTTCATATGGTAACGGTTTACCAGAAATTCTGGTTTCCAACACTAGAACAACCGGATTTCTTACTTCCCAAAACCGCCATTTGGGGTCGGTGTGAAATTGAAGTAGATGTTACTCCAAAGTAAATGATTTTCATATTGACGAGTATCGTTAAAAGTACGATACATAAAAGGTTTCGGAGATTAATATATTTTTTTATTGTTTATTGACTTACTGACAATATCTCAATACACAATGATATTGTATAATATAGTACTCTTTGTCGGTATCACACAAAAATGAGAGGAAAAAGATACGAATATAAGCAATACGCATTAGCCCACGCGTGTTTTAAAACTTGGAAATTCTGTAATCAGTTAGACATTAACAAGCTTGTAGAGTATATCAGCATGGCAAAAAAGCAGCAAGAAAACATCTACCTGGTTTCTAGTTCTGGCTCTTTCATATTTATCAAAAATTTTGCTACGTCCCTTGCAAAGTTAAAATGTATGTATCTTTTATTTTAGAGACTGAATTTTCTTAAGTAGGTGCTATATGATGTGCAAAACAATGTTTCGAAAATTCTTCAATAAGCACAAGAATGAACTCACAAATACGTAATTAATAGTAACAAAAGATTCCTTTAAAACTGCCCAAACTTTTCGGACAGCAATGTAATAAACGTTGCAAAAGAAGTCCATTCTACCTGCAAGTTTCACATCATGTAAAATAATTAAAATAACGTTTGTGTGAAATTGTTATCGCTGATGTGCTAACATTTGGTCCTGTTGTATTTAAAGTAATTTAAGTAATTTGGTTTCACTTTCAGAATTACGGTTTTCTTAACCAGGAAGGTCCTTACTAAGCAGTGCAGTAATTTTACTGGATTTTTTTTTCTCCATGCATGATTAAATAAGTCATATACCCTAATGAAAACTATTTAAATGATGCTCAGCTGCGTGAATAAGACGAGTAATGATCTGAATTTTAATTAATTCAACTCGTAATAAAATAATAATTAGATGTTTTTTAATTTATTTTGAAATGCAATGTTATATAATTATGCAATATATAGTACAATACTACTTACAATTCATATCAACCGTGACAGTGGCTGAAGTTGGCACGGAGACGTTGTTATTGGAAGCCTGACAAGATAAGACTGCCATTAAATCATGTCTTTGTAGAGAAGATATCAACAATTCATTTCTTACAACGCTATCTGTCATTATATCATAACTATCATCCAGAAGAACAGATTCTCTCCACCATGTAACCGAAGGAACTGGCTGACCTGTAAGGTAAATGTTATTTATTAATTTGGAAGTGGTACACAATGAAACAAAATGGCTGACCTTCAAAACAAAATGAAACTTTATACATGAATATAACAATGCAATCAAAGCACTTTCTGAATATTTTTTTTTAAATATATTTTTTTCTTATCTCTAAAAGAACGTTGGAGTAAGCAATTTAAACAGTACACTTGAAGCTTAAATTGAAAATGGTGAAATAGAGGAAAACAAAAACTTTTTGAACACTTTAAAAAATTTAGGCTCAGATAACGGTAAAATTTTCGGGCATTCAGGGTAAAGGTACATTTTACCATAAAATCAATTTTAACCGTAAACTGTTTGGGAACTAAAAATCTGACGGATGCTGCACCTGTATTATTATTATTGTGTTATTATGACGTTTTTCTTATACCGTGATTTGATCCGAAATTCTTCTGAGTGATTGGCAGGCATCCATATGGGGGGGGGGGGGCGTTAGCAAAGCAACAAAACGTAGCGAAGCAATTAAGCGCAATTAAAATGGTGTTTTAGCATAACAACGTACACAACACATTCTTCAATTTAATCTCTCGCAGAGAAAAAAAAAAGCAAAATTACAGTACTGCATTGCAGTGGCATTTCTTGTAAAAAAATTAACAACTCAATTCTGATATTAGAAACCAAAATATATAATATTAAAACCATTCATTTGGTAATTTTCCCTTTCATATCGTAATGGTAGTAAATTCTAGTTTTTAAAATTATAGTTCTTATTAAGATCACAATTACTAAAAACTACAAACTAAAAAAATTTTAACCGAATAATGGATTTAAGTCATGCTTACAGGTTGAGGAATTTTTACTTTATTTATCACATTTTATGACAGATTAAAAAACTATATTTTATAGTTTATTTTAATAAAATCATTACCAAAGTGCATTGGTAAAAATCTATTGATATTTTTAGTGCTCCCATAGTTCCAGAAACACGGTGAATTTTACCAAGACCATACCTCTTTTCTCAGAGCAATTTAGTTGTAAATTGAAATAAATTTTAAATTGTTAACATATACATGAGTCATTTCAATAAGAGTTATGCTTCTTTTTTTTATTCATATTAGTTTCAATTTATGCATTTAGTACAATGTTCTTCAAAAGTACGTGCTGTAAAATTATGATTTAATATATATATATATATATATATATATATATATATATATATATATATATATATATATATATATATATATATATATATATATATATATATATATATATATATATATATATATATATATATATATATATATATATATATATATATATATATATATATATATATGTAAATGTTTGAAACCCCTACTGTGGTTTATCGCAGTATTTACCTCATAAATTTTCTAAAATGGTTACAGATTTTAGTTCTCAAAGAAAAATGCTTATAATAATTATTGCATTATAATAAGATTTTATTCATCAAAATTTAAATCCAAACTGAATTTAATTTATTCTTTGAAAGGAAAAAAAACTGTCCTAAGTTTAAACAAGTATTAAAATTTCCATCTTTCATCAATATATTTATTTTCATTTTGATAATTCAACTGCCAAATATCAAAATAAATCAAATTCATGTTTCATTTCTTAAACTGAAATATAAGCGAAAAAAATCCCAATATGTTCTCATTACTTTATTAAAACTTTATTTTTCAATATTGTGTATATTATATTACAAAAAAGCTTTTACCAAATCTGTAAGTTACTATTTCGTAAGTTCTCTATATCTAACACATTGTTTTACTATCTTTTCCTTTATTCACTTTTATTAATTTATTTATTTTCAAATAATGCTATGTTTATGACTGTACTACTGCCAATTGTAAGATGGCTCGATTTTTGAAAAATAAATAATTCCGTGTGTTAATAAATAATAATTCCGCATTTCATTAAAATGTTATAAAAGCTGAAGTTTTGTAATGTATCAATGAATATACAGAATAAATACAATAAAATCCATAAAAATTAATTAAGCATTTATAAGTTTCAATTCATTGTTTATGTATGATATACGATAAAATTATCCAGGAATAAACTTTCAAAGAAAGAAAATTTCATCCTACAATTCATAACAGCAATTTCCGTTATTAAGTTGGGGAGAATATATTAGATAATAAGGCTTTTAACTGCGGCTAAAATAATCAATTATTGTGAAAGTTCGGCTGTCGAATTCATTAGCCAAAATAGTAGGTATGCAGATATGCCTTTGACATTTAATGTGTTTGGCATAAAGGCGAGATGAAAATTCCATTCTTTGACGTAATGGTTCGATTTCCAGGCATGGACAAACATGTTGAGGTGCTCAAAGCTGCCTAAATAGAGAATTTAAATTATCAGTCAGAGCATTTATTCCGATTTTATGGCACATTCTGATTGAAGAGAAGAAAAGAGCCATTCATTCACTTAAAATAAGCGAGTAATAATATTTAAGAGGAAAAATCATTTTTAGAGATTGGGGAGTGATTTTTAGGAATTTAGAGTACTCGACGGGTAAGCGTTTTTGCTGATTTATGCTGACAATATGCTAAAATATTTTCAAAACAAAAAAAAACAAAAAAAACTTATCCCCTAAAAGAAATTTATTTCTATTCCAAAATGTCTATTACTGAGACAGGAGAATAGTTTTGATCACTCAAACCTTGCACGGAGAAAAAAAATATGGTCGAGCATGGTAAAATTTACTGTGTTTTTTGCTCCATAGGAACATCAAAAGCTCATTCAATTTACCGAAGCACTTTGGTAATGATTTTGGTAAAAATAATAACAAAATATAGTTTTATAGTATGCTCTAAAAGTTTTCCTATGTTGTTAAAATTTGGTAATGTTTTCATTATACTTTTGAGTAGGGCATAAAAACGATTTTCTGTTATAATTTCCACTATAAAAACCATTCGCTTAAATTTAGTTTTAAGTTTTGTACTGTTTATTAAAAGTGGGATAATAACAACTACAAATTTGATAACCAGTACACCGTTATCATATGAACAGAAAAATGTCCAAATGAGTAGTTTAAATACCATAGTTTTTTGTTGTTATTATCGGAATTACGATTTTTTTTCAACCAGTAAAGTCACTTCCATACAATTCGGTAATCATGCCAGGATTTCTTTTTTGTATGACACTCTATAGTGTCTTAGGAATTTGAGACAATTTCGGTTGGAAAATTATGTTTTATCAGATGTCAAAAAATATTTTTAATTATTTTTTTAATAAAATCTTTTTTAATTAATAATGCTTAATTATTTTTTTAAAATTATTATTCAGAAAATCTTTAAGTTTTCGTATGACATAAAGTGCTTTCTTTGCTCTGGATACCTCATGTTTTTATTTTTGAAGTACTGATATTTTATTAAATTTTTTTTCCTTGAAGTTTTAATATTTTACAGGTATAATTCTTTTCGTAGAAAGTACATATAAGTTATTATGATAATACCATATAAATATTATGCAGATTTCGGCAGAACATAACAAAATTTTGCCTCAAAAATATAATAAAGTGTAATGTTGAACACATTTCATTTCAGGTTGCAACACAATATTATTATGTGCAATTTAACATACCTCCACTTGCTCCAATTTTTTACATTTTTGCAAAATAATGGATCCCTACTAAGCAATAATTTTTAGCTGTAGAGATTATTACAACTCTTATTATACATTTTTGTTCATAGTATAATTTTTTTTTGTTTTCTTTCATACTATTGATAATATTAGTATTTTAAAGTCTTAAATACAAAAAGGGGTTAAAGAAAACTAATATTTTTCAAACATTGGAATATATAAAAATTGATGTAAAGAGACATTGTTTATCCATATAATTGTCTGTTCTTTCCTTTTTTTTATGTTTTTTATCTAGCACATATTTTTAAAAAAAATGTACGTTCAGTCAAGGGAATTGGAAAATGCATATAAATAAGAAATATTTCAAGTGAACAAGTAAATAATATTAATAAATTTAATCAGCAAATAACTGCAGATTCTGGGTAAGTAAGTAATTAAATTAAAACGAAACTTTAGTCCTGGAAGTATTAGGAACATTTTCAACTAAGAAATGTTTTAAATATCCCAATTTATAATTATGTGACAATGGGTACAAATAGCGATATTTTAAAACGTAGAATTAAGTTCATTTATTTCTGAAAGTGACAGCAACGGTTGGTAAACCCTTCAGGTACTAATAACGAAACAGTTCAATTTCGACTTTAAAATTCTGGAATAGTGAAAAGAATGCGAAACCAAGAGTCTCGTTAAAGTATTGTGATTACTTCTCAAATTCCTTACATATCCAATTCCGTTGCTGCAAGGGACATTTTCTCGAAGAAAATGGGATAATATTTGGTAGCAATTAAAAATGATATTTTCAATTAAGTTTAAAGCGATACTGCAGGGTATTGATGGGATCTTTTCGGTGTTTATTTACTAAACTCCGAAGAAAGGTGAGATCAATACGATTGGTTAATTGAAAACTGTGTTTAAACATTTTGTAAATGATTAATATGGAAATAATTATGAAAATTTGAAATATAATTGAGGATACTTATAGAAATTGCATTCATTATTCACAGAATTTAACATTAATTATTAGTAATTATAGGAATAATGACTTGTAATCTGTTCAACAATTTAAAGTGATTACAAGAATAATGTCATTTCCACCTAATAATGTTAAAAAAATTTTATAGGTAATATCAAAATTAATTTAACATTGGATTTTAAGAATGTATCTTTTATATATAAAATAGAATGAAGCAAAGTAAATCTAAGTATTTATTATAATTTAAATTATTCACCTTGTTTGTTTAAAGTTTGAAATGATTTATTTAGAAAGGGATTTAATGTTAAGACTCGAATAGAAAATGCTTAAAAGTCAATTTAATAAACGTATGAAGATTCGTAAAGGGGCAACAGGTCCTGGGTTCGATCCTCGGGTCGGGCAAGTCAGACTCAAACTTTTACCCCCTCAGTGGGTCTATAAATGAGTACCTAGCATGCTTAGAAACTAAACACTGAGGGTTCCGCGTTCGGTAGACCACCTAACTGGACCTAACTGGAACCGTTTCCTTTATTTGTTTTTCTTTTTTTGACAACTTCTTGGTTTTAAATTTGTTTTGTTCTCATCATTCACATCTGGCGAGCTTTGAGAATATGCGCCTAGTTCTGAACGCTCAAAGCATGTCGTGATTTTTCGTATTAAAGCAATTGAAATCTTAAACTTAGGGATGTTATTGGTACCTGAATAAATCATTTACATTACAAATTATGAAAAGGGGAAAAAGACGACATGTTTTGAGCCTTAAAAATTGGCTCCCATTCTATCAGTACTCATCATGTGTGAATGAAAAAAAAAATAAGAAAAATTAAAAAAACTAATTTCTAAGATATTGAGAACGCGAAGTTGTCAGCAAATAAATAAATAAATAAATAAAAATAGAATGTAAAATAAAAGGAAAAAATAAAGCTAGAAAAACCACGGTAGCCGAGAGTAACCATGTTGCACAATTTCAAAAACTTAACTCCATTATGCTGCGGTTTAGTTTGAATAAAAATGTGCTTCAGTTTACCAATTAGGTTACGATAAATTTACCCAATTTTATGTTTCAAAATACCGATGGTATAACTCAACGCGAAGCCTGTTTCACTGAGATAGTATTGCTGTTATATAAAACCAACCATCTGCACGATCATCGATTTTCCCAGTGAAGTATATCTGTTCTTAATGATATTCCTACACCTAAAATTATAGGTTTGTAGGTTTACTGTTCTGTATCCGCCAGTAAAATGTTTATGTAAATACAAAAAGTAATTTTTGAAAGAAATTTCTACCGAACATAAATTTGAGCTTTTGGCTTGTTTAACATCCCCATAAACAATTCCTGAATTTTCAGTTCTGTTTTCTGCTGCCTTCTTTCATCATATTTCGAATATTTATTATAAAATGCGAATTAAGTTTCGAATGCCTTTTGAGGAATAATCTAACCGAGAGTAAATCTAACAGAATAATCTCTCTAAGTAAGTTTATTTTATGAATCATTGTTTCATTAAACTTAGTGTCACATGTGATAGTTTTTTTTTTGGAGAAATAATACGCGATAAATATATCGTCTTAATTGTACGCTTTCTATGTTTACAATCAAATTCACAGTACGATTTAAAATATTAATTGATTTCAGAAATTAAATAGACTATATAAAGTAAGATAGATTAATTAATTATGAAATTACTGGATTATGCGAATTTTTTTATATTTATTTTGAAAACCAGAATTCCTGTGAAACCGTTACAATATAAACGGAAAAATAAGCAAATGAATGATTTAAATATTATGTATTTTAGCTTTTATCACCGAAATCGTGTTTTTTTAATTTTATCTTTTTAAATCATAAATGCCATTATTACTGTGTATGGCAATTTTACCAGAATTTTTTATCTATGAAATAAATACATACACCTTTAATATTTTTTGAAATATTTAAAAACAAATTTTGATTAATAATTATCTAAACTTGAGTTTTTTTTTTAAAAAAAAAGGGAAAAAATAGCTAGTTGTAATATAAACAGAATAAAAACCAATCACAATTCTTTATAACAAAAATGTCGAGTCTACCACAACAGAATACAATTTACCTAAATGGATAAACAGTATTAATTAATTTTGTACTAGGAGTCTCAAAAATGGCTGACAAGTTATGGAAATTAAGTATTTAAAATTCAAATGAAAATTTTATTAAAATTAAGTGGAATTAAAAGAAAACCGAATGTCATTAAAATTACGGTTTAATAGCATGATAAAATTAGTATCAAATATCACCAACAGATGGCGCTCCCCAAATCCATACAAAAAAAAATTATAGGGCTCTTCAAGTGCAATCATGTCTACAAATTAACTATCATTTTTATTCAAACGGAAATTTAGCATTAAAGTAAAAATTTCACCAGTAGAATTATCACAACACAAGTTTTAAAAAATAATATGCAAATTACAGGAAGCCTACAGATAACGACAGTACGTGACAATGACGAGAGCGTAAGAAAGGTGTTTCCAAGGAATAATTGCAAATAATTACAATTGTTCATAAGAGTTCAGTAAGTCACTCAGTTCCATAACTGGATAGTTATGACACGAAGGACACATGTGGGTGACTTCTTATGTGATAGAATTATATACCTCCTGGAATGTTGACATACACATATTCAAGAATTCGAGGAACTTGGAATTGCCCAAATTGTCGTCTCTAGGCTTTGGAAACGATTCCAAGATGTTGGAAATATCAGTAGACGTTACTGTATAGGTCACATCCCAAGTTACAATGCCGAATGGTAACCGGTATTTGACAGTGTCTACTAAATGAAACAGATGGAGCATAGCAACCAAGCTGTCAAGTCAGCTATCTGTTTTAAGGTAACTGTTTTAAGACAAGCCGTGTACAGACGTTTAGGAAACAATGGTTTGCTGCTCGTGGTCTTGTCAAATTTGTTTCGCTTATGGAAGCTCACTTCCGTCTGCGATTAGCCTGGAGTAGACCACATGCAATGTGTATATTATCAAGTGGTCTTGTGGGATGTTTTCCGACTAGCACAGGTTTAGCTGGCAATCTGATTCACGTCGAATTTTCATATGAAGTATCCGTTACCACCAAGAAAACATCATTGAATTACACCATTTCTGTTGTTCATGATTGATCGCTCGTGATGGAATTATAATCGGCTTCGAAACAAATCAGCGTGTTCAAGTTGAAAACATGACACTCTAAATTTATCTTGACATTATTCTGAAGCTACATATACGCTTATTTAAAGGTTCCATGGGCATAGAATTTGAGTTTATGGATGACAACACTCATCTTCACCGAGCAAGCATTGTAAGCGAATGCATTCAATTTTAGGATATCACATGTACAGAATAGTCAGCATTCTCGCCAGAATGGAATTCGATAGAACTTGTGTGGTATATACTTGACCAACGAGTTGTAGCTCGTCAAACACCTTTTATGTGTGTACCGGAACTTCAGAGAGCATTCCTTGCTGAGTGAGAGTAGTTGACCAAATTATAATTTGATATGCAGGATGCCTATAGACGTAGTAAGGACTGTATTCCATTGCATGGAAAACATACAATGTAATAGCCATCATACAAACTATGTAATATGAAGTTTTCGAAAGAATAATTCTTTATTACTCTTCCAGGGAGCAAAGCTCGTTGCTTTTATGATTGGAATCACACATACACCATCTCTTCTGTACTTTATCTTTTATTTAAATTAAGGGTTTTAGGAATAAGTCACTTTTGTTTCGTTTCTGAAATTTTATTTTCCGGAGATTTTAATTGCCGGCAGATGGCATTATCCTTAATTACTATCATGACACTATTCTTAATGGTACAATACTCTTTACGGACATGATTGAAAGACATTTAATTGAGTGAAAAAATGTCAGGAGTTAGCAGCTTCATGTGCTTGTGAACTTCGAATTTTACTGAACCGAAAGAAAAATGAGCAAGTTTATCAAGCAAAACACAGGTAACCGCACACTTTTATTTTGCGAAATTTTTTCTTTAATTGGGTTTATAAATTATCAATCATTTTTAGGACATCCTGCGTCTGTTTATTTGACAGTCCTCAGAAAATGAGACTTGGTTATTTAAACAATATAAATTGTTAGGTTATCTGCATAAACATTTTATTTACTTACCGCCTTTTACTTCACACAAAAGAACCAATGGATCTCCTTCATTGTATGGACCTATTAGACTTTGCAAAACTTCTTTATTCCTATCTGTAATCATTGGTTTTCCAGGTGGTACTGTAAAATTTTTGCAAGTATTAGTGTTTCTTGGTCTGAAAATATAACTAACAATACATTACTTTAGCTTTTATACTCCTATAATACTCTAGTTAACTAAATCTCTATGTCAAAAATATCCCAAATAATTTTTCGTGTTCTAAGCCGTTACAATATCATCTGGAGTATTATGTTATCTGGAGAAAACTATTTTAATTTACTTACCGTGTTTATCAAAATATAATATGGTTAAATTTTCTTTATTTTTAATTCATTAAACTTTTGTATATTAAGGATTATAAGGAAAAGCATCAAATAACTATCATTTATATAAAGTAAAATAACTTTAATATATTGGGTTATTTTCTGTTGACCGTTCTTAAGAAAATTCAACTTATTTTTTTTATATAAAAAAGCGTCTGTCACCACAAAATTTAAAAAAAAAAAGAAGAAAAATATTTATAATGAAAAGTTGGGTTTACCCGCTACTAACGAAAAACTACCATTTCTTGTAATAATTTTATTAATATTGCATGTTTACTTCCTGCTTGTATAATACGAGTATTATGCTGTATTAAAATTCGATATTTAATTATATTTTACTCTTTTGTAAACTGTTATTTCTTATTACGACATTTTTCTCTAGATTTATAAAAAAAATATCGTTATTACCACAAGGACTCTATACATTAATCTTATTTAACCCTTTGATGCCGGCGAGACATTGATGTCTCATATATATTTTTTCTGACTCTCTAATTACATCTAAAAATATATTTTTGTATTTTTTAATTATAAAAACCATTATAACAGTTACTAGAAATTATCTAATGTATTATCGAAATTATATTTCTACTGAAATTAAAAAAAATTACATAAAAAAATAGTTTGAGTTTTTTTATGATTTATGTTTAACGATTTATCAGTAATTGATTTTATAAATAAAAGAAATTTCATTGATGAATAATTGATTCAATAAGATCTAAATAACAGCAAATAAGAGCAAATTTGAAATTGTTTTGAAATGAGCCGTGCTTAGAAGATTTTACCTTTAACCCAAAAGAAGACACTGGTGTATCATGTTGTATTTCTTAAACATAAATTATTAAAATGCTAAATATAATATTTTTTCACTTATATTGATGCAAATTAATACACAACAGTAAAAAATACATAAAAATATGTTTAATTAATTGTCAAAGGATTGAGAACAAAAATAAGAAATAGTTTGTTTACGCATACTATGTGACAACTACAAGGAGATAAAATAATGACAAAGTTAACTTACCCACTACTTTTAAATACACTGACATATATCTCGTTCTTGCTTTTTTGAAGTCTGCTCTACATTTATATTCGCCTTCATCTTCCATCATAGCTGGATCAAGTTTTAAATAGGCTGGTCGATCTGATATCGTTAGATGAGCTCTGGTATTTAAACTGTCTTTTGCTGCATGGCGTGCCTGATCTAAACTACCTTGCCTAGCATCCAGGCTATAAATTGGCGTTGTGGATTCATCTTTGTACCAAAGAACAAGGGCTATGGCATCTTCAGCATCTTCTTCTCCGGGTGGGGTTATGTTGCAAGGAAGGTGTACTGGTGATCCTGCAACACCAAGAACTATCGTTGGCGCCTCGGGTGTTTCTAAAAGTAAAGAAAGTCAGATTAGTTGGTGTAAATTTAAAAAATTGTGTTAAATTACTACTTGCTAGTAGCTTACGTTGCTTGAATTTTCATTCTAAACTTATAGTAAAATAACCGGTAGCAGTATCTGATAAACCATAAATTTTACGATAAGGAATATTTTAACCTTTGCGATTTTGAAACCATTTATAGCTAGTATAATTTTTAAACCATAAATACAAAACTATGTGTTTTTTAGCCATTTACAACTAGCATGGTTTCAAAATCTTAAAAAGGAAATTTAACTGGACATAGGAGCTAGGCACTTCGTTAGGCAATGGGCATTCGATAGTGCAGAACCCTTGAAACTCTTCATGTTTTGAAGGGAATTGAGGAAATATTATGGTGTCAACGCAGGGACTCGAGCTTAAGTTCTGTCGTTAATGAGACTGACAGATTAGGCCTCTTGATTGTAATGTATACGCTGTCACCAGAAACTAATTATCTTCATTATAGCTTTAGTTGTTCCGATAAAATTCTGATTGTTTAACCGGATTTGGTGAAGGCAGCTCATAAACTCACAGTTAGTTTAATTACCATCTTACACTCTATAACAAAAAAATCGACACACCAAGAAGGAGTAGTCCGATTGAAACGAAAATTGGTGGATAGGAAGACAATGTACAGAATAGTAAATGATTAAAATTTCAGAACAATTGAATATTTAATTGCAGAGTTACAGTAACAAGTTAAACCCGCCTCTAGCCTGGATACAAGCTGCTACATGGCGCGGCATGGACCGATAAAGCTCCCGGATGGTCTCTTGCGGTATTTCCTGCCAAATTCGATCAAATTGCTGAACGAGGTCATCAACATTCCGCCATCGCCTTCCCATCATGTCCCAGACATGCTCGATGGGAGAGAGATCTGGTGATCTGGCAGGCCAAGAAAGAGTTTGACAAGCTTGCAGACAGCTCATAGAAACACGTGCCGTATGTGGTCTGGCATTGTCCTGCTGAAAAACCAGCCCAGGGCGCTGCAAAAGGAACGGTAGCAAAACAGGTCTTAGGTTGTCGTCGACGTACCGCTGTGCAGTAAGTGTACCTCTAATGACGACCAAAGGGGTCTGGCTGTCAGAGGAAATGGCACCCCAGACCATATTGCCTTGATGAGGGCCTGTGTGGCGTGCAATAGTGAAGGCAGTATCCCCCCTCTGCCCTGTGCGTCTCCAAACACGTCGTCGATGATCATCAGGACACAGTTGGAAGCGGGATTCGTCGCTAAGGACTATACGTCCCCTGTCGCCACATTCATGTATACGAAATTTCAAAGCAATCGGATGATTGCTTCTTGGTGCGTCGATTTTTTTGTTATATAGTGTATTTATGATTATTTGACTGTTTGATTTGAATATGTTAAAATTAAAATTTAAAAAATTATTATTTATTTATTTTTCCCAGAAATTTCCAACAGTTTAGGCATACTGTCATAAGTATTGGAAAAAATAATTTAGTATGCCCCATTAATTTAATAGGGCGATATACTGGAAAACCATTATAGTAACCAATTATGGGAAATTCTCTATTACCTCCATAAGTAATTTAAAGTTAAAATACAAAAAAATATTGAGTTCAAATAAACCAAGAGTAAAATATGAAGTTTTAAAATGCGGACAAATTTATTTTAATATTAGGATTTATAATTTTAGGATCGCATATTTTTCTATTTCAAAAACATTTTTCTCAGAACTTCTAACTTCATGGTTTACTCTACATTTACCAGAACTCACTTTTGTTTAAACAATAACATTGAAAGGGAAACAAAATTTGTCACACAAAGTTTCTCTCTCGTTATAGTGTCCTCTTCAGTATATTTACTGCTGTAGGAGAAAGGGTCAAAGCAAAGCGTATAGTTAATCATTATGTATTAATTCAGACCAAGAATTACCAGAGACCATATCGAAATATCTAGGTCATTTAATAAACAAATTAATTCAAACACTTTTCTTGAAAATCATAGAAACCATGATTAGTAAATTTTCAAAAAATATTATAATATATTTCACAAAAAGCAACTGTAAATACTGAATTCACTAAAAAAAAAATTAATAAATAAGAAACTATCATAAAGTTTTTAGTTATTCTATTTGGACTAAAATATAATTTAAAATACGAAATAAAGTAGGAATATAATTTTTATTTTTCATTTGCATCTAAAAAAAATTCTTATAACTTTTAAGAAAAAAGTAATGAAGCTTAGAAATAAAGTTAGTTATTTAAATAAATAAGACAACAAATACGAAATAATTAACTTCAAAAATGTTGTTGAAGATAAAAAAAAAAGTTATGCAACTTTATTTAAGATACATTAAGTGATCTGTTTAAATAAATAACAATCGAAAAATATGTTTTACGTAAGCCCTTGACTTACCTTTTGAGATTTGACAACGTTGAAAACAATTAAATTGAAAGTAAATGTAATGAGAAATTTAATTATTATCTCGAAGTATTTTCATCGGAATACATTAATTAAGTCATTATGAATCATTATAAATATGAAGCATTTTGAAAAGGTGAGTGTGAATTAAGTCTTGCGTAAAGATGATGCTAAAAAAATATATTGTGTTTTTACAAGTTCGCTTTAATCCTACATATTCTGGAAATTTAAGTGCGAGTTGTTCAGATATTAAAATATAATCCGCCTTAAAAGGCCATGTAAGGATATTTTTTTAAAAGTAAACAGCTTTCAACGAAAGTGTGGTTATTGAATATCTTATCAAAATTCAAAGTAAAGAGCTAAAAAAAAAATTAAATAAAGGAAAATGTCTGGTTAAACAGAAATTTAATTAAGGAGAAAATTACAATAGCATTTATCTTGTACTTGAATTGTATTAAATTTAATATATTCCGCTGTTATTAATTTTAAACTTTTTTCTTCATTAATGCAAGAATTAAAGTAATTGCGATTATTATAATACAATTTTTTAGCGTAATTAAAATTTCAGAAAATAAAATATTAAAATTTGCTTTAAAGGTAATTATGCTATCTTATCTATTTATTATATTAATAGCTATTTAAATTATTTCAGAATTTTATTAGATTTTAAAATAATAATTTTCGAAAGATTCTAAATTAATTAAAAAATAGATAAATTATCGACTTACTGAAGTAATTTTAATATAAAGATGAGTAGTAATTAATTACTAGACAAGGTCCATAATGAGAAACAGTTTTTAGGTTCCTCGCGAATTTTTCTCGTGATTTTACTTCATTATTATTAGTATTTAATTATTATTATTATTATTATTTTGTTATTATCAATTTTTCATTATTATTATTATTTCAGTATTATTATTTATATTATTTAATTATTATTACGCTTATTATAATAACACATTTTCATGAAAAACATACTTCAAATTTTGAGTTACCTATTCAAGTTGCATAAATATCACTACAATGTTTGGAAAGGATATTTGAAAGAATGACAAAAAAAAATACTAAGTTTAAACTATATATTAAGAAAATCTTATCTACTATAAAAAAAAAAATTCATAAAAATCTCCCGCCACACTGATATTACTGTGTTTTTTATTTTAACCAGTTATTTACTGGCAAATTAAATAATTAATTTATTCTAACTGTGCAAAAGTCACGTTGTTAACTGCCCAGTATTAAATAATGCATCAAAATTAGAATATTTCAGTGTTGCTCGTAAATGATTTATAGCTGATAGGGTCGATAAATGTCATTTGTTATGCCGTAGTTGGTTATTGATCTAAAGTCAACAAACTATATATTACGGCTAAACAGCTGGGAAATACCAAGCTGTGATGACATCATTGACGTTATGAAAGCGATATCTCTAATATTAAAGCCAAAACCAATGATTTATTTATTTATTGTTTCCCTATCGCAAACGTCAATCAAAATTCACTAGAGGCGAACATGAATTTGTGAGCAAAATGAGTACTTTTTAATGAGCATTTTAGTTTTTATATATCTTACCATGACCATTTCAAACACGAAATATGTTTTTATAGGAAATTTTAATATATTTTGATACATGAGTAATTTGAGATGATTTAATATTAAGACCCATTTTTCACCAAAAGTGGTATTTTTACAAAAGAAAAAAAGGTTCCTTAGTACTGTTTCTAGATAAGCATTTAAAAGTTTATAGAATTTTGTCAAGATAACTTCATTACACACAAAAACAGTTTATTTTTTCCATGTATAAAATAGGTTTTTATCTCAAGATGTTCTTTGAAAAAATCTGGAAATATCTGGATTATAATAACGGAAACAATTGATACATAAAATGTCTAGGAGCCAAAAAAAAAAAAAAAAACGACATATTTTATAAAATCCGTCAATACTAGCTTTTTTGCCACAATTATCTTGAGATACCTTATTCATTTCGGAATTAAGCTCTTTTAAAAATTTGTACTCGGTGAAAAAAATTCTGGTAAAATTACCGCACTGTATTTCAGTTACATTTCTGGTAGTAAAGAGAAATATACGATATTTAAATCATACATTTGATAATATTCCCGTTCATATGGTAACGGTTTAGAGAAAATTCTGAAATTATAGTTTTAATTTCCACGCATTTAGAAAATAATATAAAACTTAAAAATAAATTTAACCGAAAAAATGGCTCCATTGTATCATGATAAATATACCAAGTTTTACAAATTAACTAGTTTTTTCCCCAGATTATAAAACCATATTTTATTGTTAACTTTACGAAAATCAATACCAAAGTGCTTCGGTAAAAATTAAGATGGTTTCTTCATATACTCCCATAGATTTAGAATATGGTAAATTTTATCATATACTGGTAGATTCGAGAACACTTTTTTCTCAGTGTAGAATATGATATATGGTCTAGTTAAAAATTTAAATTTATATAAATGTCATGACATATTTGAATTTTGTTTAATTTTTTTAATTAATAAATTATTATAAAATTTTATTTAGCATTGAATTGCATTAACATCAATTTTGTTATATTTATAACTTATGTAGTATTTAAGTTGATTGAATAAATTTTTAGAAGCTAAATATTGCAGATCGTGTTGTTTTGTAGATTGTAAAATTCGACAACACATTTACTACTTGGTATATATATGACGGTGAGTTGCTATGTTTTTCCAGTACTAAATATTTCTATAGTCCCCACATGTTTATCTAAAATAAAAATTCAAGCTGTCACAGCATATTACATATGAAAAAAAATCAAACTTTCCATAAACTGAAAACTTGTGCACAACGATACGTTAAACATTATTCTTCAAGATGATATGGGGGAAATAGTACAAAGCAGACATACAAAACAAATAAAAAAAATAGATAGAGAAATATACACAAATGCTATCTACTTGAGAGTATTGCAATATACATGGTAACGGTCCACCGGAAATTCTGGTTTTCAGAATTAATTGTTACAACCACGAATTCAGAAAAAAAAAATACGAAACTGAAAAGTTAATTTAACCGAATAAATTGTTTTCGCGTCATGCTCTGAGATATGAGTATAAAAGTACCAAATTTTGCCACATTAACCAAACTTTATAACATATTACAAAACAATGTTTTACCGAGTTTTTTGGTGCTTCCATTGAGCTAGAAACACAGAAAATTTTGCCATATTCTAGTAGTTTTGAATATTTTTTTCTCATCGTCATGCTTATAAAATGCTAATGCAATGATGCATCTGGAAAAAATTTCTAACAGTGGATAATTTTTATTTCTTTTACGTATTTACATCCAGGGGAAAGATCTCGCCAAGTAGAGGATACTTTTTGTACATAAAAATGTTTATTACCTTAAAAATATTTAAGCTTGTTCATTGTAAAAGCTCGGAATTTTTTTTTTCGAAACTTGCTTTGCATGTAGTTTACTATTATAGCTTTGACTCGAGTGTAAAGCAAAAAAAAAAAAATTATTTGGGCCAAAGAGTTTTAAGAATGGGCAGAAAATTTGAGGGATATGGTTTTAAAATATTCATTTCAGTTTGATGAGAGCAGGTTACACAAAATCAAGGTATACTTTATTGACTTTTCTTCCTCTCTCTCTTCCATCGTTATTTTATTTTTATTACGCGAGATAAAAGTTTCAACAGTGTTCCTCTTTTTGCAAAAAGTATGCGAAGTTTTAAACTTTATAGCTATAAATTCAGCTTAGTCTTAGCTTATCCAACTCTTGTGATAAATCTTCAATATATCTTAATATATTTGATACTTTTAAACAATCATACGATATTGCAATTTCATTAGTATTTGTTTTTCAAATTCTTACGTTTTTGATAATATTCTCATTTTTATAATCTTAAAAAGCTCTTCAGGATTTACTATAACCAATTAAATCATTGTTAAAATACAAAAATTGTATGGTATTCCTCAATTTCAAATTCCTCATTACTTTACTCATATGGTAAACAATTTCGCACAAACCAAGTTCTGTATTTCATTTTGCATAAAGTCAATAATTTTGAATCTAGTTTTGTAGACTATAATGCAAGCAAGACAATTATAAACAGTGTAATTGGTAGAACGCGCAATTGCATAGAATGATATTTCTGAATGTAGTTTCATATTTAAATTGTGTGGAATAAGCTCTTTTATGCAACAAATATTTGAAAATCCTGCTAAATCAAGAAAATTTTAAATATTTTTTAAATTTATTAACATCATTCAATCTAAAGTTGAATTTTAAATTATCGCAATAAACTAGATATTATTCAAATTAATAATTCAAATGTTCCGTCATTATTAGAAATTTAATACTGTTATAAAAGGGAAATCCCCTTAACAACTGTCAAATATTCTTGCTTGCATAGACATGCGATGGCATAATTCACTGGTCGCACCTCCAAGCCAAATGTGCTAATGCTTTTGTTATAAAGTACTTACAATACCAGAAGGCCAAAGGAACTCCAATTGACAAGGGAGATTGCTTTGAATAAGGCCAATATTTCCCTGTCAGCGCTTATTTCATTCTCTCGGACCGAGAATTAGTATAATGTAAATCTGGGGTCGTTACAACGCATAGTGATTTCTAAATTTAAGTTAAGTATGTAGATGAAGATTATGATTCATTTATGTATCAAGTTTTAATGAATTTTACTACTGAAATTTAGAAAAAAAATCGACTCTTCATTTAAAACAAAAGCTGCAATATTTTTATTAGTTTAAATTTGGTTCTTAATTTAAAAAATAAATTGTTGCCCATTTGTTGCAAATTTGATAGATTTCGCGAATCTTGTTTGTATAATAGCAATTTCCTAGTTTCACGGACGGTATAAAAATTATGGTAAAATTATTTTACTGTATAGTATTGGCATTTCGAGTGAAAAAAAAAGCATAAATACTTCTTGTTAATAGACCATAATTTTTTCCAGTATATAGCTTCTCAATTTGGAAATTAAATAACTCTTATTTATTAATTAAAGAAATTCTAATTAAAAAATATTTTATTACTTGTCATTCGTTGCGAATAAAATAAAGTAAGTGACAGTTACACAAAAAGTCTAATTGGATTTTCGACTTCAAAATTTTATTGTATCCTTTTCTTTTGCATCTTTAACAATTTTATTAAAAAATCAAGATATAATATTAGTTTGTAGATTAGTAATGTTTGCATTATAATGAAGATATAATATTAGTTTATTAATAAAAAAATAATGTTTTACTAATTTGCTTCAGTTTAAAAAATAAAATATTGAATCACCTTTATTTTTAGTAAAAAGTTTATGTTTGCAAGTTTTATTATTATTTTTTTTGGAACAAAGGAACAAATGTACAACTAAGTGGTGGATTAGTAAGTATTTTTTTAACTAAATTAGTAAGCAATTTGTTTGAAAATAAGAAATCGCAATGCAGTTGAAAACTTACAGTCTTTTTTTAATTACTTACTATTACAAAAGACACATGCTCAAACTCGACAACGTTTAGTTGCTGTAAATACTCCTCAAATCATGTATCAACCACTGTTGCTAACAAATTTGCATAATAGTGATAATAGTGGACTGAACTTAGGATGGAAAACTTTTGTTAACAAAAGTTGGACTAAGATTTTGGGGTAAGTGTTTTCTCGTCATGGGGGGAGGGTTTCATGCGAAAGTGATTTAGTTTTAAGAACAAAAAATAATAAACTTTGTATTAGTTTAATTGCCCCACTATTTGGATCAGACGAAAACCCATCTTACTTACAGGACTGAACTTAGGATAGAAAACTTTTGTTAACAAAAGTTGGACTAAGATTTTGGGGTAAGTGTTTTTTCGTCATGGGGGGAGGGTTTCATGCGAAAGTGATTTAGTTTTAAGAAAAAAAAAATAATAAACTTTGTATTAGTTTAATTGCCCCACTATTTGGATCAGACGAAAACCCATCTTAATTAAGTTCAAAACTAAAAGAATACGCTGTTCGAGCCTTGCATCCGATGTGTATTTTTATATAATAATAAACGATAAAAAGACACTTCCAAGCTGAAAATTACGGAAATACGGAGTTAATCTTTCAGAAAACCGTTTGAAAAAATAACATAAATTTGTTGTTATGATTAAGACATGACGGAAAAAAATATTAATTGTCCAAAATGTACTTAATCAAGCATCAATAAAATGTAAAGAATTTATTTAATTGGTATACATATTTCTTAAAAAAGTTCTTTATTTCTATTATTATAAACCAATTATTTTCATGATTTAATTATTAAGATATTATAGAGCTTAATGTGCGAAATAAAACACAGATTAGACAGCTATTTTATTTCCTTCGAGGAAGCAATATCTTCTTCTCGCCGTTATACTTTTCCTATTTTTAATTAGAGCTGATCTTTTTTATTTTTAAAGAAACTAAAAAAAAAAACGGTTTCTTTATGCTTATAAACTATGCATGTTTTAATCTATTTTTATTGAAATAGGAATTTCAAAGAACATAATGAGTAGCAATACAGGAGCTTAAATGAAGAAGCTATGAACAAGATTAAACTTCTTTATTGTGAAAAATCCTATCCTAACGCTGATGAGGTATAATCCCACATGAATTAAACTTAATTGCAAACAGCAAGACTACACTTTTAAAAGAAATGCTTCTTAGAAAAAAAAATGGCTGAAAGTCTTAATTTGAATTTTTTTAAACATCGTATTACTCTTCAGGAAGTTATATTTAAGGTTTGCCGTTTGCAATGAGAAAAAAAAATGGTTATATTCAGATAACTTTTTCGAAGTGGCTGTTGAAAAATTTGGCAGAAATACGAACTAAATTAAATATTTTGAGCTGTCTAAATTAAATTTATATTTCTTTTTTGTCTGGGAATTCAATTATATATAATATGTGCTTAAGTTCTGATTTCTATGTTAGAAAATAATAAAAGGCTGTAACCGTAAAAAGTGGAAATTCTATACGTAAGCAAGTAAAATAATTATATTTAAAGATCAACTCAAAATCATTTTATAAACTAGAGATTTTGAAATAGCTAAGTTTTTGAATTTGATTTATTCTGTTTGAATCCAATTGATATTGATTGGCTAAGGTAGCAACTTCTGCTATACTAAATTACAATTATCCATTTTGGAATCAAAAAATCACACCAAGAAAGAGTCTAAGCGAAAGACTCGGCACAAATAAGACTAAACATATGAATGCACGAATAATGCCTAACATAAATTAATGAATTTAATGATTATGCCTAAGCACAAACTACGAATAAATTTCTCGACTGTACGAACTATATATTAATATCGAAAGAATAGGCATGCATCAATGAAAATTATTAGATAAAAACTCAGTATCTTGAGCATATCAGAGTTGATATGGACTAGTTTGTTTGTGCTGGGGTCGAGCAGGCCATATTATGCTTCCTCGGGAGCAAAGGAAAAATAAAGGATGTGTGTTGAACTGATTGTAAAAATCTTTGTTTACAATTAGCAACAAAAATATGAAAAATATTTTTATTTATATCACTGAAATCAGTCTATGACTAAGTAAAAATAATTTATTCAGAACGCAATAAGCTATTTGCCATTCAATTATATGATTTCAACAAATGCGAGAAATAACGAAAGAAATACTTTCTGATTAGCTAAAGAAATATTTTGAACATAGCACCAAAGCACGATATAAGTATGTTAAGGATATACGACATGAGTATGAGGCTAGGAGTCAAGTGAGATCTTAGGAGTAAAATTGGAAAACGCATAAGTGAGGACGTAAGTCCTGCTGAATGCAAATTACTTGGTGTAAGAAATTAAAAAGATTAACCTTTTGTTTTCTTGTGGAGATTGAAATGAATCATTGGTAACTGTAAATTCAACCATAAAGACACGCAGAAATGTCCATGGATTTCAACCTCTGATCTCAACTCATTTGTTTCACCAGATTGAAAAACTAAGAAGCAACTAAATTATATTCTAATTAATAGCATTCTTATAAGCTCATTTAAAAATGTTCGAGTTCTGAGAAATAGTGATGTCAAACCTGATCATTAATTGGTTACGGCATCCTTAACGCAAAATGTGAGATTAACACTAAAAATTATTGGACAAAATTGTATCAGTTATGATTCAAAGTTAATCTCTCACATGCTCTCATAGCTGTATTAAAACGATGAAACTAAGTCCAATAATATAAATTTCATTTTGTGTTAACATAATTTTTTATTAATGAAACCAGTGTGCCAACATAATAAAAACATACTTTTATAATATTTACAGCCTTTTTTTTAAACAGCAATTTCAATATTTTCATTATGAAAGAAATGCCATTATTCATACCACATTACATTCAAAATTCCCTATCTTCCACATCTACATTCACCTAAAATAGAACACACTAATTTAAGAAACGTTATCCCAAATGATTCGAGTTGGCGAGAATGTTACTACCTATAATTTGCTTCACTAAAAACCGGTAATTTTCTTACACGGGAATCCGAAACTGTTTCTACAGAAAGTAAGACAGTCGTATGTTTCTGACAGGAATTTTTCTCAAGCAAGTGTCTTTCTAACGTACGAAATGTGACGGTCAGACACCCAGCCCTTTGGCGATAGTCATCTATCAAATCTTGGCGAACAATGCCCATCATCGGTTGGAATGATAAATCAAAAGGAAGGTGTGGAGCCTGTCATCAAGGTATCTTTTTGCAGTTTCAAAGTGTAGAACTAGAAGAATAAAAGAAAGAGAACTGCACTTTTTTTCCCTTTTTGCTACGATATTCAGTGAAGTACTTTTTTTTTTCAGAATTCTCGAAGACTTTTTTTTTTTCAATTTTAAGTGGGTGTATAATTTTCCTGATGATCTTTTCCGACTGGCAGCGGAGATCGAAGGATAAAATTTCAACAAAAAAACTTTTCAACTTTAAAGTAAAAAGAAGGTAACAGGCATATAATTTCCTTTTTTGTTCTTAAACTCACTGTACAAAGCTTGTTTTTTTAATTAACGAAATATTTTTCTGATTATATTGCAAAATGGTTATAATGAATTATAATGCATATTGCGAAAAGTATGCACCAATTGGTTTACCTATCTCATAATTAATTAATCTTAATTTGTCGAAAAGTTCTTCGTTTATTGACGTATCAACTGTCAAATTTAAAAATGAAGAAAAAGAAAAGGTGCGCAAAAAAGTTATATTCTGACGATGATTTTTCACCAAAGTATAAATAAATTAATTTAACTTATTTATAATAATAAAATAAAGTGTTTGTGTGTCGTGTGTCACTTTTCTCTTAAACTCTTTGAGCTAGAGTTCTGAAAGTTACAAAGGGAAAATTTAGTAACCGCACCTAAAATTTGTTTAAAATTTTAAATTAGTTCATTTGTAATTTTCCCATTGGTTAAGCATTATGTATTACATTAAATTAAACTATATCTTGATTCAATAAAAAAAGGAGCTTATTGCTAGTCGTTTTTCATATTTATTTATTTTTGTTTGATGTCTTAGATAAACTAAATGAGTAATTTGAATATGGTAGCATAGGTGGACTACGTCACTTTAATAGTATTTCTGAAACTATCTGATATTGCGTTTTCATACTGTTTGTACTTACATTTTGAAAACCATCAACGTTTTCATAAAAAACAACAACTTAAAATTGCCAAAAAGTAAATTACAAAAAGGTTTTGTAGATAAATTTAGCAAATAAACAAATGGCATAAATTCGTTTTGGTAAAAGCTAAAAAATTACCAAACTATTAATGACGCTAATAATGCTTAATTTATTTTGGTAATGGGTAATGACTAAAATAAAAAATAAATTAAGTACTAAATAGCAAATTTAATGGAAAAAGTTATTTATATGTTTATAAAACACCAGAAAAATCACCATATTGTTATTCCCGTCAATGTTGATTAATTAATTTGGGAAAAGGTACTGCTTGAAACAAAAAAAATTAAGCAAGATTAATAAAAAAATTGTACTAAACCGTTTAAGCGAAAAGAAAGAAAATCACCGAACTTGTTTGAAACCAATGATGCTTAATTAATTTTGGTAATATTAGGTACAAATTGAAATAAAAAAATAATTTCAATTGAAATGAATGGAATGAAACTTTAAAAAAATTCTAATTCGTTTCAAAGAAATGTAACAAATCACGATGATACTTAATTAATTTTTAAAATAGTCGCTACTGATATTATGGTAATTGGAGCAGCTTTAATAGGTATCAAATATATTTATATAGATATAATTGGATGATTTGGTACATATTAAAACACTATCAACACTTTGCAGTTTTAATATAAGCACTGGAAAAAGTAGTTTTTTGCGGCCCCACGTAAAGATAAGTACATTAGAAAATTGATTGACTCTGATAAATTGTTACAATTATCTGTAGACATAAGTAAACAGCATCATGCTAAATGATACTGTATGCAGCTAATTTTTATTATGATGGGATGAACTACTAAAAACGTGTTTTCCAGAATCTGTTAACATCTGTATCCGGTTGAACAAATAATAATAAGTAATAAAACATAATATATTTTAACTTTATTAAGTGTGTTGATATAGATCTTTCAGTTTTTTTTTTCTTTTGAAAGATGGTGTGTTGCGCACTGATTCATAAATTGTTAACTTTTTTTTTATCCCGTATGAGGAAAAGATATTCATCTAGTAATTGTATAAGACTTAACTTGAATTATTCTTTAATACTTTGGAAAAAATTTTAACGAAAAAGAATCTAAATGATAAAATATCAGCAATGAAACTTAAGCAGCTAAAATGGAAAAAAAAGTACACCTGTGATTTATATTCTAATAATAATTGAACACATTTATCTAGATTAACTCCGTAATACTATGGAAATTTTTTATCCAAAACACTACAGCATTAAAATTAATTAAAAAAAACTAAGCGATAGAAATTAAAAAAATTACATATTTAATGAGAAAAAATTTGAACTCATTACGCACTTTTTTTTTTTGAATGAGTTAAATACAGCTTATTTTCTTCAAAGAAGTTTTTCTGCCATTGTTGCACAAAATTCATCTGAAAATTCATTCGTAAAAATTTTGAAAATTGCTTAACTTATTTTTCCAGCTTTTCTTTTCTTACTTTTTATTTACTTATTCATTCGTAAAAATTTTATTTTAACAAATTTATAAAGTATTATTTATTTTGAATTAAAATTGGATATTCATGAGCGACTCCAGGCGTCTTTAAATATTCTATGATTGAGTAAAGAATACTTATAGGTATTAGTAATGTCATGAGGGTGAATAAGTATGAAAATGCTGCTGATATAATCTTCAAATTTTAGGATCTCTTCAGTTCGTTAACTCAATACTGAAAACTCATTCACCGTAAATCCTTGAGAACTTTTGTCTTGCTTTTTTTAAAGGTTTCCTAATAGTTTATGTGACGTTAATAATTTTTTTTAACTCTAGTTAGAAATATCAGAATGAATTATTTATTGGTGTCTCTTGAGTTAACTAGAAGTAATTGCACTAATCTAATTTTTTCCTTCTTCTAATTTATAAATTTTAACCTTCCTTTAGGACTCTGAATTACATTTAAATATTAAAAGTCTTAACGTATACATTTTTTTTAAATCCTTACAAAACCTAATATGAGAAGAAATAGAGGAAATTAACAAAACTTTTCGGTCAATATTTAATTATTTAAAAGGTTTCTATGACGTTGAAAAAGTCGAGAGTTTAATTCGCGTGAATGGACTTAACCGTTTAATTAATAATGAGATGGAATAAACTTAAGGAATTTAATGGGAGATTTTATCGGCTGAATAATTTAAGACGACACAAAAAATGCCTGGCTGCAACCCTTCATTAGGAAGTCTCAACAAGGTGACTTTAAAACTTTTTTTTCTGTGAAGAAAAAAAAACTATATTGGACCGCTGCGAGTTTTATTGAATTTTCAGGTGAAAAAAGTACGAGTGCAAAAAATGCACTGTAGAATCACGAGAGGAAACACCAAGAGCGAAAGGTATTAAAATTTAATTTTATACTAAGTCTTGCTACTTAAGTTATTTTTTTCCTCTTTCCCTCAATCACATGAGACAGTTTTTTTTATAAGTGATTGAAGAAGGTTATTATGGTTAAATGCTAAAAAATTAAATGTTTAATATTGGGAAATATAATTTTAAAAGATTAAAGACTGAAAACAAATTTAAACTTCGATTGATAATTGTAGTGAGTGAGTAAAAATTATAAAAAGTTCATTGAATAAATTTCCGGATTAAATAACGGTAAAAAGTACCGGAGTGCCGTTACTTTTTACCGTAAAGTCCATTTTTACCGGAACATATTATGAAACAAAAAATCTGATACAATGTAATTGTTACAGTAATAATTACCGAAAAATCACTGAGTAATTCTAATTTAAAATATTACTGCGAAAATTAGTTTAATATTTTATTGTAAAAATGGATTTACAGCAAAATTGATTTACGGTAAAATGGATTTTACGGTAAAATGGTTATTACAGATGATGTACTCAAAGTTACCATAATTTGATCTGGAATTTTTTAGTGTTTAAAGCTTTGCATAGGGGAGTATTTTTAAAAAATAAGTCAAAGAGATAATAAATGATACTGTGAGTATTAGTTTTAGTTCTCAATTTAAAATAAGAAATTAAACATGAATCGAGAAAATATTTCTGATTTGTCACATCGACAAATACCGAATTCCGAAATTTCCGAATTCATATACATGTAACGCATCAACACTACACCATAATTTATAGACTGTGTGCACGAAATTTAGATCTCATTGATTGACAAGAATTTCCAATATGTTTGCCACCATGATCACCGAATTTATCTTCCGCTATTAATTTTATCGTGCAAGGGGAATTTTGAAATTTTCCGTTCAATACTTGCATTCAATCATTAAAGTAGGATTACCTATGTCGTTAGAAACATGCGCGAAACCCAAACAATTCTCAGAAATATTTGCCAATCCATATAAAAGTAACGGCTGAATTTCCGAACTAGATCTATAGCAGGATTGGGTCTGAGAAATTTTGCTTTCTTTCTTTTGATTTATGTAGGCCTGATTAATTTCTCTTTTATTATGGCTTGTGCGAATTCTCTGACAGCAAAGTATCTAACTATTAAAAGATCTTTAACATTCAACTAAATAATTGGATATTCAATTAGTTCCCAAATGAGTTCTTAGACACCTACTGTTGCGCAAAGACAGAAAAGGTAAAGTATAAACACTGAAGTTTCATCAAAATCCTTTTTATATCGATTCCTCTGCAATTTTTATTTATTTATACAATATAGAAAATTAAAGTCGACGCCCAGTGATTGTGAATCTCCTGCGTAATGACAACAGAGACATTTATAAAATTTTATTCCAACTTTTTTTATGTTTTTATTTCAAACACTTTTTGTTGTTGACTCTATTACTTTCACTTAATACATGTATTTCTTTTTCTCCATTAAATTTAATCTTAATAAGTTTCAAACCTGGCAAAAACATTTAACTTCGCTAATATTAAATGTTTCAAATATAATTAGATTATAAATATGTTTAAATGAGAAAAAAATTGAAACCAATGTGATCGAACCAAATTATTTTGCAATATTAAGTTGTAGTAGTGAAATATAAGATAAATTTAATTATTGATACTTATTAAACTTGTTGAACTTGTTTTTGTTCCCAATAAAGTTTTTGTTTGTTAAAAAAAAAGATACAGTTAAGGAGTAGAATTTATATATAAAAAACGTTTACGGATAACCCTTTGACACAGATGGGACATTGGTTTCTCCTTAATATTTTTTCCGGTGCTTTAATTGCAAGCAAAATAATATTTTGGTATTATATTTATTAAAGAAACAGTCAAACAGAAACTGAAAATATTCTCCTAGATCATCGAATTATATTTTCAAAAAATATAATATCCAAAACAAGTAACTAGATTTATTTCACTCACATTCAAATATTTATCAATAACTGTTTTTGAAGTTAAAGGAATTTCAATGAGTAACTATTTCTTTTAGATCTAAACCACTGCAAATAAGTGCAATTTTGAAAAATTATTATTCGAAAGTGAGCCCCGTTTAGAAGATTTTACTATTAATACAGAAAAATACACCAGTATTTCAAGCTGCATTTCATAATCATAAATTATTAAAATGCAATATTTTTCACACATATTGATCTAAATTAATATAAATTAATGAAAAAAAAGGAAAAATATGTTAACTAAAAGTAATTCTACGTAAACGGGATAAATTAATGCTTTTTTTATTGATGGAATCAAATTTGAAATTAAAGATCCATTTTTAAAAAATAAAACCTCATACACTACATGAAAAAAAATATTTATAACCTTGATAGACTCTATATGTACGTTTAAAATGTAGTTTATGTTTACAATTTAAAATTGTAATTAAATAGTGTCATTACAAATAAAGTAACATTTTAAATACATTGTTCTTCTTTTAAAAAGCAAAATGCCATTTTTTTATAAATTAAATGCATTGCAGGAAAAAAAGAACATGTATCAACTGTCAGACAATTTACATGTCTCTTTAGTAAAATCGCAATCTTTAATTTAGATAAATACATCTTTCACAACTTTTTGAAAACTTAATGACCATACAATGAAAAGAAACAAAACGTCAATGGCCTGCTCTAATAAGAACGTTTCAAAATTATTCTACATTAATGCCATGCTACCAATGATTCATGTTCAAAGACAAATGACATATTAATGCCAATTTCTCCCAAAAGCATTTGTAACAATTGCTGAAAGTCTGACTCAACGCTTTAAGCATATGCATAAGATATAAATCAATACTAACTGTATATTTTTTTATCCAACTCGATTACACAGGGGGAAACAATCGGAAATTAAGGGGCACTGCTAAAGGTTCTAATTGTTAAGCATTTGTTGGGGCGCGGCGGATTAAAATGGGTGGTATCTGGTCCACGAATTCCGGGGTTGTTAATTCGGAGCATGGTGTTATTCCATTGTTTCGTCACGATTTCAGATCCATGATTATTCTCGTATCAGAAGTTTTTATCTGCGCGCTGAAAGATTTCGGTGTTACGCGTTTAACAGCAGAGTTATGTGTGGTCTATATACAATTATATTTAATTGTAGCAATTCGATGATTTTTAAAATTAAGCATTGATTGCCGGAAAAGTGTTTGATAATGTATGTTTGCTTTAGATAGGGCTTCAGGGTGGGCTTATTGGAGACCAAAGCAATCTAGAATGAAGGTAATTGATACACATTAGTTCAGTTTAAAATGTATCAGAAACAATTTTGCTATAGTAGCGGACAAAACTTAAAGAATACATTTTTACTTAAAGAATGCATTTTTACCAAAAACTTGCCAAATCAGTAAACAAAAATGTATAGTGATTAGTCTCAGTCTATTTACGCCTAGCATAATAGAGGCTTTTAAAGAAATGTGTAAATTCTCCCTAGATAAAACGTGTGCAAATCATAAAAAGATTACAAGTTTACTTAGCTAAGTATAACTTGAAAAAAAAATTTTTATTTAGTTTTCACTCAAATGAATGTCAAACTATTTTTTTATTAAAGTATAAAATTGTTTGACATTTTTTATAAGAGCGGAATATAGTGGTTTAGTGATTTTTTTCAGTAAGTGAATAAGTGATTTGAAAACTGTTTTGAAAATATTCAAACAGATTTTATGTTTCAAATATTTTGAAAACTGTTGCTATTCAAAAAAGTACTAAACTAATAGCATCCATACACTTTCTATGGTTTTCACAAACATATTTTTTAAGCATAATTGATCTATCTACTGAAAGCCATCAAACTTCGCACATATTTTACTAAAATTAAATTTTATCAAATGAATTTCAACAGAAACTTTTTTTTTAAATAGTGAAAAGCATTATTAAAGTACCTTGGATAAACAATAATACGAATTAAAATTTACATTCGATGCAAAACTGAGGGGAAAAAATGCTTTTTTCCTAAAATGTTTTAACTTAAGTACTGTGTTAAATTAAAACTAAACTAAACTAAATTAAAACTACCAATCTATTGCTTACACATGGAAGTAAATTATATTATATAATAAAAGCTGACGTCAAAGAATTTATCGCTAATTATTATCATATATTTCTGCTGATCAGATATGCTCTTGTTGCGATAGAATTAAGTATTTCAAAGGAGATTTGAGGACATAATATGATAAGATTTTTTTGTTATCTTTTAAAGGGTTATATTTATGCCTCATAATTAAATTTATTACAGTAAATATAAAAAAAAGGTGAATGTACTAGCAATTTAATATTAACGAAAGAATTTCTCTCATAACTTTGGCACTTTTCCATTAAGCAGACAATAGAATTACATGTCCATTTTTTTCTGGATGCATAAATCTTGCTAAAATTATTAGTGATTTGACAATCCGCTAAATTTCAATTCATTAGTTTTCTACCATTTGGCAAAAGTATGCGGGTTTTTCCTCTCTTATCAACAAATCTTCAAATCATCGTATACTACTACTTCTTTTTATTATGTATACCGATTAATATAAATTATCACCAGGAATGAATGAATAATTCTGTTACGTATAGATGCTTACCCAAATTCCATTTTCCCAAATTATGTACAATAACTGCTGAAGGTTCTAAAAATGCACTGATTTTAGCCTCGATTTGAATAAAGTAAACTAACTTTAAACAGGCATTGCAATGAATTAGCACAATGAAATATTTTAAAAGTTATATACTTGATTTAAAACATGTATATTTCAATTTCTTTGTTTAAATTTGATTGAAATTTTAGTGCTAATAATATATAGAGTGCTCGCTTTCAAACGAGGTGAACCGGGTTCGAATCCCAGCGAGGACTGGGATATGAATTTCGTTCCCGGCTTGCACCGACGACAGAGCTGAAGCAAAATGTATTCAGTGGTAGATGGATCACGGGTTAAAGTCCTTTTGCCGTCTGGATTACTGTGGTAGATTTTCGTGGTTTTCCTCTCCATGTATAGCAAAAGGAGGTAAATTCCTTCAAAAAGTCCTATACGACTGCAAGTTTCTCCCAATACTTGATTTAGAAGTCCCCTCTTGTCTTCTGGATTGGTTTAAAAAGTACAAGGTTATGGTGTTGAAGATGTCTAGTCGTAAGTTCAAAATTCGGTCGGTTGTTCAACGACGGTTATAAAATAAAATAAAATAATTTTATTAGAGTACTATAAAATAAAGAAAATGATAATAAATAAAAAACTAATAAAAAAACTAATGAATTTAGTCAGTTGTCTCAAACTAGGGATCATTTTACTGACGAATAAAGCACTTGATGAAAAGGCTCTTTGTGACTATTATTTGTCCACTGTGTTGTTGGTAAATTATCCACACATAGCTTCGAGAGCGACAGTTTTGCATGGCTGCCATACAGTTTTGTATGCAATTTTGTACGATTAATTTTGGTTCATTTAAGAATAGCTCTTGTCAATGATTTTACATTCTCTTCTGTTCCAGTGTCCTTGTTTTCATTTCCATTTTGATCGTCCTACGACGTTGTTGAAATCTCTTATTTGTCAGTCACTGACTTCGCCACAATTAAGATTATTTTAATACCCTCCTTCACTTCATATGTATGTAGTTATTGCAAAATGCTGCACGCATGCGTTCTTCTCTGCTGAATGTGAGTTTCAAATGCTCAATTGAAAGGAGCTTTCGAACGTTAATTTCAAGCGCTAATTTTGCTTACTAGGCCCTTATAAACTGAGACAAAATTTGCTCGAACTATTGGCACTGAAATAGTTTTTTTAATTGTTTGCTTCTAACATGTGCCTTTTTAAAAAAATTGTTGATTAGATTGAAAAATTTCTAACTTTTGTGAAAATCGTAATATTTTATAGTTACATTTTTTGCACAGCTTGTTAATTGTAAATGGAAACAAAAATTGGATTAGAAAATAAAAAAAAAATAAAAAAAATTTTTATGGTATAATTGCACTGTTCTAAAATAGTACGTAATTAATTTGATATTTTCTTAAAAAATGTTCAACTAGTTTTTTTTACTGATTAATTATCTATTTCCTTATTTAAAAAAATAACTCGTTTGTACTTACTCCTACATAATAAAAATCTTTCAATGTAACGTTAAAAAAATGCACATTATAGTATATCTTTGATAGTAAAGTAAAAAAATAAATAAATAACTTCCCAAACCATTTTAGCATGCAAAACTTTTTAACAAAAGAGCTTTGAATAGGAAATATGTTATTCACTACTACAAGGTAAAGTAGGGCTTTACAAGCAAGAAAATATTTCATGCTTTTTACTGCATTATTTCCCCGCTCTATGTGGTGATCATCTACGCTTTCATTAGAAATAGTAAACAAATCTTGAATGGCAAATCCGCCCTTAAACCCAGTAGGAAAAGCGGGGATTAGCGGTGAAAAGATGTTGACGCATTTTAGAAGTCGGCTCTGGATTGATATAAAAAATGGTATGAGTTTCTTTTTTCTTTTCTAGAGACTTTATAAAATATACATTCATCCTTCTTAGAACCACGCCCAAGATATCTTATACTTATTCAATAAATCTTTCCTCTAAAAAATGAGGTTGTAAAGTATTTTTTTAAGAACAATTCTATGGTTTGAAAAAAGTGATGAAAAAAAAGCTTAACTGGATTAATGATACATAAAAAATTCTAGAATTATACTATAATAAATCCTATTGGGTAGTATATCATTTCTTATAATACTATTACTTAGTAGACTATTAATACTTTTGTTATAATTAAAAATATGAATTTTTAAATATATTATTTTGATTTTACAGCCGGAGTTGAAAAACCAACCTGATTCTGAGTTTACAATTACCAATGCTCAATTCCGTAGCCTTGTTATTTTGAACACAATCCAGAAGACAAAGGAACTCCTGAATCAAGTATTGGGAGAAATTTGTATTTGATGGAACTAAACCGCCTTCGTATTACATGAAGAAGAAAACTACGAAAACCTCTCACGGTTAGCACAATAGCAAGTTGACTCAAACCCATGATCCGTCCACCACTGGAAATATTTCACGTCAGCACTGTGGTCAATGCGAGTCGGGTGCAGGTTTCAAATAAACCAGCTGTCGCTGGGATTCGAACCTCACTTCATTGGGAAGCAAGCACTCTATCCCCTGAGCAACCACGACAAATTTCTAAATATTAGAGCCATTATAATGAGCACTAGATTTTAAATGTATTATTCAAAGTTATATAAAAAACTAGGGGCAAAGCACCCTTATCTGTGCTGTCAACCAATCCCGATTATTGCTTCTCGCAATAATTGCTGTTTTGTTGAATAAAAGTTTTTTATTCGAAAATTGAAATTGTTCACCTAAAGTGTATGATTTAAAAATAACTACTTTATTGTATGGTTTGAAAAAAGTATGCAGTTGTGACAAAAAAAAACAACAACTTAACTTTATTAATGATGCATACAAAAAATCTAGAATTATAGTAGAATTATTATATTGCTTAGTATGCTATTAATACTATTGTTACTATTAGAAATAATATTTCTTTTTAAAATACTAGGACAATTAAAATGAGCACTAAATTTTAAATGCATTGAGCAAAGTTATGTAAAAATTAGTGGCCTAATTAAATTTTTATTGCGATTACAAATTTGGGAATTGCACAACCGTAATTTAATATTTTCGTTTACTAAGCAAGTAGATATATTTAATACAGTTAGTGCATTCATCACATTGTGCGAGCAGCTGATCAAATCTCTTAATCATTTAACGAATCTTTTGATCTATTATTTTTTATACTATAACGTAGTTTACTCTAAAAATAACAATTGTTAAACGGTCAATAAATTTAAACACCAATTTAAACAAGGTTATCTTAAAATGTAGCGTATAAAGGTAATATCCTAAGATTATGTTGTAATAAAGAAACAACTCATTTTAGATTTAAACTCCTAGCTTAGAAAACAATCAAAATCAACCAGGTAAATACTTTTAAATTTGGGACCCAAAAATAAGTAACGGGAAAACGATACTTTTAAGACTTTTATAAATAAAATAATAATGGTAGAAAAACTATTTCATTGTTAGAATAAAAATATGCATCTTTTAATTCTGTCTATCATAGAGAAAAAAAAAACTTTAAAAATCGCTGTTTGGATCTGATTTTCTACTTTTTACAGAAATTTTTTTTTAGTTTATCACACCGTAATAATTAGTTACGATAGGATTAAAAATTTGTAATACCCGATACTAAATTGTTTCAATATATCAAAATAGTTTATAATTAATTACAAATTTTACTGCGCGGTGAAAGAGATTTTAGTAAGTTTATCGTACTCTACGGTAATGAATTTTCTGGCATAAAAAAAAAATCTGGTATTAAAAACCAAAATGCGTGGTATTTCAACTATTCATTTGGAAATTTTTCCGTTCATGTTGTAGCGGTTTACAGGAAATTCTGGTTTTCAAAATTATAGTTCTTATCACTCCACACATAGTAAAAAGTGCAAACTGTAAAGTAAATTTCTACCGAATAAGTGGTTTGTGTGCCATGATAAAATTACCAAACCATGATAAAACCAGGTTATTGAGGTAATGATTACCAGGTATCATGATAAAAATTACCAATTTTTTTCCATATTTAACAATGTTTTAGAATACTATAAAACCTTTATTTATCCCTAATTTTACTAAGATCATTTCCAGAGTACTTCAAAAAGAAATTTCCAAGATTTTTGGATACATTTTACCATATTCTGGTAGTTTTGAAGATATTTTTTTTCCTCAGCGCTTTAATAAATAATAAAAATTTTATTGCAATTTGTCGAAATTGTTATGTTTTAGTAAATAGAGCATTCTTAATATTAAATTGAGACTTCCTTCAGCATTTTTATTCCGGTATTTATTACAAATTAAAATTTACAAACATCAAATTATTCACTTGCGGAAATTAGAGAAAAAATTTGAGTGTAAAATAAAGTCTAACTCAAATTTTATGTTTAAAAATATGATATTTAATAGGTAAAAAGAGTTGATTTAAAGTTATCGTACCACTCAAAACTTGATGTATTTTATTAAATGTACCTCGAGGTTACGAATAGTGCGTAGTTAAAATAAGCAAACATTATTCTTCACTAAAAAAAAAAAATCTTTTTTTTTTTTTTTTTTTAAGGAAGGAAAAAAAAAGGATTTAAGAAAGGTATTGAGGCCTTAGCTAGAAGACGTATAAAATTATTCTTTCGTTAAAGAGAGAGAAGACAGAACACCGTCATCAACAGTCACTTGGGCATTTTCTCTCTTTTTATTGAACGTTCCTAGATCGCCATTTTTTTCCTTCACTTTTACTTGCTCTTATTGGCTTTATTTTTTCCATCCACCAGACAGTGATCGAGGTAAAGAAAGGGAGGCTTAACAGCGATCAAGTGACGGCTGTTTTTTTCCCCCTCCCCCTTTTATTTTCACCTAGATTGAAAGAATCAAAGAAGTCCTTCAGACTATTTAAGAAAAGAAAAGAAACGTTCAAGCATCCACTGCTGAGGATATAACAAACTATCAATGATTTCTGTCACACTAACAATTCATTGTTTGGAACGTTGTAAAAATTTTTTACTGCTTTTCGGTGTCTGTTTCTTTGTCTTGGTGAAAGAGTTGTCTTTTGTTACTAAATTACTGTTGTGGTATAGGTTTTACATCATTGAGCAGCGAAGCAATTATTTGGTGTTTTGATGCATTGTGAATGTTTTAGTACTTGGCAAGGATGTAAGATTACATAATACGAATACGTCATGATAAATAGCTGAGATTATGATTGTCAAAACAACAAATCATTACGAATGAAATATTACTATAAAATCCTCGAGACATTTCAGTATATATATATATATATATATATATATATATATATATATATATATATATATATATATATATATATATATATATATATATATATATATATATATATATATATATATATATATATATATATATATATATATATATATATATATTCCATAAACACAATTTCGAATGAATTTTTTGATATCTTGCTAAAAGCTTACTAGAGCTATAAAGTGTACATGTTTTAATGAAACATTTTTCCAGCTAGCAAAATAATTCTCCACATACAAAATACATGTGTCGTAAACTGATTCCAAAAGTCCCTTAGAAAGTAGTCGAATTTTTTAATTAGCCTTCCAAACAATATAACATAATTGAATTACGGTAAGAGCAAGCAAATGTAGTATGATTATTACTTGATTCAATTAACTTTATGGCACTTCTAAACAGAACTGAAAATTAAAAAGGAACTTAATCGGAAGACGAAGAGTACTGGGAAAAGTATAGGACAAAGATACGTGCTTCCATGTTAAATTTTTCTTGTAATGGCTATGCATCGAACTATACATGAAGACTAGACACGCAGCGAGTAATTAATAGGAAATGTGAATAAATTAAAACTTCAAATTAGCTCATGTTCATAAATCATCATATATGTATTTAAGTATTACATTTTATAAAAAGAATTCAAGATATTTCTCCATGTGTAATTTTAAAAAAAATGCAAAATATTTTTTTTGAATCTGATATAGATTTAGTCTTGATATAATCAATTCTTATGTTCAAAAGTAGAAATGAAATGTAAGCTAGATACTTATAAAAATAAGGAATATTAACTTAAATCTATCATATGAACAATGCAATATTTTACCTTCCGGGCTACGAAAAATAATTTGTTTAATATGAAAAAGAAGAAACTGGTTTTTGGTGTTAATAGTTATAAAGTTAATATTTCTAAGCTATTTTATTAAAATTTTATCTTAACTTTATCTGAAGAATTGGAAACAAATATATTAATGCTCAGAATTTAGACTTTCAATGTTAACAAGGCTGAAGATAAAGATTACGAAAATTTATTAAATTTGTGCATTTAAATGTGTTAAGTGTGTTATCTTATTCTTTACTTTTTTTCCCATTTTTTTAGAAATGTGCACACATTTTAAAGTATGCATATTCCAGCAATGAAATTCATTTAATCTTGTTTCTTCTCTTTTTTTTTCCAAATTGATTTGGTTTAAAAGGAAAATTCTTCTTCAAATTATTTGATTCTTTTAAGTTTGCTCTTTTTATAACTATTTTCTGTGAAAAGTATGCTCATGCCAGACATTTATAATCCACAATTTTTTTTCTCCATTAAACTGACTCTTCCAACTTTTAATTTAAGCTGATAAATAAATGGATACATAAATCAACACAGTGCTAAGAAAAATAAAATGTGCTGTTGCTTTTTTAAGTCCAAATAATTGCACTTATTGAATAAGCACTCCACAAATTATGGCGCCATCTGTTAGAAATAAATTAAAACGTGAAAAACCCTTTATCTTTCATTATTGATTACCTCCAATGGGCGGATGACGGAGGAATTCGATTCTTCAGCATTCAAATATCCCGATTATGAATTTTATTTGGTATATAGATTTTATTCGCCGCATTAAGGTTGAAAATATTAAAATACATATTTATATGAAGATAGATGTACTCTTACATGTTTGAAATTCTAAAACTTACTAAGATACATCAAAAAAGTAACAAACGAAAAGTAAATAAATGAATATTAAACTAAAAAAGGATAAAAACTTGTTTTATATTTCTTGAAGTTTCAAAAGTACTGAATTCATGGTGAACTCATGTTACACATGTCCTTTAGTGAAAGAGAAAAAAAGATGATCGATAAACTTTAAAAGCTTTTGAATATTTTAAATCATCAGAGCAGGCTAGGCTCATTATTTTCAGCCAACTTAGAACAACCATTAATTTTTCCTATTCCACTGAATGACAAATGACAGAATTATGGAGCAAAAGTCGGCGTGCATGCTTTAATTTCCCCCGCCCCGTTTGATGGATGGTAAAATTTGAAAACATATGTACATGTTTAACAATGCCTCCCTATTATTGATCATGATTTTGACACTCAATACTTTTTCTAATATCATGGACTAAAAAATCTAGTCACTAATTTCCGCTAAACGCCTATGCAGTCAAAAATAAATAAACTTAAACAAGGCTTTTTGTAAGCCTAATCGTCTGCCATCATTTTCTCGATCCATGGAGTTCTTTCTTAAGTTGTCACTAAACATCCGCCGTATAAACTGCGGGAAATGATGGATATGCTCCTTGACGGGGTTCAATACTGGCTTGCTGATGACAATAAACTCTACGAAAAAATTCTGATATAGAATTTTTGTAATCGATATAAGGTGGTGATGGATCTTTTTATATTCTCCCATTCACCCAGCGCACTAATAATTGATTGATAGTTCTGTAAGGTTAGTTGGAAGTTTCGAATGTTTGGATATGCATCGATGAAGGTAGAAATAAATAAATGTAAGAAACACGATGTTTATAGGAAAATTTTATCGTTCGTAAATAACTCAAAAAAGTAAATTTATTCAGGAAATATTTTTATTTGAGAAAAAAAGACTGGTGTACTTAAATCATAAAACTGTTAAAAGTGTTTGAGTTTTCAACATTAGGAAGTTAATGAGAACATTTTGTAAAGTAAACTTTTGAACGTTTTGTCACGTTTCAAAAAAAAGTATTTAATATTATTATTATGCTTGTTGCTAAAAGTAATATTTTAGCATTTGCTAATAACTCCCAAAATTCTGTTTAATATTTTTATCATATTAATAAAGAGAGGTATATTTAAAGCTTTTATATATACTGTTTGTACTAATAAATGTTTAAGAAAATGCTGTACTAATAAATGTTTAAGAAAATGCTGTACTAAAAAATGTTTGGTACGATTTTAAACACTTTGAAAGGTTAGTTAGCACTGGAATGTTACTTGAAAGGAACGTTCGGAAAGTTTACTGGAAATTTTCTAACGTGGGACCGGTAAAGATAGCAATAAAGATAGCGCTATTTGAAATAGTAAGATAAAGATAGTAAAGATTGACAAGCACCGGTAGAGATTGCGATAAATAAATTGTAGAAACTTGGTGTTTAAATAAATATTTTATTTACTTAAATAATTGGAAAAAGTAATTTTATTATAGAAACTAAACTTATCAACAAAAAGAAAAAAAAAACTATACTTGAAACATTAAGATTGGCTACCTTGGAAAAGCTATTTGGAAGATTCGAATGGTTTGTCATGCATTTATAAAAGTAGAAATAAATAATTGAGAAAAAATTATTTTTAAAGAGGTATTTTGCAAATTGTATATAACTCATGCAAATTTAATTTCAGAAATTTTTTTCCTTGACGAAAAAAAAAAGCAGTGCATTTAAAAGATTAATATGTTTTTATATTACTACCATTAGTAAATTATTAATGAGACTCTGTGTATTTGGTACCCGGTGTAATAGCTTTAAAGAACACCGGAAGTTTAAGAGAATCAATTTGTTTTAGCTAAAATTTATAAGATACTTCATTTCTAAATGCTTTGTATTTCCTGCCAAAAGTATCTTCAAGATATTGATCATTGGGTTGTATCATTAAATTCCTGAGTAAAGAAAAAAAAAGTTAAAATGGGCGAAGTCCGACATGATATGTGTTTGCTTTTAGATCCTCCAAAAATATTTTATGTTTTCAACTAAATACTTTTTAGGCCCTCTGAAGAACTATTACGACTTCTTTCAACATTTTCATTCCCTTGTTGAGAAACAAGGTGAGACATTGTTTTTTACTTGAATACAATAAGACATGATATTACGTTACATTGATTTTACTAATCTAATGTTATTTATTCAGAGGCAAAATTAGTTTAAGAACATTGTAGATGACTATTCTTTTTTTCGGAAACTGATTTTCTAAAACATTTTTTCTAACTTGAAAATCTTTCCTTCCACTACCTGAATCTTACCAGTTAAAATTAAAAGGGCAGGATTTAACCTGAGGGCAAAACTATACAATGTTAGAAATTTCTCGGTGAAAATAGTTAAATAACAATTTAATAAATTTTTATTTTACCATATACAAAAAAAAGACAATTAAATTAGCATAATTAAGATGGTATTCAAACTGTTAACTGAGATAAAAATCGTTTATCAACTGCTTTCACTTAATTCGGTTAAGTAATCAGAATTTTATCGCATCAACTAGACCCATCTAATGAAGCCACTTAGTTCCTCACATATGGGTGCATGTTATCGACGATAAGGGTAATTTGTCAATCTCATTACCAACAGAACAGGATTTCGAGTCCCATCGTTGACGTCACAATATCAACATATGAAAAGTTTGCCACTACCCAATTCGTGACCCTGGTCTTCTGGAATGCGATACTCTTATTCACACATAGATGGCAGCACTATAAAGCTGCAAAATTATTTCTGGAGTCCTGTTAAATTTCTTTTTCTACGGTTTTGAAATCTTGCTGATTGTAAATGGTTAAAAATATTGTATAATTTTGTATTTATGGTTTTTTTGCCTTGCTAAATGTTGATGGTTTCAAAACCATAAGAGTAAAAAATGTTCTTTGCCGTAAACTTTACGGTTAATTGGATGAACAAACTGCTGTCGGATATTTTACCATACTTTTAGAATGAAAATTCTAACAGTGTAACGTTTGCAAAAACTTTTTAAACATAGGCAAAATTAGTTAAAGAACATTATAGATGGCTATTCTTTTTTGCGGAAGCTGATTTGGTAATGCGTTTCTAAGACTTAAGAACCTTTCTTTCCACTACCTGAAATTTACTAGCAAAATTAATTTGATGCGTGAGCAAAACTACAATTGAAGACAATGTATAAACAAGCAAAATTATACATATATATACCATTAAACATAATATAACATTAAACATTTCAAATATTGAATATTGACAAATTTCAAATATTGAATTAATAAATTTGAGTGTTTAAATTGAAAACTATAGAAACTTGAATATAATCAAATTACCAGGTACCCAGTACAACTATATCCACAATACCGTTTTTTTTTTAAATTAATTTTAAAATTTTTATTTAGCTGTCTTGGCCTCGCTAAATGATATTTGCCAAAAATACCGTCTGCCAAAAGTATAAAAAGTAATAAATCGCGTTATTTTTTTCAGTTTAAAAAAATTATTTTGTAATCATTTCAAATGCATATGATCCCTATACGCAATTTTATGTTATAAAATAAATACATGATATCAAAAAGTCGGTACAATTTAATAGATTGTATTTCAGTGCGTTTATCTTCATGTACTGTATTATAAAATGATATCAAATAATAAATTTATTACAAATAAACATCAATTTTATACTTAGTTTTTAATTTTGAATGTTATTGTTACTTTAAGTATGGCTGAAAAAATTTATGCCCTCCATTTTAATAAATATATGACAAAAATAAATTAAATGACAAAATAAGCTAAATCTAAATAAAATAATTGTCAAAAAACGTTGTGATTTACGTTAAATGTACCTCTAATAAAAAAAAGGAATAAAAATATCGTTAATTAAGAGACGTTTAAATAATATATAGGTTAATATCCTTATAATAGTTTAATTGATTCTTTTCAATGAGACAGCATCGACTAAAATGACAAACGATTTAGTTCCTTTATCTGTTTTATGTTAATAAAGACGGAGAATAAATTTTATGATTTAGTTCTTTTTGAAACTATTATAATGACTTGAAGTTTTAAATAATTGTAAGTTTTGTTAAACGGTAATACTTTTTTCAAAAAGATAAAATATAAAAAATAAAATTTGTGTTTTTTTATGCTTGGAACTATATTAAAATAAAGAAAAATTTTTTTAACAATTTAATTATGAACGACAATTAATTGATCTTAATTTTTTTTCCTTACTTTGCTAGTTACTTTGTTAATTAGTCGTTAAAAATACTTTGTTTATTAGTCGCTTACTTTGTTTATTACTTTGTTTATTAGTCTTTAAAAACACTTTGTTTATTAGTCTTAAAAAATACTTTGTTTATTACTTTGTTTATTAGTCACTTACTTTGTTCATTAGTCGTTAAAAATATAGATATTTGTTTTGAAATCCACTCTTTTAGAGTTTTTATTCTGAAATTATGGTAAAAATAACCGGCAGTACATCACTACTTGTGGGAAGGGAGATGGTATGTATCGCTGGCGTCTCGATTGTGAAAAATTGTTGAACATAGTCTAATATTTTAAAAAAAAAACATTTAAATAAAAGAAATGGCTGCTCAATAGAAAAAATTTATGTAATTTACTGATTTTGAAAAAAAAGCACTGATGGTAACGCAATGTTTAAACAATTAATAACAATGCTACTTAGATTAAGTTTTTATAAGACCTGATTGGTAATAAATATAAACTAGGAGGCTCTGCCCTCTGCTGGCTAACGCTCGCCAACCCCCGAGAATTGCTACGCAATCCTATGTGGTTCACGCCGGGAACCATGGCTCGCTGCGCTCGCTCGCCAATGAACACAATGTTCTAGCACAAAGACATAATATATTATCATCAAAGACATAGTATTTTATCATCAAAGACATAGTATTGTACTTATGTAGAAGAATTCTACCAATGTTCTTATTGGCTTTTAAAAAAGTATATTAGCTATTTAGATTGTACATGGTGAAAAAATCAAAACATTAGCTAAATAAGAAACATATTAGCAAAATAAATTATCAAATATTGCTTCACTAATATTCTGCATTTTAAAGCGTGAAAATTCAATGCACAAATAAACGCGAAATATAAAAAATTTTAATACAAACACTTAAACGTTTTTTAGACGTTTAGGTAGCTCCCAGTAGAAAAATAGCAATTCAACAGCGGCCTTTTAAAGCATTCTCACTTCAATTAATTAATTAATTCCTAATTGAGTTTAATTTAAATATTGTCATGTTTTTAGTGCATGAATCTGAATTGAACAACCTGATAATGCTCACTCTGGTTATTGTTATCTGGTTGCTCACTACGTGCTCTTGCGCGCCGAATCCAATCAATTAAAAATGAAAACTGTTGCCAGCGCGAGAAAAGAAATATCATCGGTTTTATTGATACATGATGCGTACGTATTAGCGTTTTACATAATATAGATATTGTGACTGTAGACTGTATTTTGTTTATTTCTGTTACAACTGTTATAATGCATACGACTAAATAAATATTCATTTTAATTACTAAAATTGTTCAAAATAAAAATACTATTGAAAATTTGCCAAATTTTGTGATAATTTCTTTTAAATTCAAAACCCAAATAAAGCCAAACCAATAATAACCAAATTTTATTCTTAATTTAGACAAAAATACATTACATTTCACCATATTCAAGTAGTTCTGATTACACTTTTTCCCTCAGTTTGAAAATAAGACTTTATTTGGCTTAAATCATATTAGTTACTATTAAAAATCAAAGGAATCAAAGCTTAAAAAAGTATCTTCTGCCTATTAGAAATACACAAAAAGTTATAAAAACACATACACTTATATATAAGTGTTCAAAATTCACTAGTCAATGTCGATGGTTTCACCATATAAAATACGTAAAATGTGGCTAGTCATGTACATGTTTTCAGTTATATAGATTTAAAAATGCTTTAATCACTGAATTCTTGGTAACTGAGAATTAAATCTTACGAGAAACAATCATATTTTATGTAAATTTATGATACTTTGAAGCTGATATGTTTAAATGATTGTCTACTGAATTAGAATGTAACAGTGGGGAATTTAAGCTGTTTAAACTAGAGTTGTGGCAATTCTTAAATGAAAGAATATTTCGTAATTTTATTTCAATTTTAAATTAATTTTTATAATTTGATAAAAGATTCTACTCTAGGCTAAAAAGATTTTATTCGCAAGCGACAATGTTAGCCGCACTTGAGATGCTTTCTTTTATCATATTTAGATGGCTTAAAATTTGCGTAAGAAATAAACTAAATAAATAAATGAATAAATAGCATCTTCTCGCATAATATTGCTGTTTTCTGCAATATACTTAAAATATTTAAAGCATTTCATTGTGAGAAAAATAAATGCAATATGAGAATTATAAGTCAGACAAAACATAAAATGCAATGAAAGAATAATCTTACAAGTACAAGTACTAATTAAGAAAGTTAACATTGCATTATACATAATTCCAATCATAATTAATTTCATGACAAAATAATTGCAAATAAATATAAAATAAAACTTTTTGGAACTTAAAAAAAGACAGAATTTCTTAATTTCATTTACATTATATTACAAATTTTACAATGCATTATGGTTTAGTTTTGAAGCAAGATCTCATCCTCGCGTTATTAACAGAACAGAATTATATATTACACCTGAATCCTGAAATCCAATTAAACACTTTAAATGACTGTCCTTAGATGGCGCCACAAAAGTCTTGGAAATTGCTGAAACTGAGATAACCGGAGAAACGGGGATGAAAGTGAATTATTTTTATGACTTCAAGAAAAATAAGGAATTGGTAAAAAATACAAATGAAAGACGCGTTAAAATTTTCGAAGACATGGCTAGAAAAAGTGGGAATTAAAGGATTTTAAAACCATTTTTATAACTTAAATAGTTTTAATTCGATATAAACTTCCCTTACAATATGTTGATTTCGCTTTGTCGCATTTAATGCTTGCAACTTAACTATCACGATGATTACATTATTAATTAAATACATTATAAAATGCATCTGTAAGCAAATTGAATAAGTATATGAATAAGTTTTTAAATGCATTTCTTAAGAAATAATATCTTTCAATATTTTTTATTCACAGTAGGCATCCTTACTCCTATAATAAGGATTTTGTTACGAAACTTGGTGATAATATTATAAACTATATTTGCTGTGTTTTGAACGAAAACTAAATTACTGTTTAAGTACTTCTGCATCATAGAAGTTAAATGATTAGCCACATTTTAAATTTCATTAGGTAAATGTTTTTAAGAATATTTCCGGAATAAAAGTAATATTAACCACTATTTCCATTTAGACAATAAGGTGTTTCTATGTATTGTTCTTTTATAATGCAAAAATTCTGAAAACGTGTGTACTACCTACCTGAAAACAATAGCAGGTAACAGTTTAAGGTTAAAAAAATTTTTTTTTGGAAAAGTGTGGTCTACCATTGCATTGCTTCAAGACTTTCAGTTTTGAAAAACTTGTCAAAGTCAGTCAATTCGCGATTCGTCGTTATTTTAGTTTCAAAATGGCTTTGGTAAGACAACGTTTTGTATGAGGAAAATTTTTTTAAAGTATTTACAAATAAATATTTATTAAATTGAATATTCTTATAAATGGAAAAAAGTTCATCAATATGAACAAAAGTAAATTTATTCCAAAGCAAAGAACGAAGTTAATTAAAAAAAAAAGACTATATTTAATATTTTGGTAGAAATTACGCTAATTAACGTCGAAGACGTTAATTAACATACAGAAAAGTCTGGAAGACGAGAGAATTAAACAGTAAAAAAAAAAAAAATCAATAAAATGCGAGGTGCTTGAAAATGTAGAGAAACAAGAATTTTTTAGAAAAACAAAAGCTAGGGGAAAATCTGGAGAAAAAAGCTAAACTTAATTTTTGAAATGCAGCCAGGGGCGGAAAATGTAACGTTGCATCTCAAAGGCAAGAAAAACAAAAGATGTTGACACTTCGTCGAATTTGGCGATTTAATCTCCGATTTGGCGGAAAGTTTTCTTCTTTATGTTTATTTTTATCCACTTTTTATCGACTTGACAAATAGACATTGTCACAGTTGTGGTTACGCCCATTTTTTTTCCTTATTCATCTTTTTTTATTCCACCAAACTTCTTAGAGAAAGTACTTTTTTTATCATTTTGTATTTCTTCCCATCGCGAACAAAACTGTTTAAAAAAGATATCGGGAAAAATTTATTTTCTTATTTACAATTGAAACTCGATGCAGCCGCAACGAATGCTGCATTAGAAATTCGCATTCAACACTGCTGTCTCCAAAACACTCATACCATTAATTAAGTTTCCAAAACGAAAGAGTCAACAGTATCTAAAGTATAAAATTAAAGCCAGCATAGAATGGGAAGAGCGCAAGTTTTCACTCAATTGTTTTCCCATTACAAGTTTAACTTCTTTTTTTATCATTGTTCGAATGGGGCTTTCTACCTCCCATTCTAATTTACTAGCGATGCTACCCGATTTGTTGATTCAGTCACGTTCCAAAAAAGTAAATAAACAAAATAAAATTGAAATTGAAACTCAAATCTAAATGAAAACTATTCGAACTGTTTTTGTCGGATTGGGAATGAAGCTTATTTTGAAGATTCATATCCTGTAACAATGACATTTGAAATTCACATTCCAATTAAGAGAATATAGGATTTTTATTTTGTGGAGTTATGAAGTAACAATTTAAATATTTGTGAATAAAATGATTTTAAAGTAGCCCTACTAGGCAAATACATACACATTTGTGTACAGATTTCAGTCAATCTAAATGAAAACAATTCAAATCTAAATTAAAATTATCCGTACTAATTTTGTCGGATTGGGAATGAAGCTTATTTTGAAGATTCATATCCTGTAACAATGACATTTGAAATTCACATTCCAATTAAAAGAATATAGGATTTTTATTTAATGGAGTTATGAACTAACAATTTAAATATTTGAAAATAAACTGATTTTTAAACTGCCTTACTGTATAAGTACATGTGCATTTGCGTACTGATCTGTGTCCATGTCATGAATAGACACATATCACTTGGTTAAAAATGCACATATGAAATTGTATGAATTTATTGTTATAATTTTTATTGTTTCTTCCTCACTCAAAGAACTCCACAAATATTGCATATTTGCAATTAGAGGTTTTACAGAAATTATTTTTGCTCGTTTATTACACAAATTGCACACGATTCAAGTCTTGTGTGGATTTCAGAACATATTTCATAAATAAATTACATTAAGACCTTGTTTAAAATTCTCTCCTTGTTTTCAATTTCCTTAATGTCTCAGATGAAGAAATTCATTGTCTATTTGATGTCTCATTATCAATTTGATTAGAATTCTAAGTAACAAATACGAAAAGAAGAAAAAAAAAACATTTGATCAAAAATTTACATTTGAAATTTCGAGAGTGTTTATTTTTGCGCAAATTTTTTATCTTATTTTAAATTTTAAATTTTGTACTACATATTTTGCAGAAGTTATTGTATTGGTTATTTGTGAATTGTATACTTAATTGTTTATTGCACTAAAAGTGCCAAATTCGCATCGGCTAAATTTTATATGATTTCAAAAGTATAAAGGGGCATGAAATCAATAGATAAAAAGTTCATCTCAGAAATATTATGGGTTTATTATTTTGCTCATGTTTTTTTTCTCTCTCATTTTCAATCAAAAAACTCAAACATTGGATATCAGCAAATCATGTCTCAAGACGTTCAGTTTGCTTGTTCAATTGGGTACTTGCAACATAAGAAGAAGAATACGTGATTAGGCCCGGCCATGTGATTTAAATCAGATTTAATTGGATAACTCTAAGCGACGTCATGCGTGGGAGTTGAACCTGATGAACTTATGAATCTTCGAGATGACGTCACTTACAGGTATCCTATTCGCAAATTATGCAAATTATTCGCATGATTCAACTCCTAAACAGAATTTCTATTAAGATATCGCTTCTATGACCAGGTCAAAACAATGTTGATTTTTATGTAAAATATATTAAATACGATAAAAATTCAAACTTTTAAAAATGATCAAAACATCTAGTCAAAACTCCCTTCTAAAATTTCATGAGTACATATTCAACTCTTTTCTTTATACCTACTTCAATTTAAGAAGTCCACAAATATTGCATATCGACGATTCAAGTCCTTTGTGGGAATTCTGTTTGCTTCGGCTATCATTAGGTTTGCGGCCTCTTTGTATTTTCGTTCATATTTTCAAAATGCATTGATATTTTATGTTATATGCGTAAGAAAGCTCGAGGGTGATATTTTCTCCCATTTTTTTTTTCTTTTTATATCCTTTTTCGAGAAAACAAGGTTGAGTATATCACCTGATTTGAATAAACTTTTTGTTCACATACGTAGGTATGGAAAAATAAAGAAAGGATTTTGAAAAAAAAAAATATATGAAAAAGAAAAATGAGTTTGTTTTTTCTTCAAATTTTAGATCGCTTTTCTTTGTAAAAATATGGTCCTCATTGTAGTTTTATGCTTTAGAAAAAAAATTATAGTTCTATTTACTCAAAGTAAAGGTTTATAAGATGTAAAGATTTTTATCAAAATATTTATCAAAACATTTTTGAAAATATTATTGAACTTTATCAAAAGGAAATAAAAATCTTTATTATTTCAAAATTTATAAATTGACTTTAAATAAAATAAAATGAAAGCGGTATAAAATCTAATGCAGTTCAAAAATATTTTTACCTAAAAATATTTTTTTTGCTGAAAGTTTTAATTTTAAACTGAACTAAAAGAGAGTTTATAAAATTAAAAACGATTTGCATTAAAAAATAAGCACAAAGAATAAAATTATTGAAAAATTTTAATGAAATAAAATATACTTAAATATATAAATTGAGTTTGAACTAAATAAAATCTATCAAAAATAAACTTAAAATCGATTAATTTTGGCGAAAATTCAAAATTGCTATAAAGAAATATTTAATTTAGGAAGCTAGAAACAGGTGTGTATGGTAGCAATTAGTCCAGTTTTAGAGGAAGAATTAAGATTTCCATTAATTTTGTGGAGTCATGATTAAAGTATTGGAATTTTTGTGTTGTAAATTGCGTTTGTGAAACAGGGATTAGTCTACTAATATATTGAGCATTAATTGCTTTATTTAAGGAATATTTTTATAATAGCCAGTATAAAACTGACGTAAAATAATAAGCATTTCCCTTGTTAGGGGAGAAGAAATGCATTTTTAAGAGATGCATTTTTTTGAAACTATTAACGATTGGATCGATGAACTACCGGGCTTCCAAAAATCCCCAGTCCTAACACCAAGAATTTCAAATTGTTATAGAATGAATAGTTCTTAACGGACACTTATGAGCATGGGAAGAGATCCATAGTCGATAGATAAAATAGTCAAAAATAAAAAACTAATTCCAGCTTTATTAAGTGTTACATTTAAAATAATTTTACTACAGCTTAATGACCAAGAAGACCATGGTATTAATACAACCATGTTACCGAATCACTTTCTGCTGTTAGAAAAATAAAGTGGCTTAAAGTAAAAAACATATTTTGATATTCGCTTAAGTCGAGACAGTGAATTAATGAGTACATTTGTATTGGATAAAAAAGTTGACCGTCGCAATTACTAAAGAAAATAATTAAAATATTTATACTCGCTTTATATAAAAGCAGTAAAAATTATATAGTTGGTTTAATTTAATTATAATAGGATTAGGAATTATTAAAAAAATTAAATTTATGAAATTAAAGAAATTTTTGAAATCTAGGAAATGTGTAATGTCTATAATGGCATATCATAGAGTGAAAAATGTTTTTTACATGATTAATACAACTATTTATGTATCAATATTTTTTTTAGATTATTATTTGTAGTTTTTGATAGTTTGTTCATCACTGCAGCATAAAAGAAGCAATGATTTAATAATGTTAATTTCACGTTCGAAATTGTTTCAATGAAAAAGTTAAATGTTTTTGGAGAGTTCTTTAAATTTGGAATTATTCTTTATAACATGATTTGCTTTCATTGAAATTCTCGTTCCTTTAAAACGAAGCATGCATTTCTATATCACCGAAATAAAAAACTGCCCAAGCTGAATGAAAAATCCAGAAAATTATTCTTAATTTCATTAGTATGCTCACTTTTATATGTTCTAAATAAAAATAAATAAATGGATAAAAATAATTATAAATAAATAAACTTTATTAAAACCTTTTTGCTGCAAATAATAAAATTGAGATTCATTTATTAGTTTTTATCTTTAAAAATATTAAATTAAGTACTGCTAAGTCAAAAAAATGATTTCTGCTGAAATTTTCGCTGAGATTAAATGCATTGTACGGTCTTCTTTAATACGAACTTCTCACTTAATCTGATAATCTCAGCCCTCTAATTTTGAAGTGAAACGTTAGTATACTGAGCCAACTTTTGCCTGATCTTAACTCAATTAAGACTAAAGAATGTATTAACTCCCTCCTAGTATAATACTGAAGATAGTTTGTTGTGCTTTTAGCCACTTACGAGAGTTTTATAAATAATAATATGGACAGTCCATCGTAATTCTTAGTATCTCATCTATTTTTCATCGTCAAAGGGTAGCTTATAGCTCTCCTGATCCCATAAATGGGTGAAAAAAGTTTCAAAGGCTTAAAATATTCATATCATGCACTTCGAAACTAATTTCTGAATAAATACGAGTCTTCTGAAACTGCTTTTCCGAACCCGTTTCTCTTTTATATAGCTTCGCTTCTTACATTCAAATGATTAGGCTGAAAAGATTTTTTTTCTCCACTTCACTTCTGGCCTAACTAATTAGATTTACTCATCGCTAAAATATTTATCTTATGCTTACAGTGCTGAATCTTTTAGAGAGAGATCGTTTCTCAAAAATTGAGAGGCAAAGCAAGAAAAATAACGAGAAAATTATGCATATCATATTATCCAAAAGCAATAAATTTTTCCGGTTAAGCAAACAAATATACTTTCTCTTCATACTATTTAAAAAGAGTATAAAAAAGAACAACAAACTGCTTTCGCCATTTACTATCACTCCTCGCCAGCTATACATGGTTCAAGGCACGCGAAAACCCAAACTTTCAAACAAAGATAATGCCCACGGCAGTTTCAAGTAGCCAAAACTTCAACAAAGGGTTTGCAGTCTCTATCGATTAACGATGAAAATAGCTGCGCATCTAAGTATTGGCGAAGTGTAGGGTAGCGAGGATAAGTCAGTTTCGCCAATTTCCTGGATAACTCAGAGAGAACGTTTCCTTCCACTATTGTATTTTAATTTACAAAGTTTTGGAACTGTTACTTCCTTTAATCTGAAACACAATATTTTTCTATGGTTTTATTGAGAGATTCGGGCTAAAAAAAAATTTTTTTTTTCGTGAATTATTGAAACTACCATAAAATACTCCATTACTGTTCTCGATTACTTCTTATCACAAATATCGAAATATCAAATAGTGCATAAGCAAGTCAATTAAAACTAATGAAACGGTATGTAAATATCAAATTGACTTATTTCTGGTATTAATTGAATTGGATAAGTTATTGAAATAAATGTTATAAGTATTTAAATTATTAAAAATATTATAACTTCGATGCTTAAAATTTATTATAATTTAGTATGTAAAATTTGAAAAAGAAATTTATACTTTTAAAAAGAAAAATTTAATTCAAACTCATTGATAAGTTCTATCTATTAAAAAATAATTCGATGTTATATTTAATAAAACAAAAGCTATAGATGTAGTTGATTCTAGTACCATTTTTTCTTAATTCGCAAATATTTTTTTTTTTATAAAACTTCTTTTCTCACGATTATGACACTAGTTTTTTTTTAACGAAGCCATGTAAATTAACTTTAGAAAGACGGATAGAGTCAAGTTGGTCCCTCTGTCACTTTTTTACTGCTATTTAGTTTGAAAAATAACGCACTGAAAGCGTTGAGTATATTTCTCATAAATCTATCACTCCTTATCTCCCCCTCTGCTGACCAGAGAAGTGGTCCTCTCGCCGTTCAAGCTCTCTACTCGCCTCTAGCATCCACCATGCCAAAGAGGGCAACCACAAACGATTTGTAGATTACAAATTTTCAATTTGTTTTTGTGGGGTATCTATTTCATTGAGGAAGGCAAAAACTGATAGTTATGAAACCATATAACCCACAAAAAGAAATTGAAAGAAATGTTATATTCCAGAACAACAAATTGAAAAGGCTTTCCTCATATTAAATTCTTCATAAATCTTGATCTCCGCCTCTGCTGACCCTATGGGTGGTCTTCATATGATCTGATCCCCCACTTTGCAGTGACCAACCATGTAAAAGAGGGTGGGGGTGCAAACGATTTGTAGTTTACAAATTTTGTGGTGGGTCAAGTTTCATTGATCGAATCAAACCATCTTGCTATCTTATTATGGTAAATATCCCATAATCCCATATAGTTTTGGGCTTGGCATACAAAGACTATTTATTACCAGTTTCATTGAAAAACAAGAGTATTTCAATGTATGAATATAGATAAATAATATTTATTTATAAAGAAAAGGAAATTCAATTATCTGAGAAACTCATGTATACCTACCTATAAATGAAGACGGAGTGGTCCGTTTAATCAAATATTTTCACTAACCTAAATCGAGTAAAATTCAGCAGAATTTGAAACATGGAATTTCGAATATATTTTAAAAGTTTGGATGCCTAATTGATCTACGCTTAAACAATCGGGGAAGGGCCAAACTGGCACCTTCTATCTAGTCTACAGCAATGTCCAGTCTTGCTAGTGATAAAAGTATTTCTGGTCTTCAGAAATGGTTTATCGTAATTACTTAGAAATTATGCATTGCATAATTTCTAAGTAATTACATTATTTAAGTAAGTATTTACAGTAATTACATTAAAATTATGAATAATGTAAATCACGCATTACATAATATACATTAGGATGCTGAGATGAAGTTTCTTAAAGTTTGATGCTTTAAATGAATAAAAAATAGCATCTTAATATTAAAAAAATGTAATCCATTTTATGCATACATATTAGATGCATAGTTCTCTTCTTCTGCTAGTGTAAATGAAAAGAAGTTATTCTGTTTTCTGGAAGAGAAAAAAATACTTAACTCCAAAGATATAAATTCTCGACAACAACTAGTATACGCAGCAGAATGAAAAGTTTTAAAATCGAGTAGGTATTTATATATTATAAAAGAACGCGTGTGGAATATTCCGAATTCAGTAACAAAAATGTTTAAAGATTCGCTCTGAATACCAATGTGTGCATCATCAGAATATTTTTAAAAGGGTTTGCAAAAAATAACATTTTGATTCTTACTAGGTACAGTTTTGGCCGTTTGCTTCTAAATATATATAAACTTTTTTTTTCGCATGGCAACAGTTGCAGTTTAGCACACTTTTCGTGGAAAGAAATTTTTAGTTTTCTTCTGGCTATAAAGAATTCAAAGTCTTTGGTAAGTGTCGCAGATGCAAGAAATTTATATATTCAAGAAACACACTTTAAAGTTTATTTATAAAATTTCTAAACTTCTTACGAGTTTACGAATTTTATTTCCACCGAGTTTCTTTCATTTGGGGGGAAAAGAATGACATGGATTTTGAATAAAAGAATCCATCTCGTCATAAGGAACGAAAATAATAAATTGCGCGGATTTAAACGAAATACATTTTTATAGAGGAGCTTTAAAATGTATTTTTTGATATTTTGTTCAGTTATTCATATTAGAGGAACGAAATTTTAACGTAATACTGTAATCAAAGTATGAATTTTAATTTTTAAATTAAAAAGGAATAGTGTAACGTTGTTACCAAGAACGTTTTAACTAATGTAAAATGATAGCGTACGTGATTGAATAGAAATTATGAATGAATAATTTAATAAAACCTGAGGCACTACTTAAATTGATAGAACAGAATTATACAGATCAAATTTATTAGTTTCAATCATATGAATTATGAATTTTTAAATTTAAGAGGAAGACTGAAGCGTTGTCACAATGAATGTTTCAAGTAACGTAAAATGATTACATGCACAATTGAAAAGAAATTAGGAATGTAGAACTTAATGAAACCAGGGGCATTACTTTAAAATATAGAAAAAATTCATCAGTTTTAAACATATGAATTGTGATAGATATAGATATAGTTCAACGTTCTTACCATGAACATTTTAAATAATATAAAATGATCACGTGCATGACTGAATATAAATTATGATAGAACAATTTGTTAAAATAAGGAACACTACTCAATATTAAAAATATGAATTGCTGATTTTTAAATTAAAAATTAATTGTGTTATGTAGCAACGATAAGCGTAGTATACAATATTGTTATTTAGTAGGAAGTATTGAAAAAAAATTGTGTGCAAGACTAAATAGAAATTATAAAAGAACATCATATTTAATAAATTTAGAAATACTTCTTACGTAGCATAATAATTTTATTACTTTAAATTTGTCAAATTTTGGCTACTATTTTGAAATAGCATGTTTATAAAAATATCACAGAATGATAAAAATGAAAGTGGAATTATTTTTAACATTTTAAAAGCTACTTGCGGTAAATTATTTTTACAATATAAATTTTCAGTCCTCCTTAATTTCTGTCTCTTATATTGTCGATTGGTATATTGTGACTATCGTGATGGATTAATTATCAAAATGTTTAGAAAAACATATTCTAACTTAAAAAGGAAGCACCTTTGCCAAATTCAAATTGTGCATTAATTTGCTATTATTAGTTATGAAAGACAAGGAAATTCATTTGTAAGAATTTTTTGCAAAAACGAAATCTGCTATGAATTCCTTAAAGTTAAAAGAAAACACCGACAGTAAATAATACATTTTTAAGCAAATAATAAGCTTTGAAAAAAAGTCATACTTAATGGTGCTGTTCAAGAAATAAAAGACAACATAACCAGGACTTCTAATCATGTTTTATATCAAAAATAATTATAAATGGTTTTTTTTCCTACTTTTAGAATTGCATAAAAAAAATTACTAATCACTAATACACAGAAGTGTAAATATCTTATCTAAAGTCTTTCTCAGATAACTACTACTAAACTTTATATTCTTTTGAACAAAGCCCGTTTATGTAAAACCATTTATATCATCCATTCCTTTGAAACCTTTCATTTTTAAACCACCTCACAATGTAACAAGTTTGTAATGGAATATAAATTCGAACAAGTGATTACATTAAAACAGTACGGCTTTTCTAGATATGTCTTTCAAGCTTTTAAAAGCACAAAAAATTATTAGAGTGATACTTTGTTCCATTTCATTTATCTTATCTCTAACATTGTTCGCCACTATTGGGATGAAGAAATAAAAACTCTCAAACTTAATGGGCAAATGTCCAAACCAATACATGGTGATGTTATCACGCATTGTACAGATTCAATGGAAACTGTGGCCCACCCTCCAGAACACTGTCTATAATCAAGATAGGGGAATAATGTGCTGACAGTTTTTATCGTCCAGATCTCGCCAAATCTCTGGGATGTGTTTCTTCGGCACCATTTATGCCAAAGAAAAATAGAAAAGTAAGTTTTGCTGCCGTTCCTTCTAGTTTTTGCTTGAAACAAGCCTATAATTTCTTTGAATATAAAATTTAAATCATGCTCGTTTTTTCATTATTTAAACATTAAACACATTTAGTTGTTTATTCAAGAAGTGAAAAAAAAATTGATTAAATTATTAAAAAATTGATGTTTTACATTTCTTTAAGGTTTAAAAGTGCCGTGTCCATATGTTATGATATTACAGTGGAAAGAAAGCTATAACAATAAAGTCACATGCATAAAAACTTTGAATAACTATTTCTGAGTTACGCCATTTTGAAATTATCCATCACTAATATATTTTTTCCTGAGTTGGACAATTTAATTTAAAAGATAATTCCTTAGGACTCACTATTTTACACTCACTTTTATCTTTAAATGATCTAAATATATTTAAATAAATAAAGTGTGTATGATCTAAACTTTAAAAAATTCCTGACAAAATTACGGGGAAAGGTGTCAGTAATCAGGTTGCCAGTACTTTTTACCGTATGATCTATTTTTAGGGTATGATTTTACGGAATAAAATATCTGATATACTGCAATTTTTATACAGTAATATTTACTGAAAAATCATTGAATCACGGTAATTAAATCACTACGAGGTTGAATATGGAAGTATAGTAACTGAGTTAAAATGTTTTTTCGGTAATAGTTAAATTATTGTAATAAAAACGAGGAAAGAAATGAAAGAGAATTTCTTTTTTCATATTGATTTTTTGTTGTTGCTTATTTTATAAGTAATCTACAACCTATCCACATGTTTCAAATTAAAAAAAAATAACTGCGTTTGTGACGCTTATTTTTAAAAATATTTCTGCATAATAGGGCATTATTTATTTTCAATTTGCATAGATGAGGATTTTATTTAATATTTCTCTTTTTATATAAATAAGAAAGCAAAACATCAAAATATTTATGGTTGCTTTCAGATTAGAATACGTTAAATGAGATAAAAATGTGTCTAGATGCGATGGAAAAAATTATGTTAAATAGTTTAACCATCATAAATTTACCACTTTCTGCGTAATTTACTGCTTAAATTCTAGCTTTGGGAATTTCAATAAGCAAGTTTTTGTTACTAAACGTAAATTTTTTATCCGATATTAAAATAATTATTTTTATTCCATTTGTTTTGATCGCAAAAATAATTATCCTGAGATGCTAAAAAAATTAAAAAATTTCTAAAAGTTAATTTTAGCATTTTAATAAAGACAAAAAAATATTTATCATTTTCATTTCTTCTGAATAACATATATTTATAAACTCGAAATATTTAAAAAAGACTTTCTTGATTGCTTTTTTTGTAATTCATATTATTTTATTCCTATCCAATTCACAAAGTTTATTATTATTATTTTTTTATCCTTTTCCAAAAACAAAAAAAATTTACTGTTGTATTTTTTAGTCTTTTTCTTTCTACAAATATGAAAATGAAAAAAAAAAAAAAAAAAAAAAAAATGAGTAGCATATAAATTTTTACCTCAATGTTCAAACAGCGAAAATGCCAAGTATTTTAATTACTTTTTCTGTAGCATATTGCGCTTCAAAGAAAATAAAATTTTTTAAGCAGTTTCTTTTTTCTTTTCTTAGCTCTCCTCAGTTAATTAAATTTAGAAACTTGAAAATATTATCAGTTTGAAGAATATTAAGCGTAATAAGCAATTTAAGCTGTTTCTTCTTCTTCTCTTCCTTTTTCGTGATAATAGGGAGTTACTGTTGAAATTTGAATATATTTAGTTTTCTTCGTCTGACTTATTATTAAAGAAGTTATTTCGGGTGCCGATCTCCTTCACCAAATTAGATGTTTTCTTAAACTAAGTGGTTGTTTGTTTTATACTGTCAACAGTGCACAGCACACAAATTCACTTTGATTTTTTTCTTTTTGTTGTAAAAATCTAAATGTTTAGAAGTAAAAATTTTGAGTTTCCTGGAACAAGATTAAATGAATTACTGGAACACGTGTTTATATTGTATTTTGCTAAATTGAAGTTTTGAGCTGGCCAATTTCTTAAATACTTATTAAATGTGTTGAATTTGATTTTTTCAGCATTAAAAAGTATATAGAATTCATTTTTTACAATTCTATGGGGAGGCTTTTTTTTTAAAAAAAGCGCAATAGCAATTATATAGCAAGGATATACTTTGTGCTTTGTAGATTAAAGAAAAAGACAATGTGAATGATGCGCATATGAAAGTACATAAATTATATTTGGAAAGTACATTTTATTTATGTTCTTTCCTTTGTGTTTTAGGATTTATTCATTATGCTTTTTTTACGTTAGTCGCAATTTGAATAGTTTAAAAAATTAATGCTTTTATTAGACATCCCTAAATATTAAATTTTTTGAAGAATAATTTTAATGTAAATTAAAATTACCTTATTTCAATTTATCTTCAAAATGCTTTGCTGTTAGATTTAAAAAAAAACATTTATTCAACTGAAATGCTATTATCATTAGATTTCAAAAAAATATTCATAAAAAATTCAAACAATATTATTTGGATTCTTGATTATAACAATTACTAAATAAAAAAAAATTCAAATTTGAAATATTTTTTACGTATACATTTTCATCTCATTTCTTTAACATTTGTTTTAAGGTTGAAAAAATGTGAGAAAAATAGTCATGGAGGAAAAAAATCAAAGTTCCAATTTTACTTGAAGCACAAAATGAGGTAAAAAAAGTCTCATTGAGAAGACAAAAACATACTTTTTTTTATATTTTTATCAAATTTTTAGGATATGACTTACTTATTAGTGATGATTAATAAAATAAAAAGATTTCAAAATGCTTGCTAACTTATTATTATAGAATTACATTTGCAAAGAGAACAAGTATTTCCCTATTATTTTTTTTTCATAATATTGATTTTAAAGTTTTTTTTTCTTTATATTCCTCAACAATAAAAGCACAATTTAAAAAAAAAATATCAGCCTACCTTTAATTTGCAAATTTTAAAAAGCAACATAATTTAAACAGAATTGTAACAGAATTTCAAGGAAAATTACTGGAAACGAAATGATACAACTAATCCAAATCAAAAAATGTTGCCATCAAGGTCGTTAACTGAGCATGCGGGATATAAAATTTAGATCCAACCAAGCAACAGATAATGAAGTACTGAGCCTTTGGAAAGCATTTCTCGGCTGTTATTAAGATGATGATGTCTAGGTTGCAGAAACCATGCAAGAATTCACGCTGTTCCCTTAATTTTGTCAGTTTTATCCCTGCGGATGATAATTTGCCGCGTTAATGCACCACATTTTGACCTTGTGATCTGCCACTAAGTGTTTTCATCTCAAATTGTCCCCACTTGCACGGTCATTAGGATGATACGATGTAGTTGTATTCTTCGAAAATATCACCCAAATGTAAATATGCATGCATTATTACATCCCAACGAAATGTAAATATTGCTGCTGGAAAATGCTTTAAATTATGAGGTATCAATAATATTTAGAACGTTTTTGTTTTGAAAATGTGTTTATACAAAAAGAAAATGAGATAGGGGAGATCAAAGATCTCAAGCTATGAATATTTAAATCGAAATTGCGTACAAAAGTGCATTAAAATGGTTCTTGCCATGTTGATCACTGCTGTGGCCTGTTGACGAGAAAAAAAGAAAAAAATAATAAATAAAAGAAAGACGAAAAAGAGGTAAAAAAAAATACTCATGATATATGCCAATTAACTGGTGCAGCAAAATCAATCCTCATTTTTAAAAAAAAATTTTTTTTTGGATTTTCTTATGGCTAAATATTCCTTTTTTAAAACTACCCGACCCCGTCCTGGTAGATTTATTTATTTATTATTATTTTCTACTCATTAATTAAGATCTTTGATTTTCTGCGATATTTGAAAAACAAAAAAATTAGAACTACTTAATAAAGTTTCGTTTTTTTTATAATTTTTCTTTTCTATTACCTATTAAATATTTCAAGAAGTACTGTTCAACCACAAGTAATTTATTTTCCTTGATTTAGTACATTAATATTGTTTTGCCCTCTATCATCATCAAATCATCCCACCAACAAATTATCTTGCCAAAAAGAAGACAGTGTAAAATGAAGAAGATGCTGGTAACGATTACTTATTACCGTAATTTGAAAAAAGGCTAAAAAAATACTCTTTTGAATATGTGGTTTTATGTTGTCCACGTCTGACGAAATTTTTAATATTGAGTTTTCACTGAAATTACAGTATTTCAAATATAACATAAACAAAATTAATCTGTGAAAAAAAATTAAACCTGTTTTTTTTTTAATTTCAATAATATTTTAATAAAAAATATTGTAATTTGTTATTATACTTTCAAAAAATGAACAGATATAATTACTAGATAAAAAGAAAGAATGGGTCGTAATATGGAAAACTAATAAAGGATATTGAGAGGTATCTTACCATCGACATTTAACTTGCATCTATTTTAAAAACGAAGTTAGCATTTAACAATTTTGAAAGTTCAGAAAATTTGGATCAATGCAAACAACCCAACACTTTAAGAGTCATAAAGTCGTACAGAAACAAATGAATGGAACGCATTTTTTGATGCAAAGATCTTGATTCGGCAAAAAAATTAAATCTCAAAGAATGAGGAGACGAGAAGAAAATGCAAACATGTAAGGAGATAACTCATGTAACGAGACATGTAACTCATGTAACATGTAATGAGATAGCGTCGAAAAGAATTTGATTGTGTTGGGAGTGAATAGGCAGAGAAACTTGGCAATGAAGCGTTCTGCATGTAAGAAGTAGACTGAGATAGCCTTGGATTGCATTAGGCTGTAGTGCTGAGAAGGAATACCGGTTATATTGTCTTATGTTAATAAACTGAACTGGAGGTCGCATTGAATAAATTCCAAAACGCTTTCAGAAAAGAATGACTGTTTATAAGCTTCTAACTTAATCGCTATGGAGATGTAATATATCAATTTTGAATACTACTTATAGGACTTTTATTCTACTTTTTATAACTTAAAGCTGAGATTCCCTTATTATGGTAAGCAATTAAGTTTCAAAAAATTAGAAATTTTACGAAATGTATCACTAAAGTTCATTACTGGAGCCGTCATATCAACAGTCATTGATCGAATACTTTTATTGAGAAGCAGCAAACCAAATAATATTACCTTTGAAGCAAGAGCTCTAAATCTCTATGATAAATTAATCAGAACTGGAAATCTTTACTGGAATGACTATCCAATAAATGAAAAAAAAAGAGAAAATAAAAACTGTTTTGTTCAGTTTGTCCAGTATTTCAGACTGAATCTTGAAGTAGCTAATCCCTCAAATATGGTATGAGTTGAAAGAAAATTATGTTTTTCAGTTACACTTTTTAAGAAAAACAACTTAACAAATGTTTTGTATGTTGACAAAAAATCAGCTCAACAGTTCAAAAGCAACTCAACAGATGGTGTTATGCTCTAAATGCTATTGTCACCAAGTATCCGGAATTTTAGCAGTTGCATGTTTACATAGATAGCTCTTTTTAGGACTCAATAGTTCGACATTGTAAGTTGAGGAGTTTTTTTTTTTTCGAACAGATTTTGATGGAGAAGTAACGGCTATTCGAATATTGCTCTTAAACATTCATTGATGTTTGAAAATAATCTTGATAAAGTTCTATTATTTTGCGATTTGTTTAATTAATTTGTCTTCATCAGAAGAAATCTCTCAATTTTGGTGGCATTTGTGGAAATTGATTTTAAAAATGAAATGCGTGGTACTTCAATGGATACCTGGCCATTGCTTTATTTTTCAGAATAAGCAGGCTGACAGTCTCGCAAAGAGGGCGTGTGACAAATTCAAATGCGACCTTCGGTTCTATCACTCCACTTCATCGAACTAGACTTTAAGCAAATGGTTGATCAACATTATAAAGCATCAATTCATGATAGGACAAAATTAAAGCCCTGGATGGCTGAAAAACTTTCATCAATAGTAAGCAAACAATGGTAGTAGCCCAATACAAGCAACCAATACTAAGAGGCTAATGGTGTCTACTTATTATTATGTAATACTAAGCAGTTGTTGCCTACTTGCTTTGCTCAGTCTTTTAACTGTAGACATGACTGTCTGGAAGACCATCACCATCGCATTGGGATTGTTGTAATTCCTAGCTTCCCCTTTTGTAATTCGGGTGATCTTATCTACCAGTCATTCTGTAATTCAGCAGATCTGATCTACCTTAGTCGATATGTATCACTTTACGGTGACAATGACACAGCGCTTTACTTGAGTGCCAGAGAAATTTTAAGATAATGACTTCGATCAATTCCTTTAGTTGTATTTCACTTTAATATTTACTATTGTTTTTGCATATTTTAATTGCATATTTTATTGCATATTTTTTGCATATTTCGTTGCCTATTTCTACTGCACATTTTATGCCATGCCAATGGAAATAAAAATTTATAGTGAGGTCTTCATTATTTGGATTTTTATTATTGTTAAAAATCCCTTATTGAAGGATTACGAAAGTTCTCATTTCCGATACTTCAACAATGCTAAAACTGTATATCATTATTTATGACAATCATTTCATCTCGATATTAAGGAATTTTGATAGAACCTGAACTCTCAAACATGAAAAAAGAAAAAGAAAAATGCCTCCTTACTCGTGTGTCATCTGTGATGCATTCCAACATTCTTTTATCGATTTTAAAACTGTATGTACCGTATTACAGGATAATACAGGGAATCATGCTTTCGGTTGCCACGCTGCCTTCCCGGGTTTGATTTCCAGGCCAACATTGAATAAAAAATTATTATTTTTATTTTTGTTGTTTATTTTAATCAATTTTGTTGATCGAATTGTAGTATTAAGTCTGACCGTTTTTTAAAAAAAAATAATATCTCTGAACAAGTCAAGATAGTATTTTTGTTATGTGATGAAATTTTCGTTTGAAACATTTTCTAGGAAGCTGTTTCGGGAAACACGAAGATAAATTTGTTAATTTTAAATCTGTATTTCTCACAGCAAACGTGTCGAATATTACTTTCGTAAGCTAATAACGTTAAACGTAACATAAAACTCCAGGGAACCTACGATTTCGCGAATTAAGGCAATATATTTTAAGTATTAATTACCATTCATTTTAATTTTTCACGAAGAAACTTCACAAATAAGTGGGGATTATTGTTTTTTTTTTTAAATTTCATTATCTATATATAACATGAATTATTATTTTACTGCAATAAAAAATCAGATTTTAATTTTTTTCTTTCTAGCTAACAAAAAAAAATTCTGCTGAAGTTCTTAACATGAAATTTCTAAATTTTTGGGAGAAAAAAAATATTTTTAAGGCATTGCACAGTTACTATTTAATTCTGGTGTTTTATGTCTACTGTAATTCATCACTTTTACTAGCTAAATAATATTTTTAACTAATTATAAACTCTTGAAGCGTGTTGTCTTTCTGAAATTATTAATATATTTACATACAAAAGCGACAAACTACGGAATTATTATTTTTTAAATTCTTTCTGTTCTTTAGCAAATGGCAAAAAAAGTAATAAGTTTATAAAAAAAATATTTTATATGCATGATTAATTATTACTTTATCTTATAAATAAGTTTCTTTTTATGAGAACGGAAGCTTATTTTTACTTACGCGTCTGGGAAGCTTTATTTATACGTTGCAGTTAAATGTGATAAGAAAAAAAATAATTAAAAATAAATACGAATGCTTATTTCAAATTTTTCTCGACATTTTTCTCATTTTTAAAAAATACACTTTTACGCGTTAAATTCGAATGATAATTTGACAAAAAAAAAATGAAAACACGATTACAATTCTTTTTCGCGCACGGATTGTGAAAAGTTGTTTTTTCTCCGTTCATCATAAAAGAGTTGGAAGCATTTGTGCTGAGATTTAAGAATTTATTGTCACGCACTTAATATTTAACTCACGAGTTTAATTTAAGTTTTTTTTTTCCTTTCATTTTGAGTTTAATTACATTAAAATGCGACAAAGAGCAAGGTAAATGCTAATTAACTTTTCGCCCAATTCGTAATGGTTTCCCTTAATGACAACACATTTTGAAAATTTATGCGGTTAATGAGCTGATGTTAAATGTTTTTAATTGCTAAACGGATGAACGCTTAGTAACAGTTAAAAATGTTTCATATGCAAATTCAATCAGAACATTTTCCGTTAATTATATTGAGTCGTGCAAGAATGAAATTGCTTGTTTCTGTACGCGATTGATGAGCAAATGCTGTGATTTTTCTAAATTAATACCAAAATTATTAAAATATTCCGGAATTAATGCGTTTTCTTAAACGCAATTTTACGATTCTATTTCAGTTCTTAAGCACTTAATGAGAAGTTTCATGCTTCAAAGCATTTGAAAATGTATTTAATTTATTTTTCTCACGATAACAAAATAATTTAAGCAGAGATATAACTTACAAATTGAAATACATTTCGATAATCAATAATCTAAATTTAGATACGTGTTAAAAATCTGACTACAGGTGCAACAATGGAATCGATAGAACAAGAGCACGAATGAACGTCTGGGTTTCAAATATTTATACTTTTTATACTTTAACAAGCGTTGGAATATATGATGGGTAAAAATAAAATAATAATAATAATCCTGGTCAGAGTATATTTACATAAATACCTATTTCTTATCGTTTTAAAAAGGTTAATAGTGTTAGCTTATACCTTACATCGCTATGAAGAAAAAAAAACGCATCGATTAAAAATCAAGTTTACAAGCGTTTACAATCTAAAATAGAGATTATCAATTTGAACATTTTTTGAAGCTATTATTACCAAAAAGTCCTAACCAAAGCGATTTTAGATAAAAATTTCAGTTCTTTTATTTTTAATTTTTTTATTTTTATTTTTTTATATTTATTTTTTTATATTTATTTTTATGTTTCCATAGAGCCAGAAACTTGGTAAATGTTGCCATATTCTGGAAGTTTTACAAATACTTTTCAATGTAGTTTTAAAACCTTAAATATGTGTCACTCAAAGTTAATAAATTTCGTAAAACTAAATAGTATTCGTCTATGGTAAATGTTTCCTGTGGGGATTCCGTACCGTGATTTTTTGTCCGATGCATATCATGTCCCATGATATTTTGTCCGCATAAGATTATGAAACATCATATTTCGTCCAATAAAAAATGCTTTATTGCCCAAACTTTAATTAGCCCCAAAATAGTTGTACAGTGTTGTTCCATTATAATTTTTTTTTATAACTCATGTTGAACACTCGACCCAATTCTGAGTTTGCAACTATCACTGTTAATCTCGTAGCCTTGTAATTTTGAACCCGACTTATAAGACAATGGAACACGCATTGGGACAAATTAGCCTTTGTGAAGAAATTTTTGATGGAACTAACATTCATTTGCGGTACATGCAGAGGAAAACAACGAAAACTTCTAAAGTTAACCCGATGTCAAGGAGATTCAAACCCATGGTCCATCTTCCATTGAGGATATTTCACGTCATAACAGGGGTCGATGCAAGACGAGAACATAATTCGCATCAACCAGCCACCGCCGGGATTCGAGCCTGTATCCACTCATTGGGAGGAGAATGCTCTGACTCCTGATATAATATATACTTGATCTATTGCGGCTTTATTTGTTTTTATTATATTTATAGTGATATTAAATATCAACAAAATTTTGTTGCGTCTTATCCGTGATCATCCGCCCTTCATTAGGTTTGATAATGAGAAATCTAATATATATATATATGTATGTGTATATATATATATATATATATATATATATATATATATATATATATATATATATATATATATATATATATATATATATATATATATATATATATATATATGTATATATATATATATATATATATATATATATATATATATATATATATATATATATATATATATATATATTATTTTTTTATACAATGAAGCTTACACGCTGAAAAGTTACATGCAAAATAATTATTAAGTGATCCCCCTGCTAAATACCATATATTCATTGCAGTTTTCAACCTTGAAATCATGATGTAAGTTGCAATGCACTTGAAAAAGATTTTTCATAAAGATTAAAGTTACTACAGCCTTTGAAGCATTAAATAGTTAGAATAAACAGATTGTGAACCTATCGCGTGCAAATGACAGCCCGGTATTATTAATGGTGGACACAAGTTATTAGAAACACTCGCAGGTAAAGTTAAACAGTTCCTATACAGACGAAAAAAATCATTAAGCCATCATTTATCTAAGAATAATGTGTAAACATAAGAAAAGTGTCATCCGTGTTTTCGCTTAAGAGATTCACACGAAAGGAACAATGTTTTTTCTTCATTCTTTCACAAAAAGAAAAGATTAATTTTTTGGGCGTCAATCTCAATTACTAGAGTGAATGAAGTTTTTGTAAAGGCCTATTCAACCAAAGTTTCTCTGTCTATGACGAGTCTGGAAGAGTCTTGTGGTGAGGAAAAGTGGTTATTTCTCTGGCTTAGAATAAAGTTTTTGAAGGTCAAAGGTCAAATCAAGGAGATAGCAAATAAATGGAACTTTTTTTTCAACTTAGTAATAAGCATTTATACACTAAGCATTTTGGCGTTTCCTTTATTGAAGCTATCTATAACTTTTCTATTAAAACTTAAGTAGAATTTGTGAAAAAACTTTCATAACAATGAATATTACCCAATTCAACCTATCATAAAACCTTATATAACTTCATTCTCAAAAAAAATTTTTTAACGTTGAAGATAAATATCAGTATTTTAAACCATAAACATCCGTTTCGTAGAGGTTACAGCTATATAATTTTTTGACCAATGGCACAATGCTGGCAATGTAGTCAGCCTAGCAAAAAACCATCTTATACTTGAAAATTAAGCAGGCGTCCATTGATCAGTGTCCCCAACTGCCTCTGGGGATCAAACCCCTGTTCTTCACATTCCGATGGCTCAGTGACTTTTACCACTGAGACATTCCTGCTATATCTGTATCTATGGCATTGTAAAAATCTGCTGCAAATCTCAAAGAAGTATTAATTTGAGCCATAAGCAGAAGCATTTTATAGAGAAAACTCTCTAAAGCTGGATTAAATTTCACAGTAGTTTGAAACCGTTTAAGATTGCAGAAAATTTGAACAAAGTTATGACTTTACACAATATAAACTTTGATTTTTTTCAAATTATTGGAAATTTGCTATCTAGAAAGAGATAAACAAACAGCATTTTAAGTTGCAACATTTCCCCTGCTTAGTGATTTATTTATTTTAATAATTATTTCTGTTTTCTTAAAACTACGTACTCTAAAAATTACCCTCAATTACTTAAACCAACTGATTATTGCTTCGTCTGAATGAGCCAACAGTTCAATTCGCAAAATATTCAAGATATTGAATTTAATTATTAATGTACTTTCACAATTATTTGTAATATACATACTTTCAACATCTTCTACACACTTTATCTTTGCTACATTTTCGAAGCAATATTTTTTTTTCTTGAGTTCTAAAAAACATCCTTAATTTTCAAATGCGTAATTCTTTTGCGTATAAGTTGTAAAAGTTTAAGTTGTATAAGTTGCGTATAAGTTGTATAAATTGTAAAAGTTAGCGTATAAGTTTGTAAAAAGTTTTTACATTCATAAAATAAATATTTTATTTTATAATTTTTTGGGAAGACTCTAGTTATCACACAATAATATTCTCAAAATATATATATATATATATATATATATATATATATATATATATATATATATATATATATATATATATATATATATATATATATATATATATATATATATATATATATATATATATATATATATATAAATAAAATACAAGAAACCACGAAGAAAGTTAAGAAAAACAATAAGTTTCATTTATTGCGCATAAGCTGCATGTAAGCAGAACTCATTAGATAGGTTCATAAAGAAGGAAGATAAAACAAAGAAAAATTATAGACACATGAAAAAAAAGGGGGGGGGGAGAATAATAAGTAAAAGTTTTTTTTCTTTTACTCATTATTCCCCCCCTTTTTTTTTTCATATGTCTATAATTTTTGTTTGTTTTATCTTCGTTTTGAACTTATATATATATTTATATATATATATATACTCGTATATAATTTTCGCAAAGAAAAATTAAGATAAAAATATTAAACAGAAAAATACCTTAATATGCATTGTAAAAAAAATTAAATGTACAGTTGAATCCATTTTGACATTGAGATAAACTAAATACATTTTTAAGTCCTGAACTGTAACTATAAAAGAAATATTGTGTAAAATTTGCAAAAGAACAATTGTTTGAAGGGATTGGTGCAAATATGTTATAAAAATTTCGCTTGTTTTTCAAACTCAATAATTTTGCAATGTAGTCATATCTTGGTTCTAATGCTCTTGAAAATATACATTATCTATACATAAACGAACAAAAAAATGAAGAAAAAAATATATAAATGAGTTTAGTCAAAAAGAAAATAAAAATAGTACTATATACTGTAAAAAATATGTTTACCTCGACACCGAAAATGGTAGCAATTATACATAAATTTTTTTTATAGCGTTCCATCATAGAAAAGAAAATTCTATCTATAACAAATTCTTTTAGACACACCCATTCTATGATGAAACTATTGCAATTTACAATAATATAATTATTTAAAGTTTATCAATTGAAGTTACTTACAAAGTAAGTTTCAAATCACAAATATAATATAAATATAATGTTGAAAATTACAGAAATTATGAAGCAAATTGTAATTCATAAAGGAAGATTTTATCCCTCCTTTGAAGAATGTATGAAAGAACGTTAAATGCGTAATACAGTAAATGAACATTAAGCAGAGAAATGTCAGGTATTTGATTTTTATCTTGTTTCCTTCTCAATTTTCGAAATGGTAGTATTTGATGTAACCGCCAAAATCTAGAATCGGGTGCTTTTAAAAGAATTCCTTTTAAACTTAAATTTTAGGAATGTTAAGCACCTTTCATAAAAAGAAGCGGCATTTCCTAAGAAATACATAATCACATTCTCCATTTAAGGTGTACATCAAAAGCACCATTTCAAAGAGCACCAATGATGAACAAATCTTAACTTAAGAGTTTTTATTCAGTTATGCTGATCATATAACACTATATGTGTCAATTTTTCTACTATATAGATATTGAAATTAGAAATAACTATTGAAATACTGTAACTATTGATTGACTATAACTATTGAATAATTATAATTACTTGAATAAAAACTACTGAAATCAGAAAATCCCTTTATCAAAACTTATACTTATATTTTATGCTTTTTCACATAACCTTTTCCGTTAATCTGAAGCTCATGAATTTGAGTCTTTATTCAATTATGTTAAAGAGATGCTTTATCTTTCGCGTCATTTGTAAAAAAAAAAAAAAAGAAAAAAAAAAAACAGGAGAGAGAAATTCCTTTTTTATTTTTTTATATAAACTCTACTAATACTCTGTAGATCTTAAACTAAATCTTTTATCTACTTATGCTGTCGAGATTACTCGCTGTTATTCGTCAAATATAACAAATATAACTTAAATTAAAAATAAATCATTGCTCCAAAATTTACAATATCATATTACGATTTTTTGGGGTTTGATATTTTTATTAAACAATGGAACAAAAATTTGAATTGTGTGCTACCTGGAAATTGTAATATACATAATTGAAATTTAAAAGGCCTTATTAACAAAAATTAAATTTTTAATTTGTATTTTTTATTGAAAGCAAAAATGTCGTTTCGCAACACGATGCCACAATGATCCTAGGCAGTGTGCTGTCTTAGTCAGTGAGCCATTGTGGTGTCGATTCATCCTGTAGTATTTTTCTATTGTTGTTTTCTTCTTTATTTTCTGCATGTCTGATACAAGTATTTTAGTGCAGTACAAAACAATCACCTATATTATTTATCTGTTTAGTATGCTATTTTAGCATTGTTCCCAACATTATTTTTCAACCAGACTGAAGAAGTCTGATTATAATAGAATGGTTTCATTTTATTTTATAACTGGCGATGAACAGCAAACCCAGTTCTGAGTTTACAACTCCAACTAAGAGACAAGGGAACTCTATGATCAAGTAACGAAATAGCCTTCGCGGATGCTTTTTTGATGAAATTAACATGTATTTATTTTTCAAGTGTGAGAAACCACTAATACCTTCCACGGTCAACCCAACGACAAGCAATTTTAACCCATGGTCCGTCTTCCACTAATGATATTTTATGTCAGCACTGTGGTTGGTGCAAGCTAGGAGCAGAATTTGTGCCAACCATGGCAGTTCACTGGGATTTGAAGAATCACCTCAAGAGTGGGTGGCAAGAGCTCTATCTCCTGAGCCACCTAATTGAATGGTCTTATTCTATTTTATAACCGTAGTTGAACAGATGACACAAATTTGAGTTTAGGACTAATAATGTTCAACTCCATAGTCTTGAAATGTTGAGACCAACCCAGAAGACAATGGAACAGGTATTTGGAGAAATTTGCCTTCGTGGAGGACTTTTGGATGGATTTAACCCACATTTACGTAACACAGAGAGGAAAACAACGAATACCTCCCACAGCTAGCCTGTTGATAAGGGAACTCTAATAGAATGATTAAAAAATAGATTTAAGAATCATTTTAAATAAAAAAACAGATGGTATAAAGGGGCTCATTAGATTCAGAAGTCCACATAATTCCTAGTATTAAGTTCAATTTTGAAGAAAAAAATCATTGTTACTTGCTTTATGGCTAAAAAGCTGGAAAAAAATTAGTGTTTGCAAAATAAAATATGAATAAATTTTATTAAGAAATAATAAATTATCTACAATTTGAATTTGAAAACGTTTAATTTTTTTTGAAAATTAAAACACTCAAAACTAATTTTAATAAACCATTTTGCTTTATGTATGTATTTTGTTTTTGCATATCTGATGACATATTCTTGAAATTACCGAAGAATATTGCGCAACTAAAACTTACTTTATAATAAGGGATAAAAGTTGTATACATTTTTAGATTAACCAAAAAAGACATCATTCTTAGTTTCGAATTTCTGAAACAGCTTTACATGTTTAAATATGAATACTAACAAGTAGTGACATGCTTTTATCAGTAGTAAAAGAATTTAGGATAAATTTTGTCTCGCGAGAAGTGTATTATGAATATTTTATATTGTTTGAAATACGAAAAATGGAAATTCACCGATAAAAATTTACTTTTTACCAATAAATTTAAAAGAATATTTTGCATAACCAGTATAGGATATATATTTTTTTATTCATATTTATTTTTGTTGTATGTGTTCCGACTATAAGGATAAGAATGTTTTCGCAACTCTCTGAGAACGAGGTTGTTTTCTTGGATTTTGCTTATCCGGTTTATTTTATTCTCCTAGCTTATTTAAAATTTTGATATAAAGTGACAGGAACATTTTAAAAAGTTATAAACTCCTGTGAAGGATCTAAAATATTTTCACATCTTAAAGAGTTGTTTTGATATTTAAAAACAAGTAAGTAAATCAAACCTTTTTTTTTCAAAATTGAAAAAATAATTAGAAATATTAGCTGCATAATTAGAGATAATATTTTATAAGATTTATTTGAACTTAAATGGGATTGGATAGTATATTTCGATAGTGAAAATTTTTCGATAGTGATTTATTTTACAAGCTAAATAAAAAGTTTATCTTAAAAACAATTTTATTCGAGAAAATAAAACGTACACAATATAATGATCCTAACAAAAAAGTAACTTACCTGTTTGTTGCATACACTGTTAAAAAAAAAACACCGATAATAATGTTTGAGTAAAAAATCAGTGTATTATGTAACATTCTCATGTTTAAAGATTCTTACCCATGGCATGCAAATCTATTATTTCGATTTAAAATGTCAGTTTTTAATAAGACAGCAAAATGTCTATTCATTTGATTTTAAATTATATATATATATATATATATATATATATATATATATATATATATATATATATATATATATATATATATATATATATATATATATATATATATATATATATATATATATAGATATAGATATATATATATATAGATATATATATATATATATATATATATATATATATATATATATATATATATATATATATATATATATATATATATATATATTTGGTTCATTCTGTAGTTTTCAAATAATAAGAAAAATTAATTAATTTAAAATTATAGATCATGGAAAATATACGTAATATATTAAATTCCATTTATATTTAATATTAAGCTGGCCAATTGCTTAAAAGTACAAAATTAATATTGAGGAAAAAAAATATATCAGCATAGTCTAGCGAAGTAAAAAAAAACTTAGCTAATAATTATTGCTACTGTATTCAATATTAATTTCCTCTTTTAGATTACAATATTTTTCATAAAAGTATGATTCTTTATTTATAAATAACTGCTAGTTCAAAGTATTAGATATAAGCAAATGCTTAAAATTTAAAAGTAAACAGACAATGGAAGGTAAATATGGATCATAAGTCTTTGAAATTTAATTTACATTAACAAATCCCAATGTTACTATTAGATTTTGAATTTTTATTTGATTTAGAACAGTCTGTATAAGCCAATAACGGTTTTTTACGCTTCTAAAGCCGTCAGTCAAATAGTGAAAAGTTTCCTTTATTTGATAAAGGAACGTTATGTTTATAGAGGAATTATGTTTATACAATTGTAAACATAAATTAAGTTCAAACTGTATAATCAAATTTAAAGGAAAATATTCATCTTACTGAAATAATAATAATAATATATTCATTGAAAGAAGTGAGTACGTAAATAAATGTTTATTTTTCATTTAAATCGGGTATTAACGTATTAAGTTAAGGGGTAAATTTTTGGCCATACGAAAAGTTCCATAAAATATGTTTATCTTATTTTTAAACATTTATTTATCTGAGTCGCAACAGATGCGATATCAAGTACAACCACATGTGATTTAAGTCTATGAGCTATTTACAAGTAATATAAAGAAACATTTACGTAAAATGCTATTGTATATAAAAAAAAGTATTTTATTTATTATATGTATATATATTTTTTGTGGTTTCAAATTCTTCTCTCTTGATCTATATGCTATTATGATGTACAAAAGAAAATAGAAGTTTTTTAGAATGAGTTACAAAATATCAACTAAGAGAAGCATGTTCCATAGTTCTAAACATAGAAACCTCAATAAAGAGAAAATCCAGAAGAGGCACAGTACAAAAAAATAAATAAATAGAAACTCATAAAATATAAATAAGGCTAAGAAGCAAACAAAAAAATAAATCATAGAATTTTCTTCAGATTTTTCAGGTTATTAATAGATTAAAAACTTTATTCGCTTAAAGAATATATAAATTGGAAATAACAGTCCAGATGATTCGAACGCTTAAAAAAAATGACTTATTTTCAAAACTTGCCAGCCGTCAATTTGAGGAAACAAAAATGATTTAAAATATAAAACGTGAAGTTGCTAATGAAAAATGAAAAAATAAGTGTAAGAAACAAAACTGGAAAAACAACAGTAGCCGAGAGAGAGAAAAAAAAAAGAAAAGCAGAGTGACTGAGAGGAAAAAATCAGGGTAAAATGCATTTAAAAGAGCTATGGAGAGGTGGTGATTAACTAATGTCGTTAACATATAAGTTTCGGTTTTAATCCAATAATATCTAACCGCTTTTGTGTTATTGTTTTTTCTCTGCACTTTGTCAATATATAATTAATTAATAATATTTTAAAAAAATAGCAAAATTATATTTCTTTTTGGATTTTACCTCCAATCACATTCAAATAGAAGCGTTTGACCCAGTTTATGTACTCTTGAAAAACCCCTAATAAAAGGAAAGTTTATAGTTCAAGTAAAATTCGTAATGTTAAAATATATCGAACTATAAAAGCTATCAAATGTACAAATTTAAAAATTGCATTATTCTTCGATAAAAAAATTAGAAAAATATTTTTGTGAAAAACATGTCAGATCGACATGTTTAAGCGACACATTTTGGCGTAAAATTATCTTCAAATTATTATAAATGCTTCAACTTGAAATTGGTGTGAAATTATAGATTTAAATAATAAAATAAGTCACTACATTGCAAACTGATTCCGTGTAGCAGTGTTTCCCAAACTTATGACTTTTGTGTACCCTTTCCAAATTTTTCGTAACGCTGTGTACCACTAATAAAACACTGAATCTATTTTTTACTATAAATTGCTTAATTTGCTTATATCTATATACGATTAGCCTAAGATTTCTTAGTATTGCAATATATCTCATTTTTATTTTATTTTTATCTTGTCATTATTTATATATATTGCCAATATTTAAATAAGTAGACCTAGGGTGATAGGCATATTACTTAAAGATTTTACATTAATTGAAATAATTTTAGAACCATCCGATATTTTTAATTACCAGAAAAAATTATTGATCTGAATTGTTGATAAATACCCACAGAATGCATGAGCATTTTACATTTTTTATTATAAATTTTATTATTAATTTTTTTGAACATTCTATTAAATTTAGACATTTATCTAAACTAAAAAGATTAGAAATTTTGTTTGAAGCTCTCTTGACAGTAAAATTTAAATTCTAGATTAAATATTCCTGTTTTAAAGAGAGATAAATTTTTTTCCTCTCGAATTGAAAACTTTCAGAGTCGAAGCAATTTGCAATATTTGTCATTTTTCTACATGAAAGGACTCGAAAATGTTTATTAAGTGATGGATTATTTTTGTTTGAATTTTATATTTTGACGATGGAAAAGATTCTTTAAGCAGATGTGAATATTTTTAAAGAAATGAACTACATTGCTTTCTAGCTGATTTACATTTTCAGAGTTCGCATGCTAAATCTATTTCTGTACGCTGCGAAAAATATTCTAAAAGGCTTTGTTGAGAATATTTGTACTTACAACCATTTGAAAGCTATGAATTAAATCTAAAGACAAATTTCAGACGAAATATTTCTTGCATTTAATTTCATACCGGTTCGTGATATTTAACTTAAACCAATGATTGCTGCGTCAATTTTCTTTACAACTTTCACATTATCCAAAATCATGTATTTTTCGCTCCGCAGATTACAAGGGAAGTTAGAAATCAAAGAAATATGCTTAATGTTATGAAACACTCTATATATGAAGTTGTATAGGTCACAGTCAATGTATGAAATATCATCATTCCATGGAATGCCGAAACATTTTTTAGAATGTATGGCATTTTTAGACAACGTCTGAAACACATGTATTATATACTTTGCAAAATCATTGTTTAGAACGGTTAGGCAATGTATTTAGGGAAAAATGATCTTTTGGCTGAGTATGAATTACGAGAATCGTTAATACTTTACTTGTAGGATTTTCATTCGTTATTCGGTGGAATATCCTGGTTATATATTTTATATTTTATGAAAAACGTTGGACAGCCGACGTAATTTTGAGTTCGCGACTATCAGTGTCCACATCCGTTTCTTTGTAAATTTGAACCCAAAGCTGAAGACAGGAGTACTCCTGAAAAACCGATTGGGACAAACTAGATATCGTGGAGAGCATTTTAATGTAAATGGCCCGAGTTTGTATTACATGGAGAGGAAATTCGAGAAAAACTCTCGCTGTTAGCCCGACAGAAAGAAGATTCTAACTAATTCTTTGAAATGACAAAGCAGTATGACATTTCGAAGGATTTAATTTAGAAGTCACAGGATATAATTTGACTTGAATAAACTTCCTTGATTGGTTTACTGCTTTAAAGATATCATTAAAAATCTTACTATATTAATCAAATTAAAACAAAGTGAAAAAAAAGTCTTTTTTTTTAAAAAAAAAATGTCATATAAGCAGACATTCATTCATTTCGATATAACAATGAAGCAAATATAATAAAGGTACAAAAATACACTAAGAAAAATATTTCATAATAGTAGCGAGAAGATCTAAAGACTATCTATATGATAACTTTGTCATAGTAAAATAATAGTAGACTCCCAAAAGCAGCACCTACTATAATGAAGGTGTTGTTATAAGGCATCAGAAAAAGGATTTAATAATATTGCCTAAGAGATAATTTGTCTGCTTATATATATATACTCTAAATCACATCTCATCTCCTAACGAATTTACATTTCATTTTCGAATAGAACATGCCATTTATTTAAATTTTTAACTCTTGGTTTATTATAGTTTTTGTTAAATCTGTTTGAATTAGGCATTCTAATTATCTTCCGTATAATAAAATCTAATTTTTTCAGAAATAAATCTAGGGATAAATCTAGGAATCTAGGAAATAAATCTATTGGAAATTTAAAGCACAGCAGAATGACAAATATTATATTTTCAAGCAAGTAATTTGTCAACTTAAATTATGATTTATGTAAAATGGGGAAATATTTCCCTAAATTGAACCATTAGTTTTACAATTAAAAAATCTAGCAAAATTAACCCTAAACTGAATTTATTTAGCGTTGTTTCAATATAAAAGAATCGAAACACTAAAAAATCAGGTTAATGAAGAGATAAGCTCAGCGGCGAAAAAAAATTGATGATTCTGAGCTCAGCCAGAAAAACAATACCGTTTTTAAAGTATAAGGACAACATTAAATCATTCAGTACATGAGGAGAGTTATTATTAATATCTTTACTCTGTTATTATATTGTAGCTCGGTTTCATGCAATTATAGAATGACAAAGAGAATTTTGTTCTGCTCCGTCAATTTTTCGAAAGGAAAGGGAAATGAGAGATCTTCTGACAAATCTTTCGCAATGCAATTAATAAAACCGCTTAGGAAACTGTACTGTTATACAGCTTATTAAATTTTTGATTCAAAGCCAAATGTGATCATTTCAAAGCTTTTTGGCTCCTCATTGATTTTTTTTTCCGGCTCCCTATTATTTTCTTTTTCGATAAATTCCTTTGTGTTAGGAAATATGTGAATTTCAAAAGATTCTAAGTCTTATTGGGAAATTTTAATTAGTGATATCGTTTTTGGGCTTTGTTTTATTGCATGCAATGAAATTAGTTTACAAACGTTCTTTTCAAGCTGATAGTAAGTATAGTTATTTAGTTTCTAGGGTTAATTTTGCAGTCTCTTTTAATACATTTTACTCCGTCCCAAAATCTTAAATTCAAACAAAATACATTGATTTTTAAAAGCAAAATCAGCATGTTAACAAAACTTCATTTTCATGTGATGTACTTAACAGGAAATTAATAATCTGGTAAAAATATTTATTTTATCATGACTTTGAAAAAAAAATAAAAGGCTGTCTCAAAAGTTTCAGCACAAGAGGCAACATTTTACAGTCTTAAAACAATCTTACTTGGATACTGATCATCAATTATTTTAAATAGCATTAAATATACATTTTTCCATTGAATAAATTAGCTTGTGTTATAGGAGAAAGAATGCCATGCTTTCTTAATAGACTATTGGAATTGCTATATTGTTTACCATCTCTATATATTTTGGGGGCTGAAATGCATCAAACGATTTTAATTGGATTTAGATCTGGGCTCAGAGCAGGTCAATCTTGTACATTAACATTTTGGTGAGAAAACCAATTTTTTGTCGAACGTGAAGTATGTATCAAGTTATTCTCTTGTTGAAATATACAATCAGTTCCTTTATTAAATTCATATGCTCCACAAACCATTAGAAATTTGTCTCCTTTCTGCCTGCTGAAGAAATTCATTGGCTCTTTTCGGAGCTAATGTCAATTTGAGTTCCACACTTCAGGATCATCTAAGTTCCATTTTTTAGTACCAATCATTGAGTAGCACAGTTAACCATTTATTGCCATAAATTAGTGATTTTTGCCCAGTTCATTCTTGCTAGTTTATTATGTGGTTTAGGTCATGGCTTGAAGTAATTTTATATTTCAAAAGCACACTTGCATTCTCGAATACGTCTATCAATGGCATCTTTATCTACTGAAACACTGATAGCATTTTCTTATTTGGAGAATGGACTTATTTTTCCTTGACATTGATTTCCGAATTTGCTTATTAGTCTGAACATTTGTCACATGTAGTCTGCCAAATTTCGAATTTTGGCTGATATCATCTTTTTTCTTCAACATTTGATAACTACTTTTTCTTCAATCTATTTAAAATGCTAGAAATTTAAGAAATGTCATTTTTATCTGCTTTTAACTTATAAACTATTAACTTCGTTTCTTGTGAGTTCTGTAGCTTTCGTCATAGTCAGTGTTGAAACTCTTGGTCAGAAAAAAAAATCTGATATCTTCTTGCTATGAAGTAAATACGTCACTTCTTTCAACATATCACTCATTTACTAAGAAATTTCTGATGTTCTTTTCAAATAATCATTATAAGCAAAATTTTTAAAAATAGCAATATTTAATATTAATAACAATTTTAATAATTGAACATTTCTTAATAATATTTCATTTCGATTATAATTTAAGAATTCACTCGTAATCATGTCACATATACTAGAGACTGTCACATATGTACTGTAATCATGTCACATATATACTGTCATGTATACTAGAGAATTTCCCTACGTACTTAAATTTTTGAGGGAGGTTATCACACTATAAATACTCAAAGGTGGGTCTGTAGTCGTCGCATTGTTTTTTTTAAAGCTTAAGAGTTAGGTAAAAGCAGAAAGCATTGACTCGGTATTACCGATTATTACCAATATGATCGGTATTACCGATTACAAATTGGAACTACTAATTTCTTTATAAAAGGGGATAACTATTAATTTCTTTATAAATTTGTTCGATATTTTTTCATATATAGATCACTTTTCATGACTAGACATTAATGGGCAACTCAAGATAAGAAAATAAAGATATTCTTTTTCTTTTTTTAAAATAAAATTTTATTATTTACTGATAATATTTAAATTGGGATTTTTGTTTTATTCATCATAAAATACTTAGTATTGCAATTTAAACCTACTTTAAAATATTACTCTTGATAATTGATGCATGAAAACTTTTAAGAAGAAAATATTTAGGGATAATTTTAAAGAATGAAAATATTTATTTTTTAAATAGACTCTTGAAATAAAACATATGAGTATCAAGCAAGCGTTGAAAGGTGCAATGCAATAGATAACCCCTTAGCTTTCTTGAATAGCAAACCTGTCATAACCTCACAATTTATGACAAAGCATTAAAGTTCTGGAATTTAGGATAGAATGATTCAGGAGTGATGTTTGGGGGCTTCTAGAAAGGGCGGAAATAGTTGGATTTTCAAGTTCCTGTTGGGGGATCACTATTTTACCCCAGCACATATGCAATTTAGTGAATGACTAAGAGTTGCTTCCACCCCTTTGTAGATGGGCTGGCGTTTTGAGCATTCAGATTTAGAATTAAAATGGTGTTCGAGTGGTAGATATCTTCATTTACTAAAAAAAAAATTGGATCGAATTACGGTAAAATGTACCGGTACTCAGGTTGCCCGTACATTTTACCGTTGAATCCATTTTAACTGATACATTTCTTTTTGATTTTACGGAGCAAAAGATATAATATACGGCAATTTTTGCAGCAATATTTACTGTGAAATTACTGAATTTTTGTATTCAAATAAATATTACTGTATGACATTTTTTGATAAAAAGTGATATTGCCGTACAATGGATTGTGCTCCCAGGGAGCCTGTACTTTTTAAAGTAATTTGATCTGGAGTTTCTATATAGTGTAACTCCTACCAAGTTAAAGATATATTTCTGTTAAAGTAGAAAAAAGAAACTTAAGGGTGTTTTTTTATTTATTTATATATTTTATTTATTTATATATTTTATTTATTTATATATTTTATTTATTTATGCATTTTATTTATTTATATATTTTATTTATTTATTTCTTTGTTAATACTTTTGATAGAGGAATTTTTATTGCACAGTAGCACAAGTTGTAAATTTTAAAACTTTGTGTCACTAAATAGATAAATGTTATATTGACTAATTGAATTTCTTTTAATTAATGACCAAAATAAATTCTTCACTTACAGATTCCAATATTTATTTTTTAATTTATTCAGCATTGGATTTTAATTCAATGTATTTTTTTCATTCAACATTTAATGTAGCACAATATTTGTTTTTATTTTTTTGAAATTAAATTTTAATTAAATTGTATATTTTTATTTGTTTAAAATTTAATTTTGAATCAATATTTATTTTTATTTGTTCAACGTTAAATTTGAATTCAATATTTATTATTATTTGTTCAAAAATAAATTTGAATTCATTATTTATCTTTATTTGTTCAACAGTAAATTTTAATTTAATATGTATTTTTATTTGTCCAAGATTGAATTTTAATTCAATATTCATTTCAATTTATTCTAATTGATAACGTTATGTCTTTGCAACTATGTATTTATGCGTTAACAGTGTATTTACAGATATAAAGGTTAATTGAAGACAAATTTATTATTACGTTAATTAACAGAAATAAAATATCCCGAATAAGTCTCCCAATTAATAAGATTTTTTCGGGACGTTTTCACTGAAGGTTGATTTCGTTATTGAATCATTTAAGGAATATTATAAAATCCAAAAGTAAAGCTACGTAAATTAGTATTCTGAATAGGTACCATGCCTGTTGAATATCAACTGTAATTCGATATACTAAGGTAATAAGTTCTCAGTTAAAATTATTCCAAGGAAAATTTTAATTGAGTAGAAAAAGGAATGTGTGCTTTAATAAAACTGATTGCATAATTAGATTGAATAAGTTTGGTATGTATAGAGAAGTTTAGATGATTATGAAAAGTTTAAGAAATGCAAAAGTGTGTAAAAGAACAAAATTATATTCCGTTTATTATTTTTTAATGTGATGGTTTCACAAGCCAAAATAATTATTAGAAGATTTAGAGAAAGACTTTTAATTGTAAATAAATAAAATAATTAAAGAAACCTTTTATGTGCACTAATGAATGTTGCCACACAATAACAAAATGAACTTTGAAAAAAAAATTAAAAATTTAGTTGGAGAAACGAAAGGTTAAGTAAATGCGTACGTTGACTACCAAACAAAAAATTTCTTATTACGGCAAAATTAACATTAGAAATCCAACATCCTGAAGATGCATATTTTGTGAAAAAAATAAGATTACCTGATTTTTAAATGTTAATTTTTTTTATATTTATTCTGAATCCATTTTATTCAAGAATTGAGAAAAAAAAATATTTAAAGATTTTGTGAAAAGTTTCCTTTCAAAAATTTTTAATGGGAAGAAATACATAATTAATAAATAATTATATTTCACAAAGGAATCTAATATACAGAATGAAATTATTGAGATGCTAGTTTGAAAGAATTTGAAAAAAAAAATCAAGCTAAGTTTTAAATAAAATAAGCTTAGAATTATTACCAAAAGTTAATGCACATTTCTTTAATGAAAAAAACTGAGGGAAAAAATAGCCAATTATCGCTAAACTGGTTTTTAGTTCAATGCTGTTGCTTAACGTAGGTAATTTCAAATGACAGGAATAATATATTCGAATTTAACGACGTTATTTCTGACAGAATTATTGAGCTAATTACTTTTACTTAAAAGTAAAAGTTTTTGTACTTCATTTTTTTTAATCATCAATCTGTAAATAATGGCTCCTCTGTTGTCAAATAATTGACAGCTAATAATAATTTTTCATAGAGGACGTGAACACAATAAACTTTTGTTTTCAACTTCAATTTTTTCAAGCATCTTGAATTATGCAGTTTCCTAAATAAACGCATTTCACTTTAACTCAGTTTTAATTTCACCAATGGCATTAAGTATTATTTGATAATATACATATAGCTATATAAATGTCTAAATAACATTTAACATGTTTATAATATTTTCTGAGCTAACCATACGCTATTCTTTAATGCCAGAATTATCATTTATTTTTTAACAACTTTGATTTAAAACGATAAATAAAAGAAGAAAAATAAGCAATTAATATTGCTAATAGTCCTGCTATTTCCTATTTTATAAATACTCAAAGTTGATTTATTTTTTTCATTTTCTAAAGAAATGAAACTTGTAACGATTTGAAGCATTTTCTTATAATTTCAATTGTTTTTATTTAGCTTTCTAAAACAACTATAAATTAATCGAATAAATATACCTAGTGTATTAAAATAAGCCAATTGTCGCTGAATCTTCTACTAAATAACTATCAACTCTAAACGGAGTAATTTTATCCGAAAAATAATACAAAATGCAAAATGTTTTTTTGGCTGGGTACTTTGTAAAAATTAAAAATATATATTAATTGATTCTTATTGAAAAACACTCGGCCGACTCCATTTACATCGATTGACAAATACGGGGTCAATAGTATATACGGCTATAATGTGTTCAGCATTGCCCACTGGTCTCCCGAATTTACCACACAATCTGGCACCCATCCACCTGATTCAGAATTGGCTACATGCCACTTACGGGATTAAAACCTCCGTGCACTAATGTGTGCCATCACACATCTCGTAGTAATACTTTTAAAAAAAATTTGAAAGATATGCAAATGATTTAATATTTACCTTCACTTTCTTTGTCTCTTTTTAAAAGTCATTTTAAATACATTGTTTCAGCTGGCCTTGATACTATATATTATACACTGCAAAAAATTCCGTGGTATTAGGACTTTGGCTGCAATATCCGTAAAATTCCTTTTACCTTATCCATATTTACCGTAAAATATTATACCGTATTTTTTGGTGTAATGTTTATTTAATTTGAGTGATTCAGTTATTTTATCATATTACTGTAAAAAATTAAGGTAAATCAGAATTTTTGTTCCGTCACATATTCCGGTAAAAAGTACCGGCACACTGAGTGCTGGTAATTTTTACCGTAATTTGAACTGGAAATTTTTACAGTGCATATTAAGTGGCTAATATTTCAAAATATTAAAATCTAACGCACCTTAAACAAAAATCATGTATATTACTTTGCATTTTGTGTGCATGGAAGTAGCAATTCTAATTGTATTTTACTTTTTTGTCTTGAAAGTTTTTTTTATTTATTACAGCATTGCTTTTTTTTTAATAATTTGCTTTTGCATTGTTTTTTTTTCCGGAATAATGCAGAAATTATGAAACATAGATCTGATTGTCTACACTGCGGCGAATTCTAATTCTTTAAAATTATTGAGAAATCCGAAAATTATGACGAACTATTATTATGTAAAAAAAATTTCTTTTCGCAAAGATTCCATAATGGTTTGTTTTTCCATGATGAATGTCGTGAAATGATAATTAATCTTTTTTGTCAGATGAAAATAATCAGACTTTCAACTGATAGTTAATTTTCCCTTTTTTGAACAGATAAATATTCAAAATCATCCCTTCAAAGTACATTCTTTTAAAACTTTGTATGAAAGGATGAATATCATATTTGTTAGCCATCTCTGAAATTAGATACTTTTCAGAAAAAAATTATAAATTGTGAACGCGTCAAATGCAATGAAAAAAAATCCTTCAGTTACATCATTGTTTAAAATTATACAAAGCTTTATCTCTTAGAAAAATATTATATATTTTTATATATCTGAAACATCTGATTTTATATATCTGATTCCGTGTAGTAAATGAATTTGTTTATTAGTTTTATGTAATTATCAATATTATGAATAAAAAAAAAATATAGTTATGATAAGTTAATGTGATTATCAAACTTAACTTGATTTAATTTTTCAAACAGCATCTAAATGTTTTTAACAATAGAATTGTAAAAAAAAATAGTATGAAAGCCATTAAGAGGAATAAAAATGTTCTTTCAGTTATGAAAATATTTTGTGAAAATTTTCTGAGATAATTTTTTTAATTAAAATATCTGAAAGATGTATCATATTTGCACAGAAAAAGTCGTTCTTTATAAAGGAATTACAAAGAAACAGTTATTTAGCATAAAAAAAGATTTAAAAAAAACAATTTTTCAGATTATTAATTGGGATATAAATACTATTTATTCAGAATTAGTTAGAATTATTTTAAATTGTAGCTTATACAAACTTACGTAACTTATATAAACTTAACGTAGCTTATATAAACTTATGCTTATATAAACTTACATAAACACATTTATTTTATGAGTGAACGGTAAATAACTGTTTACCTACCATTAAAGTAAATTTTTTTCCATGAATGAAATGTAAACAAATCTTTCCTAAAAATAAAATAAAAGTTCTTTTGAATAAATTTAAAATATATACTTGGAAATTTTTTAGTACTTTTTCGTTCATTATAAGTACATTTTAAAGTAATGAACAGGACATAATCTTAAGTTTTCATGCATTTATCGTAAAACCAAATGTCAAAAGTCACACCTTAAAGAAATGTATTTTTTAATATACTTCATGTCTCTTTCATACTAACCAAATACCAACATTTACACCTTAAAGAAAAGAACAAAATATATTCTTCAATCCAACAATTATCTGGGGTGTGCACGCAATTTTGAAGATGATTTTCGAGACAATAATCATTCAATTTCAGCGCCTGAAGCCGTGAAGGGGCTACGCATCCCTCTTCACACCATGCAAAGGGAGGGTCTGCAGATATGTGAATAAAAATAAAATTAAAATAATAGCAAAAAAAATTATATAATGTAGGCTGGCATCAATTTTGGCTATTAGCTTTAGAGGCCATCGCCAATTCAAATCTCCGAGATGAAATTTGATATTTTATTACCTTTGAGAATTGAAGCGAAGGAAAGAGAAGGTTACATAATGCGTCGGGGAGGTCAGTAAAGATAATATGCTGAGTGCTTTGCTGTTTGGTGAATTAAAAATGCATGAGGTTCACCCACTGTTGAAGTCATAACTAATTACTAAAGACAGCTTTTCGGTTCCAGTGCTTTAAGTGAAATTGCTTTGTTCAGGCGCGACACGCGGAATTGAAACTTCATGAGATGAGCTGTAGCTTTGCAATATGAAACTTTTCCATCAATATTCGTTTGCATCATATTCAACTGTTGACTTTGTAACTCACTTTTTTTCCGATTTCACACTCCAAAATTAAAGCAATTAGAGATAAATATCTAATATGTACCTTTTTTTTATTATAAATTTTACTTCACTTAAGAAACCCGTGTCTCTTACAATATGAAGAAAGACGAATTTCAATTAATTTTATTGATATTAAAATCCCAAACCGAGTAATTATAATTCTATAAAACTTTACAATTGTTCGGTTTAGAATTTTAATTGCAGGCTTTTAGTAATGTCATGTAAACATTATTTTAATTTAGAAATCCATTTTGCACCTTTAAAATTGATACAAGGACTTATTTTAATTTGATAGGGTTCTTATATAAAATTTTGTCTAGAAATATTAGTGTATTTTTATAATAATGAAATAGGGATTTAATTCATTTTTAAATTTCAGTAACTCGCTATTAAACATAAATAGAACCTATGGTAATAATTTAAATAACAGAATTATTTAAACTTAAAGTTTCATAGGATAAGGACTCTATAATTTTGTTTTAATGCTATATTCGAGTTTTAAAAACTCATGTTATTTCTTAAAGTTAGAATAAAAAATTTGGAATTTTTAGATAATTAAGACAGCAGAGCCGTGTTAACCGTGCACGTTTTACATCATTTATGGGAAATAAATGTTACACAAATTGTGAAAATTTTATTAATTTTATATTATTATTATTATTGCTGTAGAACAAAATCAAATGATTATAGTCATACATTTTTTTTTCTTATAATAAACTTAAATTTTGTTCAACGCTGCTTAATAATGTATAATTCATGCAATAATCGAATTAAAAATAGAAATAAACTAAAATTTATAAATGAGTTATTTTTAAAATGTATATAACGAAAGAGAAAAAAAATCAATATAAACTTTTCTTTGGTGATTTTAAAATTTCAGAACATATTTAATATATCAGTCCAATTAAATTATAAATAACGTTGAAACAGCCGCAAACCACGCGGTATAATTGAACAATTTTTAGCAAGAACAATTTTTGAAGAATTTTTAACAAGAATTATAGAGGCTAAAACTTGAAAGAATTAAAAATATATACATTAAAAGCGTAGTTTTTTATTAGTTGTACTACAATTCTTTGTTTTGCTTACAGTTTTTTTTTTTTGCATGCCTTTTTTGATACAAAAGTGTATAAAATTACAGGATTTCACATTTTTATTACACCATACATTCAGTAATAATAACCATAATCCACTTTGATCTACATGGAAGCATAATTCAACGGATGACGGTCTGAAGTAGGGGTGAGCAAATTTTTCAGCTCCTATTGACAAAGCAGAATAAAAAGCTGAAAAATAACTATACAAAACAAACAAAACCTTCTATTAAAATGCAGTGTAAGCTACTATTACGAGAATACCACCCATGGCGAATGTTTACTCTTATTTCTCATGAATACCAATGCAAAATATCCACACAATGTTTAACTTATGCAAGCGGAGAGGATGTGAAATTCAATAACGTCTCATGAAAAACCCTCAACACGTAGCTCTCTTTCATGGCGGCATATGATGTAAAAAGGTGATGGAAACCGGGAGGCGCGGTTTTTGGTTTATCCCCCCTTTTTAGGAAAAATTTCGTCCTCCCTATTTTGACCCACGAAGACCTCTGATTAGGGGACCCAAAGAGAAATGTGGGGAGCCGGGTGCGAAAATTACAGTAATTGCTTCTGTGGGGTTATTACTGATGTTATGACCTTGTATGCCTACCACTGTAGTTTTGCGCTTCTTGACATTTTGTTAGATTTTTGGTTTGTTTTTATTTCACATGAAATCTTAAGTAAGATGTGTAATGGGAAAATTGGATGAACCAGACGATGATATTTTTCGTTATGCGTTTTGTTCACGCTGATTATGAAAATGTGGAACTAATGGTAACATAAATGGGTGTGATAATGGCGATTTATTGACCCCTTAAATACGGAAATATATGCTCGTTCTGTTTTCATATCTTTTTATACCGTGAAGTGAAATGAAGTAATTTAAAGCAGTCTTATATGTAAATAAATGCGCAATTTTAAGTAAACAATTCACTTTTTTTTAAACTTGGTTTTGCTAAGCTGTTTGTTCCATAGGTATTTCGTAAACTATACTTTATTGAAACCGTTTTATTAAAATGTATAAAAAATATTTTTAATAAATATTTTAACAGATTCATCTTGATATAATTTCATAGAAGCATACTTTTTGTTCACATATTTTTTAAAAAACGTCTTAGTCTAATATACAATTCAAAACTTTTTAAATATATTTTTGTGTCAAATTTGAGTAGGCAATGGAGTTTTCTAAGAAATATTGTTAGTAAAACTAATTTAAAAGGTTATAAAATATATATGAGATTTAAAAATGTTTTTAGTTTATATATATTCCAAGACCAAGTTTAAATCAAATATACAATAAACTTTTTTTTATCAAAACTGTTTTCAATTATATTATGCCTCATTTACATTTTTCCATTACATTACTATCGGATACGAAAATGTCCTTATGAATATTGTATTTATTTAAGTGGAAATAATACAAACAAATTGTATATTTACATCTATATTCAGCATTTTGAATTGTTAAACTTTAAGACAATCATAGGAAAATGAAGTATGAATTCATATAAATGTTAATTTATGGATATGTAAAATAGGATTTAAATTAAAATAATTTATGAATAATATACTAAATTACACAGTATTTTAAAGAGAGTGAAAAATATAAAGACATGGAAGCAAAAATGTACTCTTCAATGAGAAAATGAAATGGGCAAAAATACTAGAATATGGTATAACTTACCGTTTCTGGCTCTATAGGAACATTAAAAAGTTCAGAAATTTTTATTGAATTTCTTCGGTAATGAGTATGGTAAAATTAACAATAAAATATAATTTATTATGTGATAAAAATCAGTAAATGTGGTAAAATTTATTAACTTAATCATTATATCTTAGGGCAAGGCATAAAAATGACTTATTCGGTAAAATTTACTTTTCCGTTTTGTATTTTTCAATAAATGTGTAGTAAAAAGAACTATAATTTTTAAAACTTGGAAATTTCTGTATGCCGTTACCATATTAATAGAAAAATTATCTAATGAATAGTTTCATTTCTATATGTTTGGTTATATTAACCAGAATTATGTCTTTTTAATAGAAATGTTATTACCATATTGAATGGTAATTTTACCAAAATTTACCAAAAGGCAAAAAAATATAAAATTTCATCGAGTATTAATTTTTATGGTTTCATCTTCACACAGAATAATCATTAAACAGTAACAAAAAGCATTAACTGAAATTCAAAAAATGAATTCATTATAAGTAAATATAATAAATCACTTATTCAATCGGTTGGAAAAATTAATACTTATTGAAATTAAAGTGGTTTCTATATTTTGACTTGTATTATTTCGAATTTTGAACAATTCAAAACAGAAAGTTTCCAAACAATATTGATTATAAATTGAAGTAATTCAGAACAGAATTGTTTACTCTCTGATTTAAAATTTATTGTGTTTCACGTAAATTCATGAATTTTGTATTCTTACTGTCTGAATGAACATACAAGTTAGATCACGTGGAATATGGTTATCGGATTCTACCTGGAGCATTTATAATAACTTATTATAAAATTCAATGCAAATCCCTCACAAATCTGGCAAAATAAATTTTCATTAAATTGTATCTAGGAGGCTTTTGCATTATAGAACACAAATTGATGAAATATTAAAATATTTCTGGAAAATAGTTTCAAATAAGTCACTAGAAGCTTTTCTCTGTAAATTTATTTGGCTCTACCTTTGTTAGAGGGAATTTATTTTAAAATGTTCATAACATAAAATTTCAAGAATGATTTGAATAATACATGAAAAATATTTTAACTTTTCCTTGTTAGATCTGATACTCTTTCGTATGAGAAGACGAAACTTTATTTTAAGTTCTATTATTTCGTTTAGGTTGTGTAATCCGTTGAGTGCATTTATGTTATTAATTTATTTTTAGCTAAATAAAAGTATATCTTAGAAAAAAGAATCACGAAGAAAAAATTAAAGCTGATACCTATCATATTTATATCTTTTCAGTTATAATTTGCCTTTTTATTCCAAAGAGAAAAAGAGGTAAAAATTCTTCGTCTTCCTTTTTTCCACCAAAAAAAAAAAAGCAAAAGGTTTGTGGTAATGATAATAACAAACACATTTTTTACCAATGTGAAGTATTTAGCAAGCAAAAATATTGCAGATTAGTACGCGAATGTTGGATCACATTTCAACACTTTAAAATTCCATATTAATAAGCCTTGTAAATATTAATAAAAAATAAGTACACTACACGAACAAATTAATTTCCTTGGTGACTATGCTTAGCATGTAATTATGTAAAATATTTAAGGATTATTAGTAATATTCACAAATCCTAACAATATTAAAATAATAAAAAAATTGATACTCTACACGAACAGATGAATTTCCTTGCTGACTATGCTTAACATGCAACTGTGTAAAAAATTTAAGATTTATTAATAATATTGACGATTCACAACAATATTTTCTCTCCATTGCCCATCCGATGAGCACTCGTCCTTCCGGTATCACTGGAGTAAATTTGCTGACCACCCTAGATGGGTCAACGTTGCTTCCACAGTAAGGACAGAGGGAAGAATATGCACGTATTGTCCGGGATTCGAACCAACATCCTTTCTGATATGAGGTCAGCACCCTGACCACGACACTGTCTGGTCTGCAACCCTAACAATATTAAATTAATAAAAAATGAGTGCACTACACGAACAGGTGAATTTCCATGCGGACTATGCTTAGCATGCAACTGTGTAAAAAATTTAAGAGTTATTAATAATATTGACAAATCCCAAAAATATTTTTTTCCATTGCCCATCCGATGAACACTCGTCCTTCAGATATCAGTGGAGTAAATTTGTTGGCCACTCTTTTAGGCGGGCCAACGTTGCTTTCATAGTAAGAACAGTGGGAAGAACATGCACGCATTGTCTGGGATTCGAACCCACATCCTTTCTGATATGGGGTCAGCTCCCTGATCACTACACTGACTGATCACCAACCTTAACAATATTAAATTTATAAAAAATTAGTACACTACACGAGCAAATAAATTTCCGTGCTGACTATGCTTCGCTTGTAGTTATATTAAAAAAAATTAAGACTTATTAATAATATTCACGATTCCCACTAATATTATAGGAATTTTTCGGTAATCAGCATTCAATTGCAAAAATTTTATCAGACTTTATTTTTTGAAGAAAAAAAAATTTTATTCCAATATTTCCAATTATGAAACAAGACAATAAAAATTTAATAAATATATTCATGATTTCAAAATAATCACTTCATAGAAATACCATTTGCCATACAGAAGAAAGAAAAGGCAGCTAAAAAACCAAAATGCAATCTAACTCTGAAAACCTCAAGTAGACGTCAAACAATAACTGCAAATATTGACTTGGTTACTCAATTGACTTACTCAGATAGGGCAGGATTTTTATCTAACGCTGGAAAAGAAAAAAAAAGAAAAAGAAAAACTGGAATATAGATAAAAGCTGTTAAAAAAAATGTGACGACACATTTCAATTCTAGTCGTAGCAAGTTTTGAACAAAAGACGTAGAGAGAGAAAAAAAAAATTATATTGCTTTGAAGTGGGGAGCGAAACACTCATAAGTACGTTGTGTTTGAATACAAGGCTAACAGATGGTGTTTGAAGCATGCGATGGCGCGTTCCTTTAGTCGCCAAAGTGTGTGCATATGTATAGATAAATGTATGAAAGGAAAAGTTTGGCAAAAAAAGGAAGGGAGCAAAATACAATAGTACTATTGGTATTCATGTACTTAACAGTTGCAAATGATGTTGAACGTCAAAAAAAGGAAATTTGTCATATTGCAAGGTGGGCAAATAAATAGACAGGAAAATTCCCATCGAGTTACAACAAGGGACTTAGTAAAAATTGAAGAAAAATATAGGGTGGTGAAAAATTTTAAATGTTCTGACTGACATTATCTTGTGAAACTGCAGTGATGGTTACCTAGAATGAAACTCTTGCTTTTCATGTTTCAATTGCTGTTCTATCATCCAACCATTCCTAATTTGCATAGCTGATACATATAACTTTCACTGGTGGATGAATTAGTTGTTAAAATTCCAGAACCGTAAAAATAACAGTAAGAAATCTTTATAGTTTCACCCACTATACAAATAAATGGCTTCATTTCCATTTAAAAATTCGGATTTGCGCTAATACATTGTTCAAGATTTCTGTCTTCTACCTAATATTTTAGATATCCAAGACCTTAACTTTAAAAAATGCTTGAATTCGAAATATAAATAGATAATAAACTAAGCTTACTTAAACATAAATTTGTCTTCTTTTTTAAATAATAGATATAAAATTACAAGAGATTTGATCATACATAATATAATTTAATATAAATAAGATTATAAAGTATAAGTATTTAAGTCAGATGATCTTTTAGTTACATTATCACTACTCAAATTATATATTAAATGTTCCCCTGAATTAAATGAACTTTTTTTTTTTTTTTTTTTTTTTTTAATGGCGGGCACTTGGAGCTATTGTCCATTGGCCACAGAAAGTGCCAGAACTGCTAATTCTCTTTTCGTTACCCAGTGGGCACCTGTGGCGAAGCCACGGCGTTGGAACAGCGTCGCCCACGTCACACTACCACAACCCGTTTATAGGGCGGGTCACATTCACACACAAAGGAGAAAGGACATAGAACACAGATAGAGGGAAAGAAACATCCATGCCTTGCCCGGGATTCGAACCCAAAACCTTTCTGATGCAAGGACAGTTCCCTGCCCCCTACACAGACTGGTCGGCGAATTAAATGAACTAAAAACTAATATCCTGAATGTTTATGTCAATATATTAAAGTAAGTACTGCTGCTGATTATGGAGGAAATGTGTATTATCGTAAATATTATAACTGAATTGTATATTGCACTGTTTCTACTAAACGAAACTTTCTATAACATAACTAAAATTCCTATTATGGAAGTATTTTGTTGATTTAAGACAAAAACACATAATTGATAGAAATAACTTAAATTAAATAATATTTAATGCAAAATGAAATCAAATATTTCAGATTTCTGAGAACTTTGATTTAAAGACTGATTAGCTTAAAAAACTGGATACTAAACTAAGCCTACTTAAACAGAAATTTGTCTTCTTTTTTAAACGAAATAATAGATATAAAAATGTTAAAGATGCTGACCAAACATAATGTAGTTTAATATAAATGAGATTATGAAATATAAGAATTTAAGTCAGATAATCTTTTAAGTGCATTATCACTACTCAGTTTATATAATAAATGCTCCCTTGAATTAAATGAACTAAGAAGGAATATCCTGAAGTGTTCATGTCAATATTGCTATCCTTATTATAAGTCCCACTTGAGATTTCCCAGAACTACTTCAATGCCTTCCTTCGGTTTTAACAATTTCGGTTTGACAAGGGTGAAGAAATGAAGAAAATATTTTATTTTATTTCTTTTTTTGCTGCGTTATATTTTTCTTGTAAGTTTCTGTCAATTAGCTGAGGACTTACGTCATATTATATAAAAATACTAGTGGTTTAGAAATAAATTGAGATATAATATTTGATAGGAATAATTTCCGTCTTATCGTAATTAGAATGCAGATAAAACTAACAGAACTGATAGTAAATTTTTTCTAAGTGGTGTATTTTACTTATATCCGAATAATTAGAAATTCTATTAAAAAATTAAGGTATGTGTTTAATTAAATTACACTCTCTCTTTTTTTTACACTCCACTTAAAAACCACATGGGAAAATATTAAATATTATAATTCTGATACTTATAGTGAAAAAATAATTAAAGTAAATTAAGATATTAAGTAAGTGAATTAAATAATTTTCAGAGCCATAAAATATTAATTATGGCATTGTATGTAAAACTAATTTGACTTACAACTGATTAAATACTGCTTAAAAACTCTATTTTCATATACTATTTCGATGATTTGATTCAATATAGTTAATTAATTAATTTAAATTGAATTATAATAGTTTGTATTTTTCAAACATTTTCACTTTAAATCTATTATGAATTAAATAAAAATATTTTCTTTTGATAACAGAGTGCTAAGTGTCGTGTTAACATTGTTTGAAAAGTTTTACTCAAAAATAAATATATATTAAGTCTCATTTTCTCATTAAGATCCATTTCAGTATCTAAATTCCTTTTATCATAAAATGCTTATAAATGAAATAAATTATGCTTGTTTAACTTTACAAATAAAATTATGCAAAAATAAATTGTTTAAATGAATCTTTTTTTCCTTCGAACTTATTATATTCTTCTGCTAAGGGTTTAGACATAAAAACTCAATTTTAATTACAATTGAAGCTTGAAAAAAATATTTTTATTGTCTTATTATTAAATAAAAGGAGCCAAATACTGTTAATGCCATTTTTGAATCAATTTTTACCATTTATAGATTAGTCTATTATTATTACTGGAAGTAACTAGGCCATTTATAATTGACTGTTTAATTTTCAAGAGTTTTGACTTGAAGGTTCAGCAGCTAAATATTTTCTTAGATCCGTACACAAAATATATTTTCTCTTGTGACTTAAATAAAGTTAAAAATTGGTTCCGAATAAGAACGAAGTAAATTTTCGCAGTTCTTTGGGAAAGCAAGAAAAAAAGAAAAAAGTTTTTATTTTAAGTTACTTAAAGATACGGAAAGTACTATTTTTTTCCACATAAAAATTTCCATTAATTTCTATCTAGATAGAATCAAATTACTGGAAAATGAATATTATTTCCTCAGTGCTATGACAAAATTGATCACAAAAATATCATGCTCTCCGAACTATTGGAAACAGACTGTAAATCAGACAAGCTATATCATCAAAACAGTGATTTACAGTATCATGCGGGAAAAAAAATCTTCGTAGGGCCGAATATATTACGGACCAAATGCCGCCAAACAAAATATCTTTTAAGTAATCGTGCTTTAGTGTCTGTCTTGGAAAAAAAAAGTTTCCGTAAAACTTTAAAAATTTGTATTTACTGCAGCATTTACGAGCAAAATCAAGACTTACATGATCAAAAATAGCAGACTATCGAAAATTTTGCCATGCTTAAGATTCTATGAGAACCAGGGCACGAAAAAACTCCGAAATTTTACCCGTCCCCGAGGACGGCTTGTCCAACAATGTACCCGTCCTCCTTTGAAACTAACCTGTAGCTTCTAAATAAATAAAAATATAATTTTCTCTTATTTTTTACAAACATTTATATAAATTGCACAATGAATTATTAGTTACTAAGATTACAAGTACGAGGATTACATAATACAGTAATAAAGGAAATACTAGGTTACTAATAGTAACCTAGTATTTCTTTTATGAAATAATTTAAATGACAAAGGTCAAGTTATCTGGAATGTCAATTTATCCGAGGATACTGCGTTTTTTAAATGAATCAAATATTACGTTTGCCAGTTCCGCAATCAAGCCAATGGTTTTTAGAGGTTTCCGCACAGAAATCTGAAAGGGGTTTTCCATTTAGGTAGATGTTCATAATTGCGTTTAACGTTTCTTGTTAAAGACCAGTACGCAACGTGTTTTTTTGTAAGTTCATTGCTGAAAAGCCTATTTTAACCGCTGCAGTACTCCCAGACAGAGAAAACATCAATTCCACCATGCGCAGTACGTTGCTGCATTGTGGGTCATTTTGCTGCATTAGATCTTTTTAAATAGTTTGGGCTCGGTGGGCTGAAGTTTTCTAGTGTTTAACGATGTAATGTATCTTAAATTTTAATGACACCCATTAAAATTTAAGATATATTCCACCGAAAATTGAAAATGTATCACGAACATTAACGGTAAAATGTCCGTCCGCGTGGACGTCGGATTCGAGAAATTTGTTGTCCTAGGGGAATTTTTGATCGCCGAGGACGGGTGGAAGGGTGGTTTTTCGAGTCCCGATGAGAACACAAAGAAGCTTAGTAATTTTTACCAAAGCCGCTTTATAATGATTTTGCTAAAATTAGCAATCGAGTACGTTTTTATATAAAGTGATAAAATTTGGTAACTTTACTCATGGCACCTAAGAGTATAGCGTAAAAAATAATTTATTCGATTAAATTTAATTTTTAGTTTTGTGTTTCTTACTAAATGTGTTGCTGTTGTTTCTAATGGTATTTTCCAATACTACGAAGCCTGTTTAGTGAAACCAAGCAAATTTAAGGCAGATGATGTGTTTTTTGCTCCTCAGTGGAGCCATCTATAGCCAAGAATATGACTTTAACCATACACAAACGTCGCATCCCGTTTTTCTGAGAGGACACATTCTCACACCATTCATCCGCAGATCAAAATTTAGAACTGAACCTGAGGACAATCCATCTGTGATCCAGTACCCGTAGAAGTAGTGATTTATAATGGGAAATTGGAGGAATTTGTGATTCAGCAGATTTAGAGTGCATCAGTCAGCATTTACTGCACGTTGAGTCTTCGACCGGTGGAGATTGAACTCACCACTACTTGGGCATGGGCCCAACACTCAACCAACTAGGCTATTCTGGGCTAAATATGTGTTAATTTAAAAATCAGAATTTTTGGTCATTATCATATAAATGGAAAAAATACCAAATGAATTTTTGAAATACCGTATATTTTTATTTATGAACCAGGATTCTATTTCTCTCTCTCTCTTTTTTTTAATGTCGTTATTATACAGTGCGGTAAATGTACTAGAATTTTTCTCTTCTTGTAAATGTATTTCTTTTTTCTTTATTTTGTTTGAAGTTATGTTAATTTTATCGGGTAATCTCTTACTAGAAAGCATCTAATAAAATTTAAACGAAAGCCGTTTCAAGCAAATTTAAAGAAGATACCAATCTTTAAAATAACAGTCCTGTGTTCCTTAGCTATTTTTCCTGGAAAAATATTTTACGCAATAGAAATATAACTTTTTTTCTCTCAATCCTAAGCATATTGTATTTCTATCCAATTGATCTGAAATGCACAGTTTGTACAACGGTCAGATTTCACTCTTGGATAGCGATCTAAAGATAACCACAATTCCTGGATTGGGTTAAGGAAAAGATCAAGTTTGGCGTTGAAGGCAATTTACTAATGGACAGAAGAAAAAAAGATACGAAACCCTTCTTGTCATCATGTTCACTTTCGTTAGGTCTTCGCGAGAATAAGTTCTCAACAAAAAGTTCTTCCTCTAACATACTACGTGAAAAATTTCTATATTCTTATATGATGATTGTTTCGAAAAGTTCTGAGAAAAAGTTTCGAACAGAATTACATCTGTCATCGAGATCTCATATTTCAATTCTTTAAAAAAACAGATTCTTTGTAAAAAAAAAAATCTTTCATTGAAATTACGTAAAAAAGAACATTGTGTTAAGTTTTGTTGGAGTTTTAGTAAAGCTTCAGCATTGTCAGGTCTTACTTTAAGAATGCTCCAGATATTCTTGTTCTCATTTCTATCACATTTTTGAGAACATATAAAAGAAATAATTTGGTTTACTACTCTGAAGAAAGAGCTTCGTATGTCTTTTTGTTGGGATATTTCTAAGCATAGTGTAAATTTTTATTCTAGAGCAAGTCTTTGTAATTTTTTATTGAATTGTGTTGACAAAAATATATATTTTTTGTTAAATCGAATAAATAAGCTAAATACATACATTTTTAAGAACAAAGTCTGTATATCATAAATTTAATAGCTATTATTTTAAATTATAGTTGAAAATTTTTTATTTGGGAAAAGCTGACATTAAGAAAAAGTTATTTTTATATATAAATTTCAATCAAAGTTTAAAAATAAAATTCATATTAAATTTCCGGGAAAATTTATGTAATTTAAAAGAATAGAGTAAATTTGTTAATGGACTAGTAGATTTAAGTATTTTTTAATTCGTGTATGGGCTTTGTTATAAAGAAAAGTACATTATTTTCACAACTTTATTTTATTGTATGGGTTTAGTGTAGGTTTTTCTAAAAAAAAATAAATAATTCGGTTTAAAGTTTAACCACAATATTGCTAAGTTTTATCTTAATATTACAGTACTAAGCTTTAATGTGGTGGTAAATAATGCTGTTCAAATTGATATGTATTATCAAGTAAAATATAAAAATAATATAGTAATAAATCTGCATAATACGTTCAATGTTGTACCATTTTAAGGTTGCACTAAATTAGGAATTTATTAATGTTCAAGACACTCTGAAATCTAGAACAATGTTAGTTGATTACTTGGATCAAGCGATAATGTGCAAACTAATTGGGACGGTGAAAAATGTTCCATTTCAGGACAACTATGTATTTTTAATGCTTCGCCCACTTTACGCATTCATAAATGCTATATTTTTATTTTTGTTAGCAATGAATTCGGGAAGAAGTTTCAGCATTCAAATAATTGGCTAGTGGATATATTCCTGATTTCAAAGTTGACTTTTATAGTACTTTTAGCACAAAATATTTATTCTACACGACTCTTTAAAATATTCCATAAGTTTTCATTTGGAATCATAAGTCTACATTTATAGGTACTTGATTGAAAGCTTTCATCGGGAGCTAAGTTATTAGTGTCATTTGTCGATCAAAACTTCTCCTGAATTGTGTTTCAAATGGCGTTAACAGTTTATAAAGTCAAATGTAAATCTACAAAAATTTTATCTTTTCGAAAATTAAATGAATTTTTCATTGCTGTGCATTCAGTTATAATAGGTATAATTAATTGTATTAATGTGTTGTTATTTAATGTTGTTTTATGATTATCATAATTAAATACTAAATAGTAAAATTGCTAAAAATAGAGACAATTATATTTACGTTTAAAAAATAGACATTATTTTCTTTTTATCGATTCAAATTAGTAAGGAAATTTGTAAATGAGTGTGTTTTGTAAAAATTAATTGGTAATTTCAGTAAACTTTCGTTACTCTGCTTTAAAGCTTTAGACATACAATATGTTACTACTATGTAAAATATATTTTATCTCGGTTGATGTCCCGTAATTCCATGTAGTGATTTTGGTATAAAATAAGTATTTTTTTAAAAGCTTTTATAAAAAGAGAATTTTTTGAAATAAGATGAAATGCAATTGTCAGTAACTTCTGGTTTTTAAAGTTTCATTGATTGATGCGGCGCCTAAACTTCTAACAATAGCAGCTTGTTCAGCTATTAAAACTTTGCTGACTTCCAGCTGCGAGAAAGACAACACCAGGAACAACCTCCCAGCTACTTTACGCGGATCGTGATGTATAAATTTTACACTTATTGTGTCAGACGCAAGATGGGAAGAATTCCAACCATCCAAGAAGACAACTGAATTTTAGAAGAAAAACTGGCTACTGAACGTGAAAATGCCTGTCGATGAACATTCTAGCGAACAAAGGATCTACTCTCGTCAGTTCAGACGATATTTAGTCATGCGAAAATGGACTTGGCCCATTTATTCTCTTTTATTTCAGCGGATGAACTTCTAGGAACTTTTAAAATAGCGACGATCGATAGATAGCTTCGAGAGACGCATTTAGATTCTTTTGAATATCAACGAACAGAAAGTTTTATCCTTAGGTATCGCCTGGTTTTAACTCCGAATCCTTGAGAGATTCGAGGAAAAGAATGCTTATATAGTCTTGACTTAGATATTTCAGAATTCTAAGTAAAAGAATTGAAACCTGCCTGAACATTCTAAGCTATCGACGCAAGATCGTTTTACTTCAGTCTCTCGTTAGACACTCAATGAATCTGAGGGGAGAAAAAAGTTCGATTTGTGTTTACAGTTCAGTTTTGTTTGTAATCTAGAGTTTTCTGAGAACTGTTTGTTTTCACAAAACAAAACATTTCCATTTTCATTAAACTTTTGAGCGATTCAGAGGCAATCTAACTTAATAGTACGAAACAAATGCTCCATTTCAATAAACTTGGTCTCAATTTTTTTTTTGATCGAAAATGAATGAAAAGTATTAATTTATTACGGAAATGTGCGCTTTTGAAGTATGTTAAATAATTTGAAATAGCATTTATACTGTTCAAGTCTAGATTAGAAAAAGATCAAATTTAAAAATTACTTTAACTTTAAATTAATTTTATTAGCTAAAGTTATTTTTATTAGTTTTATTTTATCAATATAATTTTATGTTGCATCCCCAGTGTAAATTTTCTTAGATCGTCGCCCTAGAGCTGCACAATGGGCATTTGGTAACGGAATGTGAAGCATCCGTGAGGATGATTCGAAGACAAGCCATCACAATTTTCTGAAACCATAGATCTGATGGGGAGGGAAATTCCCTCTAGATCCCTGAACCCACTTTACTGCTTAGCAATCGACCACTGGACGTATAATACGAGCACGTATATTGCCTGCACTGGTTTGGTCTTAGCGGAGTCGATGATTGAACTCCAGCCCTTCCTGACCGGAGTCCGATTCCCCAATTACTGGAAAAGATGTAAAAGATGTAATAGTTGACACTAAGTAGGAATCGCAATTTAAACTTGTGAAATATAAGTATTTTTTAAATCACTGAATCCAATCCGGCAGTTTAAGAGACGAAGTATTGCTCTAAAATTTCAATTTTGCCATTCCGGCCACTTTTATATATTGTTTTTAATTACTTTGTATTTGTTAAATCCTGACTCGCCAAGCACTAACGAGTTATTGGTGTTCCTTCAATATCCATATTTTCCTTCCGTATACCCCTTTTTAGCTTAACTTTCTTACAGCTAAATATCCATATTTTAGTGATGATATAAAGCATTGATCGCGCACACGAGCCAGTTTAATGCCATAATTTAGACTGATTTACTTTTACCGCCACAATTTAGACTACCACAATTTACAATTCAGTTTATTTCTTTACTTTTGTAAAGCATGGGTTATATTAACGCTATGTATTGTTTGATTTCAATAACTACATTTTATTATAATTTAATTTTAATATTTAATTCCTTAGTATACGAAGCAAAATATTTACAATAATTTCTCTAAATCTTCTCGAAAAAAAAGCGTTATTGCAGCAGATTAGAGATGGAATAATGATCGCTGAGAAAGCTAAATATGTGAACAACTTGTTTTCCCATTGCTAACCAAAAATATATTGTATTTTTGTTGAAAGAAAGAAAATCCATACAAAGAAAAACATTTAATGAATAAATGAAATTTAAGAAATTTACTTTCATAAAAGTTCTCTGTACAAATCCCTCATTACAATATTTATTCTTTAGTTTTCTGGTTTCACAAAGACGAAATTCATTAGCTCGCATATGAAAAAAAATTGATGCGACTTCTTTCCATCTACATCTGAATACTTTGTCCATGCAGTAATGGAAAGATGGAAGAATATTTCGTTTTTGGTCCGATATAAGATTTGATACGCTTTAATAAAACGGGAGGATAATTCAAATTAATTGAATGAGGTCTCATTGATGCGGCTTCTTAATAAGGAAGGTGTTTGCTCAAGCGTTCATCTCGTTACCACTACGAGCTTAATTACGAGGTGATCTGGGGAAAGTTTAATAAGTTTTGACATGAGTAACTTTTGTAATTGAAAACTTTTGGCTATAATTTTCGTAAGACCTATGAATATATTTACCATTTTAAGAGTAAAACAATGATTGCGAAAGAGGAAATCGTTATTGAAAAAAATATACGTGTACAAAATATACTTCCTTAATAAAATAAGATTGTTTACTCAATGTAACAGACAATGGTTCTAGAAAAAAATGCCAAAATAATCTGAAACCTTTACTAATTTAATTAAATTACTCATTTTATTTTTCATTAAAAGAACTTCTGGAATCATTACTAAAATATACTCTTAATTTTAAAGGCAATACAGTTATTTAAATATATTAAAATAAATATGTAATTGTGAGAATAATTGTGCAATATGTGGAAATTAAATTGTGCAATATGTGGAAATTAAATAATATATATGAATAAAATATACTTCGCTGATAAAATATATTGTTATCTCAACTTAACAAACAATGGTAGTTGAAAAAATTGTCAAAATTGAGCTGAAATTGTTTCTTATTATTTCTATTAAACTACTAATTTAATTTTTCTTTAAAAAACTGTTAACCCATTATACTGCATATACTCTCCATTTTAAAAGAAATACAATATTATTGAAAATGTATTAAAATCAATGTGGAATTCATATAAAAATTAATATGTATGCATGAAATATAAAAGAGATTGTTTTTTTCAACATAGTAGACAATGATAATAGGAAAAAAATTCCGAAAACTATACCGAAATTGTTTTTTTTTATTAAATGTTGAAAGTTATTAATTTTTTTTAGAAAACAAACTATTGCACATTACTTAAATAAACTAAAATATACTCTCACTTTTAAAGACAATACACTTATTAAATGAATATGCGTTATATGTAGAGGAATGCTTCCCAGGGTTATCCCGACCACTAGATGATAGACAATGACACTAGTAAGAAATGCCAAAACCTGCCAGAAATTGTTTCATATCAAATCTAATAAACTACTGATGTAATTTTTATTTAAAAAAATCTTGATACGTTACATTGCATAGACTCGATAGCACTACAATTATTAAAAATGTTTTAAAATAAATATGTAATTTATGCTAGTTACGAAAAAGAGTTCCTTTTTCCAGTGTAAAAAACCATCTTTTTTGTAATTTTTTCTAAAATAAGGCTGTCATAGCATGTATGTATTAATGTATTAATGCATGTATGTAAGGCTGTAATAGCATGTATGTATTATGGGAATGAAATTAAATCGGCTATTGTTGCAAAATCAGTATTTTTGCCAATAATTCTAAACATAATATAACAACATTTTTGTACATTGTCATTTATGTTTCATTTACTTCAAACCTTTGGAACACTAATTCAAGTAGGTCAGTCACTTTAAATGCATATCTGGACAGGTATGTATTATTTTAATGGTTAGTATTGCTTATAAATTTTACTTGTAAGATAGTTTTGAAAGACCCATTCAATACAGAAGTATCAGAACTATTTTTTCTGCAACCTACAACTGCAAGATAAATTTCAACTGCAATCATCGTTGCAGACGTAATTATCGTTCTTATAAAGAAGAGGAGAAATATCAGTCTTTTATATTTTTCCTAAATAGCGTTTGTAATTCTATAGGAAGCCTCGGTATCACATAATGTCTAGACAAAATATGTAATAATTCTCATATTTCCAACAACTTTGTCTTCAAATGTCCGGTATTATCTATCGAATATCTATCTGACATTATATATTTTGTAGAATCATACTCTGACGGTAACAAAGATACATTTTGATGCAAAAGATACGAAAATATGAATAAAAATTTCATCAAAATAAGCAAAAAAGAAAGAAGGAAACGAAATTTTTTTTTTTAAAAAAGCATCGATTGGATTTTGCGTGTCCATGAGCTTCTGAATTTAATTTCTCTCAATTTTTTTAATTTCGTTCAATTCCTTGAGTTGTTTGGAAGCAAAAGCATCAACAGACTACTTTTGCAATTTAAATTTAAAATTCATTTTGTTTTCATATAGATTATTTTAAACAAAACATAGATTCTGAATAAATGCATATTTAAAATGTGTAATACTACTTTTAATACATCTTTTTTTATTAAAGTATTTTGCACAAAATCAATAAATATGTCTCACTGTTTTTGACAGTCAAAATTTCTTTTTTTTTTTTTTTTCAAATTCATTTTAGAAGAAAAATTACTTTTATAATTGAGTTAAACCATTATACCACCTCGTAACTCGTTCTTAAGTAGTAATTAAACTGATTTATGTGAGGGTATTCATTAGCACAATAGAAGTAACAATTTTAATCTTGATTGATATCCACTGAAAAATATTTCTTTCTTACTTGGTGAAATAAACACGAGTAATTTAAAGCAATTCAACCAAAATCAGACATTGATCCCCCTAGCTTTAATTTCCTTTAATTGACTTAAACGAAGATCGGGAGCCGAAAAAATAATCTATAGCAATTATCGATCTTCTTTTATGTACAAAAACCATTTAAAGGTCATTTGGGCGCACTTTCTCTATGCTTAATTATACCTTTCAAACAGCTTTTAAACAATGCTTATTTCTTGACAGAAGAGTAAACAAGACGCTAGCCTTAATCTGCTTCGTTTCAGCTTAGAATTCTTTTTTTTTCTCTACATTTTACCCCCCATACCAACGTTTCATTTAAGTACACATTACGCGGCTGAAAGCTCGCTATAAATGAGCTAATTCCCTGATTAAATCAATCCTTTTCGTCCGAAAATTCCTAGTGGTAATTAGTAAAACTCCTTTAGTTTAATAGTTTTTGAAGCCACGAGAATTTTTCCTAGTAGGCAATCAGATGCTTGGCGATTTTTAGCGGCCATGAATAATGTAGGAGATTCTCTCCTACTTCTGCTACACGCAAAAGTGAACTCTCAATTTGGTATATAATAATTTATCACCCCTTCGCACTGTTATTTTTTTCACCATCTTCTTTTTCTTTTTGATATAATATTTACTTGCAACTAATGATTTTTACGTTGTCAGCTATTTTAGGAATATACGCAGTAGCTAGTAAAGGGCACGATTTGGGGCGTGGCGTGTTGAAGGCTTAAGAGATCTAAATAATCTTTTTTTTCTGTTAAGATAAAGGTTCTATCGAGTTTTTGTGGTACTAGTAACGATATAATCACGTTTGGCAATTTTTCTTGTCGTTTGACTGAACTTGTTAGATAAGATTAACAGCATCATGAAAAGGAAATTTGATTAGAATCTAATGTACTGGCAACATAGATATTTTTTTCTCTCTTTAATATCTGTAACCTGCATAATTAAAGCCTTTAGCGTGTACGACAGGCAATCCAACTTTTCTAAATTATACCGTGCATACGAGACGCTAACACTTAAAGTCTCATTTTATCACGAAAATGAGAAAATTACTAAATTTTGGAAGGTTTGAATATGTTTTGATGTCTACTTTTTAAACGATTTGAATATAAATCATACTTTATTATTTCTGTAGCGAACATCCATTGAAGAGCTTGGCTCCATTTTCACAAATTGTTAGCATGAAGTGACATTAAAAGATATGCGTAGAAATTAGAAAATATTTATGCTGTGCTTTTATCGCACTATTTGCTGAAGGATTTAACAGTTCCTAGAATTTTGTCAAATCCTGGAACCCGGCAAAGACTGAATATTTTTCTCTACCGGTTCAAGTTAAAAACCGGTTCCGGTTCAAAATTTTATTTTTTACTCAGCCGTTTCCTTGCACTAGATAGAATTTGGATTCATTAACCGGCTGGATATTAAAATATTTCTGAAAAAGTTTTATAATTTTCTATAAAATAATTATTTTAAAAGATATAGTTCTAAAAAATTTCATTTTGCCCTAATTTAAGTAAAAAGAAATGTTTTTATTTTTAGATTTTTTTTCTAAATTATTTTTTTTTTAAAAAAAAGGTTATAAAAAATAGGGATAAATGTCCGGATGGAGAATAATTAATGTAAAACTTTGTTATGAAGTGGAGATATTTTCTGATAGTTGACTTTATAATTAATAAAATTTTCAATAGACTTTATTAATGTAGCTTCTGTTAAACGAACGATATTGCAAAAACTACGGCATACTTATAATGTGTTCAACATCTGTGTTCATGTGCTAATATAAAATGTTATAACTATAAAAGATTAATTTTTAATCATATAAACGTAATTTATGTGAAGTGAGATAAACCTTAGCCTCAGCCCTTAAGCCTTTAGAATATATAGCAGGTAGAATAGAAGTATTTCCGAAACTGTTAATATGAATAGTTTTAAGGTTGCTATAATTCTGCATATGGCTGCGTCGAATTTAAATTACTGTTTCCCGGCAATAGCTGCCCAGTAAAATATACCAGTTGAGGGCACCCGGTTCTTGTTCTCGAGGCTAAGGAACTGGCTCTGAGTTCCCGGTACCGGTACTGAAACTCTTTTGCCGGGTCAAGGTAATAATCGAGTAAAGCAATATGGCCGGGAAATTACTGGATACCCTGTACATATCTACTATTTGCATAAACAGAAGAAGACTGGAAGAGAATTATCTAAGCTCAAAAAAGTAAACTTAGATTCCTCTTGTAATTGAACCATTAATCTTTTTTTATAAATGTTACTACGAACACACTGATAAATGCGGTGTAAAAATAGTATTCGATGTCATCTTTTTAAATACATAAAGCAAATTCGTGACCAACGGCGTGATTGCTGCAGTTTGGTCAGCACTGCACACATTTAACCTTTACTTTTCAGATAAGGAAAATATCCACCGATTTGAAACTAGGTGGACTTGACGAACTCAAGAGAAAGTGATTAAATTATAATACCAGTTTCTTAGACATCTTTAATAAGATCTAGAATATCTAAGTTTCCACATCGATGTTCGAATTAAATTATAGTATCATTTAATCACATTTAAGAAGTCCTGCACTATGATGTTGAACTTAGAAGTATTCAAAATTTGCTGCATATCTATACATAATAATAAACGCGGCTGTGTGTGTGTCTGTAATCACAATATATCGCCCCAGAAGCCTCACCCAGGCACGAAACTCGGCACATAATTGTGTTTTGACATAATGAAGAAGCATTTTTTTTCTTTTTCAAAAATTTGGATTAGTTTTTTAGTTATCAGTCATTTTGTAAGAAAATGTATGCTTTTTCGTCCTCAAAGAGCCATATTCAAAAAACTATTAAAAAATGCATATACTTTTCTCCACTCTTATAAATGTATGCTAATGCGAACCTTACAATTGAAATATTAATTTTCGACAACTTAAACCAATAATATACGAAGGAATTAATAGTTTAATTGCAAGGTTCGCATTAGTTTACATTTATCAAAGTGGAGAAAAGATTAACTTTTGTATTAAAAATGTGGCAGCATATTCGATACGTAAATAGAACGTTTCGCTTTGATATATTTGACGCTGTTCATAATTGTTATAATAAGTTTTTCTTCTTCTTTCCACGCTCTTTTTTTTCTTAAGCGATAATTTTTGTAGCGATTTAGAAATAGAAATTGATACCATGAAAAATTATATAGAAATAGAAATTGATACCATGAAAAATTAATTCGTTTTCGTGTTCTTTTCATGTATTTAGCATTTTAGTTTCTTTTTTCTTAAGCGTTGTAGCTATATAATATATAAAATAGGAATTTAATTGTTTTTGAAGGAGCAATCACACTTACCTTGGATCTCTTTGGTTTTTCTATTCTTTATTTTAACAGTTTTTATTAAATATAATTAGTTATTTAAAGAAAGTTTCAGTTTGCAGGTAAGCACTTAGATTTTAATATTGAAGTTTCATGATTTGCTTTCATAGTAATTGTTGTTCAAAAGTATTCGGTGACTTCTTAAAAACCCGATTACTGATATGTCAGAACCGCCTTCCAAAAAACTTTGTATTTTGTCAAAGAAAAAGATATTAAGAGATTCTCAAAGAAGAAGAAGGGCCCAAGAAACGTCTGTGGAACGTCAAAGAAGGATGGAACATGACCGAATTTCGACAAGCAACTGGATATGAAGACAAAATTGCATGACAGGAACACTTTAATTGTCCACTAATCTTCAGATTTCCTGCTATGTTTTAAAAAACTTTATTTGTGAAAACCTTTAGCGTGGCGGACAGCTGGCCGTCGTAGGCGGCTAGTTTGACTAATATTATAATTTATCACGACTCAAACTTTCTAATAGTGTAATTTTGTTAAACTTTAATATTAAAAAGAAAGAAGGTTTTATTCAAACAAATATATATATAAGCAAAATTCTCCAATATAAACGAAGCACTTCGCCTAGATTTAGTAATATACTTTAATTAATTTCATTTTCATGCTCTGAATTGCAAAGAATAATTACAAAGTAAAATAAAACTCTTCTAAGAATAAAGTTATAAATTATATTTTTGTTCAAATCTCTATAAAAATAAGGATGATTTATTATTCGTAAAAGATGATTTATTAAATATTTCTATAATAAAACTCCTTCACCTTCATGAATCTTTCATTCTTTTATTTCATTAATAAATGCTCTGTTACGAAGGTCAATTTTTTTTTTAAAAAAAAAAGACAGACTCATATTTACAATGTAACAATGATTTGTCAAATTATTTAATTCCGAGGCTCAAAACTTTCATATCCCTTTCCTTAACATAATAAATAGATGTCGTTTTCGGTTTCTTTGATGAAGAAAAATAAAATAATAAAAAAGAACGACACACTCTAGACAATAAACACAGCTTTCTTAAGATATAAGATTAAAATGGAAAACAGAAAGTGTCAAAGCTTGTCCATGTTTCTTTTCCGACGTTGTCTGGAGCTCTCTGTCAATGCATAAAATATGCGTTTGGGTTTTAATAACAAACAAAAAAGTTCGCCCCCTTCAAAACATTGTTTGAAGAGTAAAATCGAGGAAGATATAAAAATATTACGTTCAAACAATAGAACTGTTTGTCTTTCATCTTTTGTTTTCAACTGTCTCAGCTTTTGAGTTCGAGAAGCGATAAAGATATTTGTAGCTTTGGATTTTAATTTCGAAGATTTTAATAAACTGGATGATGTTTTTCCGGCGACGGATTGTGCGTGTTTTTAAGCAAATTATTTATTTCATACTTTATTGTAATGTCGTTTTTTACAAATATAAAGATTTTTCACTTAAGATGAAGTATTTTTGAACACTGATAAATGTTTCTTACTAATAATTTAATTACTAAATATTTTTGTAAAGTAAATGCATAAAAGTAATTAGCTGTTTCGACTTTTATTTAGTGTATTTTACTGTGCTTTTTAATAAGTTAGAGTTGTAAATAACTTAATTATTTATTGCGACACTTTGCTTTAAAAGCCGAAAAAGCATCATAAAAGCGACATATCCTGAAACATTGTTAATTTCATGCATCGCAAGTACTTTATTAGACTTTCTAAATATCGATATACTTTAAAAATTACATTTCATATGGTACATCGTAAATATCATGATTTTCAATAAATACTGAATGTTTGAAAATCACCGAAAATGTTTGCAACAAGATTAATATCAGAGATAAATATTAACTACGAAAGTTTTGCAACAGTTATCGACGACGTTAATTAAAAAATATGGTATTACACTCAGTTTCGATAATTTTTCTTTGTGCAACGAAACCATTCACTACGAAATAAAAATAGTTAAATTAGTAAAATTTAAAAAAAAAAGCTGCAATATATCGAAGATAATTGATATTTACACACAATAAAAATTTTGGAATAGATTACAGTATAAAATACCGGAATTTTGGGAGCATCCTCTATAAAATCCCTTTTACCGTAAAATCCATTTTTACTGACAAATATTGTACCGTAATTTTATTCATAAGAATGTGCCAAAAAAGTACTAGTGCCCCCAGAGACGGTACTTTTTACCATAATTTGATCCAGGACTTTTAAAGTGTGGATGAAATATCACGATATTGAAAATTCTCCTAATTTCCTTTCTTATTTAAAAATTGCCTCATTGTAGATAGTAACACAAGCTGAGAATTAATATTTGTCCTAAAAATAATTCTTCTTGTTTTTTTTTTTCTTTTTTTGAATCTTATAACTTAATTGTAAGAAAATGTTTCTTTTATATTTAGCTAAATTCTAATAAAAAAGATTTTCACAAAAGACTGTCCCCAATTTTACAAAAACATTGGTAAGAGCACAATATACGGTAAAAAACTTAAAATCAGATAATTGCTAATAAATACCTGATAATAATGAGTCACAAAGATTTTTCATTTATTTTTTTACTTTCGAAATGCTAAAAAAAAGTATAGAATGTTTTGTGCAGCTTTGTAACGTTTTGTGCAGTTCTTGGACCTGTGTCTGCATAGACGAAAGAGATAAAAGAAAAAAAATAATATGATTTTATGAAATTTGTTTTTGTGAAATGAATGCAATAAATAATTCAGAATTGGGTTGTTAGACACTTACACACAGAAAAAAAATACTGATAAATATAGAAACGACATTTCTGGCAAAAAATATACTTCCAATAATTAAAACCAAAGCACCCTGTCTCTAAATCATTCACTTATTGATTTTCCCATTCGTATAATAATGGTCACCAGAAATTCTGTTTTTTAAAATTATAGTTCTTACTACCACACATTTAGTAAATACAAATCTTAAAAGTAATTTTAACAAAATAAATAATTTTTCTGCCCTGCTCTAAGATATCATGCTGAAATTATTAATTTTACCATATGTACCGAAATATATATTGATGTTAAAATACTTATATATTTTAAAATCACTCCTAATGTGTGATAAAACCAAATCACTTTGGTAAAAATTTCCGAGCTTTTTTTTATCATATTTTAGTAGTTTGGGGCTATACATTTTCTCTCAGTGTACGTATGTGTAAAATTTAACGCGTTTTCAAGAAAGATATTTTGTTTCCTAATGTAACAGATTTGACCTTTTTACCTGATTTTATTATTTTTTTTCTGGGGAATTTCAGCTAATAAATTTTTCTCTCAGGATCTGTTTAAGATTCCATTTCTTAAATTTTTTACAAGCTTTGAATTCTTTTATCAGCCCATTAATGCCCGGCCATTTAATGTGGTCAACGTCTGAGAAACATTTTTTTTTTTTAACAAAAAGTGGTGATATATATTTTTGTTAATATTAAGTGAGTGATTTTTTCGTTTATCTATCACTTAATTTAGATTTAATTATAAATATTCACGTTTAATTGCATTATAGTTGTCAGAATATTGTTTCCACAAAAGAAATCCTAATGATGAAACAATAAATATACCATTTTTTCATTTGTCAAAATAAAATAAAATATCCTTTTAGAATGATAAAAGACATAAAATAGTTAAAGCAAGAATGAAATTTCAATACTTATAAAAAGGCAAAGGAAATGATGAATTAAAAAATATTCTTACGCTAGACTGGAGAAAACGCGGTTATCTCTCATATAATAAAAGTAAATTGAAAGTTAGGTTGTTTGGTAATGATTAAAGAACGCGTTTTCTGGAACGCGCTGTCTGATTAAATCTAACAATTTCGTATTGCATGTCAACTCTACTAGAGATCCTCTTAATTGCTATAACTGTACTGGAGGGTTGTACATGGGATTCTCTTTAGCCGCTGATACAAATACTCCGAAATTTTGAACTTTCTATAATAATTTTAAGAAATTACTTTACAAAATAATCCGTACGAAATAATCCTTAAGAAAAATTTTTTAATACCTTTTAAGAAGCAAGAGAAGTGACATACGAGGGTTGCTATTTATATTTCTGGCCTAATAATGAAAAATCAAATATGTAGGATAGAAATTGGTTTTATTGCTTTTCAAAATATTCTCCATGATGATCAATACACTTTTGCATGCGTTTGAACCAATTTTCAAAGCACTTTTTTCAGTCCGATTGAGGTAACTCCAAAACATGCGTTGTGAATGCATCAACCGTTTCTTCGGGGGTCGAAAGTCGTTGTCCACGTAATTTATTTTTGATGTGTGGGAATAAGAAGAAGTCATTGGGTGCCAAATCAGGGCTCCACGGCGGATGACCCATCAGTTCGATCTTTCGCTCCGTCAGAAATGCCTTTGTTTGAGTCGATGTGTGAGAGCTCGCATTGTCATGATGAAGAATGATTCGTCTGTTCTTCTGCTTTTTTCGAATTTTTCCGATGACTTCTGGCAAACAAATGGTCGTGTACCATTCAGAATTGACAGTCCTGCGTTGCTCTAACGCCACTGTTGCCACATGACCGTTAATGCCGAAGAAACAGGCAATCATTTGCTTCGATGTGCTTCTTCCTCGAAAAACTTTTGTTGGTTTTGCCTCATCTTGGAAGACATTGCTGTTTATTGCTGTTTTGTTTCCGGCTCATATGCATAGATCCATGATTCGTCACCAGTGTAGATGCTATACACAGTACCTTGAACGTATTTTTCCAACATTTCCTTGCATCAATCGACACGAGCCTTTTTTTTGAGTGTTTGTCAGATTATGCGGGATCCAACGCGAATAAATTTTTTTTACGCTCAAATGTTCATGCAATATTTTATTGATGCTAGTCATACTAATGTCCAAAGACGCCTCTATCTCACGGTATGTCACATGACGATCTTGCTTTATCAGTTCACGCACAGCATCGATCTTTTCTGGCACAACAACGGATTTTGGACGACCTGCACGGGATTCGTCCGGGATCGAACATCGACCACGATTAAATTCGTTATGCCAATTTTTTACAGTGCTGTAGGATGGCGCTTTATCGCTGAATAAAGAATTAAGTTCATCGAAGCACTCTTGTCTTGACAATCCACGTCGACAATTATGAAAAATAATGGCACGAAAATGTTCACGATTCAATTCCATTTTTTGAAAGAGAAGAATTTTCAATTTACTGTCAACAACACAAATGAAGCTATAATGGTAAATCGACTGCTGAATTTATGTTTAAAAATATCAAACTTTCGATTAAAATCGTCTGCGGTCGCCTAGCAACACTTACTGTTGCCAAGGCCAGAAATATAAATAGCAAACCTCGTATTTAAAAAAATTCTTGAGATAGACTGGATAAAATGCGGTGATCTCTCGTATCATAAAAGTAAATTGGAAGCATGGTTGGAAGAATTAGTGATGATAAAAGCACAAATTTTTTGGAACAAGCTTTCTGGTTAAATCTTAAAATTTCGTATCGCATGTCTCCTATAGAGATCGCTTTAAATTCTATAACTGTACTGAAGGCTTGTACTCAAGATTCTCTTTAGCTGTTGTTATAATTCCTCCTAAATTTTCAACTTTCTATAATCATTTCAAAAAATAACTTTACAAACTAATCCTCCAGAAAATGTGGAGTTGGGGTTTTGGAAGATTTACTCCCCTTAAAAGAAACGTTACCTTTTAAATTTAATAATTATTAAAATATTTCCGTAAAATCATGACTAATATTTGGTTCAATTGTTATTTTTTACATTATTGATATTAATACTCAACTCACTTTTTGGCATTGGACGCACTGTAATCTTATGTACCATCAGGCACATATCCTTGCTACTTTTGCCCAAATTACAGAAGTTAGAAATTTAAGAAATAGAAGTTTAAGAAGCTAGAAATTATATGAAAAGAAAATATGTAGTTAAGTGAAAAAATATAAAGTTTATAAGACAGATTATATTAATTAGCAACAAAATTAATGTTTGAAGGATGTATTTAATAATTCTACATCGTTTACTTCATAAGCTAATTTACATTGCTCACATTTTTTAATTTCAAATTTACAAGCTAAATTGAATTTTGAATATCAAAAACTAAACAACACGTAACAGATGATGCATTAAATGATAAACATCCACCTTTATACAATGGTTTATTATTTATTTAAATTGGCTTTTGGCCAGGCTCGATTACTTAGCATTAATAAATAATGCGCTATAGGTGGTAATTAATTATAGATGTGAGAGGTACACAGCATTTCAAAATTTATTTCCTCTTTCAAAAAAATAAAAAAACTACTTTCCTCTTAACTGATTCGACTTAATAACTTTCTAAAAATCAGCTTGCTTTCTCAGCGGAGAGTAATTAGAATAAGATTAATTTATTTTCAACGCGAACTAAGTACTTTTAAAGTTGTAATTTGTTTTTTTATTTCAATGGACGCTAAATTAATAAAACGAGTAATTTGATTGCTTATGATGAGAAATTCAATATCATTATCAGCCGATCTTGACAGAAAATTCATGAATATATCTTCACTCTCAATATTTTTCTTTTTAATCAAGAAGCTAGCTTCTGTTTTTGAAGCAAGCGTGCTACTATAAAAGCTAGAGTACAAGTTTTCGTGACTGAGACTCCCCATACCAATTATTTTCTTGAGCCCATAGGTCAAACCACTTACTTCTAGTAATTCATTTTGTGGAATAACCGAATCTTACTTAAAAGATAAACGACGGCTGAAATTTCGGCAGCAAGCTACTCATAAAGATGGATTAGCTTGGCAGTAATTTTGGATTTCTTCGGAAACTTCAGAGTTAGTAAAAAACTATTTTTTTCAGTTTCAGTAAATTGAAATTTGTTATCTGAAGATTGCCGCTAAATTAATTTGTCTTGTTTGTTTGAAAAGATATTTTTGGGCTCGGCTTGACTCTGTATGATTATATTTCCTTGAACCCTTTCAGATAGGTATGTAATTAAATTTCAGATTCATAATTTTTTTAAAGCGTTAGTTTGAAGGATCACGTGTTCACCTTGATTTACATGAGAACGTCGATCGTAAAAAGATTTTAATTAAAGTTGATGATAAATGATTTTAATTAGTTCAAGATAGTTCACAGTTTCAAAACTGTATTATATTACAGCACAGTCAGTACAAAAATTGCCCTTACAACAAACGTAAAATCTATAATAATGTAATACTTAATACAGAAATAGTATCCATACTTAACTAGAAACTATTAAGATTCAATTTTAAACAGTTATTAAGAAATCTGCAATACTTCCTTCATAAATAGAGACAGGACAGAAAGTTCTTACACCATGCTTATTTTCCACAAGATTTGTCTTACTCACAAGTTTGATTGTCTTCCGAATCATTATAAATATAAAGTGTATGAAGGTGTATTCTTAAAGCAAAAATTGTTCAGTTGGACTTATACTTAGAAATTTAGATGTTAAGCGAGAAATATATAGAGCAAATAAATGAAAGATATGATGTAAAAAGATAAGATGAGTTGAAAAAGAAATAATATATTAATGATTATGTATTGTTTGTGTTTATATTTAAATAACATTTTAATTAGTTTACCATAATTGTGAAGACATCGATGTCAAAATGCTTTGTTTGTTTCTCACATAAACTCTTTGTATATTATCTGTGCATATGTTTTACTAAATATATTCTGACCTATTTATGTTATGATACTGATTGATTGGATATTTATTGTCAACTAAAACGTTTATAAAAAGAAAAATCTGAGGACAACAGTTTTTTTCCTACTCCTTTGTGATACCGTAGATTTTTTCCCACGTAAGTGGAGTATTGATTCTGAGTGGGAAGATAGAATCTTCCACGTGGTATCTTATTTCGATTAAGAGATACCAGAAAGTCCTTTCGGTCAGTGGATAGTTGGAGCGTCCGTCAGTATAAAAAAAATAAAAAAAACGAAGAAAAGAAGAGTTTATCTGGTGAGAAGAAGCCCTTTATCAACCCAACTCCTCAGCAAGCAGCTCAGAGTCTATAAGCAAATAGACGGGCTAATGGATGGCTCCATCTTCTCAAGCAAATCAGGGTCTGAGAAAAATAGTTCCTGTCCCGTTTATTGAACTATAAAGGGACGATCTACAAAGTATAATTTGTTTTCCTTTTGTAAAGGAGCTCATTAAAAGTAAGCACTATTTAATGTGGGATTTTAAGAAAATATTTATTTTTTAATTCAAATTAGGAAATATTTGACTCCAATGCAACAAAATGTGATATTAGACAGAACTTGACGGGAGTTTTTATTATAATCAATTTTAGATGGGCAATTGCGTCTTTTAATGTATATTTCAAAGGTGATGATTTTTACATTGAAATTTCTAAAGCAATGACTAGAAATGATAATGTTAATACACAATAATTCACTTTGATCTTAATACGAGCCCAAATTTACTAAATTCAACCAATTATACATTTGTAAATGAAATTCGTTGAATTTAGGAAAAGCTGAGTAAGAACTGGTAGCCAGCAGATAAACTTTGAGCTACACTGTAATAGTCAAGAAAGACCTACCATATTGGCGTGTTATTTTTGATTAATTCATGGAGTCTGTGTAGAGAAGTTTGTTTTACTATGTCGAATTTTTAATGTTCTTATATTTTTAAGCTATCTCTGTTTACTTCACATTAGAGCTATAAAAATTGTTTTTAATCTAGATAATCATGCGTTTACTAAAGATTCATACCCTTGCACACAATAATAATGCAACGATAATAACAAACAATATTCTTCCAATGGCAACACTCTTCTATTTAGTTCCGATAGCCTCTGCTCCGGGGTAAGACTGGATGCCCCCTTGATGTGTGTCTATGATGGGCCCACAAAAGCTGCAGTGCAGAGGAGGAAGAAGATTAAGACAAATGTATCCAATCCCAAAAGGTCTTCGAATCGTATTAACACACTTCCCCCTAAATAAATGGTCAGTTGTTATTTGTATTGGTGTTGCTATTAGTCTTTATTAATTGACTTATATTGGGGTACTTGAGTTTTTATAACAGTAGAAACAAAATTGTAATGAAGATTCCTCATTCATTTTATGTGGAGTTGAGTTTTCTTTAACCGTAATATATTTTTTTCCTGATACGATACCGTATATCAACTTGCATGGGAAGTTTAACATAATACGTTTTAAAAAAGTGGAGGAAGTGATAAGACAAGTCATACTCGATGCCCATATTCGATATACATGTTATTCTATTCATAACCATATAAATTGATATCCAGCTTTTATTTCTTTACAAGAGACAAACTTCGTAATATTGAACTGTTTCATAGTTTTTAATATATAGCAGATCTTGTTTAACATGGACTTTAATTATAATCAATAACATGATTTAAACTCAGTATTTATATATTTTTCTACACTCTTAGAAATTTCGCTGTAAAAGTGGTTTAATAGCAATTTATTTAATAGTTATTTCACTATATTTAATTGCTATTTCATTATATTCAACCTTAACAGTCAAATAACCATAAAAAATGAAGATATTCAAACTGCTAAGCATTCGAAAAAACTTTATTGATTGTTTTTACCTAGCATGGTTTAATAACGAGAATTATATCCGTGTCAACTAGGCTCACTTTATAAGGCCATTTTGTTCCGTGAAACTAGGTACATACTGTAGCTGAGAGAGTTAATCAGCCAATCTCAAGAGCAGTTGAAAAGGGATTAGAATCCCAGTGTTGACACCACAATACTTCTTCAACACATGAAAAGTTTTCTGTGTCCTGCTCTGTTCAATCAGTGACCCTGGACAATTAGATTACGAAAATATGATTCACGCATAAGTGGTGCTGCACCCACAGTAATCCAATGTCCATTAAAATTTCCCTTTTACGGTTTAAAAACAATGCTAGTTATAAAATAGTTATGAAACCGTATAGTTCTGTATTCTCAGTTCTTTAATCGTACCAGTCGTAAACGGTTTTGAAACCGTAAAAGGAAAGAAATGTTCACAACCATAAACTTTATAGTAAATCGGATGAACAGACTCCTGGCTATTATTTTACAATAATTTCAGAATGAATATTCTGTGTATCTATAACATTGAAAGATGTAAACAATAAATTCACTCAAATAATAAACAATAATCTTCTGCTATTGAAATGTTATTACTTTAAAAATGTTTTAAATAAAATACATTTAAAAGCATACTCAATAAGTTTCTTTCACGAATTAACTGTATTTAAAATAAGTTAAAATGATAGTTTAAATGCTTAAAAATATTAATTTAAAATATATATTAAAATGACAAAAATTTATTATATTGCTTACATAACTACTAAATATTATATTCATATAAAGTTTTTAAAATAGCAAAATCATTATCTTGTTAATTCTTTTTCTTTAATAATGACAGAAATTTTTTAAAGCAAGATCATTATGCGAATAAAAAGAGAATTTTTCAAAAGAGTATAAAATATAGTTCGTTTTGAATATACTTGTGAAAGTATATGACAGAGTTTAAACTCAAATGTTAGTTTGATATTATTACATTTCTTAAAAGATATTATAATTATAATTTGAAAGTTTTAGTTGAGAATGTAACGTACGTATAAAAATATAGTACTTTAATTACAAGCTTTTAGAAATATTTTAATAGTTAAGTAGAATTGTTTTTTAAATTTAAAGCTTTTTAAGCTCATTTTTTTTTAAATTTAAAATATTGTAAGCATTATTTAAAAATATTAAAAAAACATAGAGGATTATTTAGATTTTATGCTGTTATTATATTATGCTGTTCATTATTTTATTCTGTTCATTATTTTGCTCCTGTTTTATGGTCGAATCACAATTTTATTTATTCCACGTTCAAGGCATAAAACAAAAACCAGTATAATCATAAATTGATCTTAATTTCAGCAAAACTGCATGGAAAATCCCAAAATTTGAATTAACAGTTTTAATCCATTTATGATAAAGGTGTAAAGCAGAGAGAAAGTGTTTTGAAAAAAAACTGCTTTAAATCATCTAATGTGTGAAGAAAATCCCTAAAAAATTATTTTTAAACAGTTTTTTTTTCTATAAATTATAAATTTTATATTATATTATATTATATTATATTATATTATATTATATTATATTATATTATATTATATTATATTATATTATATTATATTATATATATATATATATATATATATATATATATATATATATATATATATATATATATATATATATATATATATATATTAGGACGTTAAGTAATAGGAATTCCTTTGGACGTTAATTTTTTTATTCCTCATTAAAGAAACAGCAGTAAATTTTCTATAAAATGAATTTTCATCCAGGGGCAATAAATGTTCTTAAGACTTCCAACCTATTTAACCGTCTGAAAGGATATCACTCATCAATAGCAGAAACACAAACATAACATGTTTTCACATCCATTACTCGCCCTCCTTTTGCCTTAGGGTAGTCAAAATATGTTATTAACTCTTTGCAGAAACATGCTGTTGAACATCTTACAGTCATGTTAATAATGCACAACTCCTTTATTAAACATTTAAGATAGTTTCAAGCCAATGAACCGCATTAAGACTTAAATGATTGTCTGTCAGAAAGAAATGCTCAGACATTGCCTAACTATGTCTAAAGGGCTTTAAACGTTGTGATTCTATATCTTCATAATAAATAAAGTTTCATATATTAATTAGGAACTAATAACTGTATGGAAATAATCATTTGTATTATATGTTCTTGAATATGAGAGTGCCTACGAATCCTGAATATTGAATTAAATAATACTGAAACTCTCGTTATGGTAATGTTAATATGTACTCATTATTTAAGTAATATTTCATAGAGTAGTTTATGGAATTTGCTAGAGCGCGTAGAATTGATCTGTTGTGAACAAAAGTAATGTAAGTCAAACATCAGCTTTTGAAATCACTCGTTCTTTACGGGGAGTTTTAAAAACTTGAATCTTGAATGAACTAAAGCTTGAATGATTATTTAAGGAACTAGTTAAATTAAAAACACATTTTTTATGCAAAAATATTAAAATATTTTTTATTAAAATAACACCTTTTATATGAAAAGTGCTTTTAATTATTATTTCTAAAAGTACAAACATAAAACATTCAGAAACTTAAGGAATATATTTAGTTTTATGATAGAAAAAAATATTTAATCAAAACATCAAAAAAATATTAAAACCTGATTTAAAAAGCAAATTTTAAAATTCTTTTAAATTTATAATATTTATTATTTTGTTTGTGAAAAAGCCAAAAATGTTACAAAAATGCCTTATTTTAAAAAAAAAAATTAAATAAAAAAAATAATAATAACTGAATTTTGAACTGGTTTTCAACTTTCAACCTCTGTAGTCTTCTTTGAATTTCAAAATCATTTTATCCATAATGCTTGATAGGAGAACATTGCATAGAGGAGAAATATTTCCTCGAATTCGGAAATTTTGGTTGAGCTAAATAGGTTAATCGCTATAAAATATTAATTTTTTGCAAGTTTTAAAAATGGAAAAGAAAAAATAATTTGTCGAGAAAAAGATTAAACTTCACTAAAAAGAATCTTATCAAAATATTATACTTTAATAGTCAGGAAAAATTTCTTGCGTTTATTTAAAATCATTGTGCAGTCTATAAAGGGGTAACTTACTCCGCCAGTAGCGTTTCAGGGGTTGTGAATTCGAACCTGAAAGCCGACTAAGTAAACATCGTGTAAACGTGACAAGGTGCACGTTAAATATGTTCCTGCTGAAAGCCCACTCGTTGATTGCTAATTGCAAGTTCGTAGCATGAGAAACCTGCTCAGACGACTTTGCTGAGGGCAGGCTGCTTTTGCTTTCCTCCGTGAAATACTTGTAGATATCCCACAATTACAAATTGATAATTTGTAAGCTACAAATCGTTTGTGGTCTCCCCTTTTTACATGGTGGGAGCTAGAGGAAGGGGGTTTGAACGGCGAGAGGACCACTCGTCTGGTCAGCAGAAGGGGAGATAAGGAGTGATAGATTTATGAGGAATTAGAATGCAGAACGCCTTATCTTAACAATTTGTTCTTGTGGAATATAACATTTCTTTCAATTTGTTTTTGTGGTATATCTATTTCATTGAGGGACGAAAAAGTTTCTAGTTGCGAGCTTGTAATCAATGTAATCATAAATACGCAGCATTCTCACTCTAGTTGTTAAAAGAGCTATGGAAGACAAGGCTTGATACTTTGCCATGGTTGGGTGATATGGGTATTATACTATAGTACTATAGTAGAATTATGGTGGAAATCCTTAAAGTTTACCGGATGAAAATTCGTTCATTTCATGATGCACTTCACACCTCCCGAGAGTCAAACCGGGTGTAAAATTTGAACTACTAGTGTCCAATATAATTGAAATAGGGAGTTTCATTCCTTAGTCCCGTACTAAAAGATAAAGTGGCGATATTTTTATCATCAATTAACCATTTTTTTAATTATTCTACCGTCATCTATAATCAAATATGTAACTAGCAGAGTGAACCATATTTCCATGTAAACACATCCAGCATGCATGTTCTTATGACCATGTGTTACATTTCCCAAATAATTAATACTAAAGTGAACTAAAGTTATAAATCGTCCGGAGATGGAAAAAAGGAAATATTGCAATTGTAAAGGGATTTTACAGATATTAGATTGAAAATACTAAGAATTGTGAACACACTCTAAACCAACAATCAAAAATATAATAATTAAATACAAGGAGAGTGATTAAAAAGACGGTATTTCTAACGTAATTAGAAAAAAGTCAGTCTTTTGAAATGCAATTTATTGGCAAAGGGAAATTTCAATGACTTCATACTACAATTATTGTTATTATTTTTTAATTTTACTCCAGTATTTATGTGCACGTTTTGTCTCCATTGTGTCTCTGTTTATATAAATAATAATAAAAATTAAAAGTTATAAGCATTACAACATAAAACGATTTTATGTCGCGTCTTACATTTCATTTTAAGACTAAAAATCAACAGCCGGTCCAATTCAGAGGTCACTATTGTCAATATTCAACTCCATATTCTTGTAACTTTTAACCCAATCCAGAAGACAGGGGAACTAATGAATCAACCATAGGGACAATCTAGCCTTCGTAGAGGACACGGAGACAAAACTGCGAAAACCTACCACGATTCTCCCGTTTCCAAGAGGATTCAAACCCATTGATCCATCAGCCACTGAGAATATTTCAAACCATTGGTGCGAGCCAGGAGTGGAATTTGCATCAACCGGCTACCACTGGGATTCAGACCTGGCTTACCTAATTGGAAGGCAAACGCTCCATCCTCTGTGCCACCTCGATTCAATATAATGCTATGAAACATGAAATCTACATAACCTATGAAACCTACATTTATAAGTGACAAAAGCCCCACAATATGAAAACTGTCTTTGATAAGAAGAATTCAATTTTAAAGATTTAAGAAACTATTAAAGGACACAAGCATTATAGGAAATCATAACATAAAACATACTTTATCTGAGATCTGAAATCGTTTCAAATAAATCTGTTTCGCGAAATGAATACAAATTATGTTAAGATGTGTTCAAATATTGATTTTATATGTAATAAATTAAAGAAAAACAGCTTTAATTAAAAAAAAAAAAACGTTATATAAGAGTGTTTTCGAGAAGCTTTCAGCGAGTAAAATTTTTCGGTATACATTAACATTTTCTTTGCTTGGCCGTGCATGCTTAGTGGCAATTAAGTATCCTTTGAAAGCAAGTAGTACAAAAATAAAAAATAAAAAAACACTGAAGTGTCTTTAAAAAGCAGCGAAATGCCGCAAGAAATAATAGGAAACAAGTTTTTTTTTTTTTTTTTTTTTTTTTTTTTTTTTTTGATCGAGTATGTAAGTTTTTTCTCTGTACTAAAATTTAGTTAGTACAAAACGATACAGAAAATAAAAAAAAAATTAAAAAAAATAAAGAAAAAAAAAAAAAAAAAGTAAGGGTTTCTAAAAGCATTAAAAGCGCTTTAACAACGCAGATAAAAAGTTGAAAAAAAGTTTTTTTCGTATTATTTTTTCTAGTTCTTCCTTTATAAAAGCACACGTTCTTCAGTAATTAATTTCAATCACATGATGATATTATGCTTACTACATGTTTAAGGTATTTATGTTTCATGGTTAAAAGCATAATCACCATTCTAATATAACTATATTATACGGGATCGGTCAGAAAAATTTATGTTGCAAAAAAGTATCATAAAACTGATCAAAAAATAAATTCAAATTTTACGTATCCTCAAAGACTTTAAATCATTTTTTTGAAAATCATTTATTTTATAAACTATTATTTACTCAATTAATTTAAAGTTAATGAAAAATTTAACTCATATGTAACTGATTTTGAAAAAAAAGCTCTATTTCAAAACAATGGAAAATAAATAACAAAAAAAATTTCAAAACAAATAAAAACACAATAAATTACAAAAAAACAAAACAACTCACCACATTCCATATTACTATAATATAACTTCCTTACCTGAAAAGAAAAAATAAAGATTCCATAAAATTGAATAATATTGATCAAAATATATTTTCACAATGTCATAATCTGTAACTATGTTATGGATACAAACTAGGTTGGAATCTGATCTCACTTGATATAACGATGTATATTTTACAGATTAAAATAAATACAGCTTTACATTTAATTTTCTTTTGCAATTAATTTTTAATTCAATAGCTACTTTTTCAGTGCATGTTAACATACTCATTTAAACACGTTTCTGTTTTAATAATAGAGATAAAACTAAATTCCAGACAATCTTTAATGACCATCATCACACGGTGAAATAACATTTAATTCACATTTCTATTGAAAAATAACAACCCGTACTGAATTGAGAAAAATTATAAAACTAAGAGCATTCATTATCTCCTGTAATTGGCATGTAAGAGCTTATCTACTAATTATGAGGCAAATATTATTCGACAGAGCTGTAATTTTTGTAACTTTATAACAGAAAATAATTCTTAAATGTTTTGATTAATATTTTTGATATTACATGAGATAAAGCCTTGCGTTTGATTGAAAAGATCCACACGACATAAATACTAATCATACAAAATATACCTACATATAAAATAAATATACCAATAGTTGTTTAGCACATGTATACACATATATCTACTATTTGAAGAGAACGGAAAAATATTTAAAACTCTATGGAAACTTTGAAACGCAATAATGAAATATTTGATTTAATATTCAAGGAAATAATAGTGAGTGGTTAATTTAATACCACGGGCCTGCAGAAAGTGCTCTTGCACTGACAGCATGGTATGGTTATGGCATGACATGCTTGCCAGTGCATTCCATCCTGTTATTATATTTTGGACCTTCAATTTGGTATTTATATATATATAGATATATATATATATATATAAAAATTCAAAATGAAGATAAAACAAAGGAAAATCATAGATATATGGAAAAAAAGGGGGGGGGAATAATAATGAAAAAAATAACAACCAACTAAAAAAAAAGAGGATGAAATTTTTTTAAAAAATCCGGAAAATAAAAGACATAATCTTTTCATCAGCCCACACGATTATATCCGCAAAAGTTATTGTTTTTCTTAACTTTCTTCGTGTTTTCTTGTATTTATTTATTTTATTGTATATACAGGTATATATATATACAGGTATATATATATATATACAGGTTGTATATATATACTAGGAGGCCCCGCCCCCTGCTCGCTAACGCTCGCCAACCCCCGAGAATTGCTACGCAATCCAATGTGGTTCACGCCGTGAACCATGGCTCGCTGCGCTCGCTCGCCAATGAACACAATGTTCTAGCACAAAGATATAGTATATTATCATCAAAGACATTGTATTTCATCATCAAAGACATAGTATTGTACTTATGTAGAAGAATTCTATCAATGTTCTTATTGGCTTTTAAAAAAGTATATTAGCTATTTAGATTGTACATGGTGAAAAAATCAAAACATTAGCTAAATGAGAAACATATTAGCAAAATAAATTATCAAATATTGCAGTTACTCGCCTAAATTCAATTAAATGTGTATAATAAATTAGTTAATGATAGAAATTCTGAAAGTTTTAGAGAAAATTTTTATTATTTAAAAATATAAACTTTAAACCCTAACTTTTCCTTGTGAGATAATAACCCTCAAAAAGTCTTTCATTTTCAAGAACACAAAAATTTGTTTTATCGCCAAATGAAATATTTTTTGGTGATCAGCATTATTGAAATCAATTTCTATATTAATTAACATTTGTGATAAAGTACATAGCATTTTAGAACAAAATAAGGATGTTTTACATACAATAAATTAAAATGCATGGCTGTTAGCATTACCCGAGAAATACGACGTGGAGGTCGCCATGCTGCATTTCTAATCAGGGAGTTTTGATTTTGGCAGTTCCCCTTGCCTACTGCCAATAGAAGTTTCAATTAAATTTTTTCCAAAAAACATTTTTTTCTGCAAAGCTCTAAGAAATCTTCTGCAAAGCTTAACACTTCTGCAAAGCTTAACACTAAGCATTTAGAATTTCTTTGAAAACACAATTATAGATTTGGCATCTTGGAGCAATTACTGAAAGGCTGTCAAATGACTTATTGTCTATGACTAAAAACTTGTTTAGTCAATACTAAACTGATTTTCTCAAAAGTCTGACCTTGTGACTTATTTATAGTCATGGAGAAGGCCAGCGTAATTAATTCCTAATTGAGTTCAAATTAAATATTATCATGTTTTTAGGGCATGAATCTGAATTGAACAACCTGATAATGCTCACTCTGGTTATTGTTTCCGTTTTTAAAAGCGCTATATGTTGAGCCACCTCATGTGACATTTGCCATGTGACATTTTTAGCAGAAATCATTGGTCGATTTTCTAACGTTGCCATTCGGGGAGTTGCAATGAGGCTTTTTTTTGGTGCCGTGTAAGAGAAATATATATATATAGATGTTGTATATATACAGAGAGAGAAGAAGAAATTATAAAAAATTGCTTTTAAAAAATAAAAGAAATAAATATATATATATTGAAAAAAAATAAACAAGGAAGAGATGTAATCTCGTCACAGCAGCTCACATGATTATATATGAAAGCAATAGTGCTCTCCTGATATTGTAATAATATAGCCAAAGCAAAGCAGAACAAGCACAACATAAACAAAGAAAAGTAAACAATAGACCTCGACTATATTGATACAATATTAGAAAGCACAATTGTTTTGGATATAATCGAGTGAGCTGATGATCAGATTATATCTTTTCGTTATTTTATTTTCCTAATATTTTTTTAAATTTCAATTTTTTTATACATATACATCCTTTCTTAAACTAAAATATTTTTTCAATATTTTTAATATCTTTTTTCTTTTCTTTCAAATCTATGTACTTGCAGCTTATGCACAGTAAATGAAACGTATTACTATTTTTCTTAGTTTTCTTTGTTAATCAGTTTTATTTATTTTATTATGTATACACTCATGGACAAAAATATTAGCGCACCAAGAAGGAGTCGTCAAAATGACACGAAATTTTACATACGTAATGACCAATTTGATATAAGTAAATGATTAGAAAATTTAAAGATTATCGTTTTTCTTTGATTTTCTAATCATTTACTTATATCGAAGTAGTCATTATTTATATATATATATATATATATATATATATATATATATATATATATATATATATATATATAAATATATATATATATATATATATATATATATATATATATATATATATATATATATATATATATATATATATATATATATATATATATATATATATATATATATATTTATATATATATATATATATTTATATATATATATATATATATATATATATATATATATATATATATATATATATATATAAATATATATATATATATATATTTATATATATATACATATATATATATATATATATATATATATATATATATATATATATATATATATATATATATATATATATATATATATATATATATATAAATTAATACATTAATAATAGCACGCTCCTCTTCTATAACTAGATCCTTAGAGAAAAATTAGAAACAAATATTTTTTTTTAAATGCATAAGCTTTATCGCGTTACTCAAAGAGAATTATAAGCGCCTAAAATGTATCAAAACGATTTAAAAACTTTGAAGCAATTCATTTTTTTTCTTTTAGCTAAACAAGATTGAGTGCATCCAACAGATTTGGACACGTTTACAACAGTTTCAAAACAAAGCAAAAAACTTATTCAATCTGCAATCCACTTATAAACTTTTCCTTTATACAAAAAAAAAGTACAATAACTATGAACATTCTGAAATTCTATTATCTAAACGCGATTTTGAAAAAGAAACCCTATAGCAGAAATTTCGATCAAGAAGAAGAAAACAAAATATTAAGAAAAAATCTATCCTAAGAGAAACAAAAAAGGAACGACGATGGTATAAAGTTCCGGTAAGGTAGTATGTGTACCTGAAATTCCGGAACTTTAACGAAATGTGTTTTTCGAGAATGTAACATGCTTTGGAATCAAATATAGAAAAAAATCGAGCTGTAAACATGAAAAGAAATACCAAAAAGTAAAATAATCATTCTCGAAAAATTCCATACAAGAAGATTGTGATGATGAAAAAATTCTCATTACAAGTTCTAACTTCGTTTCAATAAGTGATTCATTTTATATTGCTGTAAGTGTTTTTCTCTACTTTTTTTTCTTGCGAGATCTACTCAAATTTTAGCCCCTACTTTCCCTAGTCTGGAGAGCTGAGATTGAGGAAATAAAAACAAGCATAAAATAAATATCAAATGAAAGAAGTAACTCTTGTGCATTGCTTGGCGTAAATTTTTTGAACTTTTCTTTATATAACGGGAGAAATCCTTTAAGAAAAGACTTAGAGGCAAGCGTGAATTTTTTATAAATTTTTTTAACCTAATCCTGAATTGGATATGGTTAAATCTTTTTCTATCCAACTCCAAGATAAGGGAGTGAATAAAAAATGGAGGAAAAGTGCTTTCCCTTCGACAGTTGTGTATTTTTGAGGGAATGTATTTACTGAAAGTGCAAGTTAATATTTGTTCGGTGAAAATATTTGTTGGTGGAATTGGATTCTTTTTTTCTATTTTGAATGTAAAAAATGCAAAAAAGAGAGCATTGGATTCGCTTTATTATTTTTTTTTCATGCTTTAATATTTCTTACTGATTACTATAAAAATACATTTAAGAAGTGTGGATTGAAATTAAATTACACATTTTATAGCTAGATTGCTAAAATCACTTTTTTATATAACGGATTTCCTGTTTAGCTATAATTTAATTTACTTAAAAATTAAATTTAGAGTAAGAAATGCAATGTTCTAATATTAAAATGCTAAGATATGCAACGATTTTTTGCTTTTGTTTGAAATCCGGAATTTTGTTTGTTGCATGCAATTGAAAACAGAACAGTAACTTTATTTCTTTAATACATCTTTACAAATTTTACCTTCACAAATTTACAATATCTTTACAAGTTTTACCTTTACAAATTTATAATATCTTTACAAATTTTACAATAAAAATGTTTGATTTTACTATACTAAATGTGGGGAAAATAGCACTGAAATACACTTGTCTTAAGCTAGATTTTTAACAAAATGTTTTTTAATTTTAGATTTTTATTCCAGTTAATAGTATATTATTCGAATCATACAATTAACAGTTTTAAAATTAATATTCATTTCAGTTTTTAGTATAACATTTAGATAAATCGATAATAGTTTTAATGATACACTTCTGTTAAGATAGAATGTACTTCATTAATTAAAATCTATACCGATGAAAGAATTATATATTTTTTTTAATTTGTTCAGGATTGTATGTGTATTATTAATATCTATAAACTACTACAATTGCTACTGTTTCCAATTAAATAAAGAAAATATTTGAAATATAATAATTCTTCTGGTTTTCCTTAAAAAATGCATATGAAAATGAGGTATGTTGTCCTTTGTCTATAAAAAAAGGAATTTCTTTTTTACCGTTAATAAGAAAAAATATTGATGATAATCGAGGAATATTATTTATTATCGTTTATATTAATAATTACAGGTCATTGTTACTAATAATTACCAATTACTCTCAGTGATTTATAAACTTCTTTTATAACTGGAAATAATGGCCAGTAAATGTATTTAACGCGATTTATTTATAATGCTTTACAAACAACGCGATTATTAAAATAATTGTTTGTCTAATACTACTCACTCAAATACTATTTTTTAAACTCATAAAAATACGTTTGAGATAACTACATAATAAATTAGCGATATACAAATTCTAATTTGTAGGTTGTCCCCCATAAATAAAAAAACCCCGTTAAATTTAAGCAGTTTTTTTCTATAGCTACAGCGAAACGATGGTTAATTAACCAAATCTTATAACTGCAGACATCTGGATATCTTCTTCCATAACAGTTGTTTATTTTTAAGTATGTATATTTGATAAGATGTGATAAAAATGTTGTTAACTCAACTAGACAAGTACAAAAAACAGTTGTAAAATTTTAATTCCTTTTTTAAATTTAAAATAAATGCAAATATGCATTCTGAAAAAAATAAACACTGAGAAAAATGCATGATAACATCTTGTAAAATATGGTAAAATGTTTCGCGTTTCTGGCCGAAAAGCTCGGTAATTTCTACCAAAACGCTTTGGTAACTATTTCGGAGAAATTAAAAATAAAAAATGGTTTTATAATAAGCAATAAACTTTGATAATTTTATCATAATACCTTAGAACATGGCTTAAGAACAATATTATTTAGTTAAACCTACTTTTCCAGCTTTTTATTTTTCACTAAATGTGAGGCAGTAAGAACTATAGTTTTGAAAAAAAGAATGTCCAGCAACCCGTTATCAGATGAACGGAAACATTACTAAATACGGTATAAACCAAAATTATGTTGTTGCTTTTTTAAATAGATGTGTCATCGCCAAATTTCAGTAAGGTAATTTTATAAGATTTTTATTTTTCCCCGTGTACATATCAAATCCTTTATTTGTAAGACAGAATCATGTTTCCCGAATCAATAACTCAAACTATATATTGGAAGAAATGAGAGTGTAAACTCGATTTTAAGAATACAAATAAAATGAAAAGTATATTGTTACAATTCTCTCATAAACATTTCAAAAATAACTCAAGAGTAAAAGGAAAACAAAATGCGATTTTTTTTCTTCATGGAGAACGGCAGTAGGATAGTATTTGTAGGTTGGCAAATACACACTTCAACAACTTTATTCAAAATGTTTGATACAAATTTTTCATCAGACTAGAACAAATTTGTTCCTTTGTCACGAGTGTTTTTAAAATCTAACTTAAGTGATGGGAGGAATAACATTTGTGAGCAGAATATATGTTAGATAAAAGTACAATTACATATATCTTTTTTTGCACATATAATATCTCGAATCAGTTTATTAGAAAATGATATAGATTGAATGCTTAATGGATAACGTTTTGTCATTGATATTTATCTTGCTCAAATTCATTCAAATGGAATTAATAGCATTTATGAATTGGATTCAATCCAAGATATGCTCCTATTCGGGGCTGATCTCTTGATATTGGATAAAAACAAGTGGAGCGAAAACAGTTTAGATTACTTAAATATAAAAACAAAATGATAGATTGTTTTAGAGTTTTATCTCATTTTACAATGTATTCGTGAGTCAGTAATTTGTCTTTGTTTTAAAAAAAATTCAAGGATAAATGGTGCTTTTTTAAAAAAAAAAAAGCGTTGAAATATTAGTTTTTTTGATTATATTTACGAGTTATTGATTTAAGAAGCATTTTATTTCTTGCAAATCGCCTTATTTTCATCAAGTTCTTAAAAAAAATCAATTGCTCTGTAACGACAATTGAATTTTTCTCCGTTAGCAAGAAAAAGATAAGGTGGATTTCTTTTTTTAGAAAATCCATCGCGTAAAAATTTATGCATTTACTTTTTTTCCAAAATTAATACAGCGCATTTAATCCTGTCAAATTAAATAGATGCTATTTTTTTCAATGGAATCACTCTAATTTTATAAAAAAGATTTTAAAAAGGATCAATGTTTCATTTCTTCCAAAAAATTTATAATTAAATGACAATTTGAAAGACAGATTGATGAAACTATAGTTTTTGATAATATTTTCAAGCTTTTTACTGAAACAATATCGTTCATTTTTACAAAGACCCTTAGCTACATCAGGTTTCTAAGAGTTCCATGAGCTGCTAAGTAGCTGTTGAATTTTCCTGCAGTAAAACATGGCTGAGATAGGGCTACGAAGTATATACATTCCTTGGATGAGAAGAAAGAAATGTGTCTTATCTTCTTTTAATGTTGTAAAAAATTAATTATTTATGTGTACTGTGCATTTAACTCTCCGAAGAAAATCTATTTCATGTATTGCAATGAAAAAAAATTGCAAGCCTTAAAACCGATTTACCACATTTGGTTAACTAAAGTTTTTTTCTTTTATTTAAGATTTTTAACTAAATCATTAAATAAATTTAAAATATTTATATAATTACAACTATCTATTATTAAATAAATTGTAACAAAATAGTTAATAAATTATATATTTCTGTTTTTTCAATGAAATGGATTTTTTAAGAATAAATATTGTTTAATTTTAAAGACAGAGTGATGAAGTATTAGGCTTTTGATTATATTTAACAGCTTTTCATTTATTTTTTCAATTCTTTTTGGATGAGAAGAGAAAAATGTGGCTTATCTTCTATTAATATTTTATATTAATTTTTATTAGAAACCTTAGCTACATCAAGTTTCTGAACGTTCTGCATATCGGCCACTGAATTTTTCTACCGTTTAAAGAAAGTAAGATGTTCCTAAATGTATGTTTATCGTTTTGAATACGAAGAAATAAATGTGGCTTACCTTCTATTAATATTGCATTTTCATTTTTGTAAATTACCTGAGCTGCGTCCCGCTATTATATAAATTTCTAAAAGTTACGGGAACAGCAAAGAGGCCAGAGAATTTTCTTACCGTAGAAAAAAAGTAAGATGGCTTAGAAGTATGTTTATCTTTTTGGAGGAGAAGAAAGAAATATGGCTTATTTTCTTTTAAAATTGCAAAGCAATCTGAATTTATTTATTTTCCAATTTATATTCTGTGTTTTACTCAGACGTTTGTTCTGTTTTATGAAGTTTCAATGAAAATAAAAATCGCAGCCTTGAAAATCAAATCTCCATATTTGCTTGACTAAAGTTTATTTATTTAAGCTTCTTAATTAATTTGTTATACTTAAAATATTCTGAACATAATTTTACTATAAAATTAGTACATAATTTAAGTTCAGAATATGATATACAATTACATAATTTTGATGATCTGGCTTATTTTACGTCAATTAATATATTTTAGTATAATGACACCTAGATATTTTGAAATGAACTTAAGTAATCTTGCCTTTAAATTTTTCAAAATTTTAAATCTATGTATTACTGGAATGCATAGAAATATATTTAATTATTGTTAATCCATGGCAAGTTTTACAACAGTTTTTGAGGTATAAAATCAAAAAATCAAGACGGGAAAATATATTTAATTATTTTTACTCCATACCAAGTATTATAACAGCTTTCAAAAACATAAATTCAAAAAAAATTATATTATCTATCTAAAGTAAAAATGATTTTTTGTTTTTGTTTTCCCTTCTTCCGAATGAAAACGATTTTGAAGAATTGAATTATTTTTTTTTTTACCCTTTTTGCTCATTATTTTTGTTAAACATATTATATTATGGACAGAGAGCAGAAGATAATGAATATTTAATTGCCATAATTTAAAAAGCCGCTCTATTCAAAATTTTATCGTTTAACATAAGATATTGTTGCAGGTTAGATCTTACCAAACTGATGAAAATGTCGCAAATATGTAGTCATACTTAATACTTGGACATTTATAGGTCTATTAGTCTCAAGTAATACAAAGGATGACAAATTTCTTCTTGCACTGCTGTCTAGACAAGTCAGTTAGTGATTCCTAGTTATTTTTTACGCGAAATCAATTGAGAATAAGCCCAAGAAACAGGATAATTCAGAATTTAAGAGTTATAGGAGATTTTGTGTGTTTATATTATGTACTTGAAATCCGTTGTTTTCAGTTCAGTGTTAAAAAAAACATAGGAAGCAACATCTCAGATCTCTAGATAGCAATGTTTAAATTTTACCCCTTCATATTTCTTCTATCTCAATAAATTTAACATTACTTATGAAGCTCATCTCGGGAAAGAGGTGATGAGACATACATATAATAGATAAACCACAAATTTTAAATCAATTTTCTAGATTTCAAAAATTATTATTTTCGTGTAATAAATCAAGAGTGATTGAAATGTATGTGAAAAAATAATATGCATAGAATGATAAACATAAAATATAAATTGAAAAAGGAATTCTATGAGGAAAATGAATAATGAAGTAATTATTTTTTGACAAATTTATTTTATATTTTAAACGCACAACAATACAGTTTATTTTATTCGAAAACTTATTATTGAATTTAATACCTTGCTAATATTAAATAAAATAAATTAAAAAGCTTGCTTTTACCGGAAAAAAGTTAATATTTTAAAAGAAGAAAATAGAAGTACAAACTTGAGATTGTACAACTCAATGCCATTTCAAAACTTTTCAATTGCGTTACACTTCATCAAAAAAATAATAATAAAAAAATAAGTTGAATGCAAAACTAACTACATCGCAGCATGTATTTGAAAAATAAATTTGAAATATTAATCTAATAATTTACGCATGATAGAAAGCAATAAAACATTCGAATATTTATATTCTATTAATGTACTTTTTTAGAAAGAAAAATTGTTGTTCATATGTTGATTTATGATCGAATATCGCACTTCATTCGACTCAAAATTTTTCAGCAAACGATGATTACCTATGTGGAAGAATCACTAAATTTTTTATGGTGAAACAATTCTGAAACAATATATCTTTTCGAAAGATAAGTTAATGTATGAAAAGGGGGAAATAATGAATATATCTATTTAGTTACGCGTAGAAATTAATTAAAATCGCCGTCCTTGGCAACAGAAAAAATATATTCAGGAAGAAAAAGGGGAGAGTTAACAACTTGCTGAAGTTTTTCAATTTAAAACTGAATTGAAAATAAAATGATTGTAAAACAAATAATGACGTTAGAGAAATATTTTAGAGAGCTTTGTATTTATAAGGAAACTAACTTCTAACTTTTTCCAAGAAAAAATACAGTAAAGAGAACTTACTAACAATATTGTATTGAAGAAAGTTAGAATTTCACATAAAAGGTATAAAAAAAAAGAAAATATAATTCTGTTTCTTACAAATCGAAATAAATATAAATGGGAATAAAAGTTAAGAAGATGTCTATAATACACTTTTTTAATAAAAATGATAAAGCAAAGATGTCAAAATTTTATTGAAAGAAAAAAAAACTTATTAGAAATAAGTATTTGACTTCACTAAAAAATGCATATTCTTCAGAAAATAGAATCAATATTTTTTCAGAAAGAAATTAATATTTCATTGTTACTCTTAGAGAGAAAAAAAATAAGTAATGAAAAAAAATATTTCTGCTTATTTATGATGAAGTTTGACGAAAGGTACGAAACACTTAACGTCTTGAAAAATATATTTGGGTCATTGAAAACAAAAAAAGATCCTTTCTGATGCGAAACATTGATCTAGTAAACTTTTTGCTAATGGTGTTAGAAAAAATTTTTCTTTGATAATCAATTTTAAAAAAAAAATTATTATTACTTTGTAATGTTATTTAATAAATTTCACAATGGTTTTAAAGGCTTCAAACGTAGGTACATTGTTTAGTTTATGGTAATTGTAAAATAAGCATATTCGTTGAGCATAATTGTTGAAACACCTAAGAATAGCTTACTATATCACGTTCCATAGTGATCAGAAATTTAATATGTTGAATGCTTTAAAATCAATATTTTTCGAGATAAAATGTTTCAAAGCTTAAGTTGTCACCGTATGTCCTTGTTATCCACGTTCTGGTCATATGCCCGATATTCGGTTACTCGATAAGTGAAACGTCCGATTCCCTTTTCCTGATAGCGCATTTGCTCAACAGATACGTTGCCCGGCAATTCATTTTTCCAACAAGTACATTTGCCCGACTACTTAGTTTCTTGAAGAATTCGTTTGCCCGATAGGCATGGCATGTAAGGGAAATCAGTATAAGATACAACTGTTTAACCTTTAAAATTAGGCTGGGATACTTATGGCAAGAAATTGCAAGCGATATTTAATTGCTGTTTATTCAGTAACTATTAAAGTTGTAAAAATTTTCCTCTACATAAAAAAGGACTTGGGAGCAACCAAAATTATAGTTAGTTCTGGATGGAATTAAAAGGTTAGTAGGTGCATTGTAGAACAAATGAGTTCTCCGGCAAATGAATTAGTCTGATAAACGTATCTATCGGGAAAATGAACTGACGAGAACATGCACCTGACAGTCAAACGGCGCCGGGCAATACAACTGTCTGGCAACCGATTATCAGGAAAATATAGGGTGATACCGAATTCATGGTACAAACTTTAAGGGTAGATACAGGACGTTGTAACAATCATTTATTGTAAAGGAATGTATGGGCGTAACTGACGAGGTGAAGGACAAACAGGGGAAATAAAATAAAAGATAAACTGAGTTATCGGTTTCCTGATCGACGAATGCCGAATCAGAGAATTTTTCATATCGTCAACTACGTGAAACAGGTTTGTACCACGTCACCAGACACGAACCTGGTCGACGAAGAGTTTTACGCGGTCTATAAGCCTGGAAGAAAGAATCTTTAAAGTTTTGACTGACCGACCCGAGTCAAGAGCAAGAGCTGTTGCTAATCACGTAAGTGTGAGCTTATAGAGTGTTAAACGTGAGCTTATAGAGTATAAGACAGCTTATAGAGTGTTAAACGAAAATCGCTTACATCCCTTCCATTTTCAGAGAGTTCAAACTTTCGATATGGCAGACTATCCCCTTCACCTGAACTTCTACCACTGGGTGGTACAATGTGCTTTTCAGCCGGACTTCATAGCTCATGTGCTATTTACAGATGACACGACGTTTACAAGCAAGGTGTCTTTAATGAGCACTATACCCATGTGTGGGCAACCGAGAATTAACATGCGCATCAACAACGATTCTTTGTGAACATGTAGGCTGGTATTGTTAATGAATTTTTAATTGGCCCATACTTACGACCGACTCGATTTAATGGTGAAAGTTATCGTATTTTACTGGAAACGGTGCTACCAGAACTACTACAGGATGTTCTGATCACCATTCGTATGTGGTTTCAGCATGGGGTCGCCAGCCCACTTCAGCACTGATGTGCGCACTTACCTGAATGCCATCTTTGGGGCGGTAAGGATCGGGTGTGGTGGACCAGTCCCTTGGCAACCCTGACCCCCCAATTTATTGAGTCTCGACTTCTTTATGGGGACATCTGAAGAATCTTGTTCATGCGACTCCACTTAACTCAGATGAGGATCGCGTTGCTCGAATATCAGAAGCTGCTGCACGTGTGGGGGAAATACCCCACATCTTTGAAAGTACGCCAATCAATCCACTGACGCTGTCAAACATGTATCACTACTGGTGGAAGCAATTTTGAGCAGTTATTGTAAACATTACACTTGTCAACGGCGCTTTCAATAAACACTTTGTCTTTACTTTCATCCATAATTTTTCGCGTTTGCGCCTCACTGCGAGCGTCACTTGTGCCCATACATTCTTATACAATAAATCATTATTTAAATATCCTGTACCTATCCTTAAAGTTTGTACCCTGAACTCAGAACCCCACTATATAACAGACCTGAAATATATAGAGAATATTCTAAAAGTAAGATCTTTGTAATAAAGAATGATACAAGCTTAAATCAATTTTCTGTATACGAAAAATTTAAAAAAAGCAAACAATCATTATTCTACCAGCTGTAAGATGGTCAAATTGTTTCATGGGTATTGTGCCACTTTCCGATCTGGAACGTGTAACAATTTAATATTTAAAAAATAATCAGTGTTTAGACATAATTGCGTTTGAATAAGAAAAAGCTATTATAATGTATTATGTTACACATAAATGAAACTAGAAAATTTTACTGAACGAAAATGGAAATTTTTAATCAAATATGTATGTTAATCATTCAGAATAGGCAATTTTGTTTCATGTATTCTCCCCTTATTACCAATTTTCCATTTTTCTTCTATCAAATTAACTTGAATTGTAAGTTTATTAAAATATTAATCCTCATTTCGATTTATTTTTCCAATGAAGTGCAATTTTTAGTAGGTGATCTGCAATAAAAAAGAGCATTAATACAACACCTTATAGTAATAAATCCCGACTTTACTCTGCAAATATACACTGTATCTAAAAGTAAATTTTATTGGCAAATTTGTTTTCTTTTTAATCCGACTTACTCTGCAAATATACACTGTATCTAAAAGTAAATTTTATTGGCAAATTTGTTTTCTTTTTAAAATGTTAACAATTTTAGAAACATAATTTTTGTTTATCATGTAATTTTAAACAATGATTAAAATCATAATTTATTCAGTGTTTTCTTTTGAAAATACCAAAACATAAATATAGCCTCCTAATTTAGTTAACAATTATTCCTATTAAAAACAGCTTTCACTTAATTATGTTGCCATGCTGAGCCTTGAGCTTTTTCGCGTTCGTAAACTAATTACTTTATTATCTTAGGATGAAAAAAGTTTTGCTCGTAGTTATTACCGAACTCCAAATTTCAGCTGCTTCTCGATATATTTATTTATACGTCAGATCTATATTAGGCTGACATCCCCTGTGGATAATGTTTAGATTAAACTTTTATCTAGATGCAGATAGTTTAGCACTGGCAAAGTGAGGTAGAACGAGTCAGGTATCCCTTTTGAATTATTAGATAAGATTTGCAACTGTTGTTCGTCTAAAACGCGAGGAAATAAACGATGAGATTATTACTTTCGCTTGAGTTCGAAGTTATTTTGGCAGTCTGTCAAATATGACAAAATATTTGGAGATTTTAATCATAATTTGTTTACTTAAGCTTAAAGGATATTAGCAAATAAATTTGAGAAAAGATAGATTTTGATAATAAGGGTGTAGATTTGTTTATTTTGTTTTGTAGTTGAAATATATCGTCTGTGAGTTTCTTATTCTGTACACAGTTCGAAATGTGAGTTTAAAAAAGTAGACTCAATTCGAAATGCGTGTCTGAACACAGCTCGAAGTGAGCTTTTAAGGAAATGGAACTTCAAAGTGTGCATGTTTCTACCCAAATTTCTGTCATATTTTTGGAATCAGAATATGAACGATAAAGTTCTTTTAAATATCAAAATCAGTTCAATGTCAGTACAATACCACTATTATAAACTTCTAGGACCTGTGACAATTTCATAAAAAAACCTGTTGTATGTTTATATACGAAAAAAATATTGATTTAAATTAATAATTAGACAAATTTTTCAGCAAGTGGAAAACAAACCATTGCGAATTTGTTCGAGTCAATAAGTTATTTTTTCAAACTTATTTTTTATTCCAAAATCGGAATCGAATGCCATGTTCTTTTTTAAATAGCTAAGTTCAATTATTAAAGAATGTATTTCATGTTGAGTGCATTTTCCTCAACGAGCATTTTGAGGTGTGTCCACCTTCCTAAAACGTGCCTTTTGAATTATATCTAGAATAAAAAGCACCCTGAAGTTATAATTGAAAAAGATAATAGATATTATAAATAATCATATAAAATGTTTTGGGAACTATTGTGTAATTACTTGAACGAGGGTGATACCCATCCTTTAAAAGGACTCTGGGCATTGCTCCTATATATGTCTTTAGCAATTTTCCAAAATTTGCACTTTCCGACATCACACAGCAGCTCAAATAGAGCTAATCATGTTGCAACAAGTTTTTCGCGTAAATTCAATAGCCTTAAAGAATATTTTTTAATCTAAGTTAAAATTTTCAGATTTTTAACACAAGTCATATTAAGGAAAAAAAGATTATTGTTGTTAATTTGCCAATTCAAAATAATTGTTTTCCGTCTGGGGTGCATTGAGGAAAAAAACAGAAAATTTCTCAAATCTTTATTACATATAAATAACTTGGAGATTCTGTCATATATTCGTCGTCATTTTAAATTAAATAGAGCTTAATTTAAGTCGAACGTTTATCAGTAGATTTATATTACTTTTATATATGGCTGGAAGAGCATTTTTTAATGATGATTAATATTTTATGATTGTATTTTATCTGGTGTTAATCAAGTAACTGATAGATTCTTTGTAAATATTAGTCAATATATGCTATACCAGAATTCAAATTACCGAATTTCTTATCGCTATATATCGGACTAAATTGCTAGAAAATTTTGCGTGCTATAAAATACGACTGTGACATTTTTCTTAGTTTTCTTAGTTCTCACGATAATTTTCTTCTTACATGCACCTTCTTAATCTTAACTGTAACAACCAACACGCACGTGACCTTAATTACGACTGAAGAGCTCATTAGCACTTTGAGAGAATTGCCTCTTTTGTTTCAAAAGAAATGGAAGGCACTTGAATTTTCTTGACATTTATTACGAACGCAAACATCATTTCAGGAAGTAAGTTCATCGTTTAACTTTTTGAGCTACATTGTCAAATAATCGGAAGATGAACTTTCTTAATTGTTCTCAACTAAGTATAGCACGTGTTATCTTTTTCTTTTCTTTGATCACCACAACTTTGAATAAGCTATACTATTCTTTATAGACACACTGTATAAACTGTGATGATGTCTCTTCAAATTTGGTGAAGAAATAGTCTAAATTGAATTATTTTTTTCTTTGAATTAACAGTAAATTGAGCGTTTATGTATAATTTAAAGTGTGTATTTACATCTAAGCACGATTAATAGAAAAAACAAACACCAAGATTCAACGCATTTACACTATTAATAATTTTTTTTCTTCGAAAACGGCACTTTTTAATTTTGTTTGGTTGTTTGGTTATGCTTGGAATTCGTAAGATGGCAACGATTGATTGCTTACTTTTAAATCATAAGTTGTAAGTTTCTTCTTCTTCTTCTTCTTTTTTTTTTTTTTTTTTGTCTCATACGCGTTGCTAAACATTCACCATAGAAAAGTTTCCCCAGAAGTTCATTTTTAAAGAAAAGCATGTATGTTTTAGCTGTGTAATAAAGACAACTACTTTCATCTTCTGCAATGGTCTCGCTTTGATCACAGAACTGAAGCAAAATATCTTTGTGGTATTATCGCAATTAATTGAAAAATAAAATAACCAAAAACAAAGCCAACTCTGCGTAAGTAATATTAAATTTTAAATTAAATTGGCTATAGCTTGATCGCCAAAGAAAGATCATAAGAATTAATATAACCCTGTAATTGAAACATTTTTGTGGTAAGGCAATAAAGAGTTATAAATAGATTTTGGCAATAAAGAATAAAGAATTTCAAATAGATTTAAATGTTTGATTTAATCCTGACAGTGAAATAATGAGTTTTACATTTGTATTGAATTAAATAGTTAACTGCTACGTTGGTTGTTAAGAAGAGAATAAAATATATTTTATTTGCTTTCCATAAAATGTAATAAAATTAAATAATTTGTTTCATCAAATTAAATTAGATTAGGAATGATTAAAAAATTAAATTTATAAAATCAAAGATATTTAAAAGCTAGGAAATGTGAAATGTCAAATATGGCATCACAGTCCTCTTGCGGCCAGACTAACCGTTTGAGGTTCTCGTAGTTTTCCTTTCAATGTAACGCCCTTGTCTTCTGGACAGGGTTCAAAATTCCAAGGTTACGGAGTTGAACATTGTTAGTTGTAAATTCAAAACTGGGCTGCTCAGTGATGATGTTAAACAAATTTATATTCTCCGAGCCACGGTGGCTCAGGGGATAGAGCATTCACCTCCCTAGGAGGTCAACCAGGTTCGAATCCCAGCTGTGGCTGGTTGTTACGAATTCTGCTACCGGCTCACATCGACCGAAGTGATGACATAAAAATTTCATCAGTGGAAAGTTTGAATTGCTATGCCGCCTGTCTTACCGAGGAGGGTTTCTGTGATTTTCCTCTAAATGTAACGAAAACGAGTTTTACTTCCATCAACACGATGCTTGTTCCAGGAGATCCCCTGTCTTCTGGGCTGGGTTTAAAATCACAAGTTCATGGAGCTGAACATTGTTAGCTGTAAACTTAGAATTAGGTCAGCTGCTCAAAGCCGATTATGAAGCGTAAAATAAAATTATGTTCTTTGATATTTAGTAATTTTTAAATATTTAATTTCTAACGGCATCTGTTCTAGCCTTTTTCTGTTAAGCCTAATTCAAATTAGTCTTTCTTTTCTCTCAGTTAAGTGCGTAGGGTTAATAAACGATTTAAACTTACAATCAAGTGATTGTTTCGTGTATTTTTTTCAGAGAGAGTGAGAGATAAATGATGATATCTCAAATATTTCATTTTTTAAATGTATTTCATTGAAACAAAGTAGTTCATGTTCAACAAAATACATTAAGGAAATAAGTTGTAAGATTTGGATGAATGGAATATTTTTTTTGTAAACTGAAGTAATAGTCACATGAGAAATTCTTACCATTTTTATCTGCACTGTAATAAGGGCTAAAAATTTTAGCAGGCATTTAAAAATTATTTAACATTGCACATTCTGAGTATTACGAAATCGTATCAAAACAGAACAATTCCATGCTCTTAGAAAAATGAAAAGTACAGAAGCAGAACTCAATCGAAAAGCCAAAAATGGAAGGAAAATCCATTAGTTCCTTTTTTCCACTTTCCGATACACACACGCTTCACGCAGAAGTAAAAACGTTCGATTTTATCTATGTTAGATGACACGAGGAAAGAATTTATAGTTCTTTTGATTTACTGTTTTAACGACGTCTCTGGAATAATCGAAGCCTATAAATACTAAAACTAACTTAAAATTTAATGTTTTGTTGACTAATAAAACATTGTTTACTGCGAAATGCGATTGTTGTTGATGCGTTACGCTGCTTTAAGTAAAGTATGAACTGAGCTTTAAATTTAAAAATGTCATTCGAGATTTATTTGTTGTGATATGCAGTATTTTTATCATTTTTCACGATGGCCATCGCGAATGCCCAAAATAAAGTTAATGCTAATAAACTAGAAGTAAGAATGGCAGTCAGAATACTAATATAATTTTCAAGAACTTTACGAAGCAAGTAACTGTATTTTTAACTCAAAAATAAGGTTAATAGTAGTTAAATAGTTTTTTACTTTTTAAATCTTATATAAACTGCATGAGATATAATAATTAAGGATAGGGAATATTATATGCGTACTAATATTTATATGTAATGTATAGCATAACATTAATGTCCAGAGAGATTATATAAATTATTTCAGAAGCACCAACAACGTAATAATAGAAAAGTATAATTTGGTTTCAACATCAGTATAATATTGAATTAAAAAGAAATTAAAATATTTTTGAAAAAACTTAAAATTTGATGATGATTTTATTTTTTTAATATTTTAAATTAATAGACTTTTATCATTCATTCAATTAAAAAAATCAAAATACTTCTGAAAAAAACATTTTGTTCACCAATCTCCAATTTTCTTTTAGTTATGATTGTTATTTGTTGTGTTTTAATTTTTCAGTTTATCGTTACTAAAATCATAAGTATATCATTAAGTATCGCTTCCCTTTTCGTCATAATGGAAATGTCAAGAGACTTAGTTTTAAAAAAAGTTATTGTTTGATTAAAGGCTAATTTAATGAATATAATTAAATACATGCAAGTAAAATAATATCATTGTATCGTTTAGAGCTTGTCTATTGCATATATTATAGTACGAAATAAAACAATTATATCAAAATAAATTAATTATGAGAAATATAAGAAAACTTATTTCGTTTTGTAAATCTTTTATAAATCATAATTCGTTTTTTCTAATAAATTATGCGATTAATGCAAATTATTCTTTAATAAAAAATTTTTTTATTTTAATTAAAAAAAATTAAAGGTGCGTGCTTGTATAATTTTAAACTTGCTTAATTTATTATGAGCCTATATTAAACACCGTTTATTTATTATTTCAGGACATGTTTACATGAGTATGTTTTATCAAAATTGTAAATAATATTTCTGATATAATAATGTCTTTTTATGACAAAAATCAACTTGCTATATTTATTTTTTAAATTTTAAGATCTCGAGTTATATTTTAAATCAAACATTTCATAATTCGTATATTTATAGTATTAATAGATAAATGCATCTAATGTACTTTAATAGGGATACGTATACAATATACTTCAATAGAAATACGTGCCCACTGTAAGAAATATTTATGTATCTTGGCACCAAAAATCGTGGCAACTACTTTACACCAAAATGATGCTCCATAGAGTGTTTCATTACACCAAAAATATTCTTGCACACTACTTGGGGTAAAGTACCCCCCACATTTTTCTTTCTGTTTTCAATAGCACTAAAATTTATAATTACAGTGAGATATGATAGGTTGAAGAATAAATAAAGTTACTCTTACGACACAATATAAATTAAGAATCATGATTTCAGAATACAAAAATAAACTAATTCTAAAAATAAAATTATTTGGTGTATCAAACGTACACGTAGCAAAGAAAGAATATCAAGATGAACTTGAATTACGTTTAACAAAACAGAAGCTATTAGAAACTATGTACGACAAAATAGCTTAGTACATTTCACTGAGATTTAAAGAGTAAAACATAATTATCTTTATTACACAACTAGAAACAAACTATCATATTTTTACGGTGACCCTTTGTTTTGGTTGATGTAAAGCAGCGTCGAAGATTTCTACTTTCTCACCAGTTTGCATTCAAATGTAAACAATCTAAGATGATAATCAAAGCCAACTAACATCGGTGGTTTTACAGTGAGATGTGAATATAATTCTCATCTGGTGTGAATTTGACGAATGCTAGGTGTAAGCTAATTCCGTTATAAGTGTATTGATTTATATTTAATCCTTTAAATTGTGTATGAAAAATCGATTTAGTGTTAACCTAAAGTAAAGTTCTTCTTTACACATCATAATATCTTTACACATCATATCATTCTTCTTTACAGTCATTCTTTACACATCATATGAGGGGAGACTCAACCTCATATTCAGAGAGATATTACATCACAGTTTTTACAATGCACAACATGCTGCATATGTATTTTATAGTATAATGTATTACAAAATGCATGTATAATATAACACACATATAATGAATGATACATACTACATTTCATATCATGGTTAGATTCAGCTGAACATTTCACAGAACAATTCCTTTGAGAAAAATTCCTCAGAATGTTCCATTATAACTATTTGTAATAAATATTTTTTAAATATTTGTCATAAATGGACTCGTTAAGGTCACTATCGTAATCTAATGGGGAAAAAAACAATATTAAAATCTAATCAATTCGTATCAAAGAATATGGTATTGAAATCCTCAAATTTGGTGGCGTTATTGCCGGAGAGGAAAGAGATCAGGTGTTTAAATTACGCAGAGAAAAAAGTGTAGACGAATCTAACAAAATATAATAAAATTTACCGTGTTTCTACATCTATGGGAACACCAAAGTACTCGGTATGATTTTCCGAAGCATTTTGGTAATGATTTTGATAAAACTATCAGTAAAATATTTCTTTAAATCCTGTGTTAAAATTTGGGAAATGTGAAAAAAAATTTGGTCATTTTTTATGATACTCTTAGAGCAAGTACCTTTATTCGTCTGAATTTACCTTTCAATTTCCATTAATATGGTATTTTCCATTACCATATAATGGAAAACTTTAAAATGAGATAATTAGTGTTTAAATAACGTATATTTAAGTTTTAATACCTGGATTATCGCTTTTTATTTAGTGTTTTTTAATTAGAACTGATAATACCATACAGAACGGAAATTTCGACAGATTTTTTTTTCTTATTGCTGTTTTGATATTTTTAACACCACCATGCTCAAAGAAAATTTTTTAAATTTTGATTATAATTTTATATTTTTTTCTTATTAGTATGCATCCCTTAATGTATCTCAACAAGAATTTTAAATAACACACAAAGGACATTCATTACAGAATACCATGTATATTCTAGAATAAAATACACCCTATCTATCTTAATCTATAACAATTTTACTTTAAATTTGAAACATCTCCCAACCATTTGAAAAATATATTCTCCAATGATGAACTTATTAAAGTTTGAAAATCCAATACCCCTTATTATAAGCATCTTTTAAACTTTTCTGAAATAAAAATCTTTTCTTTCCAATGCGCAAATTTTAAGTACCACTTCAATGATCCTTAGACATTCTAGCCTTATCAATAAAATCAGCGTAATCTGATAACTTAAACGAAGAGGTTCATAATTTGGAAACTTAGGTAAGTGTGGTAGTTTGTAAGAGGGCTGCGGCATTTCCATGCAAACTTTATGATGCATCTGGTTCCTACATGTATAGACACGCTAGATTCTCGGACCAGAGAAATTAATTAGCAGCATCCTCTCTATCTACGTCCTAATTAAATACGGAGTATAAAACGTAATGCTAGGAGTCTCCTAGTAAATAACTGGATGCTGCAGAGTTGCTGCCCGATAAGCAGAGCAAATGTAAGTTTTCTAGTGGTATAATTTCTGCAATGAATTAAACTGGGAAAGAGCGTTTTGCTATTATCAGTCTGCCTAAATATTCATTTGATATTAATTATTCAAGAGAGTTTACTTGTTATGGATGAGGTAAAATGTATATTACATTGTCGTGTGTGTGATCTATAATACATGACTGATAAGGACACGTTATATGCAAGGAATTACTGATGAAATTCATTTATGAAAGTAATTCTTCATTAAAATAAAGTAAGAAAAAAAGATACCCATGAGAAAAAGGAAATTATTTATTAGGATTTGTAGTTATTTTTCGTAGAGTATTGTAAAGAAATACTTTTTTCTCCTTTATTAAAAACGTTTTTTTTTTCTCACTGATGGCATGGTATTCATAATGTTACTAACTAAATACACGTTCCTGATACGGGAAAAAATATAACAAAAGATCTATAGGCATAAATCAATACCTCACTTTAAATAATTCTACTTTTTCAAAGCATGTTACTCATCCCGGTAACTTGATGATATTTGCTTAGATCAAATACATTCCTTGAAACTCGACGTCTATGATCACAATAAACTGTACCACGCTCCATTTCAATAAAAAAAAAATTGTTGCTGCACTGAGAAAAAAGTAAGATCAAAATTACCAGCATATGGTAAAATTTAACGTGTTTCTGGCTCTATGAGAAAACCAAAAAGCATTCGGGTCTATAAAACACCAAAACACGTTTTACTATTGTAAGTTTGCCTAAATATTAATTTCATATTAACTATTCAAAAGAGTTTACTTGTTATGGATGAGGCAAAATGTATATTACATTTTCATGTGAGAGATCTATAATATATGACTGATAAGGACATAGTATTTGTAAGGAAAGAAATATATTCGGGCTCTACTAATATATCCACTGATACTGATATATTCGGGCTCTACTGATGATGAAATTAATTTATGAAAGAAATTCTACAGTAAAATAAGTAAGAAAAAATGATATCCGTGAGAAATAGAAGAAGAAAATTATTGATCAGGATTTATAACTTTTTTTCATGGATTATTATAATGAAATGATGTTTTTCATTTACTAAAAAGGGTAGTTTTATTAATGATATGGTATTTATAATGTTGCTAACTAAATATATGTTCTTTGTATGGAAAAAATGTAAGCACCAGATCTATAGGTACAAATCAATATAGTACAACCGTACACATAACTGATTGCATATACCGACACAATTTAAAGAAGAGTTGAAATAATTCTACTTTTTCATTGTATGTTGCTCATCTCGTTAACTTCACGATATTATCGATATCTCATTAACTTCACAATTACGCTAATTTTGAAAATAAAAATTTGAAACAAAAATCAGAAATTTCTGTAGTTTAACAAGAAGCAATCGATAATGGTAAACCTAGAAGGCAGAAATTTTTGTTCGAAATTGGCCTCTTCAATGTATTGTTTGAAAATATTGAATTTCTTTTCAGATTTTTGGTCAAAAAATTCACCTTGAGCTAGCTGTTCATCAGCGTAACACAAACGGTTCTGTAGTAAAAAGCGAAAATTTCACATAAAAACGGAAAAGACACAAAATCACTTTAATATTTTGAACGGAATAATTTCCTTCATTCAGGACAAGTAAACTATGCAATTATTATTAATAAACTACGTTTGAAGTAAACCAAGGAAATATCACTTATGAAGTTATCATTCTTTTAAACCTCAAGTAGACAATGTATGCAATAAAACAAAAATATTTGTGTGATTCATATATTTATATATCAAATATGTTTTTTTTCGTTATTTATACACTTTTTTATTCACTTATTTGAAATTAACACTCACAATGAAATTTAAATACTTACTAACACGAATTATCATTAATTAAGCGGATATTGAAGTAAAAATAATTAAATGGAACAAAAACACAAGTGCAATTCATATGATTATAAGCTTAAATTGCATTTTATTTTCATTTATTTATTTGCCTATCAACTCTTATTTATTCACTTATTCCCTTATATTGTTATTTATTCTCTTCTTCCATTTCTGAAAGAAGTATAAGCAAAAGTAATAAAAATCCCCCCCCATTAAGCCAGTATCAGATATTAAAAGTTTCCAGAATTTCCTTGAATTGAAAGAAATGTTCCTCGAATTGTAAGAAAAAACAAGTGATGTTTGATTGTATTTATGAACCTCACATGCATTGTTATAGAATATTAAGTACATTTTATACTTTTTTTATAAATAATTTGCGTTTATTTATCTGTTCATTAAAGCAATCATTTAAATTTTAATAAAATGTAAAGCAAATAAAAAAAACAGTATTAGGTATATCTTTAAAATAAATGACAGCAAAAAATATAATAAACTACTCATTACTTTACATAAAGACATTGCATCCCATATTTACTGCAACAAAATAGAATATTTCTAAGAAAAAGTTTTATTTGAAAGAAAAAGTGTAATGCATGCAAATTAAAAGAAGTAAAAAAATAATTAGACATTTTAAATCTCTATATTTTTTTCCACAAAGGTACCTAACATAGTTCACAAACGCTTTTATTTTTCAGAGAAAATATATTATTATTTATCATTATCTAAAGTATGCTTTTAAAAAATATCATCTATAGATTTGATAAAAGACAGGTAAAATCCAAGTCCACTGAGGAAAACATAAAGAGCGAAATTTTGATTCACTATTTCTTAATAATTCAAATAAAAAATAATTAACCTTGTAACGATGTTTTGCTTTAAAAATTTTACTTTGTATGAAAAGAAAAATTTTCTAATAGTTACTGTGGGGATAAGATAAAAATACGTTAAAAATGTATGTGAAAATTTTACACAATTAATAAACTTCTTTTCCATGTATTTTGCCTTTATCACTTTTTAATCACGATTTCATATTTCAGTAAAGAAACGTTAACGGATAATTTAGCTCAGAGGAAAGGATGTTATGCTTGCCATTTAAATGACTACTTGTAATGGTTTTAATGCCAAAACGAGTGTAGCTTTCAGGTTGCCAAAGATATACAACCATTTTTCCGACTTAATGTATTTTCGAGTAACGATGCATTCAGAATATTTAGTTTACTAGAATTCTTACTCTTTATGAATGGTTTTTCTTTCCTCGCTTATTAGCAGCGAGAGATTTCAAAGAGAATTAACTCATCCCTCAGCGCTCCTAAATAATCAAAAGTTTTAACTTTTAAGCCGTAAAAGATGCTATTTTCCTCAGTGAAAAAGGCAATTAAGTGTCGTATTCTATTTATTTATTAGGCTGTTAAGAAATATGAAACATTTATTTTTCATTCCCTTCAAAATGAATATATTAAATAAAAGATATTTAAGATAACTTGAATACATACGTTTGCTTAAAAACTTGAAAAATAAAATTTGTTAATTTATGATTGGGCGATATAAATGTAAATTAAAAGTGACTGCTTTTTAATTTTGGCTTTAAATATATATTTTTTTTCGATCAAATTATGTTTTGTAAAATGAGCGATTAAATATTGTGCATTTAATCAATTAAGTTAATTACTGTTGCCTGTTGTTTTTAGTGATAAGTAAAATCTGGAAAAAATAAATTTAAATTCCTTTTAGAATAAACTTTAAAAATACTTACGTTTTCTTATAAAAATTTCTATTTATATGTCTTTATTTAATTTTATTCGTCATATTTCTTAATACATACTATTCATATGAAGATATATAAAATGCTGCAATATGTAGGTATTAACAAAACAAGTAATAGCTATTTATAAAGAGCAAAAATTTGAAATAAAAGCATTTACTGAAATTTTTCTGAAAGATTCTATTTTTCTTTCTGAAAAATGTAAATATGCACGGCATTATATTTATGTAAAAGGCTGGTGAGCAATAAGAAAAATTTATTATTCCATTGCTTTAAAATAAAATAAAAATGAACTTATTAGAAATCAAATGCAGTCAGTTTAAAATGCGATAAAATTTAATATTTGTATAAAAAAATAAATTAAAAAAAAAAACAATATTTTTGAAAAATATTTGTCGCAACAAATCTATGTTTGCTTAAAATTTGCAATTTCTTAAATTTGGCATCGTATTAAAACTTAAATTAAATGAAAGTAAAAATGGATTATTAACATTTTCGGGAAGTAAAATATTGCAATTGCAAAAGAAAAGAAAATTTTTTCTTATCAAATTGTTTTAAAGGGCGAAGCAATTCATTTTTATTTTCATTCATTAGTTCACTATATTTTCATTTCATTTATTTATATGTTAATTTTATAGATACAATTATGTAAGTATATGCAAAATGGTGTTATATACGATACAAATATTCGTGAATTAATTTTTAAAACGGAAGGTTTTACCATTTCAAGCTTATAAGTAACAACTGCAGAGTTATCTACTGAAGAAATAGTCAAAACTACTGTCAAATGTACTGAAAGTACCAGTAAAAATGTTATTTAATCATGCAAATATCTCTGAAAATTACTCGCGTTAAAGATTCTTTGTTTTAAGTATGAAATATGACGAAGATTTTTCAAAAAATATTTTGAATTTATAAGACTTTTAAAAATTTAAGCTTATATGTAGTTCATATGTTCATGTAGTTCATATTTTAAACATATATGCTCAATTTTAAGAAAATATACATTAACTTTCATTAAGAACATTCATTTTTTTAAATCAATATCCTTAATTGTGAGGAATATTCATTTGCTCATCTATAGCAATAAATGAAGTAGGAAACTAGATCACAGATTCTAAGTAGAAAGGTAAGTTTTTATCCCTAATCCGAATAATTTGTTAACTTAAATGTTTAATTAGCGAAAAAACAAAACAAATTTGATTACTAAAGAGTTTTTGTTGTTGTTGTTGTTGTTGTAAAAGTGTTTCAAGAAAGATAAAAAAAAATTTCTCGGAATATTATTGTTAGAATAAGGTTACCGACTGATTTTGACACATTTTTTTCAAAGGCTTATTTAAAATGTAAATGTTATGTTCAAAAAGTTGGGGTCCTGAAATTCTAAATTTTAAAGAAAAGTTTAATTATTTTTAAATAGTTTTCATAATAAAAGCAAATTTCAGATAAAAAAATGAAAATTGCTTTTATGACACTATCAGCTTTACAACAAATTGTAATGCATAAATGTAAAATATCTTTTTTTTACAAATCAACAATGTGATTATTTGTGATTTGACTTACCTGTGATTGAAAATTAAAACGACAATGACAATAAAACTAAATATTTTAATTGAATCTCGAATATTTAAAAAAATTCTAAATATCTCTTTATAAAGCTTGATGATAATAATAAATTCACACTTTGACTTTAGTTTTTAGTACAAAACATTGTATAAATTATAGATACAAAATTTCAAATAATTCTGTAAGAAAAGCTTTGAAATATGTGCCTGCGCAAAAGAAATTTTCTCAAAACCAACGTTCCTTGGAAAATGCAAGAAGATTTTAAAGTGAAAGAAAATTCTCAGAACAAAAAAAATTATTATACAGTTAATTTCTGAAAATCATTTTTATTTATCTTAAAAATATAATTTAATCAAATAAAACAAAAGGTTAAAATGCTAAAATCATGGGAGAAAAAACATTTTCGTTTCGTTTTTGCTAGTTAATTTCACTTTTAAGAACGGAGATAATAAATTTTAAAGGATTTTGAATGGCTAATGAACTAAAGTTCATAAATGAAAAATAAAAAGAAATATTAAAGAAAATTTTTCTTCGAAATTGTCGGTTTTTACTCAATCGGATACGTTAAGGTTATTTCTATATACTGAGCATAATATTACGAATAACTTTTTTTTTCAGTTCGTCAAGTTAAAAAGACATAAAATTGTCTGAGATATTCCTTCCAAGTTCAATAAATACAAAACAGCTTTCTCACTGACAAACAAAAATCGACATTAAATTATTCGAACAATTTTGATACATCTAATAAAACTATAATCAAGTTTATTCATATTCTTATTACAAGAAAATCATCATATTTCAGAGAAATTATCAGAATGATGAAAATGAAAAAAATTCATACTAGGAAAAATCTTGTACTAAGAATAATTTCATCAAAATAAGCGGAAATTTATTCCTTATACATATTCATTATTCTAGAGAAAATATAATCAGGATCCATCTCTTTATTCAAAAGCATTGACAAATGTGTAAGTCTAATATTGTTGTATTTTCTTCAAGTATCGGAGAAAACTGATATTTAATAAAGAAAAGTAAGTATACAATGTGTAAAAAATATTATAAATATGGTATTGTAAAATCATAAATACGAAATATTCTCTTGATATTTAAAGACCGTTGATTAAATATAAGAGCGTTACTGCTTTTATTTATTAATTTTGTAACGTATTATTTACAGTTCCGGAATAATGGTTCGCGTTGCTTAATTTATTGTAAATTAATAAATATAACTTGGAATTATAATGATTAATATATTCTGAAATAATTAGGATCAGTAATAGAAAATTCATTGAGTGATTATTTTAAATTTTTATTTATACACGGAGAAAAAAAAACAAATAAGTAAATTCACAGTTCTGTATGGTAATGAAATTTCTAAAATTTAAAATACATAAATCTTAATTTTGAAATCAAAATACATTATTTTTAAACTATTCATTTGGTAATTTTTTCGTTCGATTTCTACTGTTACTATAAAGTAACGGTAGAAATCGATACAGTAAACAGTTACTCCAGTAACTGTTTCGAATTCGATTTCTAAAAATCATAGCTTCATTTCCACATACTGAATAAAAAATGCAAAGATGAAAAGTAAATTTTTCCAAAAAACTTTTATTCCATCTTCTTAGGAATCACGATAAAATTGTCGTACATTATCACACATTATCTCGCATTATATGACCATATGTAATTGATAATTTCACCAATATCAATGCTTGAGAGTTTAGGTAAAAAATACCGAGCTCTTTGGTGTTCCCATAGTTACAATATACTAGTAGTTTGGAACTTACCTTTTTTCTCAGTGGATATAAGTAATGCCTTTATTTGAATATAATTCATATAAGAGTTAAAGAAAAGTAAGCTTTGGAAATAAAACGAACAATTCCATGTTTTTTTCCTCTTTAAGTGAGCTGCAAGTATTATATACACTTGAAGGATTGTAGTTAGAGAATATTGGTCAATTTTTACTGCATTTTAAATTCTAAACTCAATTTTATGTGTACACATATAATGATTAAGCTTAGTTTAATTAAATTTTTTAAACCCACCTTACAACAAAATTATTTCGTACTTAAAAATTTTTAAAAGGTCCAGAATTTAGCCAAAAGTGCAGAGGAAGAATTTGAACAAAAATGCTGATTAATGTTTTGATAAAAAAAACAATCTATTATATAGAAAATAAATGTTAACGTTATAATGATGCATGGTACATTATGATACATGATTATTATAGTCTTAGGGACTACAGAAGTACTGATTATGAGTTTCCTTACAGATAAATAACTATACTAATTAAATAAGTAACATTTTGATATTTCCGTTATTTGCTAACTAAATTATCAATAAAACTTTATTTTGAAAAGCAAATCTATGTTTTTCTCTAAATAAAACAGTTAAATTAAATATTTGAATTCTTTTTTAAATATTTCTAATAGATGGAAAGTGTAAAAAAATAAATCTTTTCATTTTAAAAAGGTATGTTTAGTTTATGTTTAAAAAAATGCATGTACGGTATCTTATTGCAAAAAAAGTATTTAGTTTAGTTTCAATTTGAGTTGCAAATAAATTGCAAGCTAAAAATAACTGAGAAAACTTACGGAAACGAGAATTTGCTGTCCAAATATCTTGGATATTGATTGAAAGTGTTTTTTCGAACGAGAAGTTATCGCGAAAGCCAACGAGATTTAATCATTTTCGTCATCATGCTTTTTTTTCTTTTTTTAATATTTATTTCACATCAGTAGCAAGGGAAAATCTGTTAAAGCTTTTTCATTAATCAATTTTGAGACCGCCATTTCTTGCAGAATATATTTTATTGCAATATAAAGAATTCATTTTCTTTCTCTACAATGTTTATTCTGAAAAGTTCCATAAATTAAACTACTTTCATCAATTCATACAGATTAACTAAGCTTAATAATAATTAATATTCCTTAATAAAATGCATTAAATTTATCAATATTATTATTTTAAAGAGAAAATAATATTTACTAGAGAATCGGAATAATGTCAGCGAAATTATTAAAAAGCATTATTGTGTATTTTAACTGGAAATAATTGGAAATAAGAGAGAAAAATTAGGTTTGTAAAAAAATGTATTCTGCCATTTACTAACTTTGGGATGATTCTAATTTAATGATGAGTATTGTGCATTAGGCTACGTACCATGTCGTGTAAGATATAAAAGAAAATATGGAACAGTTTAAAAATCTATCTACCTAATTTCTTAAGATTAAGCCTGAGCTTACAAGCAAATAAAATTGATTTAAAATGACGGACAACCAAATAGTTTCATAAAATGTTAGCATCAAGTATTTAGCACGAAGAAAAAATTCCGGTTAAATTACTGTTCTGTATGCTAATGACATTTCTGGTTAAAAATATCTATCTATCAGGTCTTTAAAACCAAAACATATGGCATATAGACCATTCATTTTTAAATTTTTAGGATCATGTGGTAACGGTTACCGTAAATTTGGTTTTTCGAAATTATAGTTCTTATTAACACACGTGGTAAATAATATAAAGCAAGGAAATAAATTTAACTGAATAAATAGTTTTAGTCCCCCACTCTAAGGTATCATGATAAAATTACCAAATTTTGCTACATATACCAAATTTTATCACATATTATATTACTTTATTTTTAATTTTTACCAAAATCTATACCAAAGCACTTTAGTAAAATTGTCGAGCAATTCGTTAATCCAATAGAGTCAGAAACATGGTAAATTATACCATATTTTAGTAGTTTTCACCGTATTTTTTTTCTCAGTGAGGTGTCTCTCTTAACATTCTACGCATCTATCGCATGCTGAATAGATACACTTTAGGCGTGTCAAATTAATTTGATGAATATATACTACTTTGCTGATTTTGCTACTTAATTACTTTCAATAATAAAGTTTATAAGTCATTAAATTACATAATATAACCTGTCCGAAATATAATTATTATTACAAATCTAAATTTTTATTTGAATTAAATGTTAACCCTTCTTTGCATGATGATGAAATTTCGATTACAACATTTTCTGTGCAATTTATATAGAATACCCCAAATAATCTTCCTAAAACCATGTGACAGAAATTAACATCACTATGCAGTTGTTTCACTTCTAATGTATGACGAAGTTGTTTTTATATTATGTTATTTTTGTAGAGGAATTTAGAAGAGAGGGATATCGAAGATTACTTGGACCAGTTAGATGGTGGTTGGCTATCAGAAGATGGCCTTGGCAACGAGTACCATTATTCAGATTAAATTAGAAGATTATTGCAAGGGGAGAATAATAATTGAGTTTTTTCTTCTTTAAATTATCATCAAGAATAAAAATTTTACAAAAATATCTAATTTTCTAATTTATTTTGTGCTAAGCTTATCATGTAAATTTGCATGTTGATAGGTATTTCCCTCACGCAACTTTTTAATTATTTTAATTTATATATTTATGCCAGGGTTATCTTAAATAATACAAAGCTGAGTGCATGAATTATATCACCCTGATTTATTTTATAAAAAAAGGAAAAACAATCATACAAAAAAAGGGTCAAATTCTTAAAATACACGTATTTTAAAGAAAGAAAAACAAAATGAACCTCACATGATGTTTTCTAAGTATTACGATTATAAGCATTCCTTCATAATATGGTATAGAAGCAAGAAATATAATGAGAAACATACAGAGGCATAAAAATCGATATTATTTATTTATTGAGATTGATTTTGACTTAAAGACGAAGAAAATTGATTTTAAAGACACAGAAAACTCAATAGTTAGGTAAAATGTCAGCACTTGTAAATAGCACTCTTAATGCTTTAATGTTTCCTATAAGCTCGCTGAAATATAATAGGCAAATCACAAAGTATTGAAAATATATCTACTTATAGATATTTTCCCTCATGTGCAGGCATGTTATCGTTAAATGAAAGGATTTTTTTGTTAATACTGCTGAGAACCAATCTACCAAAATTATAATATTTTTCCTTTTTAAACTGATATTATTATTATTATGTTGCTTAGTTGTACATTCTACTGTAGATAATAAATCAGAAAAACAGAATTGATTCATTATTCTTAATTATGGGATTACGGGAACAAGAACCTAAGATTTAAGATACTTTAACTTCTTCGAGTATTAAATAAATTTTCCCAATTAACACTTTTCACTAGGTGTTCCAGGTTGCACAAAAACGTGTGCGAATTTTTTGAATTAAAAATAATTAGGTGTAGAATCTACTTATTTAATAGGAAAAAAATAAAGAGAATAAATAATAAGATTTTAAAATTCATAGAACAGTGAGATTTAGCTGATTATTATTTATTTATTTTCGTCATTTATTTTTATCTGGATGAATATTTACTTTATAATAATGTTCTAATAAAGTGATAAAAAGGAAGAACAGTTTACTGTATTCAGATTTAAAACCTTACAATTTAGATTAGGGTAAATCAGACAACATTACTGTTCAAATCGTTATGTGTTGAAGCTCGCTGTTATAAACAAATACTTTTATGACGTATATATTATATCAAGCATTAAATTATACATTTTGTTTCTTTTTAAATTTCTACTTGCTATATTTCCTAGATATTTGAAAAATTTATGACTCTAATTTTCTAGTGTAAATAAGATAATAGGTAACTAATAAAAAAATAATAGAGATTAATCAATAAATATTAACACATTGCATACTTTTTCCATTTTTCAATATTAACAAATTGCATACTTTTTTCATTATGCAGATATTTTTGCTCATATTTGTAGAAAGAAAGAGCATTTTTCCTTTTAAATAACTCTTCTTATACCTTCAGATCAGTTACATTCATTGAAATCGCAGTGAATGAGCATATATTTTATAATGATAATTTTTTAATAAAGTGATAAAAAAGCAGAATAATTTTAGCTTAAGGTTAGTCCGGCAATACCAGTTATCTACTCGTTATGCGATGAACCTGGCTGAAATTGACAAATATATTTTTAACGTATACATTTCGTTAAACATTAAATTGTACATTATTTATTTTCTTACAAATCTTTGGGCATCCCAAATTTTTATTGCAGTTATTTTCTTAGTTTAATAATAATATGAAATTGATAAATAATAATAGTAGAAAAATGATCTATAAATATTTAAAAATGCATACATTCATAATTCATGAAAATATTTTCATATTTGATACATATTTGATACAAAAAAAAACTCTTTCCTTTGAAAATTATTATTCTTTTGTCTTCCGGCCAGTTACATTCATTGAAATCAGAACTCAATTTCCGATATTATCTCATCTCTTTGAATAAAAATTATATCTAAGAAAACAAAAATTTGATAGGTTGTACTGCATAACTATATGAGCCCAGAGCTTTTGGCCTTTTTCCAAGGGAACCGCAATAGAACGGAAGTATCAAGCAAAACGAAAAATTTCCAATTTTCTTCCTTCAGTATAACAATGTTGCGAATCAATCTTTGGCCAAAGTTATTGCTACTATCAGACAGGAAAATAAGCTACTGCTTTTGCATTAGCCTGTCTCGCCGAGCTTTGTTATGCTTGGTTTCTTTTTCTTTGTTAAGGCATTGTAAGGTAAATCCAGATGATGCTCCAGGGCTCTTGCATGTCCTTTATAAATTGCTCTTCAGAAAATGTAATTTTTTTGCTTATAGGAATCATTGTAAACTATAGAGAGGAGAAATAAACTTCTTTTTTGTTTAGAACACAAAAAAATAAGTGAAATTTATATGATCGGTTCATTTTATTTTTAGATTTTTTCATGATGCTTAACATTTTAAACCGGAAGATAAGTCAGCTTTCTTCTGACTTAAAATGCTGTAATTTAGAGTTGCAAAAATCTAAAAATTGTGGGTCAATTCTAATCAACTCTAAGGAGAGTGGTCATTAACACTTTGAAGATTGTAGCTAAATCTAAACTCGAATTATTGAGAAAGCTTACACAAATTCCATATGCATTTGCTCCATCCTTGAATTATTTTCGACACTTTTGCGTCAAGTGATCAGATTGGAAACCATTTAGAAGAATGATATTTTTTTTTTCTAAATTTCGTGCCTGGTAAGCTATTTTACAATCCAGTGGTCTTTAGTCACCCCCTCTCCCTTTTTGAGAATTTTCTTCTTGACTGCAATAGGTTCCAATTGTAGGGCAGGCTTTTATTTTTTTAAAAAGTTTTTTACCTAAATTGAAAAAAAAATAGAACCAAGTTTTTTTTCTTTCATTTAGGAATTTTGAACAGGAGAGCAGGATATTAAAAGCCACTGGATTGGAAAAGCGTGCCCGAGAAAGTGATTTCACCTCCCACGATGTTAAACATTAAACGTTAATTGTTTTTAAAGACATGCGTGTTTTTTGCTTGATACAAAAGAATATATTCTTGATAATTTACATAGATATTTCTATTGTATCAAATTATTTTAAAATATTTAACTTGTATCCGCTTCATTTATGTAAGGCCTAGTTAAAATTCATATTATTATCTTTGGGGTGAGAGTCTGCTTAACAAACCAATTTTATTGTAAGAAATAGTGTAAATAAGCATCATTAATTAATGTTTCTACTTTATTTTGTATCTTAAATTACTGTAATTACATTAATTTTCGTGAAAAATAAAAATAAAAATGGCATCGGTTACTAGAAGCGGGAAGGAGCATTTTTTGATGTAGAGAGAAACACCTAAACGCATAAGTTATGCATGATATTTCACAACACTAGTTTGGTGTCATGGAGGTGCCAAAATTGCTAGCGTTGAGATACATTTAAAATTTTTACAGAGAATTTTTTCTTTTGTGAAATTTTTGTAATTTGAATATTGTAATGAAATTAGAAGCACGTTATTATATTTTTGAATAGATTTTCAGATAGAAGCAGTTCAAGCAACTGAACTTAAGTTGAATTTTTTGATGACTTAATTTTATTTATATTAAATTACTCCTTTATAAATTTTCATAACAGTTTGCACGTGATTCCATTTTGCAGTAGTAAGATCAGAAAGGACTTAGATAATGCAATGACGAAGTATAATTTTAAAACAAGCTATTGAACTCTGAAAGCAATTGAATGATTTTTTATAAATTAAATAAAAAATCTCCCTTTTTTACTCATCAATAAAGTATTACTTTAAGCTTTTATATCATTATATGTAATGTACGAAACGGATATACTAAATGAAATTATTAGCAGTATAATTATAAATAGTTTACATCTATTTTAACAAGAAAATAAGTATATACTCAAATCATATATATACCAATAAAAAAAGCATTAAAAAACAACAGCGAAACAAAAAAAAACAAATTATTATTTTATAAAGTTATACATTTTTTTATGTAATTATATCTGAAAATCTTTAAAATAATGTTTTGCAAGTAATTCTTTTTACAGTAAATGAATATATAACTTGATATTTTAAATTGAAGGGGGAAAGAAACATTTAAAACAAATACAGTCAGTCACAAAAATCTACATACACTGATCAAAATAATGGTTTCTCAAAAAGCAATTAAATTTCAATTTTAAAAATCATATCACTCCTTCAGTTTTCTCTAAAAAATTTGTTTTTCACAATAAAAATATTCAGAAATAGTAATTTCTAGATAATTTTGTGATTTGTATAGTAATTATCAAGTCGCAAAAGTCTGCATACACCTGATTGGCGGTCGGAAAAAAATTTGCATACGAAGTTATTTTGGAAAATTGTCTTTGTTTGAGATTACTTGTTTTGTTATCTATTCTAATCTTCATTTCCCGAGATTTTTTTGACATTGTAACTTCAACAAAATGAGTCAGAGAAAGGAAACATCTTTAGAACTTCGAAATATGATAGTAAGAATGAAATGTGAAAAGAAATCTTATGCAGAAATTGTAAACAAAAAGTCGGTCAACTGTTCAAACAATCTACAGAAATTATGTTATGCGTGGAAATGTGCTTAACAAATATCAATGTGGTCGTCTAAGGAAGCTTAATGATCGTGATGCAAGAACGTTAAGAAAAGTTAAGAAAAATCCGAAAATTAGTGCTCCAAAATTAGTGAATCAAATTGCAACAGCTAGTGGAAAGAAAGTGCATCCAGAAACTGTTCGTAAAATTCTTCGATCAGCTGGCTACAATGTTAGAGTTTCTAGACGAAAGCCGTTCATTTCATCTACTAACAAACAAAAGAGACTTGATTTTGCCTCTGCACATATTGACCAAGATTTTAATTTTTGGAAAACAGTTGCTTTTACAGACGAGAGTAAGTTCAATGTGTTCGGGAGTGATGGCCGCGGAAAAATCTGAAGGAAAAAAAACACAGAAATGAATCCCGAGAATTTGACTCCAACTGTGAAACACGGTGGAGGCAGTGTTATGGTTTGGGGAGCAATGGCGGCCGCTGGAGTTGGCAATTCAGTGTTTATCGATGGCATAATGAATCGATTTGCATACCTGAAGATTTTGCAAGATAATCTACTTCCATCGGTTCGAAAATTGGGACTTGGGAACAACTTTGTCTCCCAGCAAGACAACGACCCAAAACATACAGCTAGGATTGTTAAGGAATGGCTACTCAACAAAACGCCTAAACAGCTCCATTCGCCACCACAGTCCCCAGACCTTAATCCCATCGAGCACCTTTGGGAGGAAGTTGATAGGAGAGTTCGGGAGCAATCGGTAACAAGCAAGGAAACCCTAAAGAAGGCAATAGAGCTTGCATGGTCTTAAATTACACCTGAGACGACAAAAAATCTGGTTATGTCGATGCCATACCGAATTCAGGCAGTTGTTACTTCAAAGGGAGGTCCTACAAAGTATTAATGCTACATTTTTTGGCATTTAATTCTGAAAGTTTGTATTGTTCTGTCTGTGTATGTAGACTTTTGTGACTATATAATTTAATGTGTCGTTAATTTTTGTTATTTTTTAACGAATTTGTTCATAAATTTTTTTTGTTAGATATGAGTTTTTATCCAAGATGTTAACGAAAATAAAGTTGTATATTTAAAAATATGAGTAAAGTGCTAGATCTGCAAATATTAGCGGGTGTATGTAGACTTTTGTGACTGACTGTATATCTTATAAAACTACATTTATTTCAGGAATAGTTTTAATTTATTGCAGAAATAATTACTGACCTTCACGTTTGCTTGTTTATAAAGTAACATTCTTCTTTGTAAAGAGATACAAGTCAAATGACATTGTTAGAACAAAAAAATTAAATTAGTAAACTCAATTTAATTTGATAAATATTGAAAAAGACCTTAACAGAGTTGAGACATACATTATTTTAATTAAATATAATCTTATGTTAAAGTTAAATTTTTAAATCATGAGTCAACTGAAGGAAGAGATATATAGTAGCAGAGGGAGAAATGCACAGAAAAAAGATATGCATAGTAATATAGCTATTATCGCGTAAATTCTATCCCTTGTCTTATGCCTTGAAAAACGTTATTGAATTTATTGAATATGGAAATTAGCATTTAATTAACTGGTAATACAAACGTAATCAATATAAATTTAATAAAAGGAGAAAAACGACCATGAGTTATTCCAACAATTGTAATATATGTTTATTAATAGTCGTAACAACTCAGCTAAATATTTTATTCAACTACAAATATAAGTACGTGATATAATATTATTTGCAACATTTCATTTTAAATATTTTTGAAAAAATCTATAATATTTAGATAATATTAAAAATGAGCAATAAATATATCAATAATATTAAAATTACAAAACAATACAAAAATATTAAAAAAATTTCTGATCATTGTTTTTTCTACTTAATAATTATTAAAAAAAGTAAAGCATTTTCACCCTCCAGGTGGATATGGAAGTTGAGGCTTCACTATTTCGTGACCAATGGTATGATTGAGGCAATGTGGTTAGCATTGTCCACAGACCACCACCTTTACTACCATGACCAGCTGGTACCCATCGATCTGAAGTTGAGTAGGCTTTAAGCCGACACTGGGGATCGAATCCTACTTCTTAACAATGACAGTTTAGTGCCTGAATCACTGAGCCTCTAGGCCTCTATTTAATTATTAGGTAAAAATTAATTCTTCATTTTGAAATTAAGTTTTAAATTATTTGTAATTTGAATTTAGTAAACATTTATATCACCGCAGTCTAACAAATAACGTTAAGTAAATCATGTCATCATCCTTAAGTCAATGAATCAGGAATAAAATTTCTGTAAGTTTTGTTAGAGAATTTTTAGTACTGTTTTTATTCTTATTAAAATATGAACTTTAAACATTTAGCATTTAAATTTTCAATAGCTCTCATTAAGATACATGTTTCAGAATGTTATTATATAAATTTTTTCTTTACTATTAAGAAATATTTTTAAAATTTGTATTTCATTATTATGTAAGTAAAATATTTTATATATTTATAAAAAACTATGGTTCATATAAAAATTGAGTAACTTTTATGTAATTCGATATCAATCAATATAGGTTACTTATGATATATTTTTTCAAAAAAAAATTCTAATGTTTAAATGTCTTGATCAAATTTCCAAAATTTGTTAATGAGTTAAATTTTCTGTTCATGTCATCTAATTAAGAAAGTAATTAAGCTTTCAATGAGAGCTTAATTTCAGAAATACATTAAGTTCAAAAATACATTAGATTGTGAAAATTATTTGGCTAATTTTATTTTTACGGAAAACTCTCTAGTAGACGAATTTCATTAGATTAGTAGAAGCTTATACCGACTAAGAAAAAGAAACCCTTTTCCAGGAAAAATCTCGCATTTGCTTACCTGGCTCAATTCTTCAATTAGGTTCATTCTAAGCTAAGCAAAAATAAAATACTTCCCTATGTCTTCTCGGAATGAAATAAATTATCCCGCGGAAGTTAATACATGTTATCTCAGTGCTGTCTCTAAGAATACTAAAAGATAGATGAGGCAAGGCAAAGGGCACTCCAATTAAATGGGTGGCCATTCAGGAAATGGCCGTTAAGACCATGACACCACACAAACGGGGTAAAACATATTACGTTAGTTAAATGGTTATTTAATCGGGTTTTCTCTATTGTGCCCTCTCAAGTCATTGGTCAAGCCTCAGCAAGTATGGCGAGAGGGAATTTCAAATGGGCTAATTCCAACGAGAAGTGATTAGTGGTTTGAAGCCACTGGAAAACGCATTAACTTAGATTTGCATCCTATCTCAGATGCATGATATTCACATACACTCACACATTAGACAAGCGAAATGAGAAGGTAGTCGAGTTGAAGCAGGATAGCATATCCAATATGAAGTCAGAGGCTGTAAAGTGAGATCGTGATCTTGCTTAACAAGGTTATGTTACAGATTACAGGGTTCTTGTGAGGTGAGAAGCTCTGCAGATGAATCCGAGGTGAATATTTGAGTGCCAAATTGTCAATTCATCTGCGCCCGTAAACAAAGCAATCATATCTTTAAAATATTCAGATATAAGATTAAGTTATAGGGAATTTACGCTGGAAAATTCAGTAATAGTAGTTTAAAATGTAAATATAGTAAATAAACACTTTTATTAATTGCGAATGTAATTATTCACTGCTATGAATACACATTAAGAATTTTTAAAAAAATGTAAGGCGTAAAAATTATATATTGCGACCGAAATTTAACCATGCGATGATCATTTTAATAAGAAGGGCTACAAGTCTAAGCATGTAAATAAATTCGACATTATTTTACTTTTTGTAAGGGATAAAAGGATAAAGGACAAATGTATAGGAGTGTATTAGAGTCTAAAATGTTTATAAATTAAACACTTCCACACTGTGAAAATGTCTGGGATTAAATCATGATAAAAAGTACCGGCACTCCGGGTGACGACTTACCGGTTCAGGATGTTACGGAACAAAATAATCTGATTTACCTTATTTTTTTTCAGTAACAATTACAATAAAGTCACTGAATCACTCTAAGTAAACAAATAGTACTGCAAAATTCACTGTGCAATATTTTTAGCAAAAACAGGATTTTATGGATGATGAATCCAATTTGTTGGTACTTTATACTGTAACTTCATCCAAAATATTTTACAGGACATTCATTTATTGTGAATGAAATTATTCACTATTGTTAAAATGCATAAAGAATTTTTTTTTGAAAAAATATAAAATGTGCAATTTTTAGCGCAGAAATTGTTTTCAAAAGTTATCTAGGTGATATTTTAATGGAAAAGTTTTTTAAAAAATATTCACTTAATACATGAGCGTTTGTCATTTTGGAAGAATTTATTTTTACAATTTCTTGTTGGAAAGCTGATCTTTATCAAAGTATTTGGATAAATGAGTGAGTTATAGGAAATGTATGCTGGACAATGTTAAACGTTTTCAAACGTCATTATAGTTTATTATAGTTATTAATATAGCAGTTATTAATTAAACGTAATTAAACGTTTACTTACCAAACATCTTCACACTGCAATGAATTCCTAATCAAATTACGGTAAAAAAATACGGGCCTCAGGGTGCCTGTTTTTTTATCGTAAAATATATTTTGCCGGAAAATGTTGGGGACCAAAAAAGTGATATACCGTTATTTTTACAGTAATAAAATACCATAAAAATCACTGAATCACTTTACTTAAATAAATATTGCTGTAAAAATTACGGTATAGTAATTTACGGGAAAATGATTTCCTAAGGATTAAATTACTTTATAAAGTAAAATTAAAGTAAATCAATAAATTACTTTATAAAGTAATTTAATCCTTAATTTTTATCGTGCATTCATTGTAAATTGAATTATTCACTGTTTTAAGAATACAAAAAGAATTTCAAAAATTATAGTGTGCATTTTTAAAGCAGTTGTCAATAGTTAAAAATGTAATATTTTAATAAGAAGTGTTTAAAAAAAACATTTTTTTTTCATTCAGGAAAAATGAATTTTACAAATACAAATCATTGATGTTTCTTAAGAGGAAATTATTCAATCATTTGAAAACTTGAAAAATTGATTTGTTTTCAATCTTTTTAAAACTTGTTTTAAAAATATTGAGAACAAATCAAAATTACTAAATTATAGCTTTTTTTCAGTTAAATCCTTTTCTCATGCTAACTATGCTGTGTTTTAGTGAATAGTGATGTAATGTAATCGTGTTCATGCATATCAAAAGAATAAATTATCTAAATCAATAAAAGAGAAATATATGAAAGAAACAAAAAATATCAAATTTTACTCTGGTTTCATCAGATAAATTATATTTCAGCTTTAAATTTATAAACAATGGTTTCGTACTTGCACTGACTAAAGTAACAAAATCCTATTTAATGCTTGTCTGCATTTATACAGTTTCTTATATCGAGGAAAACTTTTTATGTATTTATGTATTTGTATTATGTTATATGTATTATTATGTATAATGTTATATGTATTTTATAAGTATTTATGATAAAATTCGTGCATTTTATACCCGATACAGTTACAAACATAATGTTAGTTTAATAATAACATCGTGTCCTTTAAAGGAAAAAAAACTAGTTTTACAGCCATATTTATTCTAGAAATAGTTCTAAGTATTATTATTTGAGGAAAATTTCTAGCAAGCTTAAATTACTTTATATTTACGAGTCATTTGTTGTACATGATTTAGAAAAAAATCAATATCATGAAATTTTTTTTTGATACATTTTTATTTTAAAATGCTGAAGTAAATTTATTAAAATTTAAAGGAGCTACGTAATTGTTGAAATTTAGTTGTAAAAGTTCATTCTTAAGAAATAGTATCAAATCAAAATTAACAACAAAAAAAACTGCCGTATATAAAAAATAAAAATACTGCTAAAGGCAATAATTATCGAAGGGGATAAATAAAAACCATCTAAATGTATAATTTCCTATGTCTTCACAAGAAAAAATCGTTAAACTGGCTAATTAATTTTAGGTTTTATTTCTTCTCATTCCGAAACTGTAATTGTTGTAATTAATTATTATTTTATTTTATTGCTTCAAATGTAGCCTCAAATTTACTGTTTACAGTATTTATTCAACTTAAAATAATAACCCAATAACACTTTTTTCATGGAATCAAGTTAAGAAAATTATTGCAAAAACACCAGAATTAAACTCTTTGATAATTTAAAAAATAAATAAAAATAAATAAATAAATAAAAACTGGAAAATTTTACATATTTGACTGTTTAAGAGCAAGATCATTCTCTCTAACCGTTTTTATTCCTCCAGATGAATATAAAGGGAGATCATTTGTCATTACACAAAGATGAAAATAGGGAAATTCGCCAAAAAAGAGAATACATTAATGCGCCAACTTAGGTAGAAAAGATTGCCAAGTTTATTATTATCTTATTTTTGTGCATACCATTTTGCTTCCTTATTTTGTGCGTCATTTGTCATTTTTTATAGCTTTCTATCTGGGACAAGTTTTTTTCTTTCTTAGGTAAATAAATGCACCTGACTTTTCTGGCTTTTACAGGGAAAATGATCTCTTTCATTTTAGATAAATTCTCTCCACAACTTTTAATATTTGATGGAATTTTCTGAGATAAGATTGAAATCATATCATAAGAAGTAAATATTTTTCTGATGCTTGAATCGCAAATAAAAAACTGTAATAGTCCTTTCTTTATACATTTTGATTGATTAAACGTATATTGGATTTCTCTAATGCTTATCGAAATTTTAAACTGCCCTTATAGGTTTGTATATTCATAAATCAATGTATATATATATTGATTTATGAATATAGACTTTTTGCGGATATAATCGTGTGGGCTGATGAAACGATTATATCTTTTTTTCCGGTTTTTTTTAAATAAAATTTCATCCTTTATTTATTTATTTTTTTAAACTGTTGTTTGTTATTTTTTTACTTATTATGTCCGCCCTTTTTTATATGTCTTTCAAACTATATCCTAAAGTAAAGAAAATAATAGTAAAATTTAAAAGTAAATTAAGCTAAATGTTCATCCAAACACTTTGATTATGCAAGAAAATGTTTATTCCAGTTCAAATGATCAATATCATTGTTCTACTGAGAAATTCCTACCAGTGCAAACTGACACAATGATAGAAATCTTAAAGCATGTTTCAAAATATTGCCCAACCATAGTATAAAACTAACCATAGTATTATTAAACTTAATACCTTGCTAAGTCAAACTATATCGCGGCATTCCCAGAACTTATTTAGTATTCCCGATAATATGGGCGAAAATATGACTCAATTGATCACCGAATTACGGTTGTAATAAATTTGAGTATCTTTACGGTTCAAGCTTCTAATTTTGTAGTTCAACACTCTGATAATGTACACTGTAAGAAATGAATTCCGAAATTTCTCGGAAGTTTCTTTGTTTTTTACAACACAGTTTCTTGATATATGCTCAGCACAAAAATTTCGTCAAAGTGACGAAGTATCGCCAATTCTGCTTGGAAGCGAATTTCGGTGAAATTAAAGAAATATTTCGTCATTTTAATTTTCTTGCAGAAAAAAACCAGAAAAATATCATCGTTGTGCCTATTATATGTATAACTTTTCTACTAAGCACTTCATCGTGGATAAAATAAGAATAACAGAAAGGTAAGTAACACGCATGCCCGATGCGGGATATTTCTGGTACGAAGTCAGCACCTTGAAAACCAAACACCTGGTCAGATTGTTTCGTCATTTTATTTTCAATCGTCAAGTGTCTATTCTAGCTTCGTCATTCTAATTAACAATCTCCCATAACGCACTGCGATGAGGTGAGGGAGCATTTTTTTCATATGTTTGAGACTTCACATTTTGTCAAAAATCGCGTGATTTTGTGACGAAATGATTCTCAAAATTTACAAAATACAGCTCAAGTCAAAAGTGAGAGTTTTATTTCCGAGAGTGAATTTCTTCATTCTTAACAATAAGCATCCGAAATTGAAAATATACTTTAAAATTCATTCCATAATTTAAAAATAAGAAGGATATTTGTGGAACATAATGATCTAATAAAAAATAGCTATAATCTGATAAAAAAAAATATCTATATTTTTTTTTCTAAACGAAGCACCACTTCAAAGCTTATATTTATACTGCTAATCGCAAGTCGTATTTATTTCTTCAAAACTAAAGTAAGGTGATAAGATTATAAGGCAATTCTATTGACAAAAGTGCCCATACAATATCAGATATATAAGGAGGGTTAATAGAGGGTCAGTTCAGCAAATTTAGCTTCAGGAAAATACGCATTAAGATACGGCGTAGGAACAATTTCCGCTGTCTAATATGTTTATTATCATGATCACATCAATTAACTCATTTTATCAAAAAATTTTCTTCAAATTTATAACTACAACTTGGATAATACTTTCATGACATTAGATAATTTTATTTTTATTTCTTAGAATTTCTAAAATATCGTAAGTTTACTCATTTTATCAAAATGTTTTCTTCAAACGTATTACTACAACTTGGTTAATACTTCTTACGATATTGGGTAATTTTATTTTTATTACTTTAGAATTTATGAAATATCATTAGTTTCTCCTTTTATCGAAATGTTTACTATAAATTTGTCACTCTATCTTAGCCAGTATTTTCACGATATTGGGTAATTTTCTTTTTGTACTTTTCTTTGAAACTCCTTAAGAGCTGTTTTGTATTATTTTAAATGTTATAGTTTTATTTGCATACATTTATCTACTTAATTTATTTATTTTCTTAGAAAATACCTTTCAAAGCGAATTAATTTTCTTAAGGTCCCTTGTTGAAAGTTTTACTGACGAATCGTTAAATTTTTACAAAGGGTTTCAATTTCCTAGGTTTTGATGTAGTTTTATGTCTTTCGAAATTCTTACTGCCTAAAAATGTGTTTTAAATTTTATCGAGAAAATTTAAATTTTAAACAGGAAATATAAATTCATATAAAAAAATTGGTCTCTCATCGGTGAATTTTCTTTTTGTGCTAACTGTTTCTACTTAACTTATCCTTTCAAACATATTTAATTAGCACATAAATATCAAATTATAAAATCTAAAATAATGAAGCTGGTTTCGTTTGTTGATTTTTCTAATTATCGTCCATATGTTAATGACTTCAATTAATAGATGATTTTGTGTTAGTAGCATGAAGCAAAATTCGAAACGAAAACCTTCATTCACTAAATAAATAAACATACAGTAAAAAAGAGTTTTTTTAAAATTCAGAAAACATTAGTCAGAATAATTCCGAAACAGATAATAGTCGCATTTTTTCATTTTTATAACCGGCATTGAAAAGCCGGCATAATTCTAAGTTTACGACTATTAATGTTCAACCTCACAGAATTGTAATTTTGTACGACAACAGACGATAGAATGCAAAGGAACTTCAGAATTATGGATTGTGAGGCAAAGTAGTTCTTGTGGAGGACTTTTTAATGAAACAAACGCACTTTTGCGTTACATATGAAGAGGAAAACCGAAAACCTCCCACAAAAAGCGCTATCATGAGTGGATTCTGACAAATGATTCGTCAACCGCAGATGGCTTTTAACATAAGTATTGTGGTTGGTGCGAGCAGGGGGCAGAAGTTGTATCAACCAGCCTCCGAAGGGATTCGAACGTGGGTCACCTAAATGGGAAACGAACGCTCTATCACCTGACCGCGGCTCAAACCTAAATGCTATGTTCTAAATAGCCATGTCTTTGTTAACGACGAAAAGTATTTTATTAATATAATAATGTTATTTATTAATATGATAATATTATTTATTAATATAATTAATATAAACACGTCTCAACTAAGGATATTTTGCTCGAGCACAGTGGTTTGTTTTAGCCTGAAGCAGAATTCTCAATATCCATCAGCTGTTAGAATTTGAGAGCAGGAAATTTCAATGTGATGCAAGCGCTCTATCCTCTGAGCAACTATGCTCAGAGGATATGGCTCAATAGTTTAATTTGGGTCAATAGTTTAATTTGAAAATTACATGCATTCAAAATTGAAACTATATTCATTTTTTAGTAAAATTTAGAGAGAGAGAGAGAAATATGTGATGAGGATGTTCACAAACTGAAGACAGGATTTGAACTAAAGACGTCCGGATTGATAGTAGGAAGCTCTAATCATAGTAATTGTATAGTCCAGGGAGCATTTGGAACTTTTATAGGGTGACCGCCGTACTGACACATTATGGCAAATTATAGCGAGACATCATCCTACTAGGAACAGTAGGACATTGGTTCGAATCCTGCTGACAGTCCTCTCACACATTTCTCCCTCTACAAGCAATTTTCTCAAAAATTAGTATAAGTTGTTTCAATTTTTAACACATGAGATTATCAAATTCGACTGTTTTTTTTTTGTCTTTCGGTTGACACATGCATGTTTAATTTTGAGAAACTTTCTTTGCGGTGCATAAGACGTAATGAATAATAGGTAGTTGCATGGCAATAATTAACTAGTATAGTAACTACTGATAGTAACTACTTTAAGAGTAAACCCTTTAAACCATTAAAAATTTAATTAAGTTCGTGAGAAAGTGATAGTTTAATCAATGTTATTCAGGTGCTTTGCTTTTTTAATTGATTAAACGAAATTTTTTTTTACAATGAGTAGAAATCTTAATGAAACTTGTGTTTCAGTTAAAAAAATAAGTACAACTTTCAAAGCTAACGATAGACATAAATCTGTGTCCAACACACTTTTGAATATCTAAGGATAATTTCACTTCAAAACAAGTTTTTATGTTATTTCTTTTTTTAACTTATTTTTTTGCGGTTTGTGAGAAAAGTAACATTAAAAGAATTCTTTTCTTTATTTAATAAACTGGGACAATAGCCTGGCGAACATCCAAACTGTAAAAAAAAAAAAGAAATGTAAAAATTGAGGTGAAAGGAAGAAAAAGTAAAATGTTACTATGCAAGAAAATTTCCTTTTTCCTAGAACATAAATAAAAATTTTAAATAAAAATTCTCGATAGAAAAAAAAACAAATTTTCAACCCCCTATTCCTTAAAAAGGCATTCATAAGAAAATAAACATCTGTCTTAGGTGAAGAAAATAAAGTAAGGTGCAAATGTTACTTCCGACAATACCAAAAAACTAGGACGATTTTAGAATTTTGAAAAGAAATAGACTAAATGAGGGTCCTGAATAATAATGCTATAAAAAAGTTCTTTTCCGTTTTTGCAAAGTGCTTTCGTGATAGCTGCGTAGAATGCATCAATCATATACAAAACAGATTCAGAGTTCATGAAAGAATCATCAATTTTTAAGCAATGGAATTTTTAAGCATCATTGTATTACAATATTACTATATAGATACATGAGAAAAGTAGATATTAATTCCTATCTTAATGCACACATTTTGTTTTTGTAATAATGATATTAATAATCGCAGATAGTTATTAACTGCTTTAGAAGTTATAGAATTTATCCGACTGTCAATATCCACCAAAATAATTCGACAGTGTATAGTAATTTAAAATTGAAGAAAAATCTATACGTATAAAATTTTTTGGAACCCATGAATCCAATAAGAGTTTGAATCCTGGTTTATGCTACTTTTGACTTGTATTTCGCTCAATGCTGCCTCGAAGCATGTAAATAGATATGCAGATTAAGTGTTGGTGCTCATGTCGGTTGGATCCTGTTGATGGGTATAATCTTCAGAAATATTTCATCGTCAATTAAATTCTTATGCTGCACTTTGTGAGAAACAGCGATCCTATGAACACCGGAGGATAACAAAAATAACAACAAAGAGATTCCGTCTGTTCAAGCGAAAAAATATTGTTCTGGTCTAGTAATAAAAGTTTAGGTTTACTTCATATATAAGAAAGCTTTCATGGTAATAAGTTTCCTCCAAATCACTACTTATGATGAGTTTGTCTTCAGAATAAAAAGGGGAGTATTATTACCTCAAGTCTATTTTTATAAATAATTCGCTCTTTGGCTGTGAAAAGATACACATGCTTTTGCTTCTACAAATTTTGAATCAGAGTTATTTTCATTTGCAAGTTGTGTAAATGAAAAATGAATTAAGACTTGTAGTTTAAATTTTTAGCACTTTTAACCATAGGTAAGCCACTGGTCAAAATTACAAAAAGGTTGCTATTAGTGTCTAAAACTTTTATTAAACCTGATTCAGAAGATATTGATGATCGGTTTTTCTTTAAGACCCCAAGGAAGTATTATTTTAACCAGTCTCAATCGTGTTTATTTAATAAAATGCATATTTACTCAAATATTCAGCATCTTCTGAAGTATGTGAAGTACTAGAACTTTACTGCTTACTACAATAAGTACTTATTAGTTTTAATTATAGAAATAGGATACCGCAATAAGACTTTATTATTTACAATTATAGAATTGAGATACTGCAATAAGCATTTCTGAAAAGTATATTAGTACCGTCTATTTACCCGTGCTTAGGGTTTTCTTTTTCACATTAAGAACTCAGTAAAGATAATTTTTCAACCGAATTAAAGCCATATTAGCGTCAATATAAGCGAAAGGTAATTTAAAAAAATATAAAGATAAACAAATGTAAGATAATGTTAGAAAACCTTTGATTAGATATTATTAAAATTCTGTTTCCTATCAATCTAACAGAGCGACTCTGTTATTTTTTGACACTTTTGAAAGGTATAGTGCTATTAACTGATATTCTATAAAAATAAATTCCTTAGGAAAAAAACTTTTAAGAACCAAAAATTTTATTCAAAATACAAGATGACTTGGACTTAATACAATACAATTAAAAATTAATTGCTGTCAAAAAAATTTCAAGAAATAGGAAGAATAATTACGATACTTGATTCCTTATTCAGTTTTACCTCACAAATTAGTAAATGGTTCATCTCTCAAATAATCAAATGGTTATTAACCGTTAAAAATTGGTTTATGTGAATATTATTCTCGCAAGTTTTAAGATTTGGTTCCAAACTAGATTAAATAAAAAAAGAAATTCGCTCAAGTATTAAGACTGATTTGTGAGAAATCAGCCCTCATATAAGGGTATGTGGTAATTTAGAATGAATATATAACACCTTTTACGACTGTTCCAAATTTCTGTTACAGTACGTAAAAAGTTTGATCATCTTAGGTAAATTGCCGTGCACAATTATGCCAACAAGATTTTTCAAACTTACAAACAAACTTTAATGGAACTATATTGTGATCCTATGTTATTCTCAACTTGGGAAAATATTGAAAGAAATTTTACAATCTGGCAAATAAAATTAAAATGTCAAGCCATATTTCTCATAATGTAGTTTTTTAAGTATAATTAACTACTTATATACGCCTCATTTTTATTTTGTATTTTATATCAACATGGTTCTTAAAAATTGATTTTATTTTATAAAAGATATCGATTATCTTGACACAAGTTTCTGAAAGAGGAATCATAAAACCAAAATTTGACGAAAACTCCAAAATTGAAGCTAATATTAATATTTTCAAGTGAAAAATATTTTCATTCCTTACATAAAAATTCCATTTTTTGATAATCGACATAATTATTGCCCCGAAATAATTCATTCTTATCATTAAACTAAATAATAGTTGTCTGTTGATTTTTCGCCGAAATATCTTTCCTATTTATGATATTTTCTAAGCAAAATAATACTTTAAATCTTAAAGCTTCTACTAAAATTATCTGACGAGCAAAGAAAATGATAATAAGTTTCCTTTGTTTCAACCTAAATTATGCGTTCGTGGAAGAAGCCAATTAAAACGCCAGTTGATAAGGATGTAATTAATTCATTCGAACGTATGTTGGCAAGCGCTTGAATTACAAATACAGTGTTAGCATCAATAAAATATCTTTGATTAATATTCTTTTGAAATGATTTATTTGAATATTAACTGATTATTTAGTTGATAAGTGCAAACTATCACTTCTTATCAGATCATTACTTATATATTCCCAGTAATTTTCATAATTTAGATTCTCGAGATCCGTTTTTTTTACTGAAATCAGATAAGAAATAAATTAAAAACTTGCAGGTAAGAATTGTTCTCTAAATTATGGAAACAAAAATTGTTCATTATAATTTCGAATGTATAATTTATTTTTAATTGAAGTAGATATTGGTGGAAATTGTCAGACTAATAATGCAAGTGTTAAAGGAGGACTTTCTTAGTTACAAAATTTAGCGTGAAAAACGTTGGCGATTTTGAGGGCTTAAAGACTGACGTTCAGTATCAAGACCAACCAGTACGTGAATTATGAAATAAAAAGCAGAATTTTTAAATTAAAACTAACAACAGAATTTTACCAATAAAAAAAGTAAAAAGAAATTCAGTTGAAAAGTGAAACATGAAGAAAAAAAAAAACGGCGCAACCGGCATTGAACAGTCGACCTAATTCTGAGTTTGAACTATCAATGTTCACTACTGTAGCCTTGTAATTTTGAACCCAACCCAGATGACAAGGGGATTCCTGGATTAAGCATATGAAGAAACTAGCCTTCGTAAAGAACTTTTTGCAGGAAAAACCCGCACTTGCGTTTCAACCACATTACATAGAGGGAAAAACCGCGAAAACTTCTCACGTTTAGCGCCACAGCAGGGGACTCTAACAAATAATTGGTCAACCACTGAGGATATTTTACGTCAGCAGTGTGGTCGGTGGGACTCGAGGGCAAAATGTATATCAAATACATATGGCTGGGGTTCTAACCTTGGTCACCTCATTGCGAGGCGAGTGCTCTATTCCATGAGTCACCACGATCAAAGGATGAGTGAAGCAGATCCTTCAATTTTTTTTTAAAATTCATTATTCAAGCCCTTGGTTATGAGCGTCTGTTTTGAGTGCTCAAAACATGTTTCCCTATCATTTTTAATCAGCTAATAGTATTTTTCTGTTGATAAACATACCTTGCAGCTTTTGTTCTAAGGGGCTATTTATTTAAAAGTGCACTCTTTAAAATCTATTAATTATTATTGAAATACAGTTAGTTTGTTGTTTATTTTCTTTATAAGCCAGTGTTTTTTATACCTAAAGCGGAAAACATAAAATACATTTTTAATTATCTAAATGGGAGAATCCTTCAAAACAGGATGGAAAATCGCATCGATCGATGTTTTTTGCGCCAGAAACCTCGATATTTCCATAAACTCGAAATAAAATTTTCATCTTTCGATGATCGGCGGGAAATAAGCTCATAACATAACTCATCCTCATCATTAAACTCCATTCCAGTTACTCCTTGACTTTTAAGAACAATATCTCTCATTTTTGAGATCCTTTACGAGAAAAAACACTTTAGAGCTTGAAGCTTCTGCCAAAATATTCCTAACCCACAAAGAAAACGAGCTTCCTTTTCTACAGCTTCTTTTCAAGCCAAATGAGAGAGTCTCCGAAGAAGCCGATTAAAGGTCTCTCGGATAATGGTTTTAGTAAGTCGTGCATATGTTGGCAAATGCTAAAATCCTTCACTTGAAGCTCGTGTCGGCTTTCATGCATTATTAACGCGGGGTCTAAGCTTTTAAGAAACTGTTTCTCTCTAGCGAGAAGACTTGCCTGCATGTTCACGAATACATTAGGGAAAGAATTTGAAAAGGCTACATTTCCATCGCCGGCCCACATGTGTAAAAGTGGTTGTTTCAAGAAATTTTAAAGAGTAAAAGGACGGGAAGCTCCTGCTTTGGAATGAACATTGTTTGCTTTGAATTTGCATAAATGCAAAATACTTTGAGGGGTTATAACTCTAGGCCTAATTGTTTGTAGATATAAATTTGTTTATCTGAAAACTTTGAGCTATTCATTAGTAATGATTCAAGTGTTAATTAACCCTACTTATAGATGCAAAAAAATTAAAAGAGTGATGATGGCTTTCACTTCATTTACTGCATCTTAAATAAAGTATATTTCTGGATATAATAATTTAAAATGTTTTTTAAACAAATTAAGGATAAAAGTTTAACTAAGATAGAACTGTTTTTCTTTTGTAAATAGTATATTTTTCATTAAAATGAAGAATATTAAAATATTATTTATTTAAAAATAAAATAGTATTTTTATGTTACTTTTTATTTTATTAAGCTTAGTAATCTTGTGAAAAAATTAAAGACCACAATATATCACTTTCATCTGTAATGATAAATCTAAATGCCCTAAATTTGTAAAAGTGCTTCAAGAAATTTTAAAGAGTAAAAGGACAGGAAGCTTTTACTTTGGAATGAACATTGTTTCCGTTGAATTTTCATAAATGCAAAATACTTTGAGGCATTATAACTCCGAGCCCAATTGCTTGTAGATATATATATTTGTTTATCAAAAAACTTTAAAAATTTGACCTATTTATTAGTAATTATTCAAGTATCAATTAATCCTATTTATAGAAGCAAATAAATTAATGAATGGTGATATCTTTAAATCGATCTACTGTATCTAAAATAAAATATAAACCTAGTTATGATAGAAATCTAGTTATGTTTTTTATACAAATTAAAGTTAAAAGTTCAACTATGACTGAGTTAATATTATTTTCCCTCTACGACCTATATATATTTTTACAAAATGAAGTATATTAGAATATTATTTGTTTTAAAATAAAAGGTTATTTTTATTTTATTATTTATTTCATTAACCCTTGTGGTGTAATAAAAGAAGGCTGAAACAATTAACTTGTACTTTTATGTGATGAGAAAACAAACTTATGATAAATACTCCAAATTCTAGCAGATAGATACACAGAATAAAATATAGTACCCAGCATTTAAACTGTATCACTAAGTATTAAAACAAATATTGGAGTAATAAATTTTAATTTTAATTAGGCATCCCTTCATTTCTACATTTTAGGCATTTTTTCTTAAAATAATTTTAGCTTTCCCATATTATTTCTAAGAATCAATAATTTTAAGCAGGGATTTTAAATATTAATTAACCTCGATTTCAGCAAATGTGTTTATTTAATATTTTTTTAATTTTATCCATTATAAGTAGAAAATACATCAGGAATGTTATTTTCGATTTAATAACCTCACAAAATATAGTTATGATGCATTGTATCCTTTTTTTATTTTATAAATTTTCTTATTACCCCGTCGTTGAACAGCTGACCTAATTTTGAGTTTATGACTGCCGATGTTCATCTCCAAAGCCCTGTAATTTTGAACACAATCCAGAAATCAAGGGAGCTCCTGCGTCAAGTATAGGAGAAATCTGCCTTCTTGAAGGTCTTTTTGATGGGTCTAGGTCGCATTTGCGTTACTTGGAGAGGATAAACATGAAAAAACTCCTATGGTTAGACTGATGGCAAAGAGACTTTAACCCATGATCATTAAGGATATTTTACGATACTATTAAGGATATTTATATTGTCCCGCAGTGGACTGATAGTTAAGACACGGTTCTCATCAGATCACCGAAGTCAAGCATCACTGGCTGCGGTCAGTGTGCGGGTGGGTGACCCACTTGGATCAGTCTGCGTAGGGACCGAGGGTGTGTGGTATTGGTCCTCGTTAAACTGTGCTACCGTAAAGTGCTCGACTTCGCGTGCAGGTCGTTGGGCTACCGAAGCGGGGGTGCCATCCCCTCAGCAGAGGATCAAAATTGTGATGGCATGTCTTCGGATCATCCTCAGGGATGTTTCCCAGACCGTCGCCAATAGCCCATTGTGCAGCTCTAGTGCTACGTAAATCAACAACAACAACAACAAGGATATTTTACGTCAGCACTGTGGTCGGTGTGAGATGGAAGCAGAATTTATATCAACCAACCACAACTGGGATTCGAATCTGGGTCACCTCAAGGCAAACGTTCTATCCCCTGAGCCATCACGGCTATGATATATTATATGTAAATTCAAAATCACAAAGCAAAAATAATTTTTTTAATTACACAAAAAAAGTCACTTGAGTTAAAATAATTTGAAGTTCTTAGCTCATCTTCAGCGTTTATTTGGAATAATTCAGAAGAATTTTTTTTTTTTACTTTTAGTAATATATTTGCAAGAAAAAAAATATAGAAAGTTTTACAATGAACAGTTTTCATTAAATGTAACTATTATGTAATAATGAAAATTTATAAGTTATTTCCAATTTCCAATGCAAAAATTGCAAACAAGAACTTTTTATAAAAAACACCTTTTAATAGATGTTACTATTATGTAATATTGAAAATTTAAAAATTAATTATATTTTCTGCTACAAAAATTGCATAGAATTTTAGATATGTTCTATAACGTTAATTTATTTTTATTTATGAAAAGGTATTTTTTTTAGTTTAGATAATCTGAAATACACTAAAGATCTTTTCAACTGGCATCACGATTCCCTAAATATTTATCGAGTGCCACCCATTTCTGCACTTTTGACAATAATACACCACGTCATCTAATATGCAGCCGTGTTTCGCAAAACATCTATCTGATGCGACAAGTGTAATATCGATGCAAAACACACACACCTCATCGATATCGAGTCAATTTAGCCGTTGAGGCAAGGATAAGAATTTGAAGGGATCGAACTCACAATTTTACCTCTGTATCTACTGGAGTTGAAAATTCGCTTCGACTCTAGTCACGTGACCAAGCGAATGTGTTTTTTTTTTCTGTTTTTTTTTTCCTGTAAAGAAGCTTGAGAATTTTTTTTACAATAGTTCTTGTTTTCTTTTTTCACTTTATTCAAAGAAAGATGACGGTTAATGATTAATCGATATATTTCTCGAAACAAACTTTTACGTCCTTTTTGCTTTGAATGCTCGGATTTTTATAATTCTTTTTTAAAAATACATACTTTTTTCAATTGTATTTTTATAAAGAAAAAAATATTATGTTGATTTCATTGTTAATATTTCAGGTTATTTATTTTTTTCCATCTTAATTGTTTCTCTTTACTTTAATTTAAAAACAAATTTTTTTTAAAAAAACAATTCATATCAGAAAACTTTTAAATATATATATATGACAATGATAAATTATACAAACTAAATATTCTTTCATTACAGTTAATTAGTTTTAATTTAAAATATGAAACTAAAAAAAGAACTTTTATGAGCGATTAAACTTTTTTGGGGTAGCTTTAAAATTCAACTTATGCATTTGAATTTTTCGAAATTTTACAAACGTTTTTAAGACCTGAATAAAAATGAATTTTAGAACTATATCAATTTTTGCAAATGAAAATGTGTTTTTTAAGCAAATTTTGCAAATTTGTTTTAAAAAATAATCTATTCGAATTCTAGTATTTCCAAAATTTCTAATTGAAATGGTATAGAGCATCTTTTACAAATTATTATTCAATGTCAAAATATCTTAAAACAATAAATAAATTTAGAAATAATAAATTAGACATAATAAATTCAAAAATAATTAATTAATAAAAACAAATAACAAATTTAAGTCAAAATATATACGCTCATTTTCAGAAAAATCGGTTCAATATTGAATTATTATATAAAATTTCATTACAATGTTGTATGCTATAGATACATTAAAATATAAAGCAATTCCAATTTCCGGAATGTTAATTAAATGCTACTGTTAAATTTTTTAATCGTGCATTGATATAATGGAGATTTATTAAGATATCTGTGCACTCTCCAAGCAAAATTGATACAATGTTAAGCCATGAAACGATGCAAATTATTTGCAATATTGGCAAAGTGTTTAAAAAAATGTATCATGTCCTTACGAACCATAATATCATGAGATTAAATTCAAAAGAGTAATAATAAGGCAAAACTTCTCGCCGTAAATATCATTAAAAAAATTGTTCAATATTATGGCGCAACACTCCCAATTTTCAATTATTTCATAATTTGTGATAAAATTTGGTAAATATGGTAAAATTTAGTATTTGTTTCATGATATCTTAAAGCATGACATAAAAAACATTCATTCTGTTAAATTTAATTTTCAGTTTTTATTGTTTTACTAAATGTCTGGTAATAGAAACTATAATTTTAAATACCATGATTTCCGTTAAAATCTTACCATATGAAAAGAAACCTTTACCATATGAATGGTTGATATACTGTTTACTTTGGCTTTGTTACCAGATATATCTTTACCATACGGAAAATCTTACCAGAATTTGTTTTCTCTATACACGTTTGTGAAGTTTCTTCCAAGTGCTTATAAAAGAAACTTTAAGCTTATTAATATCTAATAACAATAATAACAATAAAATCAGAATAGCAATGTACAGATCATATTCAATTCGAAGTCCTATATAGTCCTTTGTTTTGCCTGAATTCTTATTTTTTTTGAAAAAACTGAGTGTTATAAGTAAATAAATCATAATGGCGCATCTTTAATTAATTGTCTTTTTAAAACATCAAATGAAAGCAGCCAATATATAATAAAATACCAAAGCGAACTTGTTATTTCAAAAATTGTTATGTTAATATGACAGAAGAACTTTAATTGCGTACTAATTAAGATTATGTTGAAGAATTAAAAAGGTTAAGAAGAAAAAATGAGATTTCAAAATAAATAAATCATTATGCTATTCATTTAATTAAATTATTCTTTAAGCCACGAAGCAAAATTTATCAATAATCAATAATACATAAAAATAACATTAATTCTATTAATATTTTAAAATTCCATTCTTAAAGGAATGACTTCAATTGAGAATCCATTAAGATATTTTGTTCTGCTTGCGAGTTTCGTTTCTTACGCTGGTGCTAATCATATTTCGCGATTCAGAAAATGGACGATTTCAAACAGCGATCTAAACAAATTGCCTCGTAAGGCTTAAGTCTAATGATCGGAACTGCAGAAAATAGAAGAATTCTCTGCAAAATTTTAACTTTTGTAACTGAATATTTTAAGTAACAGTCTATTTATTAACATAATGTACTCATTTACCTGCTTTTAACGGCAAATGAGAAAAATAAACTTAATGTACTGCGTGAGTATATTTAATGGAAGTGAAAATCATCTGCTCTAAGAAAACTGAAATCGATTACTAAATACATTGAAAAGTAAGTTATTTGGTGAAATTTAAGAGGAGGTGATTTAAACATTTTTATTTTGCATTCATTTCTCATTTAAGACTGATTTATATTCAATTTAATGTTCAGTAAAAGTTAAATTAAATGTAATATTGAGAATGTTTTAAATATAAACTGATCAAGGAAATGTCTTGCTAGAAGGAAATTTTCTAATTTGTGTTCCTGTTAAATTATTTAAAAAAATAAACCTTCTTCAGCTATAAATATTTTCCATAAACAAAGTGTGTGTTATTTTTTTAAATGTAATATTTATAATCTAATTCTTGGAAGTCAGGAAACATATGGTCTGTTATTAAGGAAACTCTTGAATTGGGTTACACAAAAATGTATAAATAAAAGTTTTAAAACCGAAATTCGGAAAAAAATACAATTTAATTTGACAATAATTGATTAAAATATTTTAACATTAGAAAAAAATCTTAAATTCAATACATTTAATTAAAGTTCTTAATAGAACATTGCATTTCTGAAGCCAATTAAGGATTTTATTCCTTCATGCAATGAGAAAAAAATATGATCAAAACTATCAGAATATGAAAATTTACCCCATTTCTGGCTCTTCGGGAAAACCAAAAAGATCGGGAATTTTTCCAAAGTGCTTTAGTGCTGATTTTTTTTATGAAATTAACATAAAAATATGCTATTATAATAAGTGAGAAAATTTAGAAAATGTGGTAAAATTCACTAATTTCATCATAATACCTTAGAGTAAGGCATAAGAACGATTTATTTGGTCAAAGTTACTTTTCAGTTTTTTCAGTATTGTATTTTTTTAAATGTGTGATAAAAAGAAATATAATTTTGAATGCCAAAATTTCCAGTGAATAATTATCATATGAATGAGAAAAAAAATCAGATTAATGGTTTGTTTTTGTTGTCGTCTCTATATAAGTGATTCATATTTCCAAAAGTTTGGAGAATGAAATTTTTAAGTTTCCTCATCTGAGGACGGTATAGAATGTTCTCTAATGCTGCCGAATTTAAACAGTGCAGTTAGAATGGCCTGCTAGTTGAAAATGTGCTCAGGCTTTAATTGGATTCCGAGGCATAGTGAATGATTTAAATACCTTATATTTATTTTTTCTTAAACCAGAATTATGTTTTTTTTTAACAGTAATGTCAATATCACATACAATAAGGTAATTTTACCCGTTTTTTTTCAATGCTTGATTTTCAATCAATAGTATAATTTTAATGCTTAAACATTAAACATTGTTTGCTTGGAATAGGACTTAAAAATATACTTAGTAAAAATAATGATTATAAACGTTTAGTCTAGACTTCAAAAATTTAGTTAAATTTGTGTTAAATTTTGTGAAGATATCGATGTCTGCATCTCTCTGAAATATTATCATATATATATATATATATATATATATATATATATATATATATATATATATATATATATATATATATATATATATATATATATATATATATATATATATATATATATATATATATATATATATATATATATATATATATATATATATATATATATTCTTACGAACGAAATTAATTAGAAATTTCTAGATTGTGCAGCACTTTTTAAATTCTTTGATATAGTTTTTGCAGATCTTCGTTCGGAATAATGCATCGTTGTTATTTTTCTTTCAAAATTAAAGCTTTTAAAGTGGAATTAAATGTTTATTTCGCAGTGAATGATATGCTTGAAAATATGCAGGTATAGAAAGCTTTGCGCGAGTTTCAAGAAGTAATGTATTTTAGAATTTTTAATAAGCTCCTTCAATATTTAGGTTAATGAATAATTTTGATGACGATAAGAAACAACATAATTTTTAATTAAAAACACTAAATTTTTCAATGAATCTATACTATTACGTAACTGTAACATAAGTGTACATAAATACTTCATTGTATTTTCCCATCTATATAAGTATAGGTAATCAATGTATTATTATTACTATGTATTACCAAAAGACTGGTGTAACTAAAAGAAATGCTGTTTCTTTTCATGCGAGTCAACAGGAAGTTTATTGCTACAATCATAGTTTTTCGATATCTAATATTTATAAGGTATAACAGCTCTAACTTTTGTCAATATATATTTCAATCATCTGCTTTGTTTTTTCTTATAAACTGCAAATATTTTTTTCAGATATTATAAGCAAAGTGTTAGGAATCAGTTTATTTCTCATCAGATATTTTTTTTTAAATTTACAAATAGCATAGATTGGCATAATAAATATTATGATTCATATTTGGAAAACTTTTATAATTATTTCAGCCCATTTTATAACATTTATCTATAAATTTAAGAAATCATAAAATCAGGTTTGATCGCTCACTGTTCTCCAATTATTTCAGATTATAATTTTAGATTATGCAAATTTTTACTGCGTTTCTAAATTCGAGCTAAATCGGCGAAATAGTTACCGAGTAAGCCGTCGAATGTTTAATTTTTGTCAAAACTATTTGAATACACCGTTAAGAATTTACCAACTTCTTGAAAACAATGTGATTTCATCTTATTATCTGAGAAATTTCTTTTATTTTCAGTTCGAGCACTGTACATAAAACACCCATTACCAAAATATTCACAAGTCCCTAGTCTATTTTTCAAGGTTCTATATTTTAACACCCATAATAGGAATGCAACGCTGACCCTAATCAGACGCTGTGGACAGCATCAGATCTGATACCCTTCTCTTCAAATTTTCAGCCTACGAAAGAACTAAGAAAGAACTTTCTGCTACGACAGATTTAACAAGCACCATGCAGCGTATAAACCTCGACTGCTTGCAATATTGAACTCACGATCCCTGGATCTTCACGAGAGGAGCATAACCAACTGAGCCAAGTTAATTCCGAAACTAGTTTCAATGAAAATGCTATACCATACACTTCAAAGAAGAAATCTATTATTAAACTTTCAAACATGTTTAACAACAATAAACAAATTTTCAAAAATGTTTAACAACAATAAACAATCTCAGCTCTTACACTCTATGACAAATAATAAATTTCATATTTTTCTAAACAGTCTAGCTTTATATTTAAACAACTCAGTTTTCTTTTATTTATTATGCGGGCTACACGGCCTTTCGAATACGATTTCTTTCGCGGACATTTATTTTGTGTTAACAAATCAAGTCGCGCACTTAACATAAATGCATTGCCACTCCAGATCAAAGGTAAACATAAACCAAAATGACGTTTTTGAGCGCGGCACGCAATCCATCGATACATTTTTTATTTTGTATTCATGGCATTGTTTAAGTGTTTCGTGTTGTGCGTGATTCGCCCTTTCTCTGTCTTTTCCTTCAAGTATTCTTTTGAGTTGTCAGACATTTTGGAAGACTTTCGAATTCTGGAGAACAAAGGAGTGTTTTTAACTTCGTTAGATAAATTGACCACGAGTGAATAAGATAGATTGAAAAAGAGCACGTTAAGGTGCTATTGATCAAAGTAAAAGATAAGTTAGTTCACACATTTTGCGTGTAGCAACAGCATATGGCCCTAAAACGGTTTTGTCGACTTACGCTCAATGAAAAGATTTATTCATGTATTCTCAAAGGTGTTTCACACTAACAAAAGAACTGCTGTTGAGTAAAAAATGATATTCCATTAACACCAGTATTATATTAGAATTCTGACGTTCATATTTTAATTAGTTGAGAAAATGTATTTTTATTTGTTTAAAACATATATTTCTGAAGTTTAAGATTGATAAACAACATTTTACAGTATGTTCATGCAGGGTTACAACACAACCGAGTATTTTCTATGTCCATGTTTTGTGCCATCTTAATTTAAGTGCCTTATAAAACCATTAGTTTTGTGGAAGTCATGAGATCTTACTTTTTTTATTACCCTAGTCTTTGTTTAATCATTAAAATATCTTTTAAAAGAATAAACTGTACAATATGCAAAATATTCCGCTTCTCTGAATGTTAATTTTTTTTCTAAGAGATCATTCAAAAAGCTGTATGTAAGAAATTTTGAATTTTAGTGTTGTGAGTATTTAATTTTACAGCTATATTAAAATAAATTAATATTGTTTAAGAAAGTGTTGTGCTAACGTCTTACATGATCTAAGGATTTTAAGAAGGAATATAAATCAGATATATTAGATTACGTAAACGAATAAAATCAGCTTCCTTTTTTTGGTGATTCTTGCACTATTGTATTATTATGTTGAGTTGCTCTGGAAGTAAATTCGTTTCTTCCTAAAAGAAGACTAATTTTTCTCAAAATCATTATAAATTTTGCACATGCTGATATAGGAAGTCTTATTTATTGTTTTGCTGAAAAAATTCAATTGATTATAAGCAGTAGTATTCGGTTGGTGCCCCTTTAAATATAGATAGAGAAAAGCAACATTTTTGCAATCGCACAGGTAAAAATGATGTAAAAGCAAGAAAAAAAATTTCGTCTGATGTATATGTATGTGATGGATTTAAAGTGTTTTAGTGCCAAAGTTGTTTGAAATATTTTGATCACTATGCACTATGCCAATTTAGGATGGTGAAGACACAATAAAGACAATAATTGATGCAAACTAGTGAATAATAACTCTTGAAAGCACTGAGAAATAAAATTAGTTGAATATGACCGTTTATGAAAACTCTTAGGTGTATTCTCTAAGCTCAACTCATGGTTTTCACATGACTGCTACGAAAAACAAAATCTTGACTTTTATATCAAAAGTCGAAAAATTTTCCATTTTTGCGTCGCAATATCACTGGGAACAAAAGTGGACTGTTTTAAACTGTTTATTCGGGTCACTGCTAAAATTGTTTGAGTGTAAAACCTTTACTTAAAATAAGAGGATCAAAAACCCCTACATTAGTTTTTTTTCAGTATAGAACAAAAATTTTATTAGCTAGAAATCGTGCTACTACCAGAAAGATGACAAAAATTTTTGAGGCAGAATGGAAAGTACAGAATTGGATAAAACAAAACAGTTATTCACTCTAAGAAAATCGTTTTAATATTTAAGAATGAATAAACTAAATTACTTTTCGAACAACACAATATTCTGTTTCAGAGAAGTGCATACAATTTCAGAAAGAATGCAAATATACTCTCTTAAAATGAAAGAGTTATTTCCCCTACTCAAAAAAGAGTTAAATTTTTTTAACTCCACTTGAGTGAAATACATTCTTATTTGAGCGAAATTCTTGCTTTGCATTAACTCAAACTTGAGTGGTATTTATTAAGTAATATTTGAGTGCTTTCAGCTCAAACTTGAGTGATATATTTATTATTTAATTGTGTGCGAGATATAAGCTGGAATTTCTATCGTTTTATTTTAAAAAGCAAACAATAATAAATCTAAATAAAATTGTTATGTTCTGTGATCTAAATAGATTATGTCTTCCTTTTTATTTTACGTTTAATTCTTTTTTTTCTGGAGAATATGTCATTTAGTATTTTGAATTAAGAAGAATTAAAACAACTTTTAGTTCACAGCGGTATTTCTGAAGAAGACGCTGTTTTACTTTTCAGTAAGTAGATATACTTCGTTGTTTTTATTTTGAAAATACTTTTATTTTGAATATGTTATATATAATTAATTAGCTGTAATTTAAATTAGCTGTTTTTCAGCTTTTTTTAATAAAATATACTATTCTTTTAAATTATTTGTCAAAAACAAATTTTAAAATTGAAAGTGTTAAATGTGGATGATTATGAAATATTAAAAAAATTTGATTCCCTGCTAGAATCTTTGTCAAAGCATGTGGGAATATATTATATCTGATAAGAGTTTTAGAATTTTTTCAGATTTCATATTAAAGTTTTAACATTTTATTTTAATATAATAAATTTATATCCGTGCTTTAGTTTTTTTGATGTATAATTTTGGTACAAAACATTTCTGGATAATTAATTTCATATCATTCTATACTTCTTTTATAAAAGATATTTACGAAATAATTGTTCATACAGTCTATAATTGCTGTTATTTAAATTGCTTTCTATTAATAAAGTTGACTGTCTTTAATTTATGAAAGTTCACATCTGCAACATCCATTCATTCAAATCAGAATCTTCAGATGTTCAATGTATTTTATTATAAATATATCATTAAAAGAAAAAGTGGAAAATATTATATTTAAAAAAATTAAGCAGCATTTTGAATCTTTCTGTTTTTATCCTGTTTTTAGCTTTTATTTAATTGGAATTCAGAATCAATACTATCTTCTTATTTCATAAAGTATTTATCACATTATACAAACTATTTTTCCTTTGTTGCTAGCATAAAAGTTCTTACCACTTTTCTTTTTGAGGCAAAATTGAAAATGCAGAATTAATATTTAATTAAAAGTACAATGCTAATTAAAGTATTTGAAAATGCAAATAAATTAGAATTTTACAATAGTTATAGATTAATAGTAAAAAAATAGGAGCAAAATCAAAAGTAATATTTATTATGAGATATAGTTCAATTTGAATTTATATACCTATATCCCACCTGAAAATAAACTGTAGTTATTCTGCAGAACTGAAGTAATTTCGTAGTTTTTCTAGAGTTAACTGCAAATTTTCTGTAGTGCAATCTTAACTGTAAAAACACTGCAGTTATTTTGCAGCCAATGCGAAGTAATTTCTCAGTAATTTATTTCGAAAAAATTTTAGCTATTGTCTACAAAATTACTGTAGTTTAAGTGAGGTCACTTGAAAATCATAAATTTAGAAAAAACAGAAACTTTAAATCCGTGGTTATTCTGCAGTAAATTTGAAGTAATTATGCAGTCATTGTTTCAGAAGTATACTTTCTGATGAATCTGCAGAAAAACTGCAGTTACTTTGCATTGTTGTAAAATTGAAAGAGTTTGATGTCTTCAATCTTGCTTTCCTGGCTGATATATTAAATTTTTATAATGCTTTTCTTTTTGATTATATATTAATTTCTTACAATTAGGTAAAAATTCTAAACATATATATTGATAACGGAAATAACGTATACTATCTATATTCATAATGTAACGGGTAGTTTATTTGTAGCACTAGATGGCGCTACCCCTCTATCCCAAAAACGATATCAACAACTATTTTTTTCTGGCTTAATATGAGATGACGCAGGACGAGCTCTGTGAACCATCCTGGTTCCCCTTTTCCTACTCATTTTGAGTAAAAACTTTCTAGTTCTTTTTGTTAGTTAATGTTATGTTTTTTTTTACTCTTTATTGTTAAATGTTTAATGTGATTTTATAATTAAAAATATTGAGCTCATAGTGATGATATTTTTATTTCATCATCTTGCGTCTATTACAATTGGCGCCTCACGTTGAGCGCCATTTATGTAGTGTAACGGAATATCGGCTAGCTCAAATACGTTGTAAATTACGACAAAAGTGACTAAAAGTGTGCTTAATAAAGAATTTTAATTAATAACCACAGACACAAACATAAATTACACTTAAATGAAAAGTAAAAGAAGGAATTAAAATTTAAGAAAACTCGGGGATGGGGGAAAAGTCATGTTTATAGTTTCATATCTGAACTTGAACTGAGTCTCGGTGGTGAGGACATAGGTGGCCCCACAGGGCATCGCTTGGTTGCTACAGATTTGCTACAATAATAGTTAAAATTCATAAAATACATACCTGATTTAATTGTAATTATTTGTAATTCAGAAGCGATACAATTTAATTAATTTAAAATATGCCTAAAATTAGGTATTTATATTTTTGTATTTTAGAAATTTTATTAAAAATGTCGTTTTCACTAATTTTTATTATTTATTTCTCTTTGACTTAAGAAAACTATGTTTGAGCAAAGTTTATGGTAAAAACAATATTACAGTAAAGTCAAGTAGTTAATGTTAATTAGTTAATTTTTTATTCGAATTCATACTAAGCTAGGATTATTGCAGAACAAAAATTATACTTATTTTTTTCTAATCAAAACATATATATAGTTTGGATTTTAAACAAATTTATATCAAAAGAGTTTGCAAAATTGAGTTTGAAAAAGGGTATTTAATCCAGATTTTTTAGCTTTTAACGTCCTCTTCAAAAATTTATTAATTTCACTTAGTTTCAGAAATTTGTCTTACAAAAATTTAGGCAATTTAAAACAATATACCTTTTTTATTGCTTGAAAATAAAGCTTTAGAAATTAAACGAATAAATTTGTTCGAAAAAAAATGACTCATAGTATTTTCAATTGAACCTAAAGGAGCATAATATTTATAAAACTGCTTACTTTAAAAATTCGTTTAGCGCTCCTTTCTTTTAAAAATTAAACTTCAAAGAAAAATGACGTAACTTAGGGGAAAGAAAAAAAAACTCAAATCTACAGTGGTTAGGAATTTTTCATAAAAAAAACCTCTTAAGTAATAATTCATTTAATTGTTGTTTTACCGTATACAATCAAAATAATTGGATAACCACAAAATGCTGCTATTCAACCTGCTAACTCTGAAATTTTTTTTTAACTGTGTTTTCACCTTATTTGATTTAACAAATTAAAACTTTATCCTCGCCAACAAGACCCAGCTCATGAAACTAATTAGTTCTTTGTAGCCGTCTTGTCACAGGACTGCAGCCGAGATGGTTAATCGGTCAATCTCACGACAGACGGGAAGCCAGTTCGAATCCCAGCCAGTGTCGATATGCTCACAGCGAAAACTTTCACAAGTACTATATTGTCTAATTCGATATTTAAATTAATAAACGTTAAGATAAAAAAAAATCCTATCGAAGGCTTTCTCTATCAAAAGGAATTTTTTTTAAACGAAAACTATAGTATTTTTTATCGCTTACGATAGATGGCACCACTAAATACAAAAATTTCGAATATTAACAGTAAAAATTTTGACTGCAATTAACAAACTGAAATACTGAAAATCGCTCAAACACGTGTTAAAATCACTCAAGTTTGAGTGAAAATGATTCACTCAGGTAATACTGAAAATCACTCAAACTCGAGTGAAAATAACTCAAGTTTGAGTGAAATTTTTTTCACTCAAATTGAGCTATTTCCATATAACTCTTTCACTTGAGTGATTTTAACTCAAGATGAGAAGGCCGGTTTTTTCTAGATGAAAGAGTTAAATAGCACTCAAGTTGAGTTATTTTCACTCGTTCATTTTAAGAGAGTAGCCAAATGGGTTATATTCGCAAAAATTCTTTCCATGGAATATATCCTCTTGTTTACGACGTTTTCCTGATGTCAAAATTTATTTTTTTAATTTGAGTTTATTTAAATATTTTTCCCCATTTAATGTTTAAGTTATTCGAATTCATGCATGGGATATAATTATAACTTATAAGATGTAAGTTTCAATAACATATTTTAGTTAAATCAATAAGCAGGGAGTATCAAGTAAATATCACAAATATCATAACGAATGGGTTATAAATGTGTATTTGATAAAAATGCATATGAATAAAATAAATGTGTGATCCTTCATTGAGTTTTACTTTAATGTAAAATTATTTAGAATAATATATAAAAAGTAAAGGTCAATAAAATTTCAGTAAATATTGCATTTGAAAAATTTTATTTCGAAATAAAAACAATATAATTTGCTCTTAAAAAGTGTAATTAAGTTTTCTTTCTTTACTTATATTTCATTCGTAGTGAATTTAACGAAGACTTACGTGTTGAATAATTCATAAAATGTAAATTTTAACAATATATTTTAAGATGAATCTGTAAGCACGAAGAATTAAAAAAAGTGTTAGAAATATGATAACGAATTGCTAATAAATGTTTATTTGATAAAAATTTATATGAATAAAATGGATAAAATAAATATGTGATCCTTAAGTGAGCTTTACTTTAATACTAATATAAATATATTTAGAATAATGAATAAAAAGTAAAGATCAATAAAATTTCAGTAAATGAGGTATTTCAGAAAAAATATTATTTTGAAATTAAAAAAAATCAATAATTCTCAAAAGAAATATAATTAAATTTTCTTTCCTTACTTATATTTTATTTATAGGGAATTTAACGATGCATTACTTGTTGAGAAATATTCAAATTCATATCATTTGATAGGAAAAAAAGTTGTAACTCTTACGGCAATAGAAACTAAAACATATTTCAATTGTATTTGCTCTTTTCTAAAAGTGATTCGATCAAAAAACCTCAGAAAAGCCATTTATTGTTGTTACTTTAAATCTTTTTTCTTTTTTCTCAGCTTCAGGGGTTTATTTTTCTGGCTTTATGAAAAAAGTACTTTTGAACATAACTATTAAGAAGGGCAACAACAAAAGAGAGAAGAAAATTAAGAATTTGCACACAAAAAAATTTGCAACAATGCCAAAAAAAAAATTTGCCGCAACCACTTATCTCACATTTCCTGATCACATTATACATTCAAGTTATTGCAAATAGAACAAAAGAACGTGATGAAATATTGAAAGAAAAATGCATTTTTTCCTTTTTTCTTCTCAAAGTTCAGTAAAATATTTTTACTTTCTTTTTGTACAAACGTGAAAGAAGGCACGTTTTTCTCGTTAAAATTTATTTAATAACCAACCAAAATGGGAAGAAGAGCACTTTCTATCCAGATTTTTATCTACAATTTTCCCCATCTTTTCCCTTTTTCCCCTCCTCTTATCTTTGAAAAAGGTTTCTTTAATGACATTGGAACGGTTTGAATTGTTTCCACCTGATTTAAATAGTGTGTTGTAAGAAAGGAAAAGAAACCACATTTTTATACAGAATTGGTTCCCAGTGGAAGAGGGCAAAGAAGTATTCTTTTAGTAAATGACACTGACAGCGTTTTGAAATTGTTTTTCAGCGGTTTAAATAAATTTCATGACATGAGTCGAAGCATCACTCAATTCTACTAAATGATATGGGGAAGTATTTTTATTTTTTCAGAAAACAAATTGTTGTTTACACCTTTTGGAGAGTTCGTTTGCTAATTAAAGTTGCTTAATGCTAAAACATTTTTTTTAAAGCTCAAATCAGGAAAATGATAATTAAATCACTCATTATTTGTTTTATTTTATTTCATTATGAAAGTATTTGGGTTTTTTCATTCAGAAAATTGAAGAAATATAAAGTCTGTGTCGCTAAAATTTATTTAAGCATCTTAGTCATATAGGGTAATTAACAAAAAAGATTTTCTTACGTTAATTTCTCTTTCTATCAATAAATTAGCGTATTAAATAAATTTTTATTTCGCTCTTGCTGAGTTATAACTAATTTAACTTGTGAATCTTTCGCTATGTAAACTTTAATTTGTGAGAACTTTTCAAAAATTTTTGACACATTTTTTGATTTTAATATATTTTTAAACAATTTGTAAAGAAATTTAAATTTGTAAGGAAATGAAAATTTGTAAGAAAATATTGAACCTAGTTTCAGAAATTCTTTCTGATAGTCATGTACCCTCAGAAAATGAATTGAATTTTACTTATCGGCAGTTTTGAGATATTTGTGAAATTTTTGATTTTCAAGCAGCTGAGCTGTTAAACTAGCTAATGTACAGGAAATACAAGGATCGGAAATTACATAGCTTTGTCCCAGATTTTGAGGTTTTATTTAGTAACAAAAACGCTGTACCATTCTGACTATTGCAGAAAATTTCTTCCATAAAAGAACAAACGCTTAGAAATACTATTCCATATTCTAATAAAGACAACAAAAGCTGATTTTAGTAGAAATTTATATACATTATTGCTTTATTAAACTTTTTTAAAGGCTATATTTATTAATTTACCCCGTTGAAAGACATTGTTTCTATCGAAGCTAGTAATTCTTTTGGAAATTTTCGGTACACTATCTGAGCTATTTTCACACCCATAGGCATGATCACATAAATCACAGAAATCTAACCAAACACTTAACAATCTGGGACACTATTTTTTAGAAGCCATAGAGATTCCACTCGAATTCGTCCCCGATCAGAACGAGAATAACCCTAAACAAGATCAACGAGAACAACCCTGAAATAAAAACCTGTTGCTAAAATTCTCAAACCACAACTAACTAAAGAATTTCCGCAACGACTGATTTATTGAGCACATTCTGGATATTGCACGCTGGTGTTTATTCGACTGCCCCGATGGAACTCACAACCCTCTGCTCTTTGCCAGCTTAATGAGCAACCTCTTTCTGGATTGCACCCGAGGAGCACTATCTACAAACGGATTTATTCTCCAATAGAAAAAGAAACTTATTTTAGTATTTATTTCACCAGTTTAAATAAAACATGGGATATCAAGTTAAGTTTGTCATTACAATTTTTTTCTGCTTGTTCTTAATATATTTGAACAAAAATCTTTTTTCATTGTATTTAAGAATTTATTTTACTGATAAAAAAAAGCGAAAATCCTACTAAATGTTCGTTAAAACGTTTATTTGTTTCTAACTCTAATTTACACTTCTTTCCAATTCGTCAATTCAAACTTTCATATCCAATTAAAAAACAAAGCATATTTCGTAAAAATATAAATTAAAGTTAATAAAATTGAACTTTTAAAGGAAGTTTTTAAATATAGAGCAGTATAATAGCTGATAAAAAAATCTGTCACCAAAATCAAAACATGAATAGATTGCTCAATTAATCATCTCCTTTTAGGACTTTGCTCGAAAGTATGACATTCTCTGCTCAAATAAAATGATTTATTGGTAATTTGAAGAATAAGGTAAAACTTTAAAAGCCTGTTTATTAGCAATTATTTGAGAGCAACCATCAACTAACGTCCATAGCAACCATCAACTATGAAATGTAAAATAAGCCCATGACTCTTATAAAAGCTAAGATTTTTCTTTAAGGTAAACATGTTTAATCGAATTTCGAGTTAACAAAACAAGGCATTATTAAAAAGACATTATTTAAATTGAAAAACAGATTTACTCATCTAAATTTAAATGTTAAGAATTTTATTGGTTTTAATAGTATTGTAGAATTTAAGATTTTAATTTAAAAAAGTTTCGAAGTATAATTTTGACGTTTCTAGAAAAAATTGTGAAACACGGTTATATTTCAAATTATTATCCAGTACCTATTTTGAACATAAATCTGCTATATTAGAAAACATTGCCTGTTGGATTTCTTTAAACTAGCAAGATGCATAAAATAAGATGCCTGAAACTTCATTTTAATGTTTTTTTTAACTAAATAATCAGTTTATTAATTTCAAAGAAGCATATATAAATTTTCAACCTGGGAATTTGTGAAAACTGAAAATTCACAGGAAATTGTTTTCAAAAATATACCCACTTTTCAGATATTTCAAAAGACAATGCTTCCAGCTATGATTTAAACTATGGAACTATGGATTTATAAGCAAATATAAATCATTAGTTCCTAGCTGGGGTTCTGCGGAGCCCTAGGGTTCCATGGGTGGATCTAAAGGGTTCCGATAGTTAGAACTTTTCTAAAAAGGAAAGTCAGTAATAATTTTTGTTGCTTGTAATTATATTTAAATCCAATCACTATTTTTTTAATATTTTGGTTATTCTCATGAAATAATTAAAGAAACATTTTAGTGAGAAAAATGCATGAGTTATGAAGAAAAAAAATAATTGTACGAGTATTTTCTATCAAACTTTTCAATTCGTATAAAAAAAAAAGAATTTCAAAAAGAAATGTACTTCCCTGTTAACCATTCAAATTTTTTTTTCATTTCAACTGAAACCATAAATTGCCGTATTCATTTTCAGCTAATGAAGAAATTGATTTATGGTTCTCATTGAAAGGCTAAAATCAAATTTATAACTGGACTAGAGAATAAATGTAGACCTATAAATTAAACTGTCTGACGTAACGCTTAATTTTAAGACAAGTGTTGATAAAACGGTGGAAGAATTCATTAAATTTCTCGTATTGAATATTTTCATTATAATTGGCAGTTCTTCTTAAGTTGAAATCATTGCAACTGCTAATGAACTTTATTTACTAACTCGTGGATTACATCAAAATATTATCGTTCGTTTTGGGTTCCGTAGTAGGAAGAAATTGGAGCCACTGATTTCTTTAAGTAGTTTAAAAAAAAAGACTTTTCAAGCCAATTTCATCCTCCTCTACGAATTGTGGGGCGGAATTATTTCGCTTTCTATTAAAATTTTGAAAATTTCTGGCTAAATGAACAAAGTTTAAGAGAGTTAACATTATTTTAAAAATAGTTCAACGTTTATGATTCATGGACCCCAGTTATGATAACAATGAATATATTTATTAGAATAATGTTATTTTTTGAAGAAAATCTTTGAAAGTAATTTCAATGAAAATAAATATAATGCATAAAATTATGCCCAAGAAGGGGAAATTTTTTCTTATTTATTTCGAAATAGAGAAAAATAAATATATTTATTTTTTTCAAACAACAAAACAAATTTTTGCAGAAGCTCCTCAGTACTGCAGTGGTAGTTGCAGATTATTGCACAATCTGCTGATTATTTTTCATTTACGCTTTCGCTATATTTTTAAAAAATCAAACAAATAATAGAAAAGTGGTTTCTAAAAAAATAAAGCTGATTTTAAAAAAAAAGAAGAAAAACTATAATAAAAATATAACTGCAATTTTTTTTAATTTCCTTATTGCAGACTGAAGAGGCTTCTACGCTCGATATCTTGGATTCTAATTTAAACTTCTAATTTGTGTTCTCTCGTTATTTATTATTTATTTATTTATTATGTATTTAGCAAAATTTTGGTGGTATAGTATTATCAGATAGCACAATTTCTTTGAAAAAGAAGTAGAAAATATAGGGCTAACTTTATTAAATTTGGAGAAATAGCGCTTGATAATTTTTAGAACTTCTTTGAATTTTTCCTCAAAACGTTTTTTTTTTATTATTTATTTTTAATGAGCTGCATAATCGGTCTTGCCGATAAGTAGACCTAGTGCGTTCTCCAGAGGTGGTATCCACTCTTTCAGGACCACCACAAGGGATGAGATACCGTTGGTCATGTTCATTTGGACGTCTAGCTTCTGCCACACTAGATGGCAGCTCCGAGACTCTATTTTGGATGCTAAAGTGCACTAGGAATTTAATTTTGCCGGAAATGCCAAGAGCCAATAAGGCGCACCAGGGATCTTTTACATGCCGCATAATCATACGACATGGCCGCTGAGGATTTTCTGCATCCGGGGATCAATTGTCTGGGCCGGGGATCGAACCCGCAGAGTTGGGCTCAGAAAGCCGACGACAAACCAACTGCTCCACCCAGCCCCTTTACCTAAAAACATTGAAGCAATAAAATGATACGAATTGTGTTTCGTATTAGTAATTTAGAACTACACGTTTCTCAGTTTTTAGATTTCTTAAAATGTAGTCCTTTTGCTGTTTAAGAGAGTGAAAAGCAAGTTGGACGACGTTGAAAAATTATTTTAATGTTATTTCCTGAAAATAAATACGCATCAAAAATCTAAAAAGTAATAACTGTTTACTATTTAAATCTCTTTGAAAAATAGTTGTTTGCAGAATCACATCGACACAATTTTGTGGGGAAAAACTAATAGAAAATCTAAAATGCAGCAAGCTTTGTATCTCAAAGTCTGTTTCGGTGACAGACTTATATAGTTGACTGGAATATAGAAAAATGTAGGAGAAAATATCCATCTCAAGTTTTTTTGTTAAAAAATTAAATGAAAAGAATTAAAAGCATATTTGGAATTTCCCTGTCTGTCTATCTGTGTGTCCTTGTCTGTCTGTCTGTCTGTCTCTCTCTCTCTCTCTCTCCATATATATATATATATATATATATATATATATATATATATATATATATATATATATATATATATATATATATATATATATATATATATATATATATATACATAAATATAAAACATATATATATATATATATATATATATATATATACATAAATATAAAACATATATATAAAGAAGTAAAATATTAAGTAAAAATAGTAAATACATTCTTAATAAGTAAATCTATTTTTTCACACAAAAGCGCAATAAAAATAAAATAATTTATTGTTAGAACAATTTCCATGAAATTAATATGATTCTTTCAAATCTTCGCTTTATCTACGAAAATATTAAATTTTGACTTTTAATATCCTCTTCCAGTTTTTTCAGAGAACTTTCTGAAGCGGAACAGAATTTAAAGTAAATATAACTTAAGAATAAATCAACTGTTATGTAAACACTTTCAAATTACCACTTTAGCTATTATCTTGGACGGATAGCGTGGCGATTACGAACATAAACGCTTTTTACTTTCTTTTTCAGAACATAGAAAATTAGAAGAAAAAAAAACTCTCTTTCGATGGAAACATCTCGGCTTTATTTCCATTTTTCTCTTGAAAGCAAATAGAGTTTACATGCTACATAACCATATTTATCTTTTAAAAGAAACTGAAAAGTTTTAAAGTACTAACGATAGCATGATAAGCTTCATGGGAATATTAAAATTTGAAGCTAGAACATTTTTGTTTTTCTTCTGGTGTATTAATTGTTATTGCTATGGTTTGAGACAACACACTTTTTTATATGATTTAGTTTTCTAACTTTTAATAACCACTTTGATTGCAATAGGGTACCGTTACATAATAATTATTTTTTAATAAATATAAAAGTTGATATTTGTAGAAGGTTTGATATTAAATGGAGAAATTTTATCTTAGTTATCTGTTCTTGATGTTGCTTTAATTATTTTCAGTTGCTACTTCTACGCAAAGTGTCAATTAGAGAGAACCAAGTTTTGAAATAAAAATGAATGTATTTGCAAATTTACTAAATTTCTGAGTTACATTTAAAAGAAAATGTACTACCGCGACAACAAAAGGACATTCATAAATATTAATATTTTCAATTTCAAATCAAATAGCATAAACTTAAGTAGTTTAAAGTACTCTTTACTTCGCTGAGAGATTTCTTCAATATTTCTTTCCTCAGCAGGGAGAAATTCCTGTCATCGATGTATATCTTCAACACGGAAGTACATTAACGGAAATACATTAACTCCGAATCTTAGAGAAGCACTCACCTATACCGAGAATATTTCGTTTCATTAAAAAATATATGAATGAAATTTTCTTCAAGTAAGATTTTATTTAAAATTAATGTTTTAGCTTATTATTTTGAAATTATTAAGTACCTTACTAGGTTATAAGCATTTTCTTCCGATTAATAATATTTAATGTTATTTAGTATTGTTTAAAGAATCAAAACATCATTTAAAAGAAAATGCACTACCAAAGCAAAAAAATAAAATTCATAAATATTAATATTGTCAACATAAAACCATAAAGCCAAAATTTATGCAGTTAAAATTCTTCTTTTACAGTTTGGAGCATTTTCCTCAATGTTTCTTTGCTTAGTAGTTTCGATTTTATGTCTTCGATAACTATCTTCACCATGGGACCTATAGACAGGTATATCTACGATGCAATAATTCCGAAACTAAGAAAATCACTCATCAATAGAGAGAGTTTTTCTATTGATTAAAAAAGATATTCATAAAGTTTTCTTCAAAAAATTTGTTACGTTAAAAAATTATATTTTTATTTTATATTTCAAAATCTCTGCACTGTAAGAAAATCCGGATAAATCTATGGTATAAAATACAGGAATTTGGAATGTGAAATCTGGATTTATGAATACAGGACTTTTGATCATCCGTGAAATCCAGTTTTAAAACATAATACAATACCATAATTTTTGCAGTAATTTTCCTTTAATTCGAGTGATTTAGTGTCTACGGTAATTATTACTGCAAAAATTACGATATATCAGGTTTTTTGTTCCGTTATGCGTTCTGGTAAGAAATACTAGCAACCTGAGTGCTGGTACTTTTTACCGTTATTTAATCCGGAGTTTTTTACAGTGTATAATCTAAACTTGATTTCAAAATTTTTGTTCTAATCAATTACATTTTTAATGTTATAGAGTAGTCCTAAACAAAAAAAAAATTACTAAAACGAAACCACGCAAAAATAAATTGGTAATTATTGATATTTTCGTTGCAAGTCAAAAAGCCTAGGATCGATTTGTAAAAACAGTGATTACGGTATGGAATCATTTTTCCGATTTTTCCTTTCTTAACGGATTCGATTTTCCGCCATCGATGTATATATTTTCTCCATCTCCAACATCTTCACCATGGGACTTATAGATAGGACTTTCTATGAGGCAATAACCCCGAATCTTAGAAAACCACTCATCAATCCCGGGAGGCTGGAACGAATAGCCATAATATTTCGCAGGGGCTTATATAAATAAGCCTTACTTCGTATTTTCCCGTTGAATGTCATTTGGCGTTCGCGATTGAAGCAGCAGTCAAACTAAAACAAATGTTTGTATCACTATTCGTTTCCACATTTTTTTCTGCTAGTTTCATTTATTATTTCTTGTGGTCTTCCAATTTTTTTTCGATATTTTATAATATTTTTCTTTTTTCTTTTGGCCTTCGATTCGTCAAGAAAAGAAATCGACTGAGCTTTGGACTGGTGGAGAAATGAAATATTGGATGAATGTGGAAGATTTTGGAAAGAGAAAAAGGTAAAAAGAGACTTATTTCGTTCTCTATTTTGTCAAGGCGGGGGATTATTGCTTTTGAGCAGAATTGTGGAAGCTTCGCTGACCCGTGATGTATTATTTTTTCCGTCTTTGCAATATTCCTTTTCAGTTTATCCTCGATTATAATTTTTATCACGTCGATTTTAAAGTATATTTTTCTCCATCTAGTTGATGTGATCAAAACAAGAAAATATTTTCTATAATAAAGTTGAGAAGTATTGTGAAAGAAATTTTAAAACTGGATTTAGGAAATTCAAGACTAAGTTTTAAATAAAATAAGAGAAATGGAATCGAGCGTAAAGCATTAAATAGTGAATTCTGAATCTGAATTGAAAATATGATATTGGTTGAGCTATAAAAATAAATTTAAGTGCTATTAAAATAACTAGTCTTACATTAAGCCATAAATAAAAAAAATTTATTAATAAACCTAATCTGAAATGGAAACCTAATCTACCTTTTTAATATATATATATATATATATATATATATATATATATATATATATATATATATATATATATATATATATATATATATATATATATATATATATATATATATATATATATATATATATATATATATATATATATATATATATATATATATATATATATATATACCGACCGGCATATAACTGCCAACCGGCCAGTGTAGGGGACAGAGAACTGTCCTTGCATCAGAAAGGTCCTGGGTTCGAATCCCGGGCACGGCATGGATGTTTCTTCCTTTCTCCTTTGTGTGTGAATGTGACCCGCCCTATAAACGGGTAGTGGTAGTGGTATATATATATATATATATATATATATATATATATAGCTTTTGTCTCTATATTTAACTTTCTCGGAACTTTCTTCGTTTTTGAAGAACCAGTTTCAAAGTTCATGCTCCGAGCGAAAATTTTGTCAGAGAGACGAAATAAAAATCGTATCTTCTTCAAGGAAACGAATTTTGTCGAAATTAATGAAATATTTGATCATTTTATCCCCCCTTCCCCCCAAAAAGAATAAAAAACTTAAACGTCCCTATTGTGTCTTTTCTAATAGTCTTATTTATCTTAAGCACTATATAGGTGCACTATATACTCCAATGCCCGAGCGGGATTCTAACTAACTTCTTTTGGCTAGTTTCTTGATCGCTATGCAGCCGGTAGGCTTAATTTGTCACTTAATTTTTGATTGTCTAGTTTTTATTCTAGTTACTTCATTTTAGTTAACAATCTTCCACAATGAACCATGATAAGGGTTCGATTTGAAGAAACATTTTCGTTATGTATTTGAGATTTCGCGTTTTGTCATAAATCACATCATTTAGTGACTAAATCACTAAATGATGTGATTTATGACAACTAAATGATGTGATAAATCACTAAATGATGTGATAAATCACATCAAAAGTGAAATTATTCTCAAAATTAGTGAAATACTGCTCAAGAATTGCTGAAGAATCAAAAGTGAGAATCAATTTTAATTCTGAGAGTGCACATATAGTGATTTTTTATATAGCACCTTTTTAATTCTACATATATTATTATTTTCCCCATTCCAGCAATCGTGATTCTAAGAAAACTACACTATATCTCGTGTCACATATAATATTTCTTGATTGTATCTCTAACAATCAAATGCTTAAAAATTCATAAAAGTAATTCATTTTTAAGGAACTTAATTTTTGCTAACTATCCTTACTTTAGAAATTACAACAAAAGCATTCTTTTAAATATAATGTATATTTTAATAACTCTCTTGATCAAGCTATGCAGTTTACCCAAAGAAACAAGATAAAGATAAAAATGTTTTGATTACGCATTTATTGTGTGTGTAAAATGCTTAGAATCGTTTTTTTTATCCTCCGTTGATAAAATTACTAGTTTCACCGTATGTCACTTTCGCTTGAAGCTATATTGTTACGTCTTTATTTAAAACACCCGTTAAATTTAATTAACACGACGCATAAAAAATGCCGATAATAAAATTTATTTTTTAATGTATTATGTTTGAATTATTAATTACAAGTATTAAAACAAATATTTTAGTAATATTGATTGCAAACGTTGTTAAAAATAAGAAAAAAATGATATTTAATTTGCTTCTGGCATTTGCAATCTTATTTTTATAACACATAGTTTTAAGGAAAGTTGCTTTTATAAAGACATCATGTAGAATTTTGTTTTAAAAGCGCTAAAAATAATTAATTAATTTAATAAAGTTGTTAAATTCATTATTAAGGAAGCAATTTTAAATGCCTTTGAACTTTTATAAGAGAGAAATTATTTTCTAAGCAAAATTTTTTAATTCAAGTAAACTGATTTTCAAAATTTCACTCAGTGCAGTAGCTAGTAAAAGTGGTTTTAAACTGAATTTATGTCATGTATTTTCAAGCAGTATTATTTGCTTCAGAAACCTCAAAATTAAAAAAAATGAAAAATAATTTCATTACATTTAATTAAATAGATAGATTTAATAGAAATAACTTTTGCATTTGAATTTGACACAATGTTCTTAAGAGAGTAAAACTTTAAGAACAAAAGCGTTTCTTTTAAATAAATTTTCTATGAAATTACAATTAACTATCACATGGAGTTAACATTAATTACGTTTCTCAATTTTTCTTTCTCTGAAAAATTATTTAATAACATGATACAACATTTAGCAAAGTTTAGTAACATAAGTTGGTAACATAAGTTTAGTAGTTTAGTAACATAAATTTTATTATTATATGTTCTATCTGGTGGATTTTGGGAAAGTAAAAGGAATTAAGTTGCGTTAAAATTGAAAAAAAATTTAAGTAGTATGTTTTGTTCGTTAAAAATCATTTCAATTTGAAATTTTACCCCAAAAATAAATTGATTAGTTAACTAGTTAATTACAACTCTTAATTAGTAATTACAACTCTTAGATTAATTAGTTAATTACAACTCGTTATATGTTTATTATATAATAAAATTCATAATATATTCTGTTGTGCATTAAGAAACGGTAACACCTTCTAGAAAATCGGAAAGAACTGGCATTCCATTTGCCAATTCTATCTGGAATAGATATGCAAATCCTTAGAATTTTAATTCTGATTAAATTTAAGACAGTTTCTTTCCATATTTTCATAACACAATAACTATGCATATATATATATATATATATATATATATATATATATATATATATATATATATATATATATATATATATATATATATATATATATATATATATATATATATATATATATATATATATATATATATATATATATATATATATATATATATATATATATATATATATATATATATATATATATATATATATATATATTATTTTTTGCATACATATTTCTGGCTGTAACTAATGATGATAATAATTTGATGAAAGTAATTTACAATGACTGTAACATACAAATTTTCCATGTATAAATACCAATAAATAAAAGTATGAAAAACATTTGCTATTTTAAAGTTAAATTGGAGATTAAAATTTTTTGGTAATTGAAACAGTTTCTGTTAGCTATCTGTTATTTAAATCAATAAAGTAAGTTTTAGAGTTTCATCAAATCAAAACATGTTCAGTGCAAAATTAACTTCAAAGTTCTTGGAAACGAGCCTGAATAACTAACTAACTAACCTGAATAGATTCAAAAATGTTTCTGAGATATTGACTATTTTCAGAAACATTTATTTAAATAAAATTGCCTGAAAAGGTGCTTTTGTTCTGTTGCCTGAAAACGTGTTTTGATTTATATAAGAATTATATATCTGAATTGAACTTGTTTTTAAAACATGCACAGACTAACATGAAATTTATAACAATTCGTTTGTATAGGATTCAATATGTTTTAATAAACCAGATAATAAATTCAATAAATTAAACAATTTTATAAACCTATATAAAGCTATTTCATAAAATTAACTATCTCTATCTAAAGTTTAAACAATCAAGTTAATCTTATTTTTAAACAAACCCCTTTGAATACATATTTTAGAACAAATATTACTTACATTTAAGTCATCTCAAATTAAATTAACTTCCTTTAAAAAAACTAATTGCTTTCACTTTTACTAACTGAATAAATATTAAAAATTAAAATAATCTGGAATGTTAACTACTTTTAATAAACTTTATACAAAATTATTTCATAAATTTAACTAACTTTAAGTAAAGTTTAAGCAATTAAGCAGAACTGATTTAGAAACAGGCCCTTTTCAATACAGGTTTGGGTACAAACCTTACTGACATTCAAGTCATGTCAAATGAAAATAAATTCTCTTAAAATACAACTAATTTCCGTTCACCATTACTGACTGAATAAATATTAGTAATACAAATAACCTGAAATGCAAATAACCTACGGTTTATAAACTTCATATAAAGTTATTTTATAAAATTAACTAAATTTAAGGTGTAAATAATTAAGCAGAACTGAGTTGTTTAAAACAGGAAAATTTTTAATATGGAGTTCAGGACAAACATTATTGATATTCAAATTAAATTAGATTCTGTAAAAATACAGCTAATAATCAAATTTACTTTCTCCTTTACTGACTGAATAAATATTAGTAATACAAATAACCTGGAATGCAAATAATGCACTTATTTCGGACAAGAGTTATTTACAAAAGCTAATTGCCTCTTTATTCCTTATCACAAAACAGCCCAACACCTGTTTAATTAGTAAACATATCTAACTAACTATCCCAGTAACAAGCATTATCATTTTTCGCTCACGTAAGGAAAACTAAAAAACGAGGAAAATTAAATTTCATCTCAGAAAGTTTGCGCCAAGAAATTCCGTAAATTATTTCTCATTTATTTTTAAGGAGATTTGCATAAATTTCTCTTAGAGAGAGAGAGAGATAAGGCAGAGCATACATGACAACTTTTGTCTTAATTTATATCGATAGCCTTTAACATTTGCTTTCTTATTCCTGCAGTTTGAAAATTATAATAAATTTAATTTCAACTAGTCAAGTGCCTCTTCGAAGTACCGCGCTTTCATTTTTCGGTTGAAAATAACGGGTAAATATAATGCTAGCCTCGAGGACTTGCCTCAAGAAAGTTGACATGACAGTAACTTTGTTGGATACGTTATGGTGTGGGAAAAGATTGGAATTTAAAATGAACGACTTTCAGTTTTGTGAAAGAGTCTCAAGAAAAATAAAATGTGGCATGAAATTTACAAGCATTTAATCTAATGCGACAGGTGTTGAAGATAGATTATTTCAGTGGTTGGGTCAAGGAAGATTATATTCAAACTAGACACAAGAGTAGAAAACATCTTATAAAATGCATAGAAAATAACTGAAATACATTTATTATCAAATTTACTTTCGAATTTAAAGTAAGAAATTATCAGGTTTTGGATATTGAATAGATTTTCATTCCATGAAAGATACACCTTTGATTTGCATGCCATTGAAGACGCATGGTTTTATATTAAATATGAATAGTATTCTATATACGAATGAGAAAACAGTAAAAGACGTAATAAAAGTCTACTTTGCTCCGAAAACATGGAATTTACTAGTCATAGGAAAAATTAAATAATCTGTAGTAATATAATTATTTTTTAAATGAAGTAATAAGTTAAATAAAATTTTAAAATAAGGTAATAAAACTAATTTTTGACTATTAACTTTTTCAATTTATTGCTAAATCCCATTTGCTAAAAATTAATTTCTTCCTAAAACATTTTTTTTTTTTAATTAAAGACTGTTTATGTTACAAAATGATAATTGAAAATATTTTATCTAACTATTAATAAATGAATAACACCATAAGTCACTCATATGAGGAAATAAGTTATATTGGATACAAAAACACTGACATTAATTTCTGAAAATAATTGAAATATGAGTATATTTCATTTATTTCTACTTAAATAAGATATATTTTAAATTATTATCATCAAGCAAGAATGTGTATAAAAATTTTAATCTTACAGTGGCTTATAAGTTTATTTAATAGTGCAATGCAGAAATTATACCCTTAATTTAAGATCATATAAGTATGAAGAAGATCATGATCACACATTTTTTTTCGTATTTTGTTTCTAATATCCAATCTTCATTAGTGTGATTTTTGCATTTCACATGTAAGAGAACCGATATTTTTTATTGAAAAATTCTTTTTTATCGGAATATGTTATGCATGTTATTGGAGCATGTATAATGCAAAATCCATTTTTATGGAAGCATGATTTTTGCTATTAAGTAATAAGATCTTAAGTAGTAAACGGAATTATTTACATGACTAATATAATATTCAGCTTGTGTTACTATCAAAAAGGCAACAAAGGGAGAAAGTAGTGAAAATCTTCTATACCGTAATGTATCACCTTTACTCTGAAAAATTCCAAATCAAATTACGGTTAAAAAAGACCTGCACTCGTGGTGCCAGTACTTTTTACTGTAAAATCCATTTTAATCGAATCATGTTATGCATCAAAAATTTGTAATACCGAAATTTTTAGAGTAAGAAATACCCGAAAGCTACTGAATCAATCTAAATAGATAATAGAATGATATTTTACTGCAAAACGTATTTTACAGATGGTGCACTCAAATTTCCTGTGTTTTATACCGTAATTTAAACCGTAATTTTTCTATAGTATAGAGGGTATTTTTGGTATAATTGCATTAAAATAACTTATTACCTCGTTTTCAGCATTAATATGTCTGAAAAGGCATTCGTTTTCAATGCTTCCATTTTTTACGAACTAGTGTCCCACTCACTATTTTAAACAAACAAACAAAAAATAAAACACCTATTAGGCACAAAAAATCAATCAGATTTTGCTGACTGCAAGCAAATTCTAAATAAATTTTACATTTATTAACGTAATCCCAGATTTCCTTTAGATTTAATCAGAAGACATTTTATAAAACATAAAAAGTCAAAATTAAACTAATAGTTTCCTAAAGTCGTTAAGTCTTGGGAAATATTATAAGCCCGGATCAACTCGGAGATCATTTTTCTATCTAATGCAAGGTAGTATCCGTTTTTTCCACAAGTACACATTTGAAAACCTATCTCAGCACATTGGTTAAAAAACATATATTTTCTTACCGTTCTGATCCATTAAGACTAGGCTATCCTCTTTTCCGCAAATGTCGCTGGAACTTTAATGCACCCGGAAAACGACTTTCGGGGCAGTAATGTATCATATTTCTTTTTGAGACCTTTACTGGAAAACGAGTAAAAAATAAAAGCTTTTTTTTTCGTCTCTTGAAAAGACGACGCGCTTTAATTTATCATCAGATGCGTCATAGCTTTCACGGATTCTCCTTGTTTGGCTCTCACTGAGCGGAATAATATTTCCTTGAAAAAGATAGATCTAAAAATAAAAGTAATTAAAATTCGAGTCTACTTTCAAATCAATTTTATCTAATGGCAATCATATACTTTAGATTTTTTATTTCAAATTTACAGAGATTGTTTTGCAGGTTATTCAGTTGGCTTTTTGTGAGGTATTTTTAATTTAATTCTATCAAAACTTCAAATGTAATCTGTTATATATTTTCCAGAGCATATGTCGAGCACGCCAGATCATATTTTCCAGAGCACGCTCGATTCCAGCTTATTTAATTTTTGCTTTAATTACAAGAATATCTCGGGACATATCGAAAGGTAAATGATTCTAACATAGTTTCAAATAATATTTTACTGATCTGTATAAAGGTTAAAATGAAAATCTTCAAGTTATAAATGCAAGACATAAATACATTTTTGTCTTTAATTTTTTTTTAATTCACGAGCTGCATTATAAAAGTACTTTATAAAAGTTGAGCATTATGAAAGTTCAGGACTAAAAAAATGATTCAGTGACTTAACGGTAATTATTACTGTAAAAATTGACGTATATCATATTTTTCATTCCGTAACATGTTCCGGTAAAAATAGATTTTGTGGTAGTGTAATTTTATAGTGTAGTTTTTGACAATCTTTCTGACAGTTTATAACAACCCTTCACTTTTCCGTAAATAACAAGAAAAATTCTATGAAAAAAAACACAATTTCTGTAAAAACATAAGTTCTCTAAGACTACATCTCTAGCAACATGAAACCATTATCAAAAAAGTATGCATAAAATTGACAATGTTTTGTCTTTAGTACTCATAATTTAACAGAAAAATTAAGGCATGACAAAAAGTAATAAAAAACTTTAAAATTAATTCATGAACCCTTTTTTTTTTTCATCTTATTCCGCCTTCTTATTATAAGATACACAATTTTCCAGGTTCTTTTAAAATGAGTTTCAATTGTTTAAAAATTGAATGATTAATTAGCAGTTCTAAAAAATATTGTTGCACCGATAATCTTAAGTACAGAGCACAAACACGTCTTTTTCAATGTTTAAACTTATAAAAAGTAATATATCGTTTCGTCACGATCATCACAATTTCGTTTAAAGCCGAACGAATAATAATAATGAAACACATACTCAAAAAGTGCCGATTTGGTCTAAGAATCAAAGATTAAGAATATAGGATGAAAAAGTTTAGAATAGAAAATAGAAACAAATCCAGAAACAGACTTTATAGATCAATCTATAACTCAGTCATCAAGGATTCAAATTTGTATATATATTATAAAAATTTAAATGTGCGTATGGGAAATGAATTTGCAGATTATAATATAAAATAACTTATTTTTTTAAAAGGAATAAATTATCAGAATTGTAAATTAAGGTTTTCTGATTTAATCGTATTTAAAGCTACTTCAAAGGAAATTAATTACTATATTATTGCAGGTAATTGGCAGAGAAAAAAAAACTAAACCAGAAAAATGGACATTGAGTAAATGACTTTCCTGTTCACCAATTTTAAAAACGAAAAATTACTTTTCTTTATTTTCCATAAAGGAAAATGTAAATTTTTTTTTATCTTTAACTTTAACTTGTTCTCGTTTTTTTCCCATTTGTTGTGTTTTTTATTAAAAAAGACTGCAGAAAAAAATCTGCACATGTTTTGATAATCTGCAGCATTTGGGAATACTGCAACGGGTTTCTCAGTACCTGGTATAATTATAACAGATGAGCAATCTTTAAAGTGTTCAGGGAAATCTAAGGAAAATAATCGTATATTTAAAAATAATTTTTTTGTCAATAGTTCCTTCATAGGTACTAGTTTTTCCCGTTGCTTTGTAGTCAACGAATTTGTCCTAAAACAGTATTTCTCCGTAATATTGCAGAGAGTTCGCTTGTAAGTAACGATTAGAAAATTTATATGATCAAAGTTTGAAACTTATGAATCACAATAGTAAATCAACTTTTCATTCTATAAGAGATACAATAATGATCAAATTTTCTATCAAATTACGACATAAATAACGCTTGCAAAAAATTCAATATTTTTATTCTCATTTCATATATGAATTTTTACATTTCATTTTGAACATATTTCGCGTAAAAAGTTATTATTTTGCCACTAGAATGGATGAAATCACAGGAAATGAAAGTCTATGGGTATTTGTTTTTAAGAAAAATACGCCAACAGAATCAAAGCAAGACAGATGGAAAAGATTTTAAACACTTTATCAGTCTGACAAGTTCATTTTGATATGCTTATTTAAATCACTAAACTCATTGAGTGGACCTTATATACATATACATAATTTTGTCTGAGAATTCGTGAAAATTCTGGTCAAAGTATGAATCTCCATGATAATGCATCTTTTCATTCCGTAAGTGATACAATAAAGCAGCTATTTCCAAATGGTGTTCCATGCAACCCTGTGGTTTCATGGAAGATTCACAGGGTTTTTGAGTTTATTTATTTTAAGTGACTATTGATTTTGAAACTTGTAATTATACTTTCAAAACAATAAACTATAATTTCTTTGATAGTTTCATTATTTTTTATGAAATTATTTAAGTGAAAACCCAGACAGAAAAATTGGCAAAACTCATAAAAAAATGCATCAGTATTTCTTGCCGAACTTTTCAATTCAAAATAAAATGACAAAATTCAAGACGGGTAAATTATGCTTTTTGATAACTAATCTCAACTTTTAAAGGAGTTTTTTTTAAATAAAAACTACAATTCAGCATATTTTATTCATTTTCAGCTAATTCAAGCTACAAAAGCAAATTGGGAGCTTGACTAAATACCATTCTCCAGGCCTGCGAATTCAACTGTTTGACAAAAAACCTATTATTTTTAGTGTTTTATTGATCGAGCGATTATAGAAAAAAAATCATTCTTCACATTAAATACTAGCAAAACAATTAGAAATCGTTCTTTGGTCCATATGTTCGAGATTGATAATAAATTTCATTTATATATTTCAGTTTCCACCTTAAGATGTTTGATCATTTAGGGTAACGTAGCCATAAGATATTGGAAACAGCTGCAATAAAGAATTTATCAATCAAAATACGATATAAATAACACTCACAAAAAATTAATCATTGTTTTTATTCTTATTTCTAACATGAATTTTTATGCCTTAATTTGAAAGTGTTTTATTTTGAAAACATATCATGTAAGAAGTTTTAATTTTAATGATAGAATAGATGGAATCGCAAGAGATGAAACTCTTTAAGCATTTATTATTTCTAATTCTCCTACAAAATAAAAGGATGACTGGTAGGAAAGGCTTTAAGCACTCCATCAATCTATCAAGTTTACCATAAATTGCTTGGTTAAATCAATAAATTCATAGAGTGAGCCTCATACTATATAATTTTATTTAATAATTCCTGAAACTTTATTCCATTTAATATCATTTATTTTATCAAATAGTTTTCAGATTTGTAAAAGACATTACAGAACCTCTTCAAGAATAGTCTCGATGAGGAAGCGATTGTTAACTCAGTGTCAATCAAGAATAAATTAACCCCAATTTTGAGATTCCTCGAATTTTCTCAATCTCTGCATTAAATCCATTTCAGGAATAGAAAATTCGGATGATCAAAACCTAAATGTAATTCAACTCACGACTTGAATTAACTTTAATATTCCTTTAGGCATTAGAGCAACTACATGAAACTGTATATTTAAATGTTTCATTGGTGAGAGTCTGTAGAAATTATTAGATATTTTAATAATTATAAGCTCTCTTGTCATTTGATAAGTGATAATGCACTTCGATAGACGAGACAAATATTTAAATTACTCCAAAGAGACCAATTTAACTGCAAATGGAATTCCATAGAATTCAGTATTTGGCCTCATTCACTAAGTTATGTCAGTTGCATTAGTACGAGTGAGAAATATTAAGTGGGGTGGAATTTCAACTTTAATTACGGTTTTTAAAGAATGCAAATGAATTAAGTAATTAGAAATAATTAAGGCTTAATAGAAAACTCCTTAACTGTTTATTCCATTGTTCTTAGTTTTAAGAGCTCCGCAATGGATTCCTTTACAGAAATTAAAGGTATGTTTAAGGTTTGTATGTGGTTGTTTTGAGGTGTCAAGGATGTTTTGAGGTTTGTTCCAAGTTGATAACAAAAAGAACCTTAAAAGTTCAACCTCCCAAGATGTATTATCTATGTGTATGAGGTTGTTTTATTCACGCTTGAGGCTGTTTTGCGGTTGATGGAAATCTTCTTTATTGCAACTAGCTTTGGGAAGTTATTTTTGAGGTGTATCAATTATTTTTTCTACGCTTCAAGCTGATACGTATATTTTAGATGTGAATAATTTCACCCGATATGAACTAAAATTATTTTTGAGTTATATATGAGGTTGATTTTGAGAGGTTGAAATGAGGCAGATTAATGAGGTTATTTTTGGGTCAATGATTTTTTTCTGATCAATGAGATCAATTCTTTAAGCCCTAATTTGGAGATAAATCGTTGTAATCTTAGTAGGGTATTGATATTTGGATTAAATTTTCGCTCTTTTTGAATCATAATAACATTGCTTAATCAAGTTTGAAAAAGTAGCACCTTAGCACCTTGTTAATAATGAAACAAAAATATACTATAAGATATGTTTTCATACTCTGCGAAAATACAATAAGTTCATAGCTTTAAAATATTATTTAAGTGTTTTTTTTTTTAGTTTTTAATCGGAATTCTGGGTTGAAACTTATTCATATAGGTCTATTTCCCCTGCTAAAAAGAAAGCATTTTCAGAGCATCCCGTTGTGAGCCAGGGGAAAGCTGTACGTTACGATTACATAATTTCTTGACCAACGCCGTGATTGCGAAGTGTCAGTATTACACGGGACTTTCCTAGCACTTTACTTCCAAGATAAGCTATATAGTACCGACGGAAATGAAGATGGGTATTTTCCCTATTACCAAGCTATTTTGGTGGTATTTTTTTGTCCCTACTACCAAATTAATTCTTCCACGTAGTTTTCCACCTATTACTCAGATTTTATTTCAGTTTATTTCTTTCAACACCTGCTTTGCAATCTTTATTTTATTACGCATATTTCTTAGTGTCATCATGTGTTTTAAAATGCTGCTTATTCAATTTCATTTTAACTGTATCTGTAACCATGCATCTTTCTTGTAACTTCTTATATAAGCTACCAGTTCAATTCAGTTTTTAGTATTTAAAGTTATATTGCTAGTTAATTAACTAGTTTATATCTTCCTATTACCTCATATACCAAATGTCCGAAACAGTTCCTTTTCTTTTTTTGGTAAAATCTTGTGTTTAAGCATAGGGCTTTTCCCTAATGAATATAGGAAGATACAGCATTTTCCTTTGTTAGAGTCTCATTTTGTCTGCGTAATAATTCTTGATATAATTATTTCAGAAATTTATATTAAATGCATAAAAGTAAAAAGAGTAAAAGATTTTGATAACATTACAGCCATTTATAGTAATGCAATTACAGCCTTTTATGGTAATGACAGTTCTGGTAAAAAAGAAATCATAATTCAAGTTAATAAGTTAATAAAACAAAACTATACGGTATTAAAGCCCTTCATTTTCGGATTTTCCCCTCATATGTTAACGGTTTAGTAGATCTTGCTTTCAAATTTATAGCTTTTATTACAACACATTTAGTGAAAATCACAAAACTGAAATTTTAATTTAACCAAAAAAGAGTTTTTACGCCCTACTCAAGATATCAATAAAAATCAATCAAATTTTACCATGTTTAACAAATATTACCACATTTTATAAAACGATATTTTATTGTTAATTTTACTGAAGTCATTGTCGAGGCACATCAGTAAGAATTACCCAGATTTTTAATGTCCCTATAGAGATAACTGATTAAATTGATAATTATTTTCAATTTTTTTTTCTTGAACCTCTTCAAAAAATACTTATATAAGTTAATTAAAAGAGAGGGAATAAAATGTTTATATTGATTTTGTAACAATGAATAAATAGCTTAAGATTTTACTTATATTCATAATAATTTCATAATATCCCCCAAGCTGATTTGAATTAGCTGTTGAAATATATTTTCAGACTTTGATTAGCATTCCAAAAGGGAGAGGTACTGCACAAATACATACGAAATCATCTTTTCATGCATACAGATTTCGTTTTTAACTGTGTCATAAATGGATCATAATAAAGATTCTCATGAATTATAACACAACGATAACTTATCTTTGAATCTATAGAAACTACTCAAAAACACAGTACTCATTAATTCATTTCATTGTCATAAGGCCTATTCCCAATTATAAATTTATAAATAAATTCATAATCTGGTAATCATCTGAGAATCATTTCTAGAGAAAATTGTATAATTTGACTGCAATTTTGCTGAATAAATCATTTTTAGTAATGAATAAAACTCTGGAATATATTTTTTTTTCTTATAGGAATGTATGCATAGCGTGAGGAGGTCACATTTCTTGTTTTTAGAAGGCAGTCCATTAATTTTAAATTTTATACATACAATTCATATAAATATGCATACATTTTAGTTTTATTTTATAACCGTCGTTGAACAACTGGCCCAATATTTGGGTTTACGAATATTAATGTTTAACTCCGTAGCCTTGTAATTTTTGAATCCAATCCAGAAGACAAGGGAATCAAGTGTAGGGAGAAATTTTTCCTCCGAGGAGAACTTTTTGACGGAACTAACCCACATTTGCGTTACATGGTGACGAAAACAACGTAAATCTCGGTCGTATTCGGAATTCGTATCGACCTGAGATTCGAACCCGGCTCACCTCATTGGAAGACGAATAGTCTATCCCCTCAGGCATCAGGGCTCAAATATGCACATATATAACGCACTCTACCCCTATGTATAGGAATACGTAAAACTAATTTTGGTAATATTTTGATGAATGTTATATGGAATGTATGAAACTCTGAGATGAATAGTACATTTAAATTTTTATTTAATGATTCATTGAAAAAATAAAAGTAAAGACTAATTTTAATAAATTTATTTCTAATATTTTGAATCGTGTCTAACTACAGATTAGCAGAAATGTCTTATACTTTATTACTGTTCCAAGTTTAGCCATGTTAGATCAAACCATTTTAATTGATGATGGTTAATGGTTAAAATTACATATTTATATGGGTGTATCTGACCAATCATCTTAACTTGGTCAGATTGGTGGGTACTGGTAGGCTTACCGCATTACATGGTAATGAGATTCCTGGTAAAAGGAAACATTAATTTAGTTAGTGAAACCAAAATATACAGAATTCATATCATTCATTTTCTGATTTTGTTCATGTGGTTACGATTTACCATAAAGTCTAGTTTTCAAATTTTAGTCCTTATTACCACACATTTGGCATGCAAATTAAATAATTTTAAATTATTGTTAGATGGCTTAAGTTGCTTGCTTTTATGGGTATATACATGTAACCAATCATCTCAACTTGGTTAGATGGGTGGAACCATCTAAACTGTGTTTCAGATTAAATGACAAAATTATTTAATATGACACTTAACATTCTATCACCATTGCAAGAGAGTGGCACGATATTAAGTTTCACGGTTTTTACTTTAAGATATTATGTTGCATATTATGGTTAAATATTAAGCCGAATTTTCTTTGAATGAATGATGTTCATTTCTATATTAAAAAATAATACTTTAATTGATTTTCGGGAAAAATTATTTTAAATATTTTGCTTTTAAATGCAAAGATTTCATTAAAAGTACTTACACTAATTACTTTTATTGTCAATTCTATCATTCGGTTGGTGTGGAAAATCATGATTTAATTAGAAACGCCTGTTAATTATTCTTTTACAAGTGAAATTGTTAATTTCCTTATTATGCGAAAACATTTAAAATTAGATGGTTAATTTAGCAATAAAATATTAACATGTTAAGAAACATATCGATTTCTGTTTTATCGTTGTTCTTTTATTGGCAGCACTTTGTTCTTTAGGTAAATGAATCTGTTTAGGAGAAATATAATTAAAAGCTTTACTGCTATCATACATTTTTGTAGTCACATGTTAATTTTTGAAGTCATTCTAGATTTAAACAAGATATTTAGCATTAAAAGTTTAATGTGAAAGTACTTATCGCAAATTTGGCTGTTACTTAAAGTCATTATTGACGTAATCTTAATTTCCATCGCTATCAGCAGCACGCGTTTAAAACAAATTTACAATAATTTCATTAAAGTCTTTGTTCCTGCTAAGCAATCAATGTACAAAGTTATCAGTCGAAGAAAAATGAAATAACCGTGGAACCAAAAGTTTGCAATGAACACAACTTCATACTTAATAGCCAAAACCACGACCGATATCGATTACGATGAAGTATTATCCCATTATCTATCGATTCGGTTACAGTTCCGAGACAATATTTCGCAAAGACGAAAGGGTATAATTAATTTGGTAAAACCCACGTGACCTAGAAAATAAAAAGGGTGGGAATTCAAAGCCCCCACATGAAAGTGAAATTAATATAAAACGCCCAACGCTGATATGGAGTGGGGATTTTTATCGATAATTAGTTGAGAAAACTTCTGAACACCATAGGTTTACCAATTATTGGTTTGTTCATTGGAACATTTTTTTCCTTCTTTCGATTTCGCTTTTTAATCCAGTGTAAAACTTTAATGCATTATTGATGTCTGTTGTTGAAGATTACTACAATCAAAACCAACTATTGCAATTTCAACGGAGAATTACATTTTCTGAAAGAGGAAATGAATGAAAAATGAAAGGCTTTGATTTGTTTTTGTGAACAAAAATAAAAGTGTGAATATGTATAGATGACAAAATAACCATTAAGTGCGAATTTCAATATTCATTGAAACAGAATTCATAAACCACGATTAGGTTTTCCATATTTTCAAGGATGTAATGATAGAATTATGTGGAGAGAATTTAGAACTTATAGAAACAAAATATTAGGAATTTTGTTTTAATGATTTGATATTCCATCGTTTTTTTCTTCTAATGTTGTTAATACAAGTAGCGTAAGGAAAACGATTTGATAATTTGCTCGAATGTCATAGAATTATTTTGGATTCCTTAATTAATCTTTTAAACGTAATATATATTTAATTTACGAAGCTAGTTTTATTAAAAGATTTTTTTCTATTTATAATTATTATTTCATTGAAGATGTGTATTTTATTTATAAATTGAAATTTGCTTATTTCTCTTTTTCTTTGCGTCATATTTAAAATTTTAATTTATTTACATATGATGTTTTATTTACATTTCATTTTTAATTTATTACATATTTCAATTGAACTAAAATAACTTAAAATATCATTGAATTTGACAGAGATTAAAACATTATTTAATGGAAACATATAGTAAGTAATTTTATAAATTAATAACATCAAATAAGGTGAAAAATAACTGTCAATAAATACTTATATTTATTTGTTTTTGCATGAGAATCCACGTAATTTTAGATGAGAAGAGTAGATGATGGTTTTGCTGACCAAATCTTAATTTTATACTAAAATATACAGGCTGGACGGTGGAGAATACCAAAAAAATTTATTCTACAGATCAAGTAATTAGCTTTTTTCATGTCTTTCATATGTTTTTAAAAATAAATTTTATTTTTTTGTGGTGTTCTTTCAGTGCGTTCTTTGAATTCTTATCGACAATAAAATTTAGAAGCTGGACTTTACATAACTAACTCAAATGATAATTTGTTGCAACATATTATAAATACCTCTTATAAAATAATAGAACTGATTATTCCAATTATTTGCATGTCATTCTTTCACAAAGAAAAAAAATAACTTGTAAGATATATGCTCAAAGAGTTTCAGTAATTGAAAAAGTTACATTTGTTGTTTTTTTTGCATATTTTCTTACATTACGAATTAACAAACACTACGAATTACTTTCGAAATTACGAATTACCATCGAAATTGATAATTTCACTTGTATACGAATAATTAACAGGTGTTTCTAATTAAATCATATTTTTCTAACTCAAACGAAAGATAGAATTGTAAATAAAAGTAATTGGTGTAAGTATTTTTAATGAAATCTTCGAATTGAAAAGCAAAATATCTACAATAATTTATCCCTACGTATAATATTTTACCTTAAAAATGGATTTAGAGGAAACACCAAAAGTGCCGGTACTTTATACCGTAATTTTATCAGGAAATTTTGCAGTTTAATATGAGACACTCATTAAATCTAAGTATACATTATAAAAATTACTATGTTTATTATTATTATATTTAGGGCGCATATGAACAGGGTAAATCAGTAGGATTCAACTAAATCCATTGCAATAATTCGCTAATTGCGCATCGTATTCATCGTGATATTAAAAGCTTACTTCAATGATAGTAGTGGCTTAAAAGTAGGTATGTGTTTTCATTGTAACAAATCACTAATAAAATTTTTGTTCGTAAACAATCAAAGAACTCCCCATGGATGGTCTGAAAGAGTTTAGCGGCAATAAAGTAACAAAGATGTGAATTCGCGGAAAAGAAGACATGAAAACAGACCCTGGCTCGGCAGTGAAAAATATTTCTGCCAATTCTATGTGACATGTAAAAATATAGGGACTATGTGGTTTTTAGGGAATCGTAGCTTCAAAAAAGTATATATCCAATTTTTAGCGACTGAAATACTAGTCACTTCAATCACTTGGGTATAATTGGGAAGACCTTTGGAATTTTTTCTCGAAAGTTAAATTTTTAAATGAATATTCACATTTAATGATTTATTGATAAGTATTCTAAATTTTGTTACATTTAGTTCAGCTTTATTTTTTATGTCTGTAAAAAATGATAATTTAAATACAATTAATGAAAGGGGAAGTTTAAAAAGTCTTTAGATCAATATTTTTCTAAGTTTGTATAATTCTTGGATTTATATAAAATTCTAGTATTTAATAAAATAGTGGATAATTGTAGGATTCTCTCTCGGATAATCTTGGGAATCTTGGATAATTCTTGGATTTGTATAAAAAATATATGCCAAATTTCATAATTTTAAATATTATTCTGAATTTAATTATTAAAGTTGGTTAATTGAATAGCTAATAAAAAGTATTTAAATAGCTGATGCTTTTCTTTTCTTTATTCAGCAACCTGTTTGCAAATTTTAAAATGAAATGAAACGGATATGGTCGTAATGATACGAAATAATAGTGATAGCCTTAAAAATATAAATAATGTTAATAGTGATAGTAGTACAAAAAAGTTAATAGTGAATGTATTTTTGTATGGAGGAAACATGAAAAATCTGTAGTAGTTTCTCTACATGCAACAGCAGCCAAAAAAATCAACCAGAAAAACATGTATATTGAGTAAAAATGACCCAGAAAAAACCGTTGTTTATTCTTCTATTAGTTGTAGTGCGGATGTGCGGAAAAATAACCTTTCTTCAGTATATAAATTCATTCTTTTTTGTTAAATAGCAGAGAATATTTGCTGTGTTATAATATTCGTTATTTATCATAAAGTTATCGATAATTTACCGGAGTCCGAGATTATTTTAATAAGACGTTTTTAATACGCATTGGTACTATTTCATGCAAAGACACCTTTTCGAGATAGATGTAAGGGATTTAGAAGGTTTTTCTCAACAACTTTTTCGATATTTTTTTAAAGAAAAGGTATGCTATCATATGTTTTATTCTAAACAATTTGTTATCAAATAAAAAACGGCACTCAAAACGCTGTGGGAAAAGCATTTAAACCCATTCACAGACTAATATACTCAGTTTCTTGGAATCGTTAGCAAACTCTATTTTTTTAAAGTAATTAATTTAAACTTGTTTTTTTTTTAAATCTTTTTTCCTCGGCCTATTTTTTTTTCAATTGAAGCATAAGCTTGCTCTACTTCTAAAATTATTTTAAAGTGAAAATTTGGGAATTGGTTTGAGTACAGCATGTTGTTTGAACTCATAACACTTGAATACTGGATTTTTTTTGTGTGTAAAAATATTTGTTTTATGAAAATTCGGAAAATAAGATATTTAAATCTAAGAACACTTCTTATTTTTCAATTCCTTGGCGCTAGTATGTTTTTAAGATGAAAATATTTTACTTCGTTTTAAAATTAATTCCAAATCATTTACTTTGATTGTTATGACTTTTATCTACATCGTAGTATAAGTTTTCCTTCAAATTTTTGGTCAAAACAAGAAAAAAATTATAAAGAGTTTTTATTTAAAAAACATCTAAGCTTTTTTTAAATTTCTTGTAAAAAATTAGGACTCCTAAGTTTAATTTTATATAATTAATAGAAATAAATAAATTTCTGTTCAATTATGCTTCCTCGAATTAATCTAAATCATCTAGACCCCTTGAAACTAAAACTTTTACTTTCTGAAATAACACAGCTGTGCTTTAGATTTTTGCAAATTTAGTTTAAAACTATTGATTTTGCCCAAGGGCGCCGGCAGAATAATATAAAAGGGGGTGCAACCCTCTTACAAACTACCCCCCCCCCCAAAAAAAAACATTAAAATATTCTGTTATTACATTTTGTTTTGTTATTACATATACTTTCATCTGTTAATTTTTTTCAAGATACATTTCTTCATTGTTAACAAGATATTTAAAAAAAATTACGAATTTCTTGTACTTGCAAATTTTGGCACGAGAAACTGTATTGATGGCGCTGGCATAGCTACTGACTTTGAAACAAAAATAACTACAAACTGTAGCTTCGTATACAAACGTGTTTGTGCACGCTTAACATTGGTATTTATTGCGTTGAGGAAGTTTTACAGTTGTGAGAAGTCAATTTGTGTTACACACTTTTGTTAAACTAAATAACTAATAGAAAATATAATATTATTTATATTTTATTAAATGAAGTTTAAAAATATAGCTTAGATATCTGCCAAGATTGTGCATGCTCAGTGTGCATAAGAAAAAAAATCAAAGATGACTCAGAATTCATTGAAAAAGTTATAAACAGATTTGGACAGCAAGCAAGACGATTACAATTCTGCAATTACAATTTAAATTTTTTTTAATTGTTTCGTATCAATAATTACTTAATTATTTGTTATATAATTAAGTAATTATTGATACGATATAATAAAAATATTTTTTAATAAAAATATTTTATAACAAAATTGTTTTTCTGTATCTTTTCAATTGTTTAAAAAAAAGCCAGGGGAGGATGCAAGTGCACCCTCTTGCATCCCACTGCCGGCGCCTTTGATTTCGCCTTAAGTATAATAATAATAATAATAGACATAATAATTTTAATAATATATACTTAGATTTAGTGAGTGTCTCATATTAAACTACAAAAAACTCCAAATCAAATTACGGTATAAAGCACTTTTGGTGTATCGTCTATAAAATCCGTTTTTAACGTAAAATATTATCACGTGATTTTTACAGTAATATTTATTCAATTACAGTGATTCAGTAATTTTACTGTATTTATTATAAAATTACTGTATATACAGATTTTTGTTCCGTAACATGTTTCGGTCAAAACGAATTTTACAGTAAAAAGTACTATTACCTTTAATGCCGGATTTTTTTTCTTACCGTAATGTAATCTGAAATTTTTAGCAGTGTAGGATCGTTTCTTCTCATTACAAACACCTAAAATATTTGCATTTTCCTTAGAAAAGCGCATAGTTTTTTTTAACTATAGCAATATTTCAAGAAGCATAAATTTTCATTCAAAGAATAATACACGAAAATCAAGAAAGTGGCTCACACAATAAATATTCCAAGTGTTTAGTCATTTATTCATTCATTTGATGTCAAATAACTCTGTATCGTCAAACGTAATTGCGATTATTAATAACACCAAAGAATATTTCGTAATTATTTTCCGAACTAAACAAAATGCAAATGAAAAAAGGAAAAATTCTTTCTGACGCAACTCCTCTATGTTATTTGCCGGTTCTGCATCTAGCGGTAACTCGTCCGGAAATTCCCCTCCCATCAAAGCAGACCAATAGAATAACGAATCCGATTCGTGACTCACGAGTCAACCACGAATTAAGAAAAGGGAAGGAATCCGTTAGCGAAACTTTGCCTCCGTGACGAGAATAGGAACTTCACAACTTCCAGGCATTTAGTTGATATAAAAAGTGATACTACGAAAGACGGAGAAACAAGCAGAAAAATCAAAATTAATGACGGTACCTGCTTCTTTCCCAACATAAAACCGCAATGGCGCTTCACCGGAGATAAAAAGAAAGGAAGAACCTTGGTAATGAAAAATGGCTTTCAGGAAATAATATAAATTTAATAATACCCTTAATAACTTCAGCGCCTTCCATTTTGTTGGAGTGATTAGTCGCTGTGCCTTGTCAGTGCTTTTAAACGTGTGAACTTTTTTCAAAATTGGTTAGATCAGACTAAAAGCATATGTTGAGGTACTGAAAAGGAGTTGTCTTTTTAAAATTCCACACCATGCTTGCTTACCATGGTGTAGATATAAAGTCTTATTGTTAGATTAGGGCATGCTCGAAATCGGTTGTTTATGCCCTAGTGTATTACTCATTTCTTGTTATGGGGGGTAAATTAAAGTCGCAATTGAATCACGCTGCTACAGATAACCCGGCAATGGTGCCTTAAAACACCAAGCACGTATCAAAGTTCCAAAGCAAGTTCTAAAAGCGTCGTAAATTCTGCTTTATTTTCGGTGCTCAGCACGTCTTGGAACGCAAATGAAATTTTAGAGTATTTTGTGTTTAAGTGAATATTTTCATGACATAAAGGACGAGTAAACTTTACTAAAAGATATATGGGGCTTAAGGTCTTGTGAAAACAGTTTAATCCCTCTACCGATAGCGTATACTTATCGGCTGAGAGCATGCTGTTTCTTTACGATGTTTATATTTTCTCCGATATTTATGGGGGAGCTATATTTAAGCCAACAATTTATTTTGAAATTTTCTAGTCCAAAACATATCTTCTAATTCAATTCATACACTTAAGCCAAACCTGTGCTAGCGAATTTAATTAGAGAAATGGATTTGAATTAATTTATGCAAAATTCATGATAGAGTAATATATCAAATATCCTGTTTGGATGTTGAGCGATATCAATCTTAATTTGAGGTTTAATTTTAGAGAGGGCAACGGCATCGCATCGCATTTATTAACTTATATTAAACTAACAAAAATATAAATTAAAAATCACCATTCCTTGATGCTTATGAATTATATTTAGTTCACACTAATTAAGTAGATGGAGTTATTTAGCACTAAGCAACAGTAACAACATAAGACTTTTTCTCACCTAATAGCTTTCGCTTTAACTCTTGTCTTTTCTTAAGTATAGCTTTTCCAATCTGGTGTTTTCACTCATTTTATAAACAATGTTTTAAATTTGTAAGAAATTGTAGTTTAAGATAAGTCAAAAATCTAAACAAAAACTTGGAAATATATGTTTTATGAATTTTGTATATAAGTAATTTTTTTCACTTGCTAAATAAAGAGGAAAAATGGTTTTATAATAAAGTGTTATTTGGTTACATTTTATTAGTCAATTATTATTTCGTGTTAATACTAGGCAGACAAGATTTATACCCCTTTGAACCATTTATTTACATAGATTTTCAAGAAACCTTGAAAACTATATATTTTTATAGATATATTGGTAAACTGTTTGAAATTTTAAAAAGTTATTTAATCAACATTGAAAAACTGCATTCCACTAATCAAATTTTTATAAAATTTGTTTTTAAGGAGAAATTTTATATTTTTTGTATAAAATATAAAAAAGATAAAATTTCTCCTTAAAAACAAGTTTCATAAAAATTTGATTTGTGGAATGCAGTTTTTCAATGTTCATTAAATAACTTTTTATTGTTTCAAATTTGGAATGTGAACATGGCATATTTGAGGCCTATTAAAGTCATAAATAAAGTGAGAAAATATTGCATTTCACAGTAATAAAATTATTAAATATGCAATTACCGGTTTTTGTATACAATTTAAAGTAAAACTAGTTTCCTTTTGTGGAACTTTTAAGTTAGCCGGACTCATATATATGCATAAAATAATTTAAGATATTTTTACTTTTTATCTACATTTAAAAAATACAATTATTAAATAAGCTTTTTAATATTAAATAAACTTACTAACATTTTCTAATCTGAGTTTAACGATAACGGCTCATTCGAACAAACTATATAAAAAAATATCAGCGAAATTTTATCTAAATAATTAAATTTGGTTGCTACGGAACCAAATAATTCTAGACAAGTTTATTGTTTAAACTGTAAAACTAAAAGATGGTAAAACTTTTTTTATTACATTTCTTAAAGACTTTCCTTTTTATTCAGAAAAAGGAAGAAAGTAGCTACCATTTTAACTACGAAAATATTGTTTCATTTTTCAAAAATACTTTTCAAGTTTTATTAATATTTAGTGAAATCTTTAGATTTAAGAATGACTTTTTAACAAAAAAGTAATTATGGAATTCAATATTGGATTAAGTTTTTTTTCTCCTTATTTTTCTTATTAGATATTTTTCTTAAATGCTAGATAAAAAGATTCATTTCAGACGTATAAAAAATTTTATTAATAAAATTAGGAAAAAAATTTTGTTAAAAAATTTTTTCGTGGTACAATGACTTCTTTAATATTTCAATAACAATTCTTTTCTCTATTTAGGACATATTTACTACGAAAAATTTAATAAAATTTCAAAATTTAATATTATTTAATATATGAATTATACAAGTTAGAGCATGGGTCGCCAAACTTTTTTCATCATCGACCCCTATATAATTTTTTGAAATCTCCATCGGCCCCCATAAAAGTAATTTTCCGTTAATTAAGATAAAATTCTATTAAATACTGTGTTTGTACATTTATTTCATGATTTAAACATTTATTAAAGTAATAGTGCATTGCGTAACAATAGTTTTATGAAAAATATATTAATATTGAAATTTAAATACCTTAATATTTATTAAATAATAAGTAATTATAAATAAGTAGAAATAATAAGTAAAGTAACTACAGATTTATTGCTTCTTAATCAATGACATGGGTGTGTCTGGTGTTTTTTTTTCCTGCAAGGTTCGTTATATTGGTTTCAAAATTGGTCAATTTTAATCTTAAATCCCCTCGAAACTCAACATTTATTTTATTTCTGTACTTAGCTAAGATTGAATTTACGTGACTGAAACCGGCTTCAACCACATAGGAACTTGGAAAAGCTAGCATAAAAAGGCTGAGCTATTTCATAAAGTTCTACATATTTTTGCATTTTATTTATATTTGTTCAAAATTTACTTATTGTTAAATTTTTAAAAAGCGTCTTTGCTTCAAGATCCGATAATAATTCAGCAAACTCATTTTGCAGGTTGATGTCCACGTTTTTGATGATGCGTTTATTAATTTATGTTCTATAAAGAAACTGATTTTAAGTCAATTATAAAAAAAATTCACAAATTTTACATACTCAATTAGATATTTGGGATTTACGTAATAAGAAGAGAACTGTTTTTTCTTCGACCCTTCCGATTCGGATCGACCCCCATTCGACCCCTTGGCTCAGATAGACCCCCAATTTTGTTAAATAGACCCCTGGGGGTCTATATAGACCACTTTGGCGACCTCTGAGTTAGAGAAATGAGAATTAGTTTAAATTTATTATATTCTATCTCACTTACTAGATGCAGGGACTGATTACTATGAATTCTCAAATTTCAACTCGCGCTTGGTTCATAAACCTGTCAAGCCATATGTGATAAAAAATGTAACTGTCAGACATAATAATGAGTTACATAATAGTTTCAAAATCAGATAACTGAGTTAATGAACACATTATTCTAATTCGTCTTGATAAAATACAACTACAATTTACTAAAATACAGCATTGCTTAATCAGATATGTTACTTCTTACAGAATCTGGATAATTTTCAACACATCAAAAAAATTATTAATAGAAATTTGCACAAATATAATTTAAAAGCACTTTTTCGTGGCATAATAAATTTGTTAATATTTTAATAAAAATTTTATTTTATCATTAATAAAAATTTGTAACGAAATTTTTTTTATAAAATTTGTGAAATAAATATTATTCCATGTACAAATAATATATAACTTTTAGAAAATTGTTTTAAGCTTAATATATTCTAGCTCATACTCTTGATGCGGTGACTGATAATGAGGAATTCTCAGAATTCAACTCGCGCTTGGTTCATATACCTGTCAAGTTAAATATGATATAAATGTAACTGTCACACATAATAATGAGTTACATAATAGTTTCAAAATCAGAACACGGAGCTAATGAAAGCTTTATTTTAACCTGTCTTGATAAAATACAACTGCAATTAACTAAAACACAACATTGGTTAATCAGATATAATGTTTCTTACAGAATGTGGGCAATTTATCGATGCAGAGTATTGTTATGAATTAGAGAGAAATGTATTATATAAACACAGCTTTCTCTGACTATTACAAATATACACTGTTATATTTTTAATTCTGAAATGAAATTAAAATAACCAGCAGTAGTTTGTAAATTCAATTAATCTTAAAGTTTACGGCTATGTACACTTTTAATATTTACGAATTTATAAATGTTTTTAACTATTATGGTTGAAAACACCATAAATACAAATCAATACGGTTCATTTAACTATTTACAACTAGCATTGTTTCAAAACAGAAGAAAAAATTTTTACTGGACATTGAAGATAGGAATTTCGTTCGGTAATGGGCATTGGAGTTAGGCTGTGGTTGAGTTGTGTTTTATAAAATGTGCCTTGGAATATGGCTTTATTTTGTTTGATAGTTTCACTTATCGTAAGAGATGGAGAATACTAGACTTATTTGTGTTAAACAGCATTATGGTGCGGTTATCTATAAGGGAATGATAGTATCGTATTCAAAAATAGAGGAATGCAGGGCACTAGAAGCTCTTCACATGCTGAAGAGAATAGAGAAATTATTGTGACGTCATTGCTAGGTCTTGAACTCGCTATTCTGTCGACAGTGAGATTGACGGATTAGCCCGCTTGACTTTAACATGTATCCAACTCGAGGGAACTAAGTGGCTTCGTTAGGTGCACTAAAATATTGTCTAATGCTATGTGATAAAACTTGTTAAATGAGATAACGTTATCATGATACTTTAAGGCATGACTTTAAAACTATTTATTCGGTTAAGTTTCCTTTTTTGTTTCGCATTTTGAACTAAAAGTGGTGTAATAAGAACAACAATTTTTAAAATATGAATTTCTAGCAAACCGTAACCATTTGAACGGAAAAAAATACCAAATCATTGGTTAAAATATTGTTTATTTTGGTTTTAATTACGAAACATTTTTTCTTCTTTTATCCAGAATTGTCCTTACTTTAATAAACAGTTCATTGAATAAAAAGTAGAATAACATAGTATGTATTCTTTCATAATAACTCTTTTTAAAAACAGATTTAATGGTATTAACAATTTATGTAGAAGTGAAAGTAATGTCTCGTAAAACTGTCTAAGTACTGTCTTGTGTCACAACAACTTCCACTTATTTGGGGGAAAAATAACCAAAAAATACAGAAATTTCTTAACTATTCCTAATAAAAGTCTCTTAAGATTTTGAATAAATGTGACAGTCAAAATATTCAGCTTTTATTTTCTAAAGAATTCATTTTTCAATAAATAAAAATCTTTTTACAGCCGCAAATATCATATAGAAAAAAAATTGAATTGATAAAGAAAGAACTTATAATGTGTCAAATTAAATTATATATGAATTTTTGATCTTTATCAAAAGTTCACAATGCGTAAAATTAAGAAAGCAATGCATACTTGTTTCGAGACATCATAAATTTATGTATTTCTTTCTCTTAAGCAATTCATGTTTATTATAGTTATGAATTATCTTGCTTCACTATATGCTTTGCTCCTCCATCAAATATTTTAAAAAATAAGATCTATAATTTTTTAAACCATAAATTTCTAAAAGATGCTATTCTGAAAATATTACTATCAATTGCAGATAACCTTAAAGCAAAAGGGAATTTATTATATATTATATTTTCCATTTGTTGCGTTATTTCTAAGTTATAAGATAGTAAATAATCGGATGCATTTGCAAAAAACTTTGTAAAATTAAATTTTAATTTATTTTATGTTATCATTAAAAATTACATTTTAAATATTGATTCATTTGCTTTATCGAGAAGTATATTCATTTTGAGAAAACTTTTAAAGGTAACACCGAAAAACAATATTAGAAATTTTCAAAACCTTTTTTAAATAAATTAGTATTCTTAGTATCTTTGTGATAATTTCTATATATGGTACAATGAAAAACAAAACAGACAAAATTGTATGGTTTGTTTTCTCCTGTATAAGAAACCAGAATTTTATTCTCTATATTTATAAATTTGTTACACAGTTAGTGAAAAGAACGTAACTAAAAAATTTATAAATTCCGGCTCTGTATCAATCATTCTATTGGATTAATATATCTTCAGTAGTCTGCTCATTTTGTTTTTAGACTGTTTAATTTTGCTGCTGCATATAATGATAAAAATATCTGGATTTTCGTATTTAGCTGCAAATTTTTAGTTTGAGGCGCCATCTGTTGTTGAACTTTAGAAGTAATTTTGAATCAAAGAGTAAGAAAATCTTGGTTTCTGAACCAGAACGTTCCAAGCTGTACCTTTGAATCTCTTTTCATTTTTCTTCAATTAATTTTTCAAACAACTGGTAATTTTTGGAATACCTGGTTTTTCATAAGCAAACTGCATTGAAAAAAATCCTTATTTTACCTTAAAATAATTTACCGTAGCTTTTACAGTAATATTTAATTAGAATGATTCATTGATTTCACCTTAATTATTACTATAAAAATTATGATACATCGAATTTTTAATTCCGTAACATATTCTGGTAAAATTGGATTTTACGGCGGAAATCCGGCACTCTGAGTAATTACTTTTTTCCGGGAATTTGATGCCGAATTTTTTTATTGCGGGAAAAGTTAAATAATTACTAATTCAACTTTTCATATAATTATACGTATTTACCTAAAAATTGGGAAACAGATATTTGACATATTTAGCTAAAGCCCAAAGTATTTACTTTATACTTCAACTCACTTGGTACTATCCATTTCTGTTAGAATTCTCATCTAATCGATTTACGGCACTTTAGAAGAGTGGAATGAAAAGATGGTTTTAATCATGCCTTAATGCACATATTAGGTCCCCATTTTACTTGAAGAAAATTCTCTGTCTAACGAACAATGCCCAATAATGGAATTTCATGCTCAACAAACCACGGAGACTTCCTAATAAAGGTATTACCATCGTTTGGAAAATCCAGACCTGTTATTTTCTCTGACACCCTCTAACAAATAATCTGTTGAGGAAAATTAATCACGTTTTTATTCTTATTGAAGCGCTTATTTTCAATAATACATAAGCAGCTTAAGACATGTTATATTTACGGCATATTTAACGCCTTCTATGTGTTTGAGTTTTTTTTTTTTTTTTGTTAATAGTTAAATAAGTAATTTTTTAAAATAACAGTTTTCTCTTTCACACTTTCTATAAAATTTATTTTAAATAATGTCTTAACGTTTTGCTTAAGTTTGTAAAAAATGATAAGATGAATCTGAAACTTAAAGCATAAACTTTAACGAAGTATATAGTTTTGACAATAATAAGAAATTTTTTATTGTATTTCTAATATTTTTTTTCTGCTTTTGAGTCGAGTTTGATAATTAAAAGGGACTTAGTACCAGCAAAACAATTATTAATGAAAGGTCTCTGATAAAGTTCTTTGTAAAGTTTCAAAAATAACTTCGTAACCTTTAAACTTGGTCAACTTTAAAAGAAAAGAATTTCTGAAAGTAATTTTCATGATATAACTAATTATAAAAATAATGCCTTATTAAAACCAGTTCTGAAAATGTCCTTGGAATTTGATTTGGTAAAATATATTTTTAAATTTAAGTAAAATGAACATCCGGGAACATGACAAAATTATCATATTGATGACCAAATCACGAATGTAAAATTTTATTGCAAAATCCTCTATAAAAACTATTATAATCAATCCTTTTATCATTATGATGCGTGGAACAGAGTGGAATAATTCAGGAAACAGAATGAAAAAAAATCAGAGACGATTTTTAATCAGAGTTAAGGAGGGGCACAAATATCCTAAAATTCTTTAACTCTTTCGGACACATAACTGTCCTATCAAGATAATTACTTTAATGCGTTGTAACTTGAACTGATTTCGTAACCCGACAATAGTTCGGAAGATAATAAAAATATCATTTAGATAAAAATTGTACATTATTTGTCTCATCATCTCATTACAATTTATAATTTAAAATTACAAGTTTAACTGCACTACAGATTATTGAAATTTTCTTTTCAATAACCTGTATTAATTTTTTTATTTAGTATTATTTTTATTCTTGGACAATTTAATCATTTCGATGCATCAATAATATTTCCAGTAAAAGTATTTTCTTTAAAATAATGTATGATTTTCTAATACGTTATAGTAAATAAATTATACTCTTTGTAAAACGAATCAAACCTTGCGTTTTATTTGAAAGTATTATATACTACGTATTAAATTTTCAAGCTATTGCTAAAACGAAAAATATTAAACATTTCATGAAAGTTGAAATTAACATTAAAAATAACATTACTTAAAAAAGAATTATTTAGATGGTTATAAATGTGAAAATGTTTATGGCTTGCATTGAATTTTAAAATGTGTTACAAATAACAAAACCAATTGTTTTCATAAAGCGTTGGTGAACTTCTTATGGATAAGATGCTAATTAATAAAAAATTAGTGATTCATATTACAACAAAATGCATACCTATAGTAATCTAAAATGTATATAACAATAAATATTAATCTTACAAGCAATTTGAAGTATGAGATATAATTTAAGTGTATTGCTAATAAAAAAATAATGTTATTAATTTCAGATACTTTTTAAATTTACCGTCAAAAATACAGATGAATTTAAATTACTCTATTTCGTGTTGAGCTTTTTGAATTACTTCTTCGGGTACCTTTTTGTATTTTTTAAGCTTATATCTGATTTAAATGCACTTAGGTACGTGTTGTCGATTTCTAAAAAACAACTCCTAAGGGATATACTTAGATTTTCGATGAAATTTCTAGTTATAAAACGTTATTTTATTACTGAATATCTTATATTTTAAGCATTTTAAATTTTTTTTAGATACAGTCATTATTAAAATGTAAAACACGTGAAAAAACTTTAACTTATGTGACATCAATTGTATAAAACTTAATTTGAGTTCGAGGACAGTTTGAGATTTTCTGTAGTTATGTAAGTAGCCAAAGTCTTATAATATATTTCTTTAAGCTCATAGTCGATACTGCATAATAGTTATTACTATCTATACTGTAAATATTTCAATGCAATTCAATATTACCATACAATAAGTATGTTTCTTGCCTTGATGTAAAAGTAGAATGAAATTGGATGTTTTAGTTAAGTAGCATAAATGCAAAAGTGTTCTATTTCTTTTTGCTAAAATACCTTTAACTATTATACAAAATCGAAAACACAAATTGTGATACATTATACTGGATTCTTCCAACTGCTTACAAACCTAAGATATTTTTTGGTACTTTAAGGTGATTTTTCAAAATTAGAATATTTTTAAAATTTTTTTTAATTGTTTCCATATTTTTTAATATTAATATTTTAGTAATAAATAGTAGTGCGTTTATCATCTTATGATCTAACGAAATACAATCTGATTTTGAAAGTAAAGCCTTTTCCATTAAAAAAATAGTTTATTAAAAGTAATAGAATAAATTTCTTACATATAAACAAATTAATTTGACTTAATTATTATTTTTTCTACTAAAATGCAACTAATTAAAATATAATACTTACAGTAGGAAAACATATCATTCAGTTTTCTACTGGAAAAATTTGCTATATTTTTTAAAAATATGATTTTGCAAAAAATAAAAACCATACAATTTAACCATGGTACCACAATAAAAGCATAAAATAAAACATAGTATGACACCTTTTCTCTTTTCAATCACATACATCTTAAGGTTTTCTCAGAATTGTGTTGAGTTTGCTACAAAACTAATTGTTAACATAAAAACTTTTCGAAATAATGAATAAGATCTTCCTTTCCCTTACTGAAACTTTAGAAGAAAAAATACATTTCCACTTAAAGAGTTTTGCACAAACCAAGTAAAGGAAATATAAAATGAGTTTAAAAAGTTCGAAAAAGAAACTAGCTTAGCCAAATATAAAAAGTAGCTATGGTAAAATTATTATTTGGAAAATATTCGCATTGAAAGGAAAACAAATCTGAAATTTCTAAAATATTTCATGTAACTTGTTCTCAAAATTTTAATAAAATCTTAAATATCCACAGAAAAATTAAGATAAATTGTATTATTTTTAATAAGATTAAATATGTCTTATAGTCTAACTGTTATTTCACCATATTCAGCGAAATTAAATATTACTTGACATGAATAAGAGAAAATCTTCAAATTTGTATTTACTACAATGGAGAAAGATAAGTAATGGATAAACATTATAAGTTTGATTAATTTTGTTGTTTTGCATTATATGAACAAAAATCTCACCTCCCACATACTCAACTTACTCCCACCTACTATTATTAGGATTGACAGGAAATAAAAGAACTGCATCAGTTATTTTTTTCTGAGTTTAGAGTTCCAATTTTTTGAACTACGCAAATTAAACAAAAATATATAAATAACTAAATAATTGTGCATTAAAATTTAGCCTAAAAAATTCAATGTATTTTTATTACATTCCAAAAAAAATTCTGAAGGAGAAAGTAAAACTTATCTAGTTAATTACAAAATTAATGATTTTTTTCTATCACCATGCAATTAGACAAGCTTGACTTTTTCAATAATGCTGCTGAAAGAGGACCAATTCAATAAAAAATGAGAACTTCGCCCAAATCGCTTAACCACATGTTACCTGTTCGGAAAAAAGGTTCAAAGCAAAAGTAAATTATATCTAGTTAAACAGCATATCTATGAGATTTGTATTATCTAAATGCAAAATTAATGATTTTATTTCTGTCACCATGAAAATTTCTATTAAAAGAAATCTTTACCTTTGCGATTAAGTTGCTGAAAAGTGACCGTATTAATAAAAAATGATATTCTGTGCCCATATTAATTAAATACATGTTACCTGTTTCGAAAAAAAAATGCTTTAAGCAAAAAATATAACTAATAATATGTATTTTGACGTGCGTCAAAAATGATCAAGTCTTTCATATCAAAACATCCAAAAATGCATATTTTTAGACAGAAAATTATTAATAGGAAAGTTAAGAGAAAACTTATAATACACTGCATAATATTCCTAAGAATTCTGATGATAATTTTAAATCTAATGATACTTCTTACTTAATATTTAATTTTAAGAAATTCAAAAATTACTACATTAAAAAATTTAGCTGCTTCCAAAAAACACTTTAAGCACAATAAAATTTTATTGTGTATTTTTTTTAACACAAAATCACATATTACACATATAAGCATTGTAATTTCGAACACATTACAAAAAAAAAATATCTCACAAACGTTCATGAATAAAAGTAATAATTTTTGTTATTAAAAATTTCTATTATTTCCTCTAAAAATTATTACTGATCAACATAATTTCTTATATATTTTTCTCACCTGTTGTCGTTGATGTTGAAGAACTGTCTGCACATGGGAATGTTACATAGAAAATTAAAAATAAAGATCCTATTATTAGATGCATATTGTTGGAAACTTTTTATATAGAAATCCCACTTTTAGTGTTTGTATATACAAAATCACTATATTCTTGAAAATTCAATTCCACAGCAAAAAGGAGAAAATACACCCCATATCATGCATTGTACATTTTACACATCTTTGCATATTTTTTAAAAAAATTTTCTAATGTTATTTACATTTATTTCTTTTAATTTTCGTAATTTTAATACATTAAAATCCTGTTTTGAAGCAATATATCCAGTTGTTAATTTTTACCCCGCACACATTTTTAACGCAAACAAAAAAACAATTCTTTTTTAGAAACAATAATCAACAATTTTGATTATCCGGCACAATCCTTTGATGAAAGAGCGAAAGAAATTAAAAAATATATTTCACTGTCGCTGGAACAAGTTGCGTGGAAAAACAAATCTCACCCAACTAAGCCAGCCGATCGGCCTTTTCTAAATGTTTCGATCAGGGGTCGGACTACCCAAAACAGACGAGTATTATCCAGACAGTGGCTCCCTCTACTTGGTCGTCAAATTGTGCATCTTGTGGGGGTCGCGGAGGTGGGTTTTCGGCATCTGAGAGAACAAGAGGGGCACAGTTGTTCTAACACCTGGTTGGTAAAATGTATTCAGGGGTCTGGGGGATGATTTGACAGGGGCTTGTCTTGTTTGAGGTGCTCTCGTTTGAAAAATCGTTGAGTAGCTTAAAGATGCTGATACGTATGATCGGTGATCTTTAGATCAGTGGAAGTCATTTTACTATTTATTTTTGTCTTTTTTTTATCAGATTTTTTACCGTTTCATCAAAGAGAATAAAACAAATTTAAAGTGAAAAAAAATATTTTATACCATTTCATTACATGAAAATAGTTTTTGAAAACAGTTTTTTGAAAGAGAAGTAATTTGAAAGTGAGGGCAGTCAAATATGAATATCAGAGTAATTTAGAGTACACGTAACTGCTTCAAAACAATGCTTCAAGAGGATGGAATAATAAGGAAAAAGTTGTTTCAGTGGTGTTTTTAATTTTTACATTATGTTAAAATAAAAAGAAATTCAAGTTTGAAGTCATTAAAACAAAGCAATATCAAATGTTTATAGGTGCTATTTTGATTTATTAAAGTGGTAATTTAAATTAAAAGGTAGGTAAACAGATTAATTCGTAGCAAATTAGTTTCCTTATTATACTTAATATATTAAATAAATTTTTTGTCATCATGAGTTTTTATTTTCTTTTTCAATAAAACAAGACAAATCATAATGCATTTTCACTAAACCAATTTAATTTGATGCATCATTTCAAAATATTTTTTTGCCAGGTAATAAGCCCAATGTTTCTTTCCTTATTCTTTTGCCACCTTGACGAATTCCTGAAAACAAATATATTTTTTTTCTATTTTTTTTAATAATTTTATTACTTAATTTTATAGTTTCAAACTATCAATTAAAGCAATTTAAAAGTGATGACTAAAAATATTCTTCTTTTATTATTTAAAAACAAGCAAAAATGATTAAAAAAAAAGTTATTTATAACGAAACTAATGTTACGCTATGCAGGTTTTTTCTTTTACAATTAATGGATAAATAAAATATTTCCCTCTTATGCAATGAAAATAATCTTAAATGAACGACGGTAAGGGGTTCATCTTATATACACTAACATGCCAATATACACACTAACTTATATGCACTAACCTTTCCTTATATACACTAACTTACCAAAACTTGAATAATTACATGAATGTGCTCATTTGCTCATTGCACATAAGCCTCATATAAATGATTTTAAAAATTCCTTCCCTGTATAAATATTTATAGACTGTTATAACTAGCCATGGAGAACTAATTAAATGTGTTTAGTCCTACAATGTGATGTTGTTTAATCTGCTTACATAATATTGCTAATTTTTTTTCAATTTTGCGAATTGCTCATCCTTTATTAACAAATATTATTCCGAACAATACAAACAAATACATTATTATAGATTGATTGACAGCTGCAATTTTGTAGGTCAGCTTTTAAGAAAAGTAATTTTGGACACAGAATTAAAAAAAAATCATGCGGAATATTTCAGAATAAGTGATTAGAAATTATTTGTTTCGTTTCCTCTTGTAATAACTGAATCTCACAGAAAACTGATTTTTAATAAATATTTTTATTGCATTTCCAAAAAAACATTTAATATTGCAAATATTAGTCATAATGTATGTTCATTAAATTTTCTTATAAGAAGGACAAATATTTACGTTATTTCATATTGAAAATTTATATATGTAATGCAATTTTTATCTCTCAGATCTTACTTCTTGTACATATTCAGTCTCATTACTCTAGATATTATATTTAATTTAAAAGTTGCTTTAATTTCAAACAGAACTTAAAACAAAATGAATTTATTTTCATTAATTCAATAAACGCAAACTCATTAAATTAAGTAATAGTTCGCGGAAGTCTCTAACTGTAATTAAAGCAAAAAGAAACACCTTTGAATTCCATCAAATCACTTTCGGGTATAGTGAGCATAAAGGCAATTTTTAGAAATACCTCCAGGACGTCCAAGTTTCGTCACGAAATGAATTAGTTTCGATGCTTTTCATCCCGTCTTCCTCCTGAGAGATTTTAAGGATTACGAAAACTATTTTGTATCTTACTTAAATATTATCTACTGTGTATTTATTGTTTACTTATTTTTTGACAGAAATTATAATTTACATGTTATGTTCGGTCATTTAGGAGCAAACGTTGGCATTAAAATACATACGTAGAAATCTTAGGTACAAGACGATCATCAGTAAATTTATTGAAATTTTAATAAAGAATTAATCTTAACCTTTTAGCCCTCTATTTTTTTAAACATTTTGCTTTGCATAGCTACCGATTTTTAGCAGTTCATTTAATAAATATTCAAATTTAAGCAAACACACATGCTTCCCTATTTTATAATACCTATGATATATATAATGAATGTTTTCATAGATAAATTGCTAATAAATATTTCAAGGGAGCTGCTACAAATAAATACGTTATTTAAGCTACGTTAATTTTATATTCCATTACATCCTAACAAATTGTCTTATCTGATATACATTTTATTGCATCTCCTTCATGAGTTATTTCCCCAAATCCTTTTCAAACATGTGTGATAGTATTCAGCTTTATCACTTAACTCGGTGCCACGTGGCGATACATTGATCATACACGCGTTGCAACTGGCAGCTGATTTCGATGATAAATAAACTCCCATTTACTACAGCTGTTTCCACAAAATGCACTTTGTCGCCTTATTCGAACCACGATTCCCCCATGGTTAGGAAGATGACAAAAAAAAATTAAATGTTTTTCCAAGTCGTCAAGAAATATAAAAGAGATAATTTTGCTTTTATTATCAGGAAAAATAAAACATGTCTTATGCTGTTGCTGAAAATGTGTCCAACTTAATCGGTAGGGTTGCACTGATAACCAACTTAATTGTTGGCAATCTCATGTTTTTAATAGGTTGACACTGAACGATAACACCATCAAATTTTATGGGCGTGTATCTAGAAATGAGTTAATATACCACCCATAACTACCTTTTTTATGCAGTAATAAAATATCTAAGTATTTTTTCTTCAGCGGCGATCAGTGATGTCATTCTTATCTTCCATAAATTTGATATTCAGTGCTTATTTAAGGCAAACGGTGATTTTAGGAAGATGGAAGTGATCTTGGCGAGTTTGTAAAGAAGTTAATCGCTACTACTTTCGCAGCGATAACGAGCTTATGACAAATAAAAATCGAGAGTTCGATATGATGTGTGCTTGAATGATCTTAAAAGATGCGATGGAGTGTGATAGATTGTCGCTTGGAAGTATTTTATTTCATAAAAGCATGCCATGGTCACTTTGTGAAACTAAGTTACAGAAACATATTTTTTGTTAATTTATAAAATACGCGTGAATAATTTAAATGTTTTATTTGTCATTTTTTTACAAACATTTTAAAAGCAACTGGTTGACCCTCAATCTAATTCATTTTTTTAAATCAGGCTCTTACGACATTAAAAGGATCTCATTTGAAATTTTATGCGTTAAGTTTTTAGCCACACTGAGAAAAAAATTCAGTTGAAATTACTAATGACATTTCTGGTAAAAAGAAATCGGTAATGAAAACCAAAATATACAATATTTAAACCATTCATTTAGTAGTTGTTTTGTTAATATGGCAAAAATTTACCGGAAAATCTGGTGTTAAATTATAATAGTTTTACTACCAAACATTTAGTAAAAAATATAAAACTGAAAACTAAATATAACCAAATAATGGCTTTTATGCCATGCTCTAAGGTATCATAATAAAACTACAAAAATGTCACCACATTTATCAAACTTTATCACATATTATACCAAATTATATCGTTAATTTTACCAAAATAAATATTAAAGTGATTCGGGAAAAACTAGTCGGATTTTTAGTGCTTCCATACAGCCAGAAATACGGTAAATTTTATCATATGTTTGAAATTATCCAGGAAGTTTTAATCATACTTTTTTTTCTTACTGCAAGAGATTGAAAGTTAGTTAGGGGAAGTGTAAACGTTAGTTTCTTTATCAAAATTTTGTCACAACAGAATCAGAATTTATAAATATCAGCGTGTATCTTTCTAGAAAGTATGCTTTTCACAAAACTTAGTAAAAGCTTTATAATTGAGTATCATTCATTTCTTATTCTGATGGCAGCACAATTTACATGCATTCTTAAGTTCGACAATATCTTTACGCAAACTTCGAATGCTTTCATTCAAATATTTGTATTGAATTTAAAATGCAAAATTTGTTTTAACATACGTCTGCAAATGTTTGCATCAAGCCACTAGTGTGACTGGAATCCACAATGCTTCCATACTTTCGTTGTTTGAAATTGTTCAAACCCCTGAAGCCAAGAAATGTGATTCTTTACAATGTAAAGCTGAGACAAATGCCTTGAATGTGACATTACTAATAATTGCATGAATTTGTGAGATTTTGATATAGCAAAAGAGAAAGAAAATGTATAAGAATATAAGAGTAATCAGAGATAAATTTTGTCTGAGGTGAGACCGTTTCAATAATAACTAGTTGTATTTGAAAAAAAAGTGAAAGATGGAAGAGGACATGAGTCTCAGAAGACATTTACATTTGTTTCTATATATTACCATATCTCAGTAAATACTCAGAAATTGATTTATTACACTGTTTCAGAAAATTCTTTACTCATGATTCCAAGAACTTAATATACACTATATGACAAAAAAATCGACGCTCCAAGAAGGAGTTGTCCGATAGAAACGAAAATTGGTGGATAGGAAGACAATGTACAGAATAGTAAATGATTAAAATTTCAGAACAATTGAATAATTTATTGCAGAATTACAGTAACAAATTCAATAAGATGTTGACCCGCCTCTAGCCTGGATACAAGCTGCCACACGGCGTGGCATAGACCGATAAAGCTCCCGGATGGTCTCTTGCGGTATTTCCTGCCAAATTCGATCCAATTGTCGAACGAGGACATCAACATTCCATGCCAGATGCAATCGCCCTCCTATCATATCCCAGACATGCTCGATGGGAGAGAGATCTGGTGATCTGGCAGGCCAAGGAAGAGTTTGATAAGCTTGCAGACAGTTCATAGCAACACGTGCCGTATGTGGTCTGGCATTGTCCTGCTGAAAAACCAGCCCAGGGCGCTGCAAAAGGAACGGTAACAAAACAGGTCTTAGGATGTCGTTGACGTACAACTGCGCAGTAAGTGTACCTCTAATGACGACCAAAGGGGTCCGGCTGTCAGAGGAAATGGCACCCCAGACCATAATGCTTTGTTGAGGGCCGGTGTGGCGTGCAAGTGAAGGTAGGCAGTGAAGGCAGGATCCCCCCTCTGCCCTATGCGTTTCCAAACACATCTTCGATGATCGTCAGGACACACTTGGAAGCGGGATTCGTCGCTAAAGACTATGCATTCCCAGTCGGCATCATTCCAGCCATATTTGTTCAATACATTCATGCATACGAAATTTCAAAGCAATCGGATGATTGCTTCCTGGTGTGTCGATTTTTTTTTATAGAGTGTATTTATTTTGGATAAAAAATCAATATTTCAAGCATTTTTCAAAGGTAAGTATGCCTTTATCTGTAAGAGAACACGAACGTCAATTATTTACTCATTATTTCAATTTTCGTCAGCGTCATTAACGTCTTTAGCATTATTAATTTTAATTTTCTATTTTGAGTTTTCTCCTTTATGCAGTTTTCTTGCTTGGAATAACATAAAAAAAACCACTTAGTAATTAAAGAAACAAATCATGTTACATTGAGTAAACTCCACTTTCAAATAACAAATAAATATCGTAAGATTCCCAACATTTTGTGAAGTTGTTATTTAGAAACTAAAATGAATATGTTTAAAATTGTTCCGGATATAACCCTTTCAGTTCCATCGTGACATGTATGTCCCACATTAAAAAACACTACTGGGTCATATGTGTCCTGTCTAAAAAACCAGGAAACACATATGTCCCATCGTATGTCCATAATTGCCCAAATTGTTGATTTTGTTTTTGCAGAATATTGGGATTTTGCCTTATTTGATCTATTAAATCCGTAATTTTCCTTTTAATGGAGAAAATAATTGGCCTTGAAAAGGTTAATGGACCTTCATTTACGAAAAATAGAATGAAAGCTTTTCTAAAAAACTTCTTAACAAAGTCTGAGACTTGTTTTCAACAATGCATTAGAAATGAAAAAGTATTTTCTTCAATAAGTTGGAATTAAATCATATCAAAACCTTATGTTTTATTAATTCTTTATTTGATTTGTTATTTAAAAAAAACGTGAAGTTACAAAAAATGTCACATAAATCATCATTTGAAAAAAATATTTAAATTTAATTCTACATTAATTAGCTTGCTCAAATAAATTAAAATAAGTCAAAACTAAACATTTGGATTACAGTGAATATTTAAGGGTGAAAAAAATTTTAAAAAATAGAGAAATTTTTATACTAATTTGAAATACGCTGTTAATTTTCTTTCTAAATGTTATTTATCTTAATTAAACATTTTGAAAGATTATGTCTAGTATTTTTCCTCATTGAAATATAAGAGTTTCAATAAAGAAATTTTTTTCATAATAATTATTTCTTCATGTTTTTTTACGTATTAAAATGTTACTTTTTTAAGACTGTAAAAGAAAACAGTGTGAAATTTGCCAAGGTTATTTTAAAATCTTATATACACTTTTACATTTAAAATCATCTTGAGAAAAATGCAAAATAGTAATGATTAGCCTTTTACTCTTAATTACTTTAAAAAAAATATGGAATTAAAAATTTATTAATTTTGCTTCACACTTTTTTAAATGCACTTTTTTAAAAAAAGAATAGCAAAAGTAGAGTATACCCATAGCATGGGGAGAAATTTACTAAGGAAACCATGGAGTTTTTGGTTCAACAATTGGTTAGTTTTATAGCGCAAGTTCATTACAATGAAAGCTCAGTGCCTTTAAAGAATAAGCCATTGCAGATTAGCATAGATGATGATCATGATTGTGGATAATGAAAAATATGTTTGCTTAAAAATAATATTTATTTTTAAATTTAAATTTCAAGCACATCGTATGTTAAAATATTCTGAATTTTAATTTAATTATTAAAAATGGCATCATTATTACTATATCATTATCCATTATTAACATTACTTCATTTGCAATAAATGATGTAACGTAACTAAAAAGCATTATAAAGTTTACCCACATTAAAAATAAGAATGTTGGTATAATTAATCTCTGAGAAAAGTATTAAAAACGGAAAATTTTTAAATTAACAGTTAAAATTATAATAAAAATTCATGGGACACATCTGAACCTATATTTTTCTATACTTCACCAATTAATAACAAGAATTTTTGCATAGCAAAAAAATAGTATACACATTTTAAATAATCCTAATTTGATTGTAACAAATTTTGAAAGTTTTTAATGCCCTCTATAATTCATGCCTTGAAGCAGGATTGAAGAGAGATAAAGCAGAATTACATAGAGAAATGAAATAAATTATAGTAGTCCACCAAATTTTAAATGAGGAATTGAATGAATTTCAAATATTTTATATATATATTTAAAATGTTCTAATTTTCATTTAAAAAAGCGTAATTTTGTTAATTTAAATTAGTCTATACTAATCCATATCGTTGAGATTAATCTATAGCTCAAAGGAATGGAACAAAGGTAAATGCTATAGATCTCAAAGTATTCCCAGCTGGCATATTTGACTCTAATATGAGAAGTGTGCCATCCTATAACTATTAGTGAAACAGGAAACACTTCTACAATATGGAATGTTGCATGATTTACTAAATTGACTTCCAGCAGACACAATGAACCTGAACTATGTGAATTTAGCTTTACTACTTTAAAATTATAGTTCTTCCCTTTGGCAAAATAAATCTTATGATTTGTAATATTTATTATGATCTCAATATTTCTCGCAATGAAAAATTTATGCTATGGTCTATTAATTTGCTATTTTAATGTCTAAAATTAATAATAATATAGCAATTTGAATATTACTTATTGGAAATAAAGTTTATATCATAAATTATAATAAATATTTTGAAGAATTTAAAAAGTTTTACAATAGGTTTATTGTACATATTTGATCTTTTTTTATAATATTTGATAATTTTTTGGCCATCAAAATTGATATATTGTGTAAATATTTACGTTTATGTTAAAGAGTTGAGAATATTTTGTCAGAAAAATTTACATTACCAATTTATTTTTAAGTACATTAACCATTTATTTTTAAGTCATGTTCGAATTTATATTTACTGTACAAATGATTTTACCTGGAGTATAATAAATGTCCAAAAAGAGAAGACCAACTCTGTACATAAATCAAATAATATCATATAATTTTAGAGCAAAATAACATTTGTGAAACTTTCTTTTAAAAATTAAACATCTATTTCTTTTTCTTTTAAGAATGCGCAATGAAAAGTGTGCTTTTAGATTAAAAAATTTCACTTAATAAGGGAATAAATTGGTAATTATTGGAAATGAAGAAATAATTATTCGATCAATAATTTATTACATCGTGGTAAAAACAATTATCTGTGAAAAAAAAGTAATTTTTCGTCTATAAATGTTAAATGTATATTCATAAAGTTTTGTTATATACATAGCATACGGATGAAATATTTAAGAAGAAAAGAAAAAATGAAAATCAGTAAGTTCATTTACATGCTAATTTTTTTCTAAATTAGTTTTTTATTCATATTTTTCTTCAGAAAATGCTTTAAGTGTCAAACAATTGGAATTATAAAGAAATTTTGCAGTATTCATTTAAAAAGTTAAAGGAGTTAAAAATAAATTTCCTTTAACCTTCGCCAACAAAACTACAATTTCAGAAGCATCCTGTAAAAACTCTGTTTTTGTGCAAAATTCTTTGCATTGATTTACAAGTATGATAAAAAACGTAATCATTTTCAACGATTCTATAAAGTTTTAAAATTGATTGGATATAGCGGCAGATAATGAGTTAAGTTAAACTTTAGTATTGCCTTCGGGTTAACCTACAGAGAAAAATTACAGAATTTATTTTTTTCAGTGACTAAATAAAATTTACAAATTTATTTTGTTTCATTTTATTCATTGAAAAGTGTTTGCTTGAACTTTAGCAAATTTAGAATTTTAGTTATGAAATATTTTTAAAACCAGAATTTTGAAAAGTTTTCCAAAGTATATTCTACTTTAAGCATTATTTTTTTAAATTCAATTTTATTCCCTCTCCCTCCCATATGCATATGAATATTGAATCCTATAATGAGCGTATTGCTTAATTTAGATAGAAAATATGCAGTACTTTGTGAAATGGATATCTTTCAAAATTTGGGAAAGAAAAATATAATAACGGCCAAGGACATAAAATCAAAAATAAATTCTTCTTCAGCAGTTTGTAATAATAGTAATAAAAAAACTTGTAAGAATGCAAATGTAATAAAAACTTGTAAGAAACAAATGACTCCAGGAAAGTGTTGAAAAAGTGCAGTTGAAACTATGTTAAAAGCCATAAGCATCTTACTGAGTCTGTCACAGCTGGTACTCTTTGGCTGGCGAGGAAAGATGATTTATTACTTCTGCTTAGAACGATATTTTCCATCTTGTGAGCATTAGAAACTGAAGATTTGGTCTCGGGATAGGGTGTGAAGCCGTAAAATTCGTTATTTTATTTTTGCCGAGTATAATGGAAATTTCACACTTCTTCAATCACAAGTCTTACGGTTAACTGGAAACAATATGAGTATTGATTTAGGACTCAATATTATAAAGCAAAATTTATAAAAATATATCTTTAGTTTAGATTCAAGTAACAGAGCTTATTTTATTAAGGAATTAATAAGTCAGTTGTAGCTAAAGGAAAAATTATTATTTCTTTCAAAAATTAGTGACGCTCAGTCATAATTTTAAAGATGGCTAGTTCAATCATTGTGCGTGCAATGCGGACAACTTCGAGGAAATTGATGAAATCATCACGAAATCGTTAAGCTTGTATTCTTTGTCTCAAAAATTACATTAAACATATTTTTCATATGTTTTTTTTTATTATTTTGTATTAGGTTAAGTCATAATAATAAAAAATAGTATATTTGGAATTTGAATAACTTATGGTTATATGAAATACAACATGAAACACGGGTTTCTTTTTCTGCTATAAAAGTAAACTCTTCCAAGCACGACTCACTTCCAAAAGTAAAAAATCTCAGAAGTAAAACTCTCACTTTTGACATTTCAGCATTCCTTGGGCAGCATTTCATTAATATTGAAAATTATTTCGTCGTAAAATCATCTGAATTGTGATGGAATTCTCAAATTTATGAAAATGTGCGCTCAACTCAAACTTGGGGGATTGTTAACTAGAATAACGAAACTGGAACAGACATGCAATCGAAACAAAAGCTAATCGGATGTATGGTGGGCAAGGAGTTGGCCTCGTACCAGTAAGATCCGCGGTTCGAATACCGCTTTGAGCGTTTATGTAATTCATATATCTGATCTCTCTGTTGTGCTACATTCCATTTATGGTGCTGCGGTAAAGTTATACTTAGAAAAGTTGGATACATTGGAAACTTATTCTTAAGCACTACAGTCTATTATAGGCCAAGGCCGTCCCAATAAGCTTTTGACATCTTGATCTATTCTGAGCCATGGCCTTCCAGTTAGTCATTCCTATTATCTTTAGGTCCCTCTCAACTGCTTCCAGCCACCTAGTCGGTAGACGACCCCTTTTTCATGTACTTTCTGTTTTAAAACTTTTTTTGCGAGGTTTTGGTCTTCAGACATTAGAAACTACCATTTTTTTCTTTGAAAAAATGACGAAATATTTTTTTAGTTTTGACGAAACTCATTTCCTTGAAAAAGTGACGATAGTTCTTTCATCACTTTGAAGAAATGTTTGCTCTGAGTACATAGCAGGAGACGGTTTCGTCAAACACGAAGAAATTTTCCTGGTTTTTTATAGTGTAATATTTCGAATTCGCTGTCATTTACATGCAAAATAAACATATATATACTTGAAATTTCTTTAACTTAAAAATTTGTTTATTGATAAATTTTTGGAATATTAAAAAAAGAAGAAAAAAAATCAAACAAAAAATTTAGTATTTAAGTAAAAACATAATTTCGATAATCGGACAGATTCTTTTAGTAAATATAAGACTATTTTTTAATGATTAATAAGCAAGTTTTTGTTTTTGCTTGCAAATGGAGAGCCAGAAAATATATATATATATAAAAGGGACACACCGGCGTCCTTTATCCAGCAAAGAGTTAACCTTCACGGTCAACCAAGCCACGAAATGGATATTGCTGAATTTACTATATAACACAGAATAGTAGAACATTGAACAAACAACATGAAAAACAGAAGACTAGATTCCCATCCTGAGACTCTAAATTCACATCATGGAGGAATAAGCTTGGTTGAAATGCCTTTTCGTTGAAGAAGGGGCTCGATTCAATCTAAGGCGGCAATGGCTTCGCATCACAGCTTAGTCGCGATTAGAAACCGGCTGCGATAGAAACCCGATTAGACACCATTTTCTATGAGTCAGATGCAAGGTATAAATGACACTAGAAAATGAATAGATCCTCCTCCTTGTTAATGTTTACGATAGAGTTTTCAGGTGTTCTGTATCATGGTGTTACTACTAGGTTGGAATCTTTTTTTTTCTTTTGCACATCAAAATCTTTTGTGTATCGAAAATAGTCGGTAAAGGTAAACGTGATTTTTATGAAGCCTAACTAATTGCTGAGCGTCTAAAACAAAAATTTAAAGATTTTTTTCCTGAAAAAATATGAAGATTAGAAAAGTAACGAGTCTACTGCATTTGATGAACATTTAATAATTTATTCTAAATCGGTATGTTTTCACGATGCACTGTAATTAAAAAAGTTAAATGGATAATCAGTTTTCTTTCTGAATCTAGAAATAGTTGAATGCCAAATAAATTGTTCTGCATTTCGTAAACTAGTTGCAAATCGATAGTTTTAATATGTTCATCAATCATATCTTGAAAGCAAGAGGAAAAGAAAATTCTGCCGATCTGACCATGATGCGTCGAGGGTTAAAAAATAAAATAATAAATAATTTTATAAGCTATATACAGACAAAGTGCTAATTACTGGATTTTTTTTATCATTTCTATTGACAATATTAAGAGAAAAAATTTAAACTCAGTGACACGACAGCCCATAGAGAGCCAAGGTCTACTGTGCCTATCTCAGTTTACTAGACCTAGGGGGCAGGAGCAGATGTTCCGGTTTAGGTGGTCAGCCGAATGCGGAACCCCCAGTGTTAAAAGAAAACTACAACAAAATAATGCAACGAAACATATTTATAACAAGCATAAAGGGAAAAAAAACATAGAAAAAGAGAAAGAAGCAGCTTTGGTGATAGTTTGTGAATTGAAAAGGCTCCTGGTTTCCCAATAGTGGTGCGCAAGAAAGCACTTGGTTAAAGCTCGGCAAAAGATGAAAGGGTCATCATCCATTACTCTTTCCAAACTACTGAGACTGATAATAGGACTTGGAACTCTATGCAGAAATTGTGCAAGTGTTTTGTGAAACAGTTATGGCCAGTAGCAAGCATCAACTCCGCCATCATTTTACATCTGGGCCATTTTAAGACTAAAGATAATTTATCATACCAAAACTTTCGAATTTTTCAACGTGAAAGGTTCTTTTTGAACTCCTCACACAGGGTGTTTTTGATAAATTGCTTAAATGTTCCGAAAAGATACTTTGGAAGGACATGCTTGTTTAGTGAAGGCATCCTTCAAATAATTATGATGAAGTAAAAAAAAATATCTGCAACCTGTTCAACAGTGTAATAATATGTATATCTAAAACGATCTGTAATGAGATAGAAACAAATCCATGTCTGTTTCAATTGCTCTAGACCTCGAGCAATTCTTAACAATATAATTCGTTTCTTATTTGCACTTGATGGCCTACTCCTCACCATCAATATAAGGTGGTACGAGTCATGAGACTACGCAAGTAAATTGATACTATTAATTTTTTTAATGAATTTGAGAAAAAAAAATCGAATTACAGGAATTTACTAATTAGTGATAATAATAACCGTTTCTTTTTATTACTTATTTTTACAGTATTCTAACTAAAATAATTTCCATTCTGTAATATTTCAAAGAAACATAAATTTAAATGCTTCTTTTTTAACTGTTTTTTGAACGAAAAATGGTACATCAAACTCATTATATAAAAATATAAACATGTTTAATAAACCTCCGATATATTAAATTTAGATAAAAGAAAATTTACTATGATAAAAACAAGATTTTTACGCAGAGAGCCTTATTGTTTATGCATTTTTAATTTCGATAGATTCCTTTTTCTTCTAAAAAAGATTTCGCAATTGTTTATATCGAAATGCAAAGAGTATACATTGTATATTATGTCCGCAGTATTATGTAAATGACTTCCCTGATTTTTTTTAAGTAAAACTATTCTTTCGTTTAAATAAAAAATAATCTGAAAGTTTAGTTAATTATACTAGTTTTTAGTTAAATCATTCGATCAAAAAATTCTGCTAATTATAAAAAGGTAGTAAAATGATAAAAAGATTTTACAGTTTCATGCAAATGCATCGGAAGTTCATTTTAGATAGAAAATAAAATTTATTTGAACCTGGAACATTCAGCTCAAATTAGTAAATAAAAAGATAATATTGATGAGAATCTGTATTTTTTTAAGCATTACCTCTTTTTTGAGGCAAATAGGAAACTTGGTGTTTACATAATAGTCCAAAAAATAAAATATTTCGAAAATCCTCGATGTAGTTAACATAAAATATGCAGCGAGTTTTTCTAAAAGGCTTAAAATATAATTGGCCAAAACTTACTTACATAAGTTCGAAATTAAGTTAGCTCTTTTGACTAGAACTTATTTTAATGTTTTGCAAAAATTTTCTTTCAATTATCTTTTTCCCATCCCATAAGAAAATATTTCCGTTTGAATTTTAGCTACAAAGTTACTTTGTTCTTTATTATAATAATATATAATTCTAAATATTACAAAATATTTTTGTTCTCTAAAACTCTACAATGAATTGTTAAATATAGAAAATAAATTTTTAAAAGATTTTCATATTTAAATATTTATTCTAAATCATTAATAGTTTAAAATTTAACAAGAGGTTTGTACATTAATTAGAGGTTTGTAATAATTGCATCAACTTTATATATATATATATATATATATATATACATCTTTTTTAAGTATCAATCACTGAATATGTCAAATTTAGTTAACATTTTAATTTTGAAAATAAATGCTAATAAATCTAGACATTATTATAATTTACGTAAATTACATCTTTATACCCCAAGCTATCAAACAAAATTTTGACTTAAAAAATAAGCTAAACACTGTGAATTCAATAATGTTAGAAATTTTCGAGCGTGTTGAGCAGTAAATATGATTTGAATTTGCAGTAACTTTAAAATACTATGGTGTAGAAACAATTTTATCGCACTTCATGAAATTGATAACTCAATATTATGGATCAAATTAAACCAGTACATAGTACAATTTAACAACTTAGTGCAGTTACAAGGGAATTGCATGGTTTTTTAAGTTAAACAAAAATATTCCTTATCTTGGACACCGTAGAAAATCTGAATTAAATAGCGGTTATAATTGCTGGCACCCTGTATGCAAAGTCTGTAAAATTCTTATTATCGTAAAATTAATTTTTAACGGACAATTTTACACTATAATTTTTGTAGTTTTGTTTATTTATTTACATTGATTCAGTGATTTTACAGTAAATATTACTCTAAAAATTACGGTATATTAGATTTTCTATTCTATGAAATTTTACTTTAAAAATGGATTTGACAGAAAAAAGTACCGGTACTCGGATTGCAGACTTATTACCGTAATTTGATCCAGAATTTTTTATTGTGTATTTGGATAAACTTTTTTGAGAGAATACTTAATTTTAAAAATGTATGCAAAGTACTTACAAAAAAGCAATTTTACAATTTTATTTACTCCCAAATTCAGAATTAATATATAAACTCAATCAATTTTCTTTTTTGAGCGAAGTAAATTATTTTATTAGCTTAAACACTACTAATTCAATGCACTTTAGATTCTTGCCATTTCATTTTAATTTATTTTTGCTTATTTATTTACAAATCGAAACATTTTTAGAATAGTTTAGAAGTTTCGATCAAATTTATAAAAAATATTTAGAGTATCTCTTTTATTCAATCTGGATTAGAGCAATTCCCTGGAAAATTTAAACAAATCCATTTCTTGATTCAGCATAATCTCTTTACCTTAAAGAATTTGCATACGGTGTCTTTTTTCAATCAAGAAATGCTTATAAATTGTCTTATTAGAGACATACGTTCGTTTGTTTTCATTGTCTTTCATTTGAAGTCATTTATTTTATGAAAATGCATTGCTATTATGTTTTATAAATATTTATAAATTTGTTAGAATATTTTGCCTCCTTTCCCCAGAAATGCGGAAATTAGGCAATAAAAGCAACCAAACAATTTATCTTTATGCATAAATTCAGAGGTTTTACCCAATGCGGTAAACGTCCTCTTCTTTATCAGCTCTACAGCCCTTAGTGGGTTTTGTGTTTCTCTATAACAGAGTACCATGTCTCTCTTCCCAAATTTTTTTTTAGATCTTCCTATAACTGTTATAATTTTAATCCATCTACTATTATACTATAATATAAATTATAATATAATATAATTTTAATCCATCTACATTTCTTTATGTTTTCCTCTTTTCTAATTATTGTGTAATTTCCCTTTCATGATTTTCTTAAGAATGCTTGTTTCCTTCATTTTTCAATATTTTTTACCCACTGTGTTGCATTTGCTGCAATAAATCCTCTCATTTTTTAAAAATTTTATTTGCATTTTTTTCTAATTCTCATTCAAAATATTTTAATAGATTTTCGTCTCAGCATCATAAAACCTAGATCTCAGATACATACGTTATTAAAGTTTTATGTATCTGCATTTTACATTTTCTGGAAATCAACTATCTATTTTTAAAATCTTTTCTTTGAAAATACTGCGTTATTTCTGCATCGCATGCTTGTAAATGCTTACAAATGCTTGCTTATAAATTATAGATATATGTTCATTTGCTTCATCTGCCTTTTATTTAAAGTCATTTATTTTATAAAAAAAGAACTGTCCCGATGTCTTGCATTTATTCATAATGAATCAATCTGCAGTATTTACTTTCTTCCTCCGCATATAAGTAAATGATGCAATGTAAACAAGCAAATAATTTAACAGTGTATAAAATTTTAGAAATTTTACCTATTACAGTAAGCAGGCACATTTAATAGATTAATTTTTATCTCTTCTAATCATGACATAAACTTTATTTACAGCCACATATTTTCGCTTTAAAGGAGAAACCAAAGTTTTGAATGTGCTGGATAAATGTAATTCGCTTATTACTTTAAAAAAAAAAATATTGCAGTTTTTTTAACCGATGATAGAATTGAAACTGCACTAAATATATATTCTCCTACTTTCCAAAGCACTATAGCCTGCTGCACTTCAAGGCCGTCCTGAGTAGTTTTTGCCATCTAGTCAAGCCCACAGCACGACTTTTCCACTTTCCCTTATTTATGATAAAATTTGAGTCAAGCCACCTTATTGACAGTCTTCCTCGTTTTCTGTTTCCCAATGTGAGCTTTCTCATAGGGTCTATATTATCTGATCGGAATAGATCTCCGAACCATCGTAATCTATTGCATATGATGACGTTAACAATATCAGGGTGATTAAACTTCTGGTAAATTTCAGAGTAATGAGTGCATAAATTTTATATAGCTTGTAAACGTCACTGTAAATATCCGGATTTAAGTTAAGGCCTGTTCGATATGCTTACCATCATTGATTATTTCATGGAGCAGACAAGTAGCAAAATTCCGCATGACCCGCATAAATATTTTTTTAATGGTAGGCACTTGGGGGTAGTCTCATTGGTCACAGGAATGCCAGAACTGCTACTCTCTTCTCGTTACCCAGTGGGCACCTGAGGCAGTGAAGCAGCGACGCCCACGTCACACAACCACAAACCCGTTTATAGGGCGGGTCACATTCACACAGTCACACACAAAGGAGGAAAGACATAGAACACAGAGAGAAAGAAACATCCAGGCCCTGACCAGGATTCGAACTCGCTACCAGTGGCTCCGCAGTCAGGCACGCAAACCACTCGGCCACCAGGTCAGCCCCCGCTTAAACATTGGAACATCGATGCTGTCATTGACCTCCTGAATGTCAATTTTCAGTTCAGCAGTAGTTTTGGAGTTATTTCTGTTCACATTGTATTTAATTTAGGCACACTAATCCGTTCAAATCCGGATTTTAAGGCGGTCAAGCGATTCCCAATCCAGGGACCTCTGGGTACCCTGGATTAGCCAATATACAGTCTTCAAAGTGCTCCTCCAGAACAACAAATGGCTGACAACAAAAAGTAGAGTGGCATGCGCATACTAAGTCCCATCACGCCTTCCGGCCAACCACGAAGTTTGAGCAACCATCAAGCAAAGCGTTCTGACCTAATGATAGTTTTATTTCATGTAGTTTAATAATGGTCACCCTGTATTTGAATAATACTATTTTGTGTGAAAGTATACAGGCATTTTATACAGCTAACGTACATTATAACAATATTATTGAAATAAACATGATATGTGTTTAAATTAAATATTACATGTTTACATGTTAAATTTTGCATGTTAAATTAACTTATATATTAATTACATGTAAATATTACATGTTATTAATTACATGTAAATGTTACACACATGTAAACATTACACGTTAATATTAATTACATGTAAAAATTACATGTTAATTACATGTAAATATTACATGTTAAATTAAATATTACATTTCATGTTAGTTATATATTATTCAGAGATTTTTTTCTAACAATACAGAAAAATTAATTTTTTTCAACGCTTTTTTTTTCAACGGAAATAAGCATATGTACCTAACATTTTAACAGTTTTATCATAGTATTTTTAGTAACAATTTCCTGTTTTCATTCACTTATTTTGATCTTACATAATAAGATTATAAGCCAAACATCCATAATAAAATTAGTTTACTTTCGTGAGGATTAAAAATGTCAGTCATATTTTTTAGGCCAAAAAAAAAAAAATACCCAGCAATACAGATAAATTAATTTTTGAACGACATTTCTATCAACTTTAGCATAAAAACAGTATTCACCTAATAAATGTATCATAGTATTTTATGCGAAAGTATCTCGGCTTCTTAGATAGCTGAAGGGTTAACTACTTTTCTGAGGTAATTTCGACCCTCTTCAGTAGAGCATAAAAACAGGTTCTTCGAAACTTCATTCACACACCAAGAAAGAAGTGTTTACAAGGACATAAAATGTATTTCGTTTTTATGTTCTCTATTCAAGACTTAGGTGGGTAATTTATACCTCCATTTATGGTCATTATTTGTCACTGATAAAAAAAAAGAATGAAAAACGAAAAAAAGAAAAATGAAATAAAAAAATATGGTTTTCATTCCTTTTTTTTTCGTTTGCTTTTATTTTGCCCATTTCTGTTTTAAACAGCGTTACATATTTTCAGTGATAAATACTCACTTTATTTTTAGCATTTTGTTGAACAAAGAAAAACTAGGTATCTGGTAGATAAGGGAAGATGGTCTTTGTTTACATTCATCAGGCATTCAAGTGGAAAGTAATTTGTTATACTATTCTACGCAAAGTAAGAAGAGTGTTCTGTTTTATTTTCAAAAACAGAACAAGTTTGTGTATTTAATGATATAAGTATAAAATGCATTTTATTCTTTCCCTGACAGAAAAAAACTGTTTTATTTATTTTTCATTGCAATTTCTTTATGATTTATCTGTATTAAAAATAACTTTCTTCCAGTTGCAAAATGTTCCATTTTTCTTTACCACTTTTTTATTCGAATAGCATTTTTTTGTTTTTAAAATTATAATATATGTTATGCCATTGGATATATTGTAGTGCGTTGAACTATAATATATATAAAATTCATTTCATTCTTTTAATGTCAGAAAAAAAGCTCCATTTATATTTTTTATTACAATTTCGTTGTGGTTTACATGCATTAAAAAAAAAACTTTCTTCCAGTTGCAAAGTGTTAAATGTTTCGATATCGGAATATCATTATTTTCCTTTTCTTAAAGAAATTGTAATGTATGTTTTTTCTTCAGATATTATGTAGTATGTTGAACTATAATATTTGTAAAGTCCGTTATTATTTTACTGTCGGAAAAAATGCTCGATTTATATTTCATATTGCAATTGCTTTGTGATTTATATGCATTAAAAATGACTTTCTTCCAGTTGCAAATTGTTCAATTTTTTGATATTGTAACATGCGTCAGAAAAATGCTCCATTTATTTTTTTCTACGACTTCTTTGCATAAATTTATATGCATGAAAAATATCACTCTTCCATTTCAAAAGCGTTAAACTTCTCTTCATTGCATTTATATAGGATAAGACGTGAGAGCTCAGTGGTTAAGGCACTGAACTGTGATTGTGAAGAACTGGGGTTCGATCCCTGATGGTGGCTTGAAGCCCACCCAGTTTCAGATCAATTGGTACCAGCTTGTTTGTGAAGTAAAGGCAGCTTCTGCGCAGTTCTGACCACACTTCCACAATCATGTTGTTACTCTTGACATTGTACTGTCTTAATCTCTATGACTCTCTGACCCAAAACGGTCTGTAGCGGAAATGCTTTCCTTTTCATACATTTGTATTGGAGTATTATTATTTAACTTTCCTTTTTTTCAAAAAAAGTGAAATATATGTTAGAACGTTAGATATTTCGAGATGCCTATATTTTTGCTCAAATTTTCTTTAATTTAATATACTACGGAACTATATTTCATGTATTTCTTGAATTTGATTAAATTATAGTATAGTTACGATTTAACTTAAGTGCAGCTATTTATTTTATAAGTATATTGGATCGAATGTTCCGTATGATTTAAATTTTAATCTAAAGTGCCACATTTATAATATTCATTGTTGACAGTTATTTAAAAAAGTGTATTACATACTTCCAAATCTTTTAGTTGCTTATTGTTTTTATATAATTAGTAACTTAATATAAAAATGTATAAGTCACGCTAGGAAATGTAATGCATGGTAAATATAATTTTGGTAGAAATACGACGTTATATACAACTACATGGATATTGAAAAGCTCTGAGATTTCTTACAACAAAAGAAATTATAACGCAAAGGTAAATAATTGATTTTTCAACTTAGAGAGATTCAAAAAGAAAAAGTAGATTTTTTCTTGCACTAATAATACATCTAATGCATTGCTCAAAATTGTTAAAATTTCTTTTAAAAATTTTCTGTTTGTATAAGTTTACTAGTTTTTTAAGATGTAATTGAAACAATCTAATCACACGCAAGTCTCAGTAAAGTCATAAGTGTAGTATCAGTCATAAGTGTAGCATAAGTATCAAATTATTTTTTTCTGATCGGGTTCAGAGTAATCGGAAATTAATATTTTTGCCTTGTAATAAGAGATATTATTTTAAAACTTTTTAAACTCCTCTGTAGGGCAGTAATCGTGTTCACTATACACCTATGACAAAATCAAAGTACACAAAATGATACATAGTGTGGCAAAAAAAAAACTTGGACTTTAAACTTGGAAAACCACATTTCATTATAGCTATTTTTTTTTCAAATTAGCTAACTAATCAAAGCTAACTAATTTCTTTTTATTTATTGTTTTCCTTTCTTTTTGTCTGAAGCTTTAATTATAAAACATTTTATAATTTATCTCGTTTTAGAGTTTTGGTTCTTCAAAATGTCGATAAAAAAGGTCTGCTATTTTTGAGTATCTTAAGTAAAGAAAACAATACTATGATAAAAGTGTGCCCAAAAGTTTGGACTCTCTAAAGCAGTATCTTAGGTGGGAATGAGATAGATTAAAGGCAGATCAGCGGCCCATTGCTGAAAATTTCAATAAGCGTTTGCGCCTCTGCATTACTGAAAAAGACGACTACTTTAGAACCAATTAAATTTATTAAGAAGTTGAAGTTTACTTTTACAATTATTTCAAGTATATTGCTAATTTTTTTAATTTAAATAAAATTAAATGAAAAAACTGTTTTCTCATTATGCTTTTTTTGCCACACTCTCTTTTAAAGGTATCCCTATTTTAATTGAATTAGACGATCTGAAAATTCCTAAAGTTAATAAGATAAGTAACAAAATATTAAGGATTATTTTTAAATAGGAAATATGCTAAGAAATAATGCAATATTAAAAAATTTAGTGGAATAAGAGTAAAAGTTATTTTAAGGTACGTTTAACATAAAAAATTAAAATTTGAGATTATGTCGTAATCAAACTGTACAATCAGAATTAAAAATGGAATCACATGATTTTGAAAGATTATTTCATAAAAATAACCTTTATTTTAACCGAAAAGTACGTTTTTTTTAAATGGCAAGGAAAACCAAAATTTTATAACATCGTTTCCCCAGTTGTAGTTTCCTTTGCAAAATAATTCGTCTTATCGTAACAAGCATCATGCACAGTTCTCTTGAGAAACTTCATTGACAATCTTTGAGAATGCTATTAATTTTCTTTTAATTTTTTTTATCCAATTTAAACTTTAACAAAAATATTATTAAGCATTATAAAAACATTTATCTAAAGAATAAAATGAGTTAAAATTAACATAATTCTTAATGAATATTCATTCTGCATTTATATTTCTTAAGCATATAAAATAAAAATAATTCATATTCATGAATATTTAATGATTCCATGAAACCGAATACATACATAAACAAAGCTTTTTAATTGCTTTTAGAACATGTCATTATTTTTTTTAAAGAACTGGTGAATTAATTTAAATAGTTCTTTTCTATATATATATATATATATATATATATATATATATATATATATATATATATATATATATATATATATATATATATATATATATATATATATATATATATATATATATATATAAAATCTGTAAAACTAAATATTAATATAAATCAAAACTGTGTAGACCCTGATAAACCGGATAAGTGCAAATGGCGCATCAGTCGGTTTTGATTTTCATATTGCAAAAGCGGAAAGCCTCTTTTCTTTCTGCGCAACTTTGACCCGTATTCAGTAATCTAATTGATGTTAGAGAGTCAGGAATTATTATAAAGTTGGAAACAACATTATAAGCATAGAAAACAGATTTTTTTTAGATAGGTTTCATTTAAAAACTAACTTTAGACAGCATATTCAACTGTTTTTGGAAAAGATTAATATTAGAAAGCAATTTGAATAATGCGTTTTGACAAGTAGTAGGCTGAAAAACGTATCTATAAAAACTTTATATAAATTGATTTGCTCAGATATTAGAAAGAAATTGCTGATAAACTCCATCCTCATAATTTTAGCGACTGTTGAAAATAAAACATTTAAAGTTAAATATATTAAGCTGATTATTTTTCAGCATCTAATTATCACATTGGCATATTCTTACAATATTCAAATTATTACTTAAAACTATATAACTTAAGCGACTCACTTTGGTCGTTCTCTAAATGATCTAATACATAAAAAACATACATTTAAATAATAGATTTCCACCAAAAATTCCAATATCTTTTTTTCTTAAGTGTACTTCAGCATCGTTTTGTTGCTCTAATATAACCATCATGCATATCTAGTTGACAAAATTTGTTTAAAATTGTATAACTTTTAAATTTCATGTTGTGTTCGTGATCAAGTGGTTAGTGAGTTGGAGAAAAATTCTTTTTTTTTCTTTCTTAATTATGAAGAGCGTGAGTTCGAATCCTGGCTAACGTACTTTTTGTCCTCTTTATAAATACGCTTATTGGGGTTTTTTTTCTTAAAAGTTCCATGTAATTTTTTTTTTAAAATACAGACACATGCATTAGTTTACAAATTTAAAGTTTAATGTTAAAGTTTTAATAAAATTTCATAAAATTAATTTAATATTAAAATTAATTAAAATTTTAATTCAGTAATTACAAATACTTCTTTGTTGATAATAAATATTATTAGAAAATAAGATATTGTTTGATCATATCTAAATATATATATATTTTTTTTATGTATGAACATTATGGAATATTTAAATATCCTTATATTTTGAATTAAAAAGATTTAAAAAAGCAAAGAGCAATTTAATATATTTAAAAAATGGTCTAAGAAAGTGGGGAAATTTAATTTTTCAAAAATTATACAAAAGAAAAGCATAATAGTTTCGTCATGAGTATTTTGATGCTCTTGCAAACTTAATTATTGGAGATAAATATTAAAGTTCAGGCAAATTATATTTTGTTTTATTCTTAAGCACTACATTAATTCTTGATCATGTTTTGGGAAAATACTTTCACCCGCAACTAAGTTTTTTTTTACTTCTTGATCAACTAATAAAATATGATTAAAATATCATTGGAATTAAATAATTACTAGATGCTGATTTATTGAATGAGATAAAACGAAAATATGATGAACAATATGATGAACAATCATAATGATATGATGAACAATCATAATGAATTGTTTTATTATAATTTTTTTATGATTTGGGAGTACAGTTAGGAAAATCGAGAAACACTGCATCATATTTTTAACAGCAAAACAAGCAAGCTTTCTTTGTGAAATCCATCTGAATAATTTATTATAAACACAAAATAAATAAAATGATACTATAAAAAAAATCTATAAAGTTATGCTCAAGAATGTTAGTCAACATTAAATGTATGGCACAGAAATCAATACTTTCAAAACAGATTTTTTTCTCTAAAACTGACATTCTTTTTTCTTTGCAATTTCAGCCACTAATAGCCGCTATTTTCTAAGTACAAAAAAAATAAAAAAGTGAGACTTTAAAAATCTTTTAAATAAAAAGCAAGTCGAAAATGTAAAATACTCGAGTTACTAAACTTTTATCGCAAAGCACATGTATGTTTTTCCAACTTTTTCTACGTCCTAATACTTGCCGCAGTAACAAACGCATCTACCTTCTGCGTATAAAATTTTGCCGCGAAAGACCAAATTGCTTAATCTTTGATCGTACGCTAGGAAAAAAGAAACATACAGATGAAGAAACAGTGAAGTAAAACATAACCGTCAGGATCCCTGCTGAAACAACCTGCCTCCAACCGATTTAACACCCTAAGTTGTTCTGACAAAAAGCTTTAAACGATGGAAAAAGGAGGCATATTTTGGAGAATACTCCAGCATTTATAGCAATGTGGGATGGTGTTGGAGAAAGTAATATGCTGTTTTATTCCAAGCTTTCTTTTAGAGGATTGGATTTTTTTATTATTATTTTTTTTTATTGGGAATTACTTATTTTGTTCTGGAAGTTGTAAAAATTCTTTAAGGTTGTATTTCTTTTTCCTTTTTATGAACCTTATAAAAAAATAAAAGCTAAAATTTGAAATTTGCTATAAATAGGCGTATAAGACATTCTTAAATGAAGCAAAATATCCTTAAAAGCTTATAATGTATTGGACAAATACTCTCATATGATTGAGTAAACGTATGTTTGTGTAGTATTATTTAAAAAATCATATGTTATTTATATAAAAAAATATGTACATGTGTAATAAAACTGAATTTTATATTTTTCTCCCATCTTATTTACACATTTTTATTTCGATTACTTTACTTTCTCTGTATCACTATAACTATTTTCATACTTAATATCAAATTGATATGCATGCACTATTGAATAGAAACCTAATAAATTTATTGATTGAAACAATAGTGGTAATTTATTTAAAATAAATGCTGTATTTTTCACTAAATATCTGTTTGTTATTTTTGACGAATTTTTAAAATAGGAATACGATACGATTTACACAAATTTTATAAATTTCTCAGGAACTGTTTTGTTTAAATTTTGTATTTCACCATGTGAAACTTTATTCTTCAAAATTATGTAAAAACTTATATACCTCACGATTTAAAATTGTTTCGACTATTATTAAATATAATAATAATAAATAATAAATAATTGCTTAAATTTATTTTCAGGTTGAAATTATTTTGATGTAATCGAATAATTTTATAATTTTGAGCAAAAATATTTCAATCTACTTAAAATGTTCATGAGATATACACAAAATGACAAATTGGCATAAAGGAGCCAAACTTCAAAAGGCTGTCCTGATCTAACTGTTGGGACTATATTTCCCTGATTGGAACTACCAACTAAAGTTTGGGGAACAAAAATCCAATTCGTATGGAAAAAAAGGTATGTTCATTCAGAGAAAGTACGTTTTCGTGCCTGATTTCGTAACTTGAAATTTCGTCTCATGAATTTATTAATATATTTGAGGTCACCCCTGTAATCAACTAAAACGGAGTACTAAGGCGTGAAAATTTAATTTGAAAATCAAAATTTATTCACAGTGGTTATGTTTTAGTTTTATTTATTTATTTCATTTTTCATTGTGCACTGTGCATTCCATTTCATACATATAATAATATGCATTAAGAAAAATCTGATCAAAAACATTATAAAATATTATAAACACTATAAATTGTATGTTCAAGTGTGAGAGAAAAGATTGAAAAAATCTGGCAAATTACTGTTAGCGAAGCCGGAAGAAAAAAAAGAAGAAAAAAAACATCAAAACCAACGTGATTACAGGAATAAATTTGAAAATCTTTCTAATAATCACCTCTTAGTTTTCTTTCACAACGAAACATGCTTCGATGTTTTTATCTCTGATAATCACCATTAACTTTTCGACAAGGTTTGACAGCGTTTTAGTTTTTCTGCTTTTTTTTATTAATTTGCAAATATAATTGTGTATATTTTTTTAACCTCAATTTTATCAAGATTCAAGAAAAAATGCATTAAAGTATTCATTTCGCCCTGTATAATCTAATTTGATTTCAATGCGAAATAATTTCTATAACTACATTTAAATACTTTATTTTGAAAAATATAAAGCAATTAAATGTAAAAACTTGTTTTATACCCCAAATATAAATGATTGATTATCTTGCACCCAAATACCTCTTAATGGGCAAATAATGCATAAATTTAATGATAATTTTTAATAATTTTTTTATGAATGATTAATCTATAAAATATTCTATCATTTGGTTTATGGTCGATTATTGCTATATAAAAAATTTAGCCTAAGTCGCCATTCATCATCTTATACAATTAATCGATGAGTCAATGGCCGATTAAAAGGATTTTTTTATGCAGGGTGTTCGAAAATTATGAAGACAGTTAAATGTCTCGGGAAACATGCATCAGATGAAAAATCGAAAAGTTAAAGTGAAATATTGTCAAAAAGTACATTTAATGATATGAAACTAGATCCTTTAATCCCAGCGAGAAGGATGAAGGGAAAATTTAAAATCCTTATTCTCAAATTAATTGCAGGATTGAATTCTCCCGGGGAAAAAAATGATGATGTATAGGTTTCTGCATTTTGGTTCACTGTAATATAATCACAAAATGTATATGAGGTGCAAATTATTTAGAATAAAAATAACTCGAAAAATTCATGTCAGGGAGGAAAAATAAAAATAGACATTATTAATAAAAGTAGATTTATTTCTTCTTAAAGTTGATTTTCATCTCAAATTCGATCAAAATTCTTGCACTGAGAATTTTATTATCTGAATATAACAAAGTTTATCACATTTCAGGTTGTATGGGAACACCAATAACCTCCGTTATTTATTCCGAAGAGCAATGGAAATGATTTGGTAAAATTAACAATAAAATATGATAAATGTGGTATTTGTTAGTTTTATATTGATCTCTTAAATCATATCGTAAAATCCATATATTTTGCTCAATTTACTTTTCAACTTTATATTTTGTACTAAATGTGTGATAAATAGAAATGTGCACAGAATGTGTGATATTTTGAAAACAAATTACCAAATTAATAGTTTAAATACCACATATATTTTTGTTTAATTAACCAGAAGAATGTTTTTTTATTAGTTGCGAGGTACTTAATTATCATACACTACGGAAATTTTACCAGAATTATTTTCCCCTTGTGGATATAGTTTTGAAATTATGCGATAAATATACGGCAATTTATATGAGTATGCACACAGGTTGAGGATTGCCTACGAAATAACTAAATACAGAAAATAAACTTAATTTTATAAAATGCATAGAATAAAGTGCTCTAAAAGCAAAAAAAAATTCATTGATTTAAATTTTAAAAAATTTATTTGCCTTTTTTAGAACGAATTCTAATTTCTGATTTTTCGAATTCTAATTTCAAAAGTCAGTAATCGAAAAATCTATTCTAACTTCTATATCAATCAATTTCTAACTAACCATGGAGCCCAAGGTAGTTATTAGTCAAAACTGTTCGGGAAAGACCCGAACTGCAAAGTTTGTAAAATTTATGAAGATATCGAACACATACTTACAGTCTGTCCTGCTTATGATGATTTAAGAATTAAAATTTTCCCGAGAAATTTCAACTTTGATACCATTAAAAGAAACTGGAACCAAAAGAAACTAAACAATGGAATTGAAGAGATTTTTAAAAGACTTTTTGAAAACAGAATGGAGGATCTCGCCTAAGCCGATCCTTCATCAGTATTCCCTGGATGCTCCAAAATGGGGGTGGGACAGGGTAAAGCCGAACTAACTAGCTATCCCAAACTGCAGCTACTCTTTACATTTTGGGGGTCAGAAATCCGATTCCGTCGAAAAAAAGGTATGCAAATTCATAGAAAGTACGTTTTTATGTCAGATTTCGTAACTTAAAATATCGTCTGCAGTTATTAATTAGCATATTTGAGGTCACCCCTCAAGCCTTGAGTCCTAGAACCAAAAAATCCGATCATTAGATCAAAAGTAATTCATTGGGGGATCTTTATCACATCTGTTTTTTAGGTGACTGAATTAGGAAATACTAATAACATTTACTTTACTTTCTTGTAAGTTCCAGGAATCCCTCTTGGCTCAAGAATCTTATCAAATTCGAAATTTGAATTTAATATCGTCATCGGTATCAAAATATTTTGCAAAAAATACCCGTTGCTTTTTCAGAATTTCTCCGTGTATTTAACTTTCGAAAGCCGTTTTGTTGAAAAAGTGGTTATTCTCCGTATTTTACCCTCATTACAAATGGATTAAATCCTCCAGATTAAACTATTAAACTCAAGTTCTTGTCAACAAAGTTGTTCATAATACTTTTCGTAATTTAAGTAAAGAAAAGTTAGTATTCATTAACAGGAAAATGTTATTAATTATTGAAAAATTGCTTTAATTAGTTTTTTTTTAATTTTGTTAATTAACAACAACAAAAACAAGTTTAAAAATGCTTGATTCCCTCGCATTTTATTTACTTGGAATCATATTAAAATATTATTGAAAACAAAGTTTTTATCACAGTAATCGCCTCTCGTACTTCAGCTTTTTTTATATGTATAGATATATTTATCTTATCTTTTTACTTAGTTATTTATAGTGATTTTACAATTATTCAGAGACACTTTCTAAGATAAACTGAAACTGAGCACAAAGTATTTTATTAATGGCTTTTAAACAGCTACTGTAAAGTTCACCGAATAAAAAATATTGAAAAAAAAAATAATTCTTCTCTCCACTTTACCTGAATTAAAGCATTTGCACTTTCTAATCTCGTTAATGGAACAGACACTGAGAATTTATTGAAAATTTGTTTGGAACTTTCTGTAAAAACTTAAACTATAAAATTGTTACATTTTAAAACAGAGTCTGCATTCTTATTATTTTTGCTAGATTAGTTTATTTTAATTAAAGAGTGCTAGCGAGCGAGTATCTCAATGAATAAACTGTTTGTTAATTATCTTGCAACATTTTGTAACTTTAATTACTTTTTCTTGTTGAATGCATTTTTTATATCTAACGGTAAAATGGATTTTAAGAATAAATTTATCTGATAATGACTCAACATTAGTTAATAACTCCAGGTTATTACGTAACTTAGCGCTGCGTAAATAACCGATACATTCAGAAGTTCACGCTACAGTAATTTGATAAATACGAAATGCTAATTAATTCTCGAAATTCATGCCTTTTTCTTAACGTTCCATCAGGTAAAATCGGAGCTTATTTTAGCGTACGACATGCAACAGAAAATAAGAAAAGAGTCGTTTTGTATTTATGACAACAAAAAGACCTATCAACTATGAAAGGTTCAAAATTCAGTCTGTATTCGCATCTTAAGCTGCATGCCGCATTTCAAAGTTGCCATAGCAACCGGTAACGGTGAAAATACCAGCTTATAGGAATGTGCTTTGCGCGTTTTGACTTTAAGGTTCTTTGTTTTCTGTTCAGTACGCATTTTCTTCATTTTTCCTTTCTCAGAAATATTTTTGCTCCTTTATTATTTTTACTCTAACTTTTTCTTCCGAATGTTTCTAAAATTCCGATAAATAAAGATCGGAGTGCCACAGAGTTTCTGGTAGATTATTTTCTATTCTTTATTTATTTATTTAAAAAGAAATTCTTTTGTACGCGCGAAAAGCCATCATTATTTGGATTCGTGGATATTTCTCTTTGCTCTCTTGTATGACTCCAATAAGAGAATAAAGGTTCTTCTCCTTCTGAGGAAAAAAAAAGAAATTTTTATGGATTCCTGAAACAAGAATTCAATTCATTTCTTCTCAAATTCTTTTTAGATAACTGGATTAACTCGAACAAGAACAAAAAAAAAAAAAAAAAAAAATAAGCTTTGGGTGGCAGTATCGATATTTCATACAAGGTAATATCGATTTTCTTCTCATATATTCAGTGGTGTGGTTTAGAGATAACATTGTTGATTTAAAAGCTATACTTTTCCGAATTCCTTTAGTGGTTAATTTTTCTGAAGTAACTTATCTATTGATAAGGTAAAAACTATACATTGTAACTTTCCCATTTGAAAAAGACTGTTTTTATTTAAATTTTGTTCTCTGAGAAATATATATAGTCATAACTGCTAGAATACAGTATCATTTACAATGCTTCTCGGTCTATGGAAACACTGAATTCTCGGTAATTTTTACTGAAGCGCTGTGGTACTAATTTTAATAAAATTAACAATAAAATATGTTTTTTTTTTAAATCATACGCTTGGTAGTTAATGATGAGGTAAATTTGATAGCATTTCGCAATATTATCATGATATTTAAGATCATGGTACAAAAATTGCTTGGTTGAACTTACTTTTCAGTTTTGTAATTGTTACTTAATGTGCAGTAATGCATTGCCGTGACCCCACCTGTAGTAGTAACAAAAGTAACTGAGTTCAAATGAATAATACTGGCTTACTTTTCTTGGTTTTCTTGGTTTATTTTGGGCGAAATTAAACAGAATCTCAGGTTTTTGATTGGTTGAAATTACATAAGCTAGATTTTATTCCACTTAAACCGATAGTCATGAAGATTTCTAAGAAATCGGCAACTGATCAAGGAATTAACTTAAATATTGAAGAACAGCAGATTAAGTATTTGGATATAGTTGTCGATCGCAAACTGCAATTAAAGGAACATATTTCTTGTATTTTCAGTAAAAGTGAAAGGATTCATCTTGGAATGCTATGAATTTCAAATAATACATTTGGAGTGAAATCTGATGTTCTTCGGTTGATTTATAAACACGGAATCGTTCCTTTCATATCTTTAGCGTCCTATTTTTGGGTCTATTGCTAAAGAAAGAGAATAAACTGTAAACTTCTTGTCATTAAGGTCTTGTTATTCTGCCTCTTGTCATTAATGGTACAGGACTATTAGTTAAGAAGCAGTGTTTACTATTTCTGGTCTATTATCTAGTGATTTAGTTATTTTGAGCAACCTTGAAGTTGAGGATAATTACTTGAGTACTTCCTTGGCACCCTTGATGGCAATCTTCCGGTAACATGCCTGCCTCACCTGTCATTTAGAAAATCTAACACGCTTATTACTTATGCTAGCGAAGTCTTTCTAGAATATAAAATAATTTCTTTCAAGGATGGAAGTAAATTGTTTAAAATAGTTGGACTTGCCTGCGCAATTTATAAAGACGGAGTTGAAAAAGTTACTTTCCAACATCGATTAAGAGACAAATGCTTTGTTTTTTTAAGTTTAACTGCTGGGCTTAAATCTTGCCGTGAAATGTATTACAGACTCTATTCAGCAAAATAAGCATCTTAGATATATTTTCAGCACAAATTCACATGCCTCACTTCCTATTTTGCGTGATACAATTTCTGTGAAAAGCTTGTGGTGGAAATTCAGTCAATTGTGTATTCCCGCGATGGTATTGAAATCCATTTTTCTTATGTTCGGGACCATAGCTGTGATCTCGGCAATGAAAGAGTTGAAGCCGTGTTGATTCAGGAGATAGAGCGCTTGCCTTCCAATGAGGTTCAAATCAAAGCCCGGGATCCAATCCCAGCGATACGAATTCCGCACACGGATCGATCCAACCGCAGTGCTTACGTTAAATATCCTCAATGATAGGCGGATCAGGGGTTAAGAGTCCCCTTGACATCAGGCTAACTGTGGGAGGTTTCCTCTTCATGTAATGCAAATGCGGGTTAGTTCCATCAAAAAGTCCCCCAGAAAGGCAAATTTCTCCCAATACTTGATCAAGGAGTTCTCTTTTTCTTCAGATAGGGTTCAAAATTGCAAGGCTACTGCGTTAAAAATTAGTAGCCTAAACAAAGAATTGGGTCTGCTTTTCGACAACGGTTATAAAATCGTCGGTTATAAAATTAAAAAATCGGGTCAGTTGGCTTAAAATGCGACTTGCCTTGATAGTGATCTTTTGATCTCTGTCCCGTTGTCCTACTGGGAATCTGTTGTTAGTAGGAAAATAGTTTAAGACTGGAACACTGAATTCTTAACTTCACCAAAAGCTGTGTGGATTAAAATGCATTTTTTAGTGATTTTTCAGCTTTTGAAGTGCATGAAATTTTATACAGACTTCAAATAAACTCATTTTTGCAAGACAAAGAAATTTTAATAGATACTTGCTTAGGTGCAATTTAGTAAATTTTAATTTTTATCCTTGTAGTCAGGATGCTGACACTGTAGAAAGCATTACATTGTATTGTATTGTATTGTATTGTATTGTATTGTTCAAGTCAAAAAGAAAGCATAAAAAAGGAAATGAGACACTCAGGTATTTCTTGGCCATCTGCTGTGTCCTTGTATGTTAAATGTACTGAAAACTTAAATATTTTACGAAATTTTATTCGAATCTTAAGCTTTTAATATTGTTCGGTTTCATTTTAATTTACAATTCTCTTTTGCCCTCTTATATCTTTAAGCCTCATGTTATATTTTGTAGAGCTTAAAGAGTTGGGGAATAAATTTAATTTAAAAAAGCACTGGCTTGAAAATAAATAAGTTGAAGTATGCAAGTTATTACTTATTTTTTTTCTCTCTTTAATATATTTTTACTAAGGTGAATTGTTGGCCATGAGGAAGATTCAGAACAAAGATTTTGAAAACCAGAATTTTCGGTAAACTATTGTCATACGAATGGATCAAATGAATGGTTTAAATACCACATATCTTAGTTTCACGAACCAAAATTATTATTATTTTTAACCAGAAATATCATTACAAAATAGTACGATAATTTTACCAGGATTGTTTTCTCCATTAAAATTTTGGCTTTGTAAAAGTTCATTCATATACTCATGGTGTAGCTGGTTACTTGTCTAGCATATACGTCTCTATATTTAAAACTCTCGTAACTTGATTTGTTGGGAGACAGATTTAGTATCTCAAAAAATATTTAGTTCAGTTACTTCTTTATTAGCAAATTTTGACAAATTTATATTTAGCTAATAAGCGACTGCAAAAATTTGCATGAAAATTGAAAATTATCAATACAAAATGTTACATAAGGAATAAAGATGGGGTCACTTTTAACTTCCTTTTGCCGCAAAAAAGAAAACATTTAATAAACTACATATTTTAAACTTGAATGCACATTATGTCCTACATATTGTGAACTTGAGAAGGGTAAACCAACCAGTGAAGGATTACTACCCAGTGAAGGAACATTTCATATATATTGATTAAAAATAAGAATTTGAAAGTTTTTCTTTAGATTGATTGGTAACAATAGCTTACTGCCAAACAATAGAAAGTCATCTAGCAATGTTTTGGATTACCTGGTCAAACAGACTTCTCTGGAAAAAATTTTGAATTTTTTATGATCGCTGCAACACCTTGCTTCTTTGAAAAAATTATATGGTGAGTGTTTGTATTTATATGTTTGAAGTGGAACTAATTGCATGTAATAGTTCTATTTTTCTCACTGTGAAAAAGAGAATTCAAAATATAGTTATTGAAGTTACATTTTATTTTTTTAAGCATCATAGCATAATAAAGTACTGAGATAAGGGGGTGTTTATTCACTGGATCACATAACGATGAAAAACCAGTGAAGGAACAAGTGCTCCTTTACTGTTTTTTCTTCTAAGTTAATGAAAATAAAAGATAAACTTTAATTTTCTTGTACCTTTAGTGATGTTCCGCATCTAAAATATGTTAAAAATACGAAAAACAACTTCTTACCAGTGAGGGAACAGGCATGTTTCTTTACTGGGCATAGATTTCCCAGTGAATGAACAGTGTGTGTTAATATGTTGACACTTTAATTCTCAATTCATGATTAAAAAAAAGTTAACATTTTCCATATATTTATAAGTTATAATTTCAAGAACAGGCTTGTTTTTAAATATTTGTATGGCTTATAAATTCATAAAGAGCATTAAAAAATAACCAAAATTAAGTGTTCCTTTACTGGGTGTTCATTCACTGGTAAGAGCTGTTCCTTCACTTGGTCTTCTTACTACTTGTTATTTGAACCTCCAAAACATTAGAACAATATTATGTAAGTTCTCCAAAAATTTTTTACATAATTTGCAATTAGTAACAAATATGTTGACACTGTCATTTAACTAAAATTACGAATTTTGAAATTAATATGATTTTTTAAAAGGCAAGCGAAGCTTAAGTGTTCCTTCACTGGTTAGTTTACCCTACACACTATTATTTTTATTTTGAGTTATTCCTACAATTAGTGAAAATTTTCATGGTTTTGTTAGACTGTTAATTTTCTTGAGAACTTAAATGCTATTGCTTGAAATCTCAAAACTAACCGTTTATTGAGGTTGAACTATTCAACCTATAAAATATGACTGAAAATGAATTTGAAAAATGAAATGTACAGTAAGACTTAGGAATTTTTTTTTTATCTTGGCTGCTCTCCATTAGTTCACCCATTGGCTAGAACCTATATAATTTTTCCCAGTCTACCTTTTTGACTTTTAGTGGAAAATACACAATATTTTAATAATATTTTCCCTCGTTTGGTGGAATGTTTTTATTATTTGGGATTGTTTTTACACATAATTACTACAACTTTCTTATTATTACATAATTTTCCTTTCCTTTTCTTTTTTTTTTGAGAAAACTTTCAATTTCTGTAATTACTTTCATTTCTTGTGAATAATTTTATCTTATAATACAAGTTACTCATTTCGATGCAAATATTAATTTAAATATTAGATCGTTCAAGCTTCAATTGTAAGTTGATGTTTAAAACATAAAAATTGAACCAAATTTAATATTTCATTTCCAGACAACGTTTAATTGGCTAGAGTAAAAGAGTGATTCATGATTATTTAACTCGAGTTGAATAAGACTTTTATTTTCCTGAATTAATAAAGCTGTAAAATAAAATTGCTATCAGTCATCCAAAACCTTTGTAATTTCTTGTTATTTTTTAAAATTGCATTCACTTACATAGTACAAATAAGCATCATTTTAATGTAAATAAATTATACAAATGCCATATTTTTTAACAGATATAATTAAACTGATAGTAACAAAAAAGATTTTTAATAAAGTCATTCTATAAAAAAACACATTTTAAAATCAACTATGTCAGAAATGTAGAAGTTTTAATTACAAAATCAAACATATTACAGAAATTGGATAATACTATAGATTAAAAATATTTCACTTCATTGCTTACTATTTTGAAAGCTGTTTAGCCATGTTTAAATGGAAGATAGATTAAACGAGAATGAAATAATATTTTGAAATAAAATTAATCTGTTAAGCTTCAAATGTTAAAGTTTGAGGATTAGCTTTTTTGTATTTTTAAAGTAGGCGCAAATTTAATGCATCTCATATTGTTTTCTAATTAAAAGAATTTTTTGGGGGTATTAAAGCTTGTAGCAAGAACAAAATCGTAATTAATTGCGGAATTCTATTACAAATATGCTTCAAATAAGTATTAATTCAAAGAAATGAATGAATTGAATCAATAAAGAAATTAATTGAATAACGAAAGAATGAATGCAAAGAAACATACTCATACACACAGAAAAAAAAATGGTTAAAACTAGCAGAATATGGTTAAATTTACCATTTTTTTTGGCCTTCCGGAAACATCAAATTATCTCGATGTTTCTTACCGAAATAATTTGATAATTATTTTGATAAATTTAACTATTAAAAAAGGTTTTATAATATCTGATACAATTTTGTAAACGTGGAAAAATTAAAATGGTAATTTTACCATGATATATTAAGGTATGTATAAAAACATGTATTATTGCTATGTATTAAGCAAAATTTAATATCACGTATAATTCTAATTTAAACTAAAATTTAAAGTTCAAATGTTAATTTCAGTTTGAATTAGAGTTTGATATTATGCACAAGAGATTACAGTTTCATTTTCATTCTGTGTTATCTAAATAATACAGATCGTTTCAAGTGTATTTAGAATTACAGTTACAATAACAAACCAAACCGGATGGTTAATACTGCAGATAAAGTCAACATAAACATATTTAGCCTTGCTAATGATAAAAAGGTACATATTTGTAACTAAAATTAATACATAAAACAACATAAAATAAAGCTAAATTAAATTATATTTATTTGCTTATAATATAAGCTTGTTAACTAACTTTTTTTAAAAGACTACGTATAATAATTTAATTTGTTCAATAAATCTATCAACTGCAAAATGATTTTGGTGCATGCATATCCTTAAAGTATATCGTTACTCAGTGACAGGTTTAAGACAATATCACGATTTTTCAACGTTTTATCTCTTTGTAGTAAAGCAAATGAGGAGGACTAAGGCAAAAACAACTTAAAGCTCTCTGATTTCACTTCGGGTAATAGTTTAGAGCGTCAAACGGGATTAATTATATTTTTTTATTTATTTGCTTAACTACGACCTTCGATGTTAAAATAAATATAAGAGACGCAGCTATTCATTGTAAATAATTTTGGAACAAATTAAGGTAAAAAGTATCGATAATCAGGGCACCAGTACCTTTTACAGTGGAATCCATTTTTATCGTAAAATAAAAACGAAACAAGAACTCAGATATACCGTAATATTTATGCAGTAATATCTACGGTAAAATCACTGGAAATAAACAAATAATTTCGGATCAAATTAAGGTAAAAAGTACCGACAATCAGGGTACCAGTGCTTTTTACATCAGAATCTATTTTTACCGTAAAATAAAAACGAAATAAGAACTGTGATATACCGTAATGTTCTTACAGTAATATTCACTGTAAAATCACTGGAATTACACAAATATCATTGTAAAAATTGCGGTAAAAATTTTTTTTGTGGTATAATTCACCTTATCTGTAGGCGGGGCTTATTTTCGCTTGCAGACGTAATGGTCCGCATAAACTTCCGGAGCAACCGGAACTTATTTCTTTTGTAATGTTTTTACTTAGGCTGATTCAATCATCGTTGATTAATATGAAAAATTCATTTTTGGGAAAAATACGTAAAAGTTAAATAAAGGTTCTTTGAATACATAAAAGTTAAAAAAGAAATAAAGGTTCTTTGAATACATAAAAGTTAAAAAGAAATAAATTTTCTTTGAATACATAAAAGTCAGAAAAAGAAATAAAGGTTCTTTGAAGTGTGTTTGTTTTTAAAGTCTAAATAACTGAATATAAAGATCTATACGCAAACATTACCTGGAATTATTACAGAATAAAGCTCTACGGTATTATTTTTTTTTTTTTTACATGGGCTATATTTGTTTCTACTCAGTGATGAAGCAAAGGGCCCATGCTATCCCTCTCCAGAAATTTTGAGTTAAAAAAAAATATATAATCTGAACAAAACGAGCTTTTCTGTATATATTTCTTAAAATTTTTCCAAAAATAATTTTTTATCTAATATATACAGTATTATTATTCTTTAAATTTCAAGATTTCATCAAGCGTAATTTAAAATAAAATTGGTATGTTCCCATAATGTAATGTAAAATTTAAGGTAATATCTGAATAGAGAAACATGACTTTTAATACTAAATAATTCAGATTCGTGTGTGCTATATTTGACATACAAAAAATAAAGTTACTTTAAACCAGAGGTGGCATTTTATGTGGCACACAAACTTAATTTAAATTGAAAAAAAAAATTTTTTTTGAAAGAATTTTAAATATAAAATAATTAGTAAAAATTAAAACAATACAGAAATCACATTAGTGTTTGTATCCTTCCAAGTTTTCACCTTATTATTTGTAATTGTAAAATTACTTCATTAAAAAAAAAGTAGTAATTAAATGTAATTTTCTGTTTATTATTTTCCTGCTCATTTAAATACATAAAAATGATGAGCAAAAAATTGTGATTGGTTAAATGTTAGCCATTGTTTAAATTTCACTAGAAACAATTCAAGATTTTAAAGATAACATCTGTGATATTTACTAACGTATAGCTTTATTTGATCTAGAAAAAAAGTTACTGTACGTGTAATAATTCAATGAACAACATTAATACGATAGCACTTATTGACTTACATAAAATTTATATTAATAATTGCCATGTTCAGGATTTTTTACACTAAAAGTGGTGCACAAGATGCTCCAGTGTTGACCACCCCTGCTTTAAACAATTAAACTCCCGAAAGAAAAATAAAATAAATGCATTTTAAGAAAATTTGATGAAGTAACATGTCTCTTGATTTTTTGTTTTTTTTTGTTTGAGTGCGGGAATTGAAGATATTGCTTTTATTTAAGAAAGAAAAAAAAATCCGTTATGAAGAGTTATTTTTTGAAGAAAATAAAATTTCTGTTACAAATTTACAATAAATCCACATTTTGTACTTCTTTTAATGTCATGTCTAAAAGTTACAAGTTTTAAGCTGTGCATATTTTTAGAACGCCATGAAAAATTAGTATATCTGCGAGGTAAATATATCTTAACTTAATATTTAGCCGCTAGAGACCGGTGTCTTTTAAAAACCTAATTGTATTTCATATTTTAAACTTTAAAATATCTCTCCAGAAAAAGGATCAGAATATTATTTTTTCTATAATATATACTTTATATTATTTTTATTGACAATTTTTTCTTGCCGTAATCATTCAACTTGTGATAATAGAAAAAGCTCATTTCGATTTAATGAAACAGATTTTTAAATTTCCAAACAACAAATGCTATCAAGATAAGAGAAAACGCCAGCAATGTTTGGAAATCTAATGCAAAACATAATAATATGAAGGTTATAGCGATGTAGCGGAAGTTCGTACGGACCGGGTGAAGTTACTTCCGCTTAACTAGTTGTTTGTTTGTTTATTAAGAAAACGAGGTGAATAGATGTTCAGTGTACCTGCACGCGGGGTACTTAATCTTTTTACCTTAACTTAATCAGGAATTTTTTGTAGTGAAGATGCTGGGATCGAATTATTTACCTACCGGTTTTGTTATTCTGAGTTTATGAAATTCGTATAGTATTGTGTATTCGTACAGTGCTATTTTTAAGTTAAAATTTCATCTTTGAGAAGCACAGATAAATTTATAGAAGTGCAACGCAAGTACCGAAAAGTACTCCATTACGCCAATTATTGAGTGATTTGCATTATATAAGTATAAAAAGTTACGTGAGGCTCTTCTAGCAGATAAATTAAAAATTCGGATCATCTGGTTCTTGACGTTAATAAATATAACAATAATAATAATAATAATAACAATAATGAAAAGTAAGTATAACAAACAGTGGAATAATGCATTAAAAAGACCTTTTTTTAAGAAGCTAGCTAGCGTTTTAGTGTTTTCGAAAATGGAATTTTGATAAAGAAAATTCTTCAAAAAAATTGAATAAAAAAGATTGTATTTACTTATTGAATGAGTTTAATTAATTTTTTATTTAAAGAAATAAAGAAAATCAGTACGCTATAAAAACTCCCTGATAAAATTATTGTATAAAATATCGGTACTTTGTGTGCATCGTCTGTAAAATCCATTTTTTCCTTAAAATTTTATACCATAATTTTTTCAGAATTTTTTTTAATTTGAATGATTCAGTGATCTTATGGTAATTATTAATGTGAAAACTACAATAAATTAATTTTTTTTGTAACATTATCCGATAAAAATGGTTTTTACTGTAAAAAGTACCGGCATCGTACCTTTTTTCCGCCATTTATTCAAGAATTTCTTACAGTGCTTACACGTTATAAAATGAGCTTTTTTTATACAAGTAAACAAAGAGTGTGTCCCGTCAATTCATTTTAGAAAATGCATGATTTCTTAAATACAAAGTAAGTACGGAAAATGTATTTCAAAGAATAAGATTAAATACAGAAGTGACACACAAAAAATCAGTACTCAATCATTGAAAAAAAATCTACAATTGCCAAATTAAGACAGTAAGTTAATCACATTAGTTTTTTTTTTGAGCAATAGAAAATATTTCAAAGATTCCATAGTCAGTAATCGCATTGCGGTGAGATAGTTTCATATCTCAGAAGAGAGGAAAGCAAGCGTTAGAGAGAACAAAACGAGTAGAGAAATTGGAGGTAAAGCAAAGAAACTCTGTAAAAAACAAAAAACGAAATAGAAGCAGCGCTGAAGCAAAAAAAGAGATTTTTAGGCCTTTTCTATTGCTTGATTTAGGATGTGTATTCTGCGTGTCTTAGAAAGACTGGGCTAAAAAAAGTATCATTTTTCTTTTTGATCGTCTTTCTTCACTTTCCTTTCACTTCCTTAGTTCTAAAAAGCAGACTTAGTGAAAGAGAAAGTAAAGCATCAAGGCTAGGTCTAATAATGTCGGCGAGCTGTAGAGCTAGATCAAAGTTTATTTAGGCTCATGGCTATATTACTCTAAAAGGCATCCTCGGAAGACACTGATGGCCCCATTTCAATTTTTTTTTCTTATTTTTCCTCCGTCTCGTACTCTCTGGAGTGTGCTTGAGGACATGATTTTAGTCTGTGAAATAGATTTTGAGATTTTTTTCCTATTTTCTAATCTTATCTTACTTTTTAAAGAAATTGATTTAAAATTTGCTAGCTGCATTATATGGAGGTAGCTCTAACCATGTATTTTATAGGCATTTATTTTATTTTAAACTCAATTTTCACTGAAATAATTTTTATAGTTTTTTCTACTTTCTCATTTTATCTTTCTGAAAAGAAATGGACACAAAATATATTAATTATGCAATATGAATGCAATTTTTTATGCTTATTTCCAAGGGTATACCTTTTATTTTGAGCTAAAATTTTTATGATTTAATGCTGATGCTAATTTTCTCTGCCTCTGTCAAGGGCAGTATTTACATTTAATATGTAAGTTTAGTTTAATAATTTTTTAATGCAATAAAAGACACATAAAACGAACGAAAGAGAAAAATATTTTTTTTAACTCTGAATTTATCGTTCTTTGCCATGGCAGATGTGTTGTTCATCTCGCGTTGCATGGTGACCAAAGTTACGGAGGTGAGCAACATTACCCACGCCACACTGCCACAGATACCCGTTAATAGGGAGAGCCGCATTCACACATCATACACAAAAGAAAAGAACAAACAGAGAGAAACATCCATGCCCTGATCGAGATTTGAACCCGCTGCTATTGGCTTTTCAGTTAAACAAGCTCACCACTCAGCCATCTGGCCTTGAACATAGGATAACCAAAGTGGCCTCTGCAAAAGAAAGAAAAGTACTCAGACTTTATCAAACGTGAAAAATGAAAGTGGTCTAGGTGATCGTATCCTATCCTTAATTTTATCGTAATTAAAATAAACATTTCGAATGCAGTAATGATATGTAAAAAACGATCAGTAATGATATGTAAAATGTGTCGTGTTAAGAGAGCTTTTGAAACGTTATGAATTTAACACTTAAAGACAACCCGAAAATATTCTTTTAAAAGCATTCTGTTCAATTAAAAACATTCCCAAAATCTCAGCCATAATTTGCATAAGTCCACAAGTTTTTATCGTAATTATAGTACAAATTAGAGTTTCAATTCAATACAAAAAAATAATAATGGTTGGCGATATATATTTTGGGAGACACTTCGAACTAGGTCATACCTGAAAAGACTTTCTTGCTTTGTAAATCATGCATGGATACACTGGGTAACAATTTTGATGTATCATAACCAATTTCAAATTTGATTAAAAGCATTTTTTTTTAAATTATACCAAATGTTTAGGCTTAAAAGTCTAAAAATTTGGAAATGTAATTTGGAAATTTGTAATTTATTGTTGTAATCTGACCTGATTTTTCTATTATTATTATTTTACAAATATTTTTAATTATATACTTTATTTTTTCGCTATTTCATTATTGTTATTATTATTTTATTATTTTTATTATTGTTTTAAAATTTTTATTATTTCATTATTTATATTTGTGTTTATTCTTCTTCTTATTATTTCGTCATTTTCATTATTTTATTATTATTTTTATTATTATATTATTGTAGTTATTAGGTATTGGGTTTATATATATGCTTGGTTGGTTGGTGTCGCATCCTCTATTGAATCATATTTCATGGTGTGCTTGAATAGTTTTTGTTATTTCTATGGCATTAAAAGAATACAAATATATATATGCTAACAGCCAAGAAAAAATTTTTTCAATACATCAAGTAGTTTTTTGAAAAAAGTGTAACAAAGCAGCATTAAAACGCAGTTTCAAAAAAACAGCAATTAAAGAAAATATCTTACATAATTTGTATCGATGCCAGTAATATGCTAATTTTTCAACATATAAATAAAACCCACAACCCAATTAACTATATAATAATTAACTGGAATTGTCCCAAAATTGAATATTTCTTATTCGACAAATTACCATATATACATATGTATCATTAAATATTTCCTGATTACGTTAATTTAAACTGTAATTCTCAGTGTTTTTCAGAAAATCAATAATTTTAGACTTAGTATAAATCAAATTTTTTTTTACTAAAATATTGCAAAAATAAAAACATATGCATCAATCATACACGGTAAACTATTCCGGGACATATTACGGAATAGTAACGCCATCCTGCACTCAGGATGACAGTACTTTTTACCAATAAATTCATTTTCACTGTAATATGTTACGAGACCAAAAATCTAATATACAGGAATTTTTACAGAAATAAATACAATAAAAATCACTGCATCACTAAATAAATATTGCTGTAAAATTTGCGGTATAATGTTTACGGCAAAAAATGAAATTTACGGTTAAAATGGATTTTACGGAAGATGCACCCAAAGTGCCGGTCATTAATATTCGAATTTTATCCGGAGTTTCTTACGGTGTGCATATTAATATTATGATAAAGCACTACAAAATGAATAAAGAGTTTTATCAAATTCTAAACATTACATAATTCTAAAATAGTACAAGAATGTAAATAAATAAGGCCAGTGTAATACAATATTAAATTTATAACAAAATTACCATTTAATTCTTCATCATTTAAATCGTTTTGAAAAAAAATATTAATATACTTAAAAAATATATTTCACAGTATTTCTATTAAAGCATTACATGCGTTTTTTTTTTTTTTTTTGTATGGCTTTATTTTTCAAACAAGTATAATCTTCACAGTTTATCATTTTTCCCACCACAAGAATGAGTTAGTTTAGCTGAGATTCTCTGACTGCTCAACACCCCACAGAGAACAAAATAAAGAGGAAGAACTGTCCCTCAACTGAAAGGGGGGGGGGGTTAAAAAGGGCCAAATGAAGAATAATGGTGAAAGTGCGCCGGGGTTAGGAAACGTACTCACATTCCTGTGTACTCCAGATAGGAAGCTTCACGGGTACGTGAATTCGAATATGGACTAAATTCAGGATCCCCCATGCGGGTGTTTTCTCATGTGGGCATGTTCTAAAAAATTCTTTGGGTGCTTGATAAGGCGTGTATGGTGGTACATAGTAAAGCATTTGATACAGATGTTGAACTGGTTGGAGGAAAAATGAGAAGAAAAAAAGAGACTATTATTGTCCGCCTCTCTTAAGTGACTAACTGAATTTCTGGAATTTTTTAATTTAATAATTCTACATCTAAATAATGCTTACACTTTCTATAACAGTTGTTGATATATTTATACATGTGATGAAATAGAGCAGCTTAGCTTAAATAAGTATAATGAAAAAGAGAAAATATCCAGTTATTCTTTATGTACTCTTAAGATTTTTTTTTTTTTTTTGATCTAATGAGAGACATAGATAAATATATTTAACATAGATAACATAGTACGAATATGTTTAATATATATTGTGAATCCACCTAACCATAAGTTTCTAATAATTAAAATCTATAAAAACCAAATCAGTTTTGTATGAAACTATTTTTATAATAATAAATCAGTTAAAAATAAATTAGATATGTGACAATTAGGTGAGTTTAATTAGTTTCAGTAATATTGACAGTTGCTGCTTTTAATTAATATCAATTCTTAGAAATAGTATACTTAACGTAATGAAATTTTTAATTTCATTATGAAGAAATTTTCTGTTGAAAAATTGGATCGGTATTGCTATTTTTAAATTTTTTTTCTCCATATTTCTCAAGTTATTCTATTATTGGAGGGATAAATACTTTCTGAAGTTCTTTTCTTATTTCGAAAGATATTGTAAAACTCAAACATTTCATTTAACTTTAAATTAAAAATAAAATCTTGAAAAAATGTTAGTTTGTAAGAAATTGATTTATATTTATTGAAAAAAAATTAAATAAATGCATATATCTTATAAATATCAAAATCTTTGTCTTTTAAATAATGATAAAATAGACTTATATTCGGCACGCTTAGAAAAAAATGCTAATAATTTAGTATTTTTTTTTTTTGTAATTTATTTGTAATTATTAATTTTAATAAAATAAAGGATATAAGGAAAATATGAGTACGAATGCTAAATGAATCAATCTAGAAATTATTTGATTTTACCAAGGCATTTATTATTTAGTTTTATACAATATATCATCCTCGCAAAGTCAACTCTTCTTTTTATAAATGATTTTTTTCTAGAAGTCAACTCTACTAGGGGGATGAAAACAGGTAAGCCTGTCAACTCTATGAGAAATTTAGATACATCAGAATTTCAGTGAATGAGAAGCAGACATTTTTACTTTATATTACAATTTAAGAAATTTATGCCAGCAATTTAAGTGTGATTCAGTCAATGTCGCACAAAAAAAGAAGGAGTGGGAAAAGAGGAACAACTGTTCTAGGGTACGGAATTAAAAGTTCGAACAAAATTCTTTACAGACATATAGTTTTATCTACAATTTTTTAAAGGAAATCGTAGATAATTTCTTAAAATCTATCCAAGAACTTTTATTTTTTAAAAGGGTTTTCAAAATTCGACAAATTAGGAACATATATATATATAATGTATATATAATATATATATATATATATATATATATATATATATATATATATATATATATATATATATATATATATATATATATATATATATATATATATATATATATATATATATATATATTAAATAAAAGATTTAAGTAAAAATTATAAAAATGACCATCAAATAAATTGAAAGATGTTTTATTTAGTTGCAACAAAAGTAAACTCAAATATACTATGTGATTTACCTGTCTTTAAAATGCAGTTCTTTAAAACACCCAAACTGGGAAGTAAGTTTTCTTCAAGTTTCTGTGAAATGAAAGTTTAAATATATCTTACAAACTTAAATTAGAGCATTACTTTAAGTATCTAATCAACGATTCTAGAACATTCATCGTATTAAACTTTTCAGCTGGAATAAAATCCTTTTAAGAGATGCCGCCAAATTCAATTAAAGTGTTGTTGCAAAATCAATATCACGCTTTTCATGGGCATTCTCTTTTATTGAACCCGTATCGGATGCAAGATAATAGAAAGCATTCGTATTATATTTTCGTATTATTTTTAATGAACCATGGAGTTAGATACAATTAAACACAGTGTTCATGATGCGCCCTGTAATTATTCATGTTTGACAACAAATAACTGTTTGAACTAAAAAGAAATGGTCTAGAAAATGCAGTTGTTTACCGAAAGAGATTTTTCATTGCAAAAAATGAATTACATTAAGGTCAAAATGTAATCACCTTTGGCACCTTCATTTAAGGTGAGCCAATAGGAGGTGAACATCTATAAATGAAGTGTAATACCTTTTGGGGCATTCTCTATAAAACCTGATTTATTCGTTGACTGAGTTTACATTCATTTTTCGCAAACATTCATCTTTTCACATAAATCTTGTAAAAAAAGTTTTGACTAATTTAGTTTGATAAATAAATTTTAAAAATAAATAAAAATTTTGTTCCATGAAATAACAGTACAACGAGAATAATTTTAGTGAAATATGTTTGTCTTAATTTTTCAGAATGCTTTTATTAAGAAAATATATATATTATAAATTTTCCATGAAATATGCTTTAATTGAATATTCATGATAATTTTACAATCTTTTGATTCTTCATTGTTAAGATATTTCGGGAAAAAATTAAATTAAGGGGGCAGTTGAGTTTTAAAAGGTTTTATTATCTTCATTAGACTTTTTTATTACTTTATTCTTTATTATTTTTTTCCTTATTATTTTATTCTTTTGTATTTTATTTTTTGTTTTTCTTTATTCTTTATAACTTTATTTTCATTATTTCTGGTGTATCATGAAATTCAAAATTTAAAATAGAAGCTATCTTACTTTTAAGCCTAAAAATTATAAACTCTATTGTACAATAAACAAATTGAAATACAATTAAAATAATGCATTTAAAAACAAGAAGTCTTCAAAATGTAAGAAAAAGTTCAATAATCACTAATAAACAACATTTTTAATAAAATTTTTGTTTATGCTGGTAGAATTGAGACTGGAGCAAGTAGGTGAAAATGGCTTAAAATGAGATAGCTCTCTAATATATGACAGCCTTATTGTAGGCTTAGATATACAATAAAGAATAAAGAATAAGTATTATAAATAAAGAATAAATATTATTAACAAAGAAATAAATACTTGAAACAAAGAATAAATATTATTCCGTATTTAAAACTGTTTTTCTCATAAAAAATCAAATAAATATAAGAAAATACTATAATATTAAATCAAAAATTTTTAGTGGCTCTTTAAAAACGGGGAAAATTTGTAAAATGGTAACTTTTGGTTCTTTCATTTCAAAAGTTTTCCGACCCCTGGCTTTGAATATGACCGGACTCATTGACCACAATCTAAAATACATATGAAGACTGTGCAAAGTTGACATTCAGGAAACAGAACACTTCTACAAGCTATAATGAAAAACAAGGATAATGTTTAGGAAAATTGCCTTTGGGATTTTAAGTTCGTCATTAAAATGTATTATTTTCAGTCAAATGTAACTGCTTAGCTAGATTTTAAATTTACTTTTCAGTCATAAAATTGTCCTGAAATAACCTTGGCCCAAGAACAGTTATAGATTACGTATTTATTATGTGAATGTGTTATTTTAATGCTGCTCCATATGAGCACATGAGGACATCTTTTCAATACATTCCATATTTGTTAACGTTTTTATTTTTTAAGGGGAGGTGAATTTTTTTGTTTCAAAAATTCGGCAAACCTCAAACGATTTAAACCCTTCAAGTGTAAATTATAATATTGAAAAAATATTAATAACGGTTATGTTCAAATCTTGATTTTAAAATTGGTGTCTCGCAATATGAAACTCTCGTATACCTAATTAAACACATGTATTTTAATAGTTAACATCATTTCTTAGAGCCTCAATCATTCATTCTTTTTATATGATTTATCTATAAAAAATTACTGTTTCAGATAAGTCTTGGTATTTTATTTCTGTTACATATTCAACAAAAATGTTGTCATTTATTTAATTAAATTTTAGCTTTCAATGGAAAAAAAATCATATTTTTTTGTTAAAAAATGTATTTTACTCATGTAAGGAAACTATATATTAATAATACGAAAATTAAGGAATTAGAATAATTTTTCATCTATTAGAATAATTTTAACTATATCATGTATTAGATTAATTTTATCATATATAATTTTATGCTTATATCCGCTATATTAACGACAGTTTTCTTAAAAGAAAACTTTCCAAAATAGTCTCTATATCTATATTTTCTACCTTAGATCAAATAGGAAATTAATTTTAACTCTTATTTTACTTGCTTTCTTTTTCTTATATATATTTTTAAAGAACTTAATTGTAAGAAGGAAAAAGTATGCAATTTCGTGACTAAGATTTCATATTTAAAAAATGTAACAGATTTGGGGAAATTCACACGAGACTTTTAAACAAAAAGATGTGATTTAAAGATAATATAAGATATTATAATTGCTAGAACTACAAAATATCTCACAAGAGCTTCTTGGCATGACTTCCTTAGCTTCTGTATTATATTTTAAATATAATTTTTCTTGTTCTTATTTAAATTCTACTATAGTTTAAAAAAGATCATGATAACAACCATTAAAGAGCCTTATTAGTCAATTTCATGAGAGAGGGAAAGTTAAAAGTTATAAATTTACTCAGCTTTATAAATAATCAGAAATTATTTTTATGCGTTTAAATTTGGTATAGATAAATATTAACGAAATACGCTTTTAGCTGATATATTTATTAAATCCAAGTGTTATTTGTTTGAAATAATTGGATGGGAAGTCACCCAATTTTTGAATACTTATTATTTTTATATATCTACAAAGTTTTATTTAGACAATATTTTCATTATAGATCATTTCCGCTTAGAGGAAGATTTCAAAAATGAAAAATCTCTGATTTTATTTGCCCTCTTTTCTTATTACCTATCAATTTTTTTGAAATATTTTTCTGCGAGTTTTTTTATTTTATAAATAAATTAATTGAATCACCTAATGCTTCATAGCACAAGATAAGATAATTTATATATGTTACTTACAAGGCAACAAATTATTTGTTGCATTTACACAATCACCTGATCTTCCCTAATTCGGGTGAAAGAATTTAAAATCGGGAATTAGTTTTGCTTCTAAATATAAAAATTTGTTTTTGAATAACATTATTCGTCTTTTTTTCGTAGAAATGAACAAGTTTGAAAATGTCATATATATAAGGGAATCGTGTAAATGTTGCGACATACTTCTACAAATAGAGCCTACTGCGCATAATAGAGCCCCTTTCGGCGTATGGCAACGTTTCCGGGTGTAGGTTCCTTTGCATTGTTATCCTGATCATGTCTCATAACTCCTTGTCTCATATGTCTCATATCCTGTCATGTATCAAAACTTATATGACCCCTATTTATAAATAGCATTTTTGAATTTGTAAACTTAGAGAAATGTGGAATATAAATTTTATTTATAGAAAAAAATCTGCGCATAGTAATTAAAATAATAATTGGAATTAATAAAAATATGTAATTATAATAATAACAGGACGTAATGATTTTCAATGCAATCTAAAATTTTACTGAAACAAAAGCAAAATAAATTTCCATAAGCTTTTTAATATTTTTAAAAACATGCATGGATTTGTTGAATTAAATTTTAAATTTCGTCTCATGGCAGGATGGGGATTTTTTAGATAAATAGGATTTCATACAATACCCCCCCCCCCTCACCCATAGATATTTCGGAAAAAAGGAATGCAAGAACGTACTCGAAATAATTCTTTTTTTCTATACCTCAAAAACTAGTTCAAAGGCCCATGCAGACCACCCGATTAGACAAATGTAACGTACCACAATAGTCCTGGGGTGCTCTTTGGTGCAATTCTACTCGCTTACGCTTTTTTTTTTTTCCATTTGTATTTAACTTTTTTCTCCAGCCAAAGTGCAAAGAAACGGAGAATACCAAATGATGAATCGTATCGAGGAAGGTCTCTTGAGGCGTTTGATGTCTGATAGATGTGCACAAAAAGGGATCCGCCCCCACCCCTAAGGAGTACCTTCCCACCTTTTCTTCATCCCTGATCTTTTGTGTTCTCTAGAGTTGTGGAATCTCCGAGAAGAGTTGAGTTGTGTATATAAATTCTCAGTGGAGAGTTCGAATCACTTGCTTATGTTTTGTTAGTCCGGTCTTTGGTAAACAGGGCGTGAAAATAAGCTTCCAGTTAAGGTTTTCTTGTTGTTTCGTCTGTTGCGACCTATTAAAGTTCTTATTTATCTTGCTTTTTTCTTCTTTCTTTTCTTTACTAAGCTTCCTTACTTTGAGAGATAACAAGTAAATGCCATTTTAATTGAAAAAATAATTGTGTAGATTTCACGCAATAATTGTTTCCAATTTATGAAAATAAAAGTATTTTTGAGATAATTTATGAAAAAAAATATGTAAAGAGAAACTATTATTTTCAAATTGAAATTTTATGCTGTTATTCTCGTACCCAGGGATTTAGCAAATAAAAAAAAAGTAAGTTGGCAAATAAGATCAAAATTATAAATTTTAAAATAAAAGCAGAAATTATATAAACTGAAATTTAAAATATGTACACGATTCAATCAGTGATGAACTGTGAAAAATATAAATTATAGCTTTTAACGCAAAAAAGATTGATCTATTCATAATCAATATTGACTGACACTTGTCTTCGGGATCCTAGACTCTTTAAATTTATCGTTTATATTAATTTTTCAGTACGAAAATGTTTTGTATTTTCGAATTATTAGCTGAATTTTAATTTTTATAAAAGCTTTTCGTTGAATATAAATAATTTTTTGGGATAATTTTTTAAGTTTTAAGGAAGAAACTGATTTTATGACAACAACTAACTTCAGAATTTCAAGCTCAATACTCAAATATTATTCTTAATAAGAATTATTTAATTAATTCTTAATAAGAATTTATTAAGTTATTCATGGAGCACGAAGGAGGAAATTCTGTTTAAATACAGTAATTGTTGGTTAATGTCATTTCTTTTCTAATAGAAAAAAACCATAATTCTGATTAATTAAAGTAAAATAATTTCCTGGAAATTCCGATTTCTAAATTATGACCGAGATTTTAATCGACGATTTATTAATTCCTGATTTATTATTCCGTGATTTTCTGGAATTTTCCTGCTGATATTACCCGTATAACTTTAAATTTTCACGATAAAAACATTTTTGAAATATTTTCGAAATGTTAGACATTTCATTTGTGTCTTTATTTAAAACTGTGTATTTACGATACATTGCACTAAGTTTTTAAATGTTGGAAAAATAATATATTTTTACATGCTCATCCGCAAAATAAATAATTACAGAAATATTTGAAGCTAATAAAATAATTAATGAAAATAATTATATTCCGAGATTGAAATCAGTAATCAGTTGCATATATGATTTAACCACACACAAATACAAGTCACACCTGATAGAAAGTATTTTTTTCCGTACCCTTATGTAATCGTTTTATTTCCAACTATAAAGTTTTAATAAAATTCAAATGCCTGAGTTATCGAAATTAGCTGGCAATTATTACTTTGTATATTTAATAAATAATTGCTTTTTTATCGCTTAATTTACATTAATAAATAATTTCCAATTTCGAAATTATTACAAAAGTATATTTCAAAAATTAAACCAAAAAAAATGCAAATATTTAAAATTGTCATAGACTATTACGGTTTAATTATTTTAAAATTTAATAAGAGTGTCGTGCAATTGGGCAATCCATTTAAAAATGAGCTCAGAATAAAATTTGAAGTTCCAAGATTCCTCAGTTCAAAAACATGCATGGAAAATGTAAACATAGAGATACACGAGAAAAATATTTTAAATTTAAATTTACTTTTAAATGTCGAAAACTGAAAAGAAAAAAAACAAAAGTATGATTTTACTTAATCATTTTTTCAAGTTTTAAAGACTAAATATTTGAAAAATAAATTATCCACGTCATTTCAAATTTATTAAAAAATGAAATATTAAATTTAACTGCGTTTCTCAAAGAACTCTCATCAGCTGTCCTACAAAGGTTGATGAAAGAGGATCAGTATTGTTCTCGAGCCTGATGGACGGAAACGAAGCAACTTCACTCATGGCTAATCATCCTTGAAGCACTGGATGATTAGGCAAACAGCTGCTTCCCATGGAAACATGCTTGGTTCAACGATTTGATGTTCAACATATGTTCAATCCCGCAATCAAAATATGAGACGCAGTTCCAGGATACGCAAATTTAGTTATTTATTTTTAGCCACTTATATCTTACACAAGAGATTTAGATATGGTATGTTACTAATTGATTTGTCTAGATAACACTTCGTTTTACGAGTAACTCGAAAAGATGAATTGCTTCAGGTTGTGCTGTAACCAATTACCTAGTAAATTTATATATATATATATATATATATATATATATATATATATATATATATATATATATATATATAGCCAAAGATATATTAAATTATATAAATTTTCCTCATGATTACTTAATTTTTTTTCCTAAAACTAATAATTTGTAATAAATAGTTCATTGAAGAAATTCTTTTCTCCGATCTCTTATGCAAAAAAAAAAAAAAAAAAAAAAAAAAAAAAAAAAAAAAAAGCAGCATCAAATTATGGTAAAAAGCACCGACATTCAGGAAGGTAGTCCATTTTTACGGAAACGTGTTACTGAACAAATATTCTAACAGCGTAATTTTGCGCAGAAATAAAATAAATATTACTGTAAAAATTACGGTAGAATATTTCATGGTAAAAATAAATTTAAGGGTGAAATGGATTACACGGATTATACGCCCTAATTGTCTGTACTTTATACCATAATTCCATTCCGGAACATCCTACGGGGTAATATTGGAATTAATTTTTCAATGATTATTAGAATTCATTTTTAAATGCGGTCTTATTGTAAAATCTATGCTTGCTTACATTGCTCAGCTAAAATATTGTTAAAATCAATGCATTATTTTTTGTTTAAGTGAATCTTTATAAAGCTAAAATTGCTTTTAAAAAGTTATTTTTTCTAAATTTAGCTTTTAACATAAATGTTGAAGAAAGACACGAGAAAAAATTATATGAATACGTTTTTTTTATCGGTCATGGTGTTTTTTTTTCATATTTATTGCTAATATATTAAAATTTTGATAGGAAATGCGAATGTTCAAGGAAAACAAATGACGATATTTTTTACTAATGATAATTTGCACAAGCTATTTACTTTTGTGTCTTCTAAAAACAGTAAAACAAATAAATAATTAACAAAGTGAGTAGCACTTATAAACATGAGGGAAATATTTTTATAAATTTTATTTTGTTTAAAGCAAAATGCCCTAAGTTTAAAGAAAAAAGGAATTGCATACATGCTAAAAGTTGATAAAGGGAAGTTGCCTTGCGTGTTAAAGTGAGCAGACTATCTTAAAGCACTTTTCTATATATTTAATGATGCTAAATGTTGAACTCTTTATAAAGCATAAAAGGAGTTATGGAAAAATTTTGTAATATTTTCTTGAAAATAAAGATGTGTGCTTTGAAATTTGAATCTTTTATGCTTATTTTAAAAATTAAAAACACATAGGCAAAGTTTTGAAATTTTTATTCTCCGGAAACTATTAATTTTTGTCACAAATAATGATCCGAACAACTATTTAAAAAGAGTTTATGTTAATAATAGGTTTTAGAGCAAAGAGGGAATCTTTACCTCGATTAATCATAGAAAATTAATATGCTTAACGTTGACATTAATTTTGAAAAACGTAAACCAAAAGTAAGAAGAACGATATTTCTAGTACGGAAGAATGTAATAACATATTTTCTTCCATCAGTATATCAGATATTATATTGTATTAAAACAACAATATATTTTGTTTGCTGTCGCTGCTTTTGATGTTGTTGATGCCTAGTTTGTATCTCGTTGATATCTATTATTTCTGTGTTAGATCTGTGACTGATGTGTTAGGTTTTTTTCCCGAAACATTCTATTTCTATTCTGAGTGAATGTGTCCATAATCAATAGTAATGATATGAATAATATTATAAACTATCTTAGACTTGTGGGGGTGGTGTTATCGATCATGCCAACCTTCATCTATCAAAAGGTACCTCGTGATCGAATCAAGTTAGCATGTCTTATATACCTGTAAATTGATTAATTTTCGTAGTGGTAGTTCCCCCACCAGAATTTTATCAGGGATAGAATTCGATGGAAGGATACCACTAGTTGCTGTACTTGTGAATGACCGGGAGAGAGAGTCACCGGGTTTTTTGTTAGAGTGCTGAAAGTGAGAGGTGTATTAACTTCACAGTCGTAGTCCCTCCTGTGTTGCCTTTAGCAGTCGAGTGTACACGTTGCGTGTATGAGTGAAACTGAGCAGCAACAGCGTGAGGAGGTGGATAATGACGCAGTCACAAGTAGCAAGCTAACGGTTCAATGTGGACTATTCATCGAAGTAGGCGTTACCGTCAAGTTATATTGCGAAGTGGGCGTTATTGCATGTTCAAATCACATCCGGAGGTCACCAATGTGGGGGTGGTGTTATCGATCATACCAACCTTCATCTATCAAAAGGTACCTCGTGATCGAATCAAGTTCATGTCTGATATACAAGTGAATTGGTGATTAATTTTCGTAGTGGTAGTTACGCTACAGACTTTTAGGATAATGCCACGATGCTATTCAAATTCAAGTTATATAAAGGATTTTTCTGTCTTTCAACCTTAATTTACCATTGGTGAAGACCAAGGAGGAACTCAAAGTCCATTTAAAAAAAAAATTATTGGATTACTATCTTTTTCATTTTGAGGTTTGGCAAATCAATAAGGCATTGACAAATCACTAGTTTTTGAATAGATATTTTCAGTTACTAAGTTTTGACATATCAATAACGCAAAAAATTGGTTATCCCCGAAAGTTTTGACAGTGAAAATGAGTCGAACTGTAGATAAACCCATCCTGTCAACACGCAAATTCGTTTTTTTTTTTCGATTTATCCTTTATGGATGTAAATCTATTTTACCTCTTGGTCTTCAACTGTAATTTAATTAGAACTGTTTACTTTGTGTTGTAAACGGTTCAACTATATTTTTCATAAAGTGATTATAAATAATTTAACTGCATTACTGTATTTAAGTATTCCAGAAAGTTAATTTGTCACTAAAATTTCTGATTATTAAAACAACTGTACCACATGACTGGATGGTAGAGGTTAGTGAATTTGCTAGACAAACAGGTTACCTAGGTAAAATTTCTGGCTATGACAGAGAATTCTTTTTTTTTTCATTTTGCAATGCACTTTTGAGAGAAAAAAGAGTGAAAATTGTTTTTTGCAATTAAGCGTGATGCTTTAGACACAATTGTATTCGCAATTAATTAAATATTGTAATTTATTAAATTGTTCACTGGAAAAGTTTACGTGAAAAAAATTGCTTTCAACTATTTATTTGGATTTTTGAATCTTTACTCTTTGCAGTGTGTCCATTCTTACCATTAGAACAAAAAAAGCAACTTAACAAACTTTTATTTACCTCAGTATGCAGTTCAATTTAGAACTAATAAAAAGGTATGCGTAATAACTTAAGGAAATATTTTTATTACTCATTGTTTCTTACATTTAAATAAGTCAAACTGATTTCCAATTTCCTTTTTTTCACGAAGAATAAACAATCGAAACAAATATAAATTCTATTTATTTCTCTTAAATTAGAATAATGAAGAAGGAGATAAATAAAGTTATTTAAATTTACATTGTTACCATAAATATAAATGAAATATACAATTACGAGCATAAAAAAATCTCCATTTCTCATTATATTTCTCGTGTTTTTTTATGCTACATATTTTATTTCCTTATCTATCTTAATGAAAATGAAATGTATAAAGAAAGAAAATAATAAAACAAAAAAATGTTTGATTAAAAATGGACTGAAAATACAATGCTTATTGATCTTGCAATTTATTTCTTCTCTTTTCTACTTATATGCAGCTGACATTGTTCTACCTTTTCTCGGCTGTGGGAAGGACTAAAATACTGTTTAGCTGTTCTCAGAAGTTTGTGGTTAGTGGCAGAGTGGATTTTCTAGGCCACAGCAAAAGTGATTAAAGGTTCGCCCCGTGACCACAGAATCAATTTACAGTTAATTATCGATCTTCAATGGTTTTTCTAAAAAAATTGCCGCTTCAAGTGCTGAGCAGGCTTTGGAACTTTGCCCAAGAGGTATCACAGGGACTATCGTCAAATATAAAATATATTTTAAAACATGATTTTTTGTTATAAAAAATATTTGTATAGCATGGTGGATTTTAAGTTACTAAATAAAACACTTACGTCCTGTTTTGTACATCATAGAATAAATGAATTTTCTACATTAAATGAAGCAATTTTAAAGCGAATGTTACACGAATAATAACATTTTTAAATAATGCAATGGGGAAGTTAATATTTTAATCATCATCATTTATTTAATCCTTAACTTTCTTACATAATATATTTTATACTGGTAACTAATTAATACGTTTTACTTCATGCTTTTTTTCCCTAATATTCACAACAGTTTTTAATAGAACGAAATATATCAAACGAAACTCTAACACATAAAACTAGGTTTAAAACTTTAAATACAAATTTTGAAGGATAAATAAAAGACTAAAAGAGTGTACTGAAAAAACTTAAAAAAGAGAAATTTTAACGACTTTCTCAATTCTAGTATCTACTAAGGTTAAAAAAAATATTTGATTTCGATTATTTTTAATTAAAAATAAGGCGGTTAAGAAATTATTTTAGAAAATTGCGTAAATAAAATGAAAAAAAAATTTTTTTTAGAAGTTCAACCGGGAAAAAATTGCATACATTTATCAGTTGTATTATATTTAGTTTCAGTTCGGATTCTTTAACTTAGTTGTTTCCCCATAATATAAGAATTCACTTAAAATATTTTTTTCAATAGTTATAAACTGTAAAAATAGCACAAAGCTTGCTGTCATTAGTCTCCAATTTTATCTACGAAATGAATTAAAAAGTTTTATCAAAAATGTATAAAATTGTGGTAAAACTGTTTGATTTTTAGTTACGATTAAAAAGTTTTAAATGTTTTCAAGCGCTAGAGAACCCTATCGATTCCCACGCAGCCGAATCTCCACCTGTTTATTCCCTTCTCGCCCTGTTCAACAAATCTCGCCAAGAAAACTTAAATTAAAAATAATTTGGATTTTAAAAGCTTAAATGAGCTGCGGTACCAACATATATATATATATATATATATATATATATATATATATATATATATATATATATATATATATATATATATATATATATATATATATATATATATATATATATATATATATATATGTATGTATACGCATAAATAAGATAATATACACATATTGGGCTTAATATATATTAGTAACATTTATTATTAAGCGCTTATTAATAGTTAGCACTATTTTATGGAGTGTGAGTTTTTGTAACTATACATAAGTAATTGCAGTCAGTTTATTGGATTTAATGAATTAAGTCAAAAACGAGCCAGAAAATGATTATTACTTTATTAAAGTTCTTGTCATCAAATTTGCCTTAGAAAGCATAAATATAAAACAATATTTATAAGAGTGATGACATTTAATAGGTTTCTAAATTTCGATTTAAATAACATATGTTGCTTGAACATACGTAGGATCCTTGCGGAAAAGGAGCGAAAGGGAGTCCCGAATATACTTTTTTGTGCATGATTTAGAGTTATTAAAATACGAAGCTAAGACTATTACCAAGGAAAGGTCTAAGTATTTAGTTAAGTTTGTAAGAGAATGCTGTTTTAACTTGCTAGAGTTTTTTTTTTTCGTCCAAAATTGAAATACTATTTTCGAAGAAAATTTTAGGCAGTTATTTAAAATTAAAATAATTTTAATAATTATAGTGTTTTATTAAATATAATTTTAAAAAATGGGGCTGGATTTAAAGTTGAACAATGGATAACTCTTGATCTAATGATTTGATTAGCACGTAATAGAACTATATTTCCATGGATCAAAAGTTTAACTTCAAGTATGTTAATTTATGAGTTAATGCGATATTTTAATTAACGAAATTAGAGACAAAACCTTGCTTTCGCTAAGCAGACATTCTTTTTCCATGGATTGAAATCCTTGACCCTCTAAATATGGCATGTAGTCGTAGTCTGGAACATATAGTCTTAATAGTATACGAGGGTTGCTATTTATATTTCTGGCCCTTGCAACAGTAAGTGTTGCTAGGCGACCGCAGACGATTTTAATCGAAAGTTTGATAATTTTAAACATAAATTCAGCAGACGATTTACCATTATAGCTTCATTTGTGTTGTTGACAGTAAATTGAAAAGTTCTTCTCTTTCAAAAAATGGAATTGAATCGTGAAAATTTTCGTGCCATTATTTTTCATAACTTTCGACGTGGATTGTCAAGACAAGAGTGCTTCGATGAACTTAATTCTTTGTTCAGTGATAAAGCGCCATCCTACAGTACTGTAAAAAATTGGTATAACGAATTTAGTCGTGGTCGATGTTCGATCCAGGACGAATCCCGTGCAGGTCATCCAAAATCCGTTGTTGTGCCAGAAAAGATCGATGCTGTGCGTGAACTGATAAAGCAAGATCGTCATGTGACATACCGTGAGATAGAGGCTTCTTTGGACATTAGTATGACTAGCATCAATAAAATATTGCATGAACATTTGAGCGTAAAAAAATTTGTTCGCGCTGGATCCCGCATAATCTGACAAGCGCTCAAAAAAAGGCTCGTGTCGATTGGTGCAAGGAAATGTAGGAAAAATACGTTCAAGGTACATCAAAGGCTGTGTATAACATCTACTCAGGTGACGAATCATGGATCTATGCATATGAGCCGGAAACAAAACAGCAATCAACTGTATGGGTCTTCCAAGACGAGGCAAAACCAACAAAAGTTGTTCGAGGAAAAAGCACATCGAAACAAATGATTGCCTGTTTCTTCGGCATTAACGGTCATGTGGCAACAGTGGAGTTATAGCAACGCAGGACGTTCAATTCTGAATGGTACACGACCATTTGTTTGCCAGAAGTACTCGGAGAAATTCGAAAAAAGCAGAAGAACAGGCGAATCATTCTTCATCATGACAATGCGAGCTCTCACACATCGACTAAAACAAAAGCATTTCTGACGGAGCGAAAGATGGAACTGATGGGTCATCCGCCGTACAGCCCTGATTTGGCACCCAATGACTTCTTCTTATTCCCACACATCAAAAATAAATTACGTGGACAACGATTTTCGACCCCCGAAGAAACGGTTGATGCATTCAAAACGCATGTTTTGGAGTTACCTCAATCGGACTGGAAAAAGTGCTTTGAAAATTGGTTCAAACGCATGCAAAAGTGTATTGATCATCATTGAGAATATTTTGAAAAACAATAAAGCCAATTTCGATCCTACGTATTTGTTTTTTCATTATTGGGCCAGAAATATAAATAGCAACCCTCGTAGTAAGGAGTGTAGGTGAATGGGTGGACACCTTAATATCTATTTACTTCGTGCGTATTTCACTATATCTTGGGGAATAGTGAATGGAAAAAAAAAATTCACCCAATTGTAAAAGTATTTCTTCTTAAAGATAATTTCAAGAATAAAAAATACCATTTATTAAGGTACTGTAATTTAGCATCTTTTATTATTTGTCTAATAATAGTCGGAAAAAATCAGTTATTATATAAGAATTATTGACATCATTTAATTCATCCATGAATCATTAGAAGACGAATTTTATCAATAAAATAATAGTAAAGAATAGAATAATTTTAAATGAAAAATTTAAAAATTTTGATCGAAATTGATCGAATTGTTTCTTAGAATTCAAATTTAAAGGAAACGCTTCTTTTAAATGTTCAACTCCGTAACCTTGTCATTTTGAACGAACTCCAGAAGACAAGGGAACTCCTGGATCAAGTTTGGGGGAAAAATAGCCTTCTTGGAGGACTGTTTGATGGAACTATCCCTCATTTACGGTTCATGGAAAGAAAAACCATGTAAACCTCCCATAGTTGGCCTGCATGCAAGTTGACTGTAACCCATGATCCGTCAAAAACTGTGTATATTTTACGTCACCACAGTTGACGTTTCTAGCCGGGTGTGGAATTCGCATCTGAAAAAAAAATCTTTAATAACTGGCAAAACTATTGGAACCATATATTTGAGATTGCTGCTACGCGCAATATTTTGAGGTTCAGCAAACTAAACCAGTCGAAAAAAAAATTATTATTGTGCCTCATTTCATAACTTGTGGCTGAGTGCAATCAATGTGAGTTACAGTTTTGTAACTTATGGCACTTTTCTTGCGTGAGATATATTCCTACCTTTTTGTAAAAATGAAAATTGAAAAAAATATTACTTTTTGAAAGTATCTTGACACATAATTATTATATTTCGTTACAAATTACAATAAAAATACCAAGAAATGCAAATTTAGAAATAAAATATTAAATAAGTATCTTTACTATCGGATAGCAACTTAGAGTTATAAATGTATTTTTTAATCAATTATGTGTCGAAACCTTATGTTCAGTTTTAATGAGATTCCGTGATTGCTAGTTATCGAGAAAAGGAAACAAGTGATTGTCAAAGTAAGATTTGTCGACGGTATGAAAGATTATTACTCAAATCCAGATGACAAAGTTTTGTCATTTGCCTTGATATTTTGTTTCATTCAATTGCCTTTTTTCTAATTATTTGAATAAAATATTTCACAATAATTTTCAGACATTGAGAATTATATCAGAAATGTATTTCAGATTTGAATATTTAGTTCATTGACATGAATAATGAATTAGTTAAATATTGTTTCAAACAGAATTTTTATTAACAAAATTATTTTAGGAGTGTAAATTCACTATGATTTCTCTAACATGAGCCAGTTTTGACTACCAACTTAGGTGATTTTCTTCTAGTAATCGTGTAAAAGTTTCGATATAATATTTAAAATTGAACAAAAAATAATTATAAAAAGTGTTTCTCACTTTCGTTGGTAAAATGTTTATTGATTACGCCATTTATCAAAATATTCCTGAAGCTAACTAGTTATGCAAACTCTATCTATCTATCTATATATGGGTCATTCTCACGAAAACTGCCATTTTTCAGTTCATAAAATCCCAAAAAAGTAAAGTGAATAAAAAGCTCTGAAACTTTTTATATTAATAGAAATGTGTAATGACATTATAAAGAAAGTATATATCCTATAAATTATACTTAATATTTAAATTAATTAATTTTTAAATGATTAATTTATAATTAATTAATTTATAATAATTAATAATTAATTAATTAATTTAATAAATAAATTAATTAATTTAATAAGTTAATTTACTAATTTTTTAATTTATTTTTCAAATTAATTATTTTCACTATTTAAAAGTGAGGGAATGACAATAATAGTGAGGGAATGATATTTTATTTTAATACATGTTTTTATTTAAGTTACATCTTCCTAAAGTTTGAAAATGATAACATACTAAGTATATCTAATATTTATTATAATTTAGTCTTATATATTTAATAGTTTTTACAGGTTTGGGAAATAAAATTGGCTGGCACGATTGAACAAAAAAAAATTTAATAATATACTCATCTTGAATCATTCCCTCCCTTCAGCGTCATTCCCTCACTTTATACACAAGTGAGGGAATGACGAATTCAATAAAATTTAAAAATAACAGTTAGGCCTAATTAATTTCCGAAGTCAATCACATACAATTATATTCATACAAGAAAGCAACATATAATTATCCACTTTCTCGATGAAGTTGTATTTTATTTTACTCTAAAAAATGACATGAGGGAATGACAAATGTAAAACATTTTACCTGGTTTGATTCATTCAAATTTATTCCACAGCAAAGCTTCTTTAAGTTGAAGATGGAAACATACTGCAATTTTGTTCTATGATGCCAGTTGTTAACTTCTGAAGTTTTTATTAAAATATTTTTATTCTAAGAAGATTGCAGGTGATAAGAACATTGTTGTGAGGGAATGACGCGAAACACTGGGGACAAAGTTTAAAATAGTGCTGTGTTAATATTTTTATCAGAAATTAAATTTAAAATTGAAATTAAAATTTTCTGAATTCTGTATTTCAGTATTCTGAAATAAAGAACACGAATTTGTAAAAAAAAAAATTTTCATTTCAGAAACAATTTTTTTCTTTTTTTAAATCAGCAGTGGGGACAGGTGAGGGAATGACATATTGGTATATTTTAATTACCTAAAATAAATAAAAAATAAAAATTGATAATTTTATTTTTATTCTTTTGTTAGCTTGCATTCTGAAGGACACTTTCCCTGAATTTTTTTTCTTCGTAAGCTGTAAAACAAACATAAAATATACTGGGGACATGAAAATGACTGTTTTTGTGAGAATGACCCATATATATATATATATATATATATATATATATATATATATATATATATATATATATATATATATATATATATATATATATATATATATATATATATATATATATATATATATATATATATATATATATATATATATATAAGTTCAAAATGAAGAATAAAACAAAGAAAAATTATAGACATATAAAAAGAAAGGGGGGGATAATAAGTAAAAAAATAACAAACAATAGTTTATATATAAATAAATAAAATAACAAAAATAAAAAAAAAGAATTAAATTTTATTAAAAAAATCTTTTATTTATATATATATATATATATATATATATATATATATATATATATATATATATATATATATATATATATATATATATATATATATATATATATATATATATATATATATATATATATATATATATATATATATATAAGTCTCTAAAAAATCACTATTTTAATCATTATTCTTCATTTTGAGTTTCTTTTTACTTCATTTTAAAAGAATTTCTGAAATACACATAGAAAAACGATGACAGAAAATATCTTTGCTTATTTACATGATTTCCATGAAATATATTTTCAAATATCTATATTTTGAACTAATATTGCAAATATTATTATTTAAATTTTTTTTTACCTAATTGTTTCAAATGTTAAATACAAATATGAGATTGAATGCTACTATCGTGTGATTTAAATCTCAATTTATGAATCAATGAAGATCATTTGATTCTATTAAATGGTGTATACAGTTTTACATCCATTGAAGGACGCTAGCGAATAACAACTGTTTCTATTTATCATGTATTTTAGCATATATCATATATCTTAATGTTACATTGTTGTTATTCATTCTCAACTGCGGATGTAAGTTCAAATCAGCGGATCAAAATGCTCTTTAAATAATGCATGTTTCGTGGAAAAAACATGATAGGCATATTCGAAAAAATTTTGAATTATAATGATGAAATTTAAAGAAAAAAGATACGTGTTGGTTTCTGACAAATGTTCTACGAACATAAACTTGAAAAAAAAATAGTGCAATTCATTTAAGGTAACTGAGTTTCCTGAAAAGATTCTGAGTTAATAAATGTAGTTAACAAAAAAGTTAAAATTCTAGTTTGTAATTAGGTTAAATTTTTAACTTCATACCGTAACTATTTCAAGACAAGAAGAAAAAATGGGAAAGCTTATCCATCTTGTGACAAGTCAAGATTCTAACAAAAACAAAGAAAAATCTCTCAAAATTAAAAATGAAGAAAACGATGAAAGAATTAATGATTTTACAAAAGCATTAGAAATTGAACATATTACGCATTTACAATATTTTGTTCGCAGTGGGGATGGAGTGAGTAATAGGTTCTAAAAAGTAAAATGTTTTTTTTTTTAAATTAACCAAAAAGACATGCAATGTAAACCATGCATCCATGAGCAAAACTTCATGGTCCCCTGTTATAAAATACCTCTATAAATAATTTTGCAAAATGTCTTATGGTTAAAAAATTTTTGAAACAATATATTATATAGAACTTTTAAAAATTTTATACTATGTCCACATTATTCAAAATAACAAAGCATAAGTAAGGCAAGTATGTTTATTCTCTACTGCTAAAAAATACGCTCAAAACAAAAACAGGCCATATTCTTGCTCTATATGAACACCAAAATTCTCGGTACTTTTTGCCGAAGTGATTTGGTAATGTTTTGGTAAAATGAACCATAAGATTTGGTTTTATAATATGTAAAAAAATTTAATAAATGTATTTAAATTTGGTGATTATATCATGATACCTTAGAGCATGGCATCAAAGCAATTTATTTGGTTAAATGTTATTTTCAGTTTTTTTAATATTTTTCACTAAATGTGTGGTAATAAGTGCGAAACTTTTGAAAACCAAAATTTTTGGCAAGCCGTTACCAAATAAACTGGAAAACTACCTAATGAATGGTTTAAATTCCATATAGCTTAGTTTAAATAAACAAAACTACGTTTTTTCTACCAAAAAAGTTATTACTGTACGATATGGTAAGCTTTCTTCGAATATTTTGAAAGAAAATGCGTGTTTGAAAGTGATAAAATTAGCTTTTTAAAAGCGTTTAAAACATTCACTTGTGATGCATTTATTTTTTAAAAAAAATATCTAAAACATAAATTGTTGTTTCGTTCAAAGGAAAATATTGAAACATTTTTGTAATATTTTTTTCATTTCAGAAAACAATGACCTGTTTAGGCAAGTAAATGTCTTTCGACTTTATTTTTTTCATCTTTAGAAGACAGAAATGTTTTTTTTTTTTAAATTGTTCTTCAAATTGCGACTTATGTATTTAATTCCTCTCTCTTATATAATTAAATTTTAATGAATCATAAAAAGTGACCGCGACAAGAATTTTAATTGCATTTTAGTAATTAAATTCTAGAAAATTATTATTTAAGACCTAAAAGATTTAATGAGAGATGTCAGCTCTGCCAATTAAATAATATTTTTATTTATTCTTCAATTTTCCTTTAAAAGTAATAATATTTTCAATAAGGCTTTATTTGTTAAGGACCAGTGTCTAAGATAAAGTTTTTCTTGAGAGAAATTATGTCACTGCTTGCTGGAATATTTTGAAGAAAAAAATGTTTCATGTTTTATAATGTATATGTTTCATAATCTGCAATCCATTTTTTTTTTTGAAATATGAAACTCATGCTTTATTAAAGTAAGGTATCTCTTATTTCATATCAGTTACCTTTCATTAGCTTTTTTTTAATTTATAGAAGTTTTCCACTGCATTTACGCAGAATAATTAGATTTATATGATTATTCATTTTTTTTAAACTAATTACAAATTTTTAAATTTGATTTAAGAAAATTATCGTGGCATTTTGTCGTATTGTCTTAATTTGTCTAAGAAAAAGCTTTCTTGTTTCGGTTATAAAGAAGGAGTTTAAATTTCCTTTATCCATTAATTTTCCATTAATTATTCACATAATTTAAGAAAAAAAACACACTTATTAGGTAAGTTAAGTTTTTCAAATAAAGTATTTAATTCATAAAAAGCTTTTAAACTTTACACGACAAAACTTTAACACTTTTTACTTTTAATTTTTTGTTTAATTTAAGCAAGTTTTTAGCATAAGTATACTCATGAATCACTCCGTATCAAATTACGATATAAAGTGCCGACACTTTCGGTGTATTATCCGTAAAATTCATTTTACTGTAAAATCAATTCCATAATTTTACAGTAAAATAATATACAGTACATTTTACATTAATATTTATTTAATTCGAATAATTTAGAGGTTTTAAAGTGATCATTACTATAACGAATTACGGTACATCAGATATTTTTTTTCGTATCATGTTCGAGTAAATATGGATTTTTAGTGCAATTCGATCCCTATTCTTGTGCATTGCATTCGCCAGTAGTGCTTAAATCGTAATAAATTTATTTAACTAACGCAAAAAACTAGAAAATTTAATGTTTTTTTTGCTTAAACTTCTTAAACTATATTAATATTTTTTTTAGGATATTATGAAAATACCTTTAAAAGCAATTACTTATTTTCCTGAGGGAATGAAACGATGAAAAATAGTAAAATCTTCTTTTGCATCTTACTAGTTTACTCTTAAAAGTTTCTTCTTCTTTTATCTAACAAGCATCAGAAAAACATAAAAATATTCGTACCCCGCCTCTTTACTCAGTTTCATATTTCGATTTGGACTATTTATTTAAAATGACAAAAACTATTCGAATTTAATCGTAAGGTATGAATTTAAAGTTTTTATATATATTTATGAAATATAATTCAGAAAAAAAAGATGTTTTTGGTTAGTTAATTTTTTTTAAATAAAATATAAAAATTTATGAGAACATTGTTGAATCTTAAATTCTCTTTTTCTGTTTAAAGGCATTTTAAGCACAATTATAATCGTAACCAGGCAGTAATTTTTATCGTAGTTGAATTTGGAACTTTTTGTTATACATTTTCAAGCAATTCTTAAAAACAATAAATTTATTTAAAAATAATAAAAATATATTATTAATAAAAATTGACAAAAATCAAAATTAATATCTTCTGAGCGATAACTTCTCAAAACTATTTAATAAAACATCTTTTTTTTTTTTTATAATATAATGAAAATCCCTTTAAAATCAATACTCTTATTTCCCAGAGAGAATGAAATGACAAAAAATAAAAGAAGTTAAATCTTCTTATTAGTTTTCTCTTAAGAGTTTTTTTTCTCTTCTTTTATCAAGAAAACATCACAAAAACAAGAAACATTTGTACTCCGCCTCTTGAATCAGTCTCATCTTCCTTTTTGGACTAAGCCAGTTCCGGCAGCTATTATATCACTTACATCCAACAAGAAAGACAGGTACTCTCTTTCTCTTACCTTCCCACTTTTTGGTAGCGTAATTAATAGTTCTTGTGGGGATTCCAGGGTAACGCAGAAGGTGCAGCTGTTTAAGGGTCAAAATTTGATTTAGAAAGACGAGATAAAGAAAATAAAAGTTCGTACAGGACACAAAAACTTTTCTCCTGTTTTCTTGATGGGGCGGATAACACAATTATTAAGAGGAAGACCTGTCTTTCATTCTTAAGACCTTATAACTTGTTTATATGCGATTTTTTTTTGTCTGTTGTTTCTATTCTTAGTTTTATTAACTTAATTCACATAAAGAAAGGATTTTCTTTTTTTGAGTTTGAATAAGTTTAAAAATAAAAAAGAATCTTTAAATCTAAGTTTCCCGAAAAAAATTTTTTGATTCATCTTCAAAATATTTTAGGTGTTTTTGACGTTTATTTGAGGTTGTTTTTTGAGATTGTCAAGGAAAATGAAGAAAGCCATGGTTTGAAATCCTTTCACTTGAAACAAAGCTAAAATTTTAAACTGTGCCAGATTGCCGGAAAGAATTTTCTGGGCTTCAAAACTGACAAATAACTTAAATATTATAAAGTTATTTACCTTTTTTTAAAAACAAAAATCACCGAGTTGGCTATATTTTATGACACAAATGAAGATTATTAAAATCACTCCCTCGTTCTCAGTTTTTGTAAAATTTTATGATGATGCGGCTATTTTTGGTGCAAAACCTCACCTTATTTCCTACATCATGTGTTTTTTTATACCTGTTGAACCCCAAAACAATTATTTTTGTGAGGGAAGTTACAAATTTCAAATAAAATATAATTTAGTTTGTACTGAGAATCATTCTTAAAGAGGGTTTACTCAAATTTCTTAAACATGGATTCCCTACCTCGTAAGCAGGTTGAACAATTGAGGTTGAGTCACCGAAAGTAAAAAAAAAACGATCATTTGATCAAAGGTTATTTAGGGTGGTTCGTTTATTTTGTTAAGCATTGTACTTAACAATACGTTAAAAAACGCACGGCAATTTAGACAGTTTTTTGACGGACGTTTGGAGTAAGCTTTCGTGTCTCGCAAACTATAGAGGATACTAGAAAATGTGGTTCTCAAAGTCGTAGACAATTGTTTTGAATCAGTTTGTATACATTCATGTTAAGCAGAAGCTGAGTAAGATGTACCAACATTTATAATTTTTTGAGTTAAAATGAAGAAAAAAAATATCGCTATTCCGAATGAAATAAATAAATAAATTTCTATACGAATAAAAATGATAAACGTTAAGACAAAAAATAAATCGAAACACTCCTGTGAAATTGCTACACGAATTAGACTTTTTACGTAACGCAAATTTTGCCTCCTTGGATGGCATGCTTAAATTTTAACGTTATGCTACCAATTTTTGTGTCCAGAAAAACAATTTCTCTATTTTATTTCCTCCTAAGTTTAATTTCTCAGTTTTGGAAATAATATTGCTATATGCAACAGTATGGTTGCCTAATAAGTTTTCTCATTGGACGTATTGTCAAAGCTTGTTATAGACATTTAATCGTAATCGAGCATTTTTTTCCTATTTACTGTTAACAATAGTCAGTTGGTGTTCCATTGTTATACACGAAAAGTAGGTCATATTCATTTGTCTTCTAAAAAGTTGTCATACAATTTCTAAAGGAAATATGCAAATTTTTTTAAAGCGTACTTTTCCCAGTGCGAATAGATTTTCGTGTGAAATATAGTATTCAATAATTAATCCACGATACAATTATACCACCCATTTTCAAGAACGTTTCTAATTTTATCTTGATTTTTGTGACATTCTTCTTATATCATATGTTTTGAATTCTTTTGATATACCAAAATAGATGCGAAACATTTGAATTTTTCTATTTTGCTTGTAATATTTTCTAGAACTTTTTTTTTCTATCATCGTTTTTCCTTGTTCCTGTTTTTAGATGCAAAAAAGAAAGGAAGTGCTTTTAGGCGCCAGAAATATTTCCTTTTAAATTCTTCCAGATCTTCCCAAAGGCAATAAAACTTTCGTTATTTATTGCAATATTTAAAATATTTTTATAATCCATGCAGAACACAGTAAAATATTTTCGCACTTCGAATTTTCCGTTGACTACAGCAACAAAACATCAAAACTTCTCAGATTGAAATGGGATTTCGTTGTTTTAAGTTATGTTTTCAATTATGAATCTTTTTTAAAGATACTTCTAAAACAACATTTTTCTCGAAATAACTTAATTATGAAAAAAAACGTATTACGTTTTGAGTTACATAACAGAAGGATATGAAGACTTTAGAGATTTAAATTTTCACACCGTTCGAAATTTTTCCAAACTTTACATATTTTATTCAAATATTTTTTCGAGGTAAGTTATTAAATGTATATGTATTACTGAAAATACATAACAAGCAAGTTTGTTTGTTCAATTTTGTTCACCTTAATATCAATTTTACTTAAATGCTGTCAGTTTGGTGCAAGCGCTCATGCTCTACGTGTAAATTTTATGTCTGAAAATCACATATTTGTGTAAAATTGCATACTTTGAACCAGGATTCACAAAAATATTGGAAATTTATTAATATACTAGGAGACTCCGCCCCTTGCTCGCTAACGCTCGCCAACCCCCGAGAATTGCTACGCAATCCTATGTGGTTCACACCGTGAACCATGGCTCGCTGCGCTCGCTCGCCAATGAACACAATGTTCAAGCACAAAGACCATAGTATATTATCATCAAAGACATAGTATTTTATCATCAAAGACATAGTAATGTACTTATGTAGAAGAATTCTATCAATGTTCTTATTGGCTTTTAAAAAAGTATATTAGTTATTTAGATTGTACATGGTGAAAAAATCAAAAAATTAGAAACATATGACAATGAGAAATGAGACAAACAATGAGAAACATATAAGCAGACAAACAGACAAGACAGAAATGAGACAAACAATGAGAAACATATTAGCAAAATAAATTATCAAATATTGAAGTTACTCACCTAAATTCAATTAAATGGGTATAATAAATTAGTTAATGCTAGAAATTCTGAAAGTTTTAGAAAAAAAAATTTTTATTTCAAAATATAAACTTTAAACCCTAACTTTTCCTTGTGAGATAATAACCCTCAAAAAGTTTTTCATTTTCAAGAACACAAAAATTTGTTTTATCGCCAAATGAAATATTTTTTGGTGATCAGCATTATTGAAATCAATTTCTATATTAATTAACATTTGTGATAAAGTACATAACATTTCAGAACAAAATAAGGATGTTTTACATACAATAAATTAAAATGCATGGCTGTTAGCATTCCCCTTGAAATACCACGTGGAGGTCGCCATGCAGCATTTCTAATCGGGGAGTTTTGATTTTGGCAGTTCCCCTTGCCTACTGCCAATAGAAGTTTCAATTAAATTTTTTCCAGAGATCATTTTGTTCTGCAAAGCTCTAAGAAATTAACACTAAGCATTGAAAACACAATTATAGATTTGGCATCTTGGAACAATTACTGAAAGGCTGTCAAATGACTTAACTCTTGACAGGCCAACATAAAGTTGTCCATGACTAAAAACTTGTTTAGTCAATACTAAACTGATTTTATCAAAAGTCTGACCTTGTGACTTATTTATAGTCATGGAGAAGGCCAGCCTAATTAATTCCTAATTGAGTTTAAATTAAATATTATCATGTTTTTAGGGCATGTATCTGAATTGAACAACATGATAATGCTCACTCTGGTTATTGTTTCCATTTTTAAAAGCGCTAAATGTTGAGCCACCCCAGGTGACATTTGCCATGTGACATTTTTAGCAGCAATCATTGGTCGATTTTCTTACGTTGCTATTCGGGGAGTTGTAATGAGGCTTTTTTTTTGGTGCCGTGTAAGAGAAATATATATATAGACTAGCTGAATACCCGGACTTCGTACAGGGTGAAAACAATGTTTCGATAAATCAAAATCAGAATTGAAGAACTGATTTTGACATTAACAGTTATTTTTTCTTTAATTTTGGCTTATCAGTTGTATTTACTTTTTAACTCTTAAACCAGGATTCACAAAAATAATGAAAATTTATAAATATACTAGCTGAATACTCGGACTTTGTGCAGGGTGAAAAAAAAAGTTTCGATACATCAAAATCAGTATTGAAGTGCTCTACAAATTCATTCGCAAAACTGAATGTGAAATGCCATTTCTATTAAACACAATGAGGGGATATTTTCCAGTACTTGTATCTTCGAAGGACCGTAATATATCTATTTCCTTAGCATCGAGAATAAAAATGCACAATATTGGTGCAGGTTCAATTTCAAATAGGCATCAACTTTACTCATAAGAGACTTTGAACCTATTTTAGTACATTTGGTACCTGCTAAAACTGCTCCAATTACCATACCAAATTTTGGCTTCTCTTATTATATACAAAAATCTGAGCTGCCTTAAAGAAAGCACTTTCGATACTACTTTTCCTTTCAGTTTGCCTGGTTAATAGTTATATCTGTGAACTCTCAGTATACTCTTGACCCCTCTGACATTGAAAATCTTTTTTTTACTATATGAGAAATTGAGTGAGCTATGCAAACAGAGCCTATAAATTGTCAATGGTCGAAGGTGTCGAAATCTGAAATTTTATCCAAAGTAGAGCAATTGAAACTACTAATTAACTAATATCACAGTATTATCAATTTCCACAACGTCTTTATTTGCACAGAAAAAGGCTCAGTTCTGCGCTATGTGCTTTGTTTGCAACTAAATGGTGCTTCAGTGTAGAATTTTCCTTTCAATAATTAAAAGAAAGACCAAAATTGGAAGTTTTCATGTCTCCTGAATCTTATAATATGAATACAATATGCTGTTTGCTGCTTTAATTGCAGTTGATAAATTTTTATTGCTAGTTTTAGTTACGCTAATTATTTTATTATACTCATTTAAATGTTTCAAGACAAATGCTTTTAAAAAGTATTTGGGTGTAATTTAAGGACAAAGTATCTCTTTGTCCTTAAATTACCTCAACCCTTTCCTTATATAAATTCCACACTTGTCGATAATTACCCCCAACATCACTTATGCCTAAATATCATTGTTGCCACTGTCGGAACTCTGATATTTGTATCACGTGATTGATTTCGCCTCCGCTTCCACTAAACCGACGTCAAGTTGCGTAATTACGTTGTAATGATCTGGCACCCTCATGCTAATGGACAGCGTTGACCATATTAATATGGACATTAATGCCATTCGAATCTCTCGCCCTGTTCTTAGGCATCTACTGAATAACGGTGTCATTCAAGACGTGGTGCTGATGTCTAAGACAGTGCTCTTTAATGCGTGAAAGATTGTGTCAAGTTGGAAATTATATGACGCTACACGGAGATCTTGAAGTTTTCAAATTAATGACGAAACTGTCAACATAGATCAAAACAACTTATTTTTGACAAGATATTTATCAACCGCTGAATATGATAAATGGTATTAAATTAAGCACCGTTAAAGAAATTTCTGTTCATGATTCAACTTAATACACATTCAGTATTTTTGGAAATGAAAGTAAGTACTATTAAAAGTTATTAAGATATGACAGAGTGTATTCATATATATATATATATATATATATATATATATATATATATATATATATATATATATATATATATATATATATATATATATATATATATATATATATATATTATGTAATACAGTTTAATTCGGTGTTCCTCGCTATATTACATTAATATATTTTGTATCATCAATATTAACTCAATTTCAGAAAGCCGATGAAAGTTAATGATTTTTACTCTTACTATTTAGTTGACCTAATAAGAAGATTTAAATGCTCTCACACAATTCACGGCAATTGAAATTTTAAAATTTTACACCTAGATTAAATATTGATTCATTTGTGTAAAATAAATCCTTTTCGAATAAGTTTCAGTGTTCGAAATTATACTGTTTTGCACACCCTAACCACAAAGATGAAACAAATCGAACAAAATATAGATGTGAACCATTCCATTTGTCAACAACGCTAAACAATAACGAAATTTTGTCAACAACGCATTTCTTCATACTCAGCTATTGTAAATTTTGTACCATTTCTTGGCATGTAATACTGTTGAGATAAATCTATAGTTCTAGTCAACATATATATCAAGTAATTTTCTACTATACTATCTCAAAGCACTATCTACATATCGTATTTCCAACACATTTGCATCCTACTATCTCCTAATGACAATGTGTTATGATAAACAGAGAGAATAAACAATTCTGATTGCAGGTTGCAACATCCTTAAAAGCACATTATCACTGATTAGATATGCTTCACGCTGAGTTAATTGTTCAAAAGACGCCTAAATTTGAGATCACTTAGAGCTATAATAGCTATTATACATGATACTTTAATTAAGCTCTCGTGTTATATATATATTAGAAACTATTTGCTCCTGGTAATATTTTACATAATTCTTTCTTACGAAAAAAAAATCTCTAAGCAAACACTTTTTAAATGAATTTGATTATACACACATTTATTCAAAAAAAATTTATTATATATTTTGAAGTCAACATTTAAGTAAGAAAATAGCTTTTATGTTTTTATACTCTGTAAAAAATAAGGTCAAAACTACCAGAATTGTGTAAAATTTGCCGGGTTCCTGGCTCTAGGAGAACATAAAAAAAAGTCGGAAACATTTTCCGAAGGACTTAGGTGATGATTTTGGTAAAATTAACAATTAAATATTGCTTTAAAACATGCGTTAAATTTTGGTAATTTTGTCATGATACTTTAAAGCACGGCAATAAAATCATTTATTCAGTTAAATTTACTTCTCAGCTTTGAATTTTTTACTGAATGTGTGGTAATAAGAACTACAATTTTAATAACCCGAATTTGCAGTAAGCTATTACCATATGGAAGGAAAAATTACCAAATGAATGTTTTAAATACCGTATATTTTAGTTTTATTAGCCAGAATTATGTTGATTTCTTTATCAACAATGTCATTACCATGCAGTGAGGTAATTTCACCAGAATATTTTTTTCCTGTGGTTAAGTATTTTCCCAAGTTGTATGCTTCGTGATCTCCCAGTTTGTATACTTGTATTTTTGCATGTTTTGATAAGTTAATGTACATAAAAAAATTCTAAAGATTATGATTATTTTATGTGAGTTTGTTTAAAAAACAATATGTTTAGTAGAATGTTAGTTTCTAGCTTGAATTGAAGATTGTATGGATGCTCTTTTGCAAAATAGATTATTTTCACTGATATTTATGAATTTTGGCACACTTTTTTTATAGGTTGAAATTTTATATGCTTTTCAGTTTAATGGATTTTTAATAAAAAAATTAAAGTATTATTATAATTATTTAGCAGAGTTGAAGGTAAGAAAATGCGATTTTCGAAAAATTGGAAATTTTAGAGAATGCTCATAGGAAAAATAAGTACTATACAAAGCATTTAACTCCACCATGAACATATTTGCTAATTTCAATTAGATTGCTGCTTTAGATCTTTCGAAAATCACTTACTTCACAAATAGATGCAAATTTTTTGCTTCTGATCAATTATAAATAATGGAAAGAACAAAAGTTCTCTTTTTCTAAGAGTTTCATTGACCTTAAAATTAAAAAAGAAATATTCTTATCGTGTTATATTTTAAGACACAATTAGAAACGCTTAAGCACACTAGAGAAAATTTAACGAAAAATGTCCTCTGCGTTGTAATATGCTAAAAGAAATAGACCATAAAACCATAATCACGTTGAAATAAAAAATTAAATTTCACATAAAAAATGAGTAAAATACAGTGATATACAAGCATATCTGATTTGATTTAGTTAGCGTAATGCAAAATTTAATGAGCCGTAACACAAAAAATTGCATAATTCAATCTTCTTAAAATTAATGAACTGAACAGAGAATATTAAGCGTATGTATTAATGAGTAATCTTTTTTTTTAACTCGTATTTAAACCAAAAAATATAATCAATATATATTTTTATTTTAGAATAAATTCATGCTTATTGAATCTCTTAATTTATTTTTTATAAAAGCATATTTTTTTCTTATAACTAAAATTAATACCCAAATCTGTATTGTTAAAATATTTCTTTTAAATCATTAAGTTAATGACAAGCATGTTTGGTCGGTTCTATGTAAGAAGCAAAATTACGTAGTCTAAGTAAGAAGGGAAAAGCAATTAATTTACAAATGTTTTGTTTTGTGTAAGCTTTTTTGTCATAGATATGCTACTAATTATCCTGTTCAAAAATTATTACAATTAGAGCCTATGTATTTAATTTATTTTGTCACTATTTTGTTACTTACTCATAATAAGACATCTTTTCTATCTTTCGCAGATTTATTATCATTTGAACCTTTTGAAATAACACTGCTGTGATTTGTGTGCTATACAAGGATGGCTTAATAATACAAGGATGACCTAATAATTTACACCGATCATGCGAACTACATTAGATATATAAGTTATGTATCATAGTAACAGCTATGAACTAATATTAATTTTAAGAAGAGTGTCTCATATTAGGCACTTTTTTCTCTATTTCAAAACTGTTTTTTTTTTAATATATTTACTAATATCATAAGTCAGGTGCGGAACAACACGGCCCAATTACATAACAACAACGTAGTTTTTTTTAATTATTTAAGAATTTATATTTAAAAAAAACATATTCGTACACTTAGAGAAAAAAGTGTAGTCAAAACAATTAGAATAAGGAAAAATTTACTGTGTTTCTGACACTATGGAAACACCAAACAGATTAGTAATCTTCAACGAAGTTCTTTTGTAATGATATTAGCAAAATTAACAATGGAATATGGTTTTATAGTGCACGATAAAATTGAGTAACTGAGGTAAAATTTGCCAACCTCATCACGATGCTTTAGAGCATGACATAAAAATCATTTTTTGGATTATATTATTTTCAGTTTTGTAGTTTTTGTTATAAGTACGGTAATGAGAAAAATAATTTTGAAAAACAGAATTTTCCTAAATCTGTTACCTCATGAACGGTAAAATAGCTACATTAGTTGGTTAAATACCGTATATTTTGGTTCAATTAACCAGATCTTTTTTACCAGAAATGCCCTCCCTATACAGTATAGTAATTGCAACAGAATTTTTTCTCCGAGTATTATTTGAAGCAGTTTAAGGTATTTCCCTCAAGTTTTGGAACTAATATGTTCAATAGGGAAACATATTAGTTTTTATTCCCATTTTCCTATCTGTATGAAACAGAAAATAATATTATAAATTTGTCAGAGGAAAATTATTTAGTTTCAATTTCAGTATCACAAAATGACATTTTCAGTCAACATAGTCCTTTATTCTTGACGATACATCGGTGACATCTAAATAATTAAATTAATAATAAATTCTCGCTTTTCGCGCTGACATTCAAATGAAATTAAGGTATTGTTCTTGATGATAAATTGTGACATATAACGAGTCAAATTATTCTTTCTGTAGATTTTGAGTATGCGTCTTGAAGCTTTGCGTTATTAAATTATTCTTATCAACTCATCTTTTTAATTTCTCTTGATATTTACAGAGTTGGAATATCTTAGGTTATAAGCTAAATCAGTTTCATTTGAATGAATATAAATTCTTTATACCATGAAGCTTAAAAAATGATTATCCTTTCAACAATCATATATTAGAGTATTTAATCTCTTGTTTTTAAAATATTAGAGTTATCACGTGATAAGTATGTAGTTACACTTTTAATGCTATGCTTATCAACCTGGTTTACAAGGTACCTAATTTATCTTTCCAATATTATACCAATATTAGTTGATAACAAATATTAGTTGAATTGCTGTTTGCAAACAACGCTTCAGTCTTGCCAATTTGTATTCGAGAAAAAAATCGAAATGCTTTTTTTCAAAAGCAAAAATTCTGGTCAAAATTACATTTATAGACTAAGCACTAGATCTGTACTACACGGCTAATTTAAACTTTCTGAGGATCACCAGAACTTGTTGCAGAAAAAAAATTTAAAAAAGCAATAAATGACATTAGTGCAAAATATAAGTGAGAAGACCTCAGCACGGGTTACTATAAACAGGAAATTCGGTCCCTGAGTACTCCAAACGTAATGACATCATTCGTATTTTCCCCAACTGAGCAGTTTAGACAGAACGTAGAGAAATCGTTCTTATTTTTCCTCCACTAAGGAATTTATTGTTGTTACGACAAACTACTAAATTGATCCGTGCTGAGGCCTTCTCTCTTCCAAGAAGTGTTGATTCGGAAAGCTCTTTAAGCCGCAGAGATGAAGTTTGGCTGCCTGTACTTAAAACCGTCTTTTTTCATGAATTCCCATTTGTTCGAAAATTGTTATAATTATAAGTGCTTTTCTTGAAACTTTTATCTTTCAAGTACAGTTGATACTTTTTTTTTTCAAATCCAGGTAATTTTCCATTTTGTTACGATAAACAAATTAACAAAACGTTTATAAATTAAATATTAATAGTGAGGTGTTTACATATTTTTTACAACTATGTCCAGTTTATAACAATCGTAGTTGTATAAATTGGAATTAGTTTCACACAGCTTATCTTCCAAGAGTTAACTTTTCAATGAAGAATTCAGACCTTAAAAATCTTCTGTGACCAATTTTTCTTTCCTTTGTGTTCAACATCATACTAAAATATCACACTTAGTTTCATTAGAAGTTTTAAGTTGCGTTAATATCGCTACCGGGTGTTTGAAATGATATTTTTTTTTTTTTTAAATTTACCACTTCTTTTTGGGTTAATAAATATTGCAATTTTAGTAGAACATATCAATTTTTGTATATATTTATATGCTAGGGTTACATAACCTTTTTAAAGTTATATCTGTTATTAAAACACGCAAAGTGTTAAGCCTTGAAAAAATTCGTACTTAAAGTTTCATAATATTTACTCCTTTTTCATCAGAAAACGTCGAATAAACTGTTTAGTAGGGCACTGGGCCCATGTCCAAGAGGTCATGGGTTCGATCTCCGCCAGCCGAAAACTCCCCGAAGCAAATGGTGACTGATACACGTTAAATCTGTCGAGTCACAAAAAAAGTCCTTCATGTTTCCATAACAAATCATACTTCCTTGGGTACGTTTCCAGGAGTTTCTTTGTCTTCCGGATTGGTTCAAAACTACAAGGTTGCGGAGTTGAACATTATTAATCCTAAACGCAAAACGTTGGTCTGCAGTTCAACGACACATATAAAATAGAACTGTTGCGCCATGGTACCTCAGGAAATAGAGCGTTTGTCTCCCAATCAAGTTAACGGGGTTCGAATCCCAGTGATGGTTGGTCGATACGAATTCAGCACCCAACTCGCACTGACCACAGTGCTGATGTAAAATATCCTTAGAAGAAGACTGCGTAGGGACCGAGGGTGTGCGGTATTGGTCCTCGTTAAACTGTTCTACCATAAAGTGCTCGACGTGCAGGTCGTCTGGCTATCGAAACGGGGGTGCCATCCCCTCTGCTGAGGATCAAAATTGTGATGGCATGTCTTCGGATCATCCTCAGGGATGTTTCCCAGACCGTCGCCAATAAACCATTGTGCAGCTCAATTGCGACGTAAATGAACTACAACAACAACAACCCTAACGCCCGTATTCACCAACACGGATTACCTCCGGGTAATCTATGGGTAAGAGTAAAATCACGAGTTTAGTGCGAAACGATATTCTCCAGCCGAAATTTCGCCTAACTCGCAGATTTCATCGACAGTTCTGACTCTCCGGGTAACCCTCCGTTTTTGCCGAGTTATCGGAGGGTAACCTATTCACGAGGAGCTTGTAAACAAAAAAGATGGAGGATTCTATCGCTGCGTTTGAGCTTGAAGATCTTGAATTTCTTGAAACTGTTGAAAGAAGGGAAAGATATGTCCCAACTATCAGAAATAATGACCAAGAAGAGTTAGATGAAATAGACTTTTTTGAAAGATATCGCTTCTTAAAACCGACGATTGAAGAACTGATCTCCAAAATTGGCAGTAAGTTGGAATCTGATACAGATCGGAACAATGCCTTAACTCCAACGGAAAAAGTTTTAACTGCTGTAAGATTTTATGCATTTGGAAACCAGCAAATAACATGTTTATATTATATAACAGCACGTGTTTATATTATATACAAAGTCACATGGTTTTACCTTGCCCAATCAAAGGCCTCGTTATATTTCCTCCAAGAGTTAAACTCGAGTTGTGAAATCCTCTGTTGAAAACGGTTGGAGAATAAAAAGCGAGGGTTAATCCGAGAGTAACTCTGAACCGTGGATATTCCGATCCCCGAGTTACTCTTGAATTTTACTCGGCGTGGTGAATACGGGTGTTAGAGGTAGACGGATTATGGGCTAGAGTCCCGCTGCCATCAGACTAACCGTGTGAGGTTTTCGTGGTTTTCCTCTACTCAAATGCTGTAAAGTTCCATCGAAAAATCCTCCACCAAAGCAAATTTCTCCTAATACTTGATCCAGGAATTCTCTTGCCTTCAGGATTATATTCAAAATTACAAGGCAAAGAAGTTTAACATTGATAGCCTTTAAGAAATATTGGGTCAGCTAGTTCAACGATGGCTATAAAATTTTTAAAGAAAACGAAACTACGACGGTTCATTTACATTTCCTGCTACATCATTAAAATTACTGCTAGTTTAACTTCATTAATAGTGTTGGTGAATGCTTTTCAAATCTGCGCATGATTTAAGCGTTTAGTGCTTATTTACTTATTTTTTCACCCCTTACGAAAAAGAGAACAAATGAAGTCAGCTAGTGAGTTATAATCCCACTACTATATTTTTTAAATTACCGATATTAAAAGGACAGATGCGTAGAATGTGTTTGACAAAAATAACTGGAAAAAATATATGTGAAAAACATCAATAATTACTTGGATAGTTAAATAATCCTGTAATTCACGATTTAAGAAATTCACATATTTATCCCAGACTAAAGACTAAAAATTCGTAAGCTATTAAGTTGTTAAAAATTCAATAACATTTGCAATAATTACAAAAGTTGACATTATGGTGTTATTTACTTTTTTAGAAAGAAAAGCAAACGTTTATTTTGTCTACCTTACTTCTAGGAATATGTAATTCATTGCTACTACATTCAAGTTTATTGTTAAGAAGAAAAAAAAGTAAAAATCTGAAAAAAAGTAAAAAAAGAAAGAAAATTGGTAAATGACGTGTAATTTCCACATGAAGCTAATATCTGCAATAATTTATTAGTAACATGTTATTTACGCACAACAGAAAAATAAGAAACACTTTTTTAAGCAAAAAACTATATTTGAGTGACATAAAAGAATCACATTTATTTAATTTTGACGAATATTTACCCAAAAAAAATGACCGTTATAATTCAAATGAATATGTTTCTGTTTTTATTTTTATTTTGAGGTATTCCTGATTTTCTGTTTTTTACAAAGATATTTCCCTGCACTATTTGAGCCATATATTTAATGGAATTAATATTAAAGTCTAGACCTACAGACTATGACGTAATTTAAAGTTTTTCCTCTTAAGAGTGAAGTCAAGAGCAGAAAAAATAATTGCTTATTTTTCTATAGGGTAAAAGTCATAAATTTTATTGTGATTTTGTCCAAAACTTTTTTGATGGATACAAGTTAGTCAATATTAAATTTAAAAAAATGAAATCACCTTTGTTGTTTCTACCAATATATATTGTGTATTCCTTAACTTGACATTCTGAAACATTTTTTCTTCATGATTTGGATCATGATTTCAGGGATTATTTTTAAGAACTTTTAAATTATTGTTTTACTTCTTGCACATATTTCATTTTGTGCTAAATAAACTGCAGCAGCTGCTGTAAACTTATCTCAAAATCTCCTTATCACGATTATTTAGAAGCAGTATATACTTATATTGAATCTGAGAAAGCATTCAAGTATCTAATGCTAATTTGAAGAGAATTCGGTGATATTCAAATAAAAATTCGTATTTCTTTAGGATAAATACTATGGTAGCAAAGCAAATTCGACATTCTCACAATAAAACTCTATGGTAATTAACATTTTTAAATACAATATATTTAATTTTATAACCGTCATTGAATAGCCGACCCAATTTTCGGGTTTATGGCTACTAATTTTCAACTCCCATGTCTTGTAATTTTAAACTCAATTCAGAAGACAATGGAAACTCTGGATTAAGTATGTGAAGAAATTTACTATGGGACTATTTTATGGAATTAACCCACATTTACGTTACATACAGGGGAAAACCACGTAAACCTCCCATGGTTAGCGTGGTGGCAAAGGAACTCCAACAGGGAGACTCGAAATTCTAACCCATGATCCGTCTACCACTGAGGTTAGCACTGTGATCGGTGCGAGCCGAGAGCGGAATTAATATCGAAAAGCCATCACTGAGATTCGGACCCACTTCACCTCATTAGGAGGATAACGGTCTATCCCCTAAGTTACCTCTAAGTACAGCATAAGCATTATGAGAGAAATATGCTCGCCACTTTAACTTCCTTTATGGCTTTATCCTACATTTCAGTGCTGCCCAACATTTTGATCGCCTTTGTCCGGTCAACGTTTGATAATTTTATCACGGCCCACTTAGAGAGAATGTTTTTATTTAATATTTTTGATGTAAAAATTTGAAATGAACTGAAGGGTTAATGCTGAATCATATTGACTAACCCCCCCTTTTTCGGAGCTGAAGGTGCAAAGTAGAAAAACTACTGTCTATGACGATTGAAGCGAAGCACGCCAGCTTTGTACCTTTTAACTTTCACACAATGCATTTCATATTTTCCTCAGCCTTAATAAAATAACCACACGATTTTTTTTTATTTGGCTGCTCTGTAACATTTTTGGATTTGTACTTTCAAGATTAATGAATTTAAAAAAAATCTCCCTAAACTTTTATATCTTAAATTCATTATTATACGAATTATAATGGTTTAGTACAACACCCCCACAGAGATTTTTTTTCTTGGATCCACACACCCATTAATTTTATTGTTTATCGGGTGAACTCAGATACCAGGGTCATCAAGTTTCCCCCCGAACATAAGAGGCAATGCAATTCTAACTCTTGCATACCGTGATTTAAGTTCTTGTGGTCTAGTATTAGAGGAGACTATTTCCTGAGAATGGAAGTAGAGTGTCAGAGTTGTTAGTACGTCCGTATAGGGATTTTTTTGTGTGCAAAATAAGCAGAAAAAATCAATGGTAGCAAGATTAGCTGGCAGATCAAGCATTTTTCAGAGAAAATTCTGAAGCTCCATGTGACTTCAGTACCAGTGATAAAACTTCCATAAATTTCAGTTAACCCGAACTCTAACGTCAACGCTATTCGAGCTTCATCGCGCATGTGCAAACATTTTCTAACAAACCGAGGTATCTTTAAGGGTAAAAAAAATAATGCTTGCGTTATGAATAGTCAAAAGTCTATGATTTTGTCAAAATTTCTCTTTTATTGTATTTCTTAAACTACTTGCACTAGTATTGCACAATGTGCTTCGATTAGAATAAGTAAAGTGTTTTGCCTGTATTTCCGTTATTGCACTTTTTACACTCGCGGGTAATGTTTTGCAAAACATTTATTGGATTTATTACTTTACAATATTTGAATCATATTATGGTTAAAGATTGTAATATTATGGCCAATTTTTGCTAAAGTGCAATATATATTTGCGGAACATTGCTCCATTTCAAACCTTGACAAAATTGTATCATATAACGGTTCACGTTAAAAAATATCATAGCTTAAAGCAAAACAGAATTCTCATAGGGAGAACTATTATTTATTTGCAAATACGTAATATTGTAATTATTATAGCATAATAAAGTGTTATTATTTGCGAATAATATTAAAATTATTTGCATTAATATTTTTTTGCAATATTACACGAGGAAACTTAATTTAGTTTTGTTATTATGATATAAAATAAAACTCATTAATTTCTTTAAAAGAAACTAAATAATGCATTGAAAGCCTTCTTTCGGCACCTATAATTGCTGGGAAAGTATTTAATTGAATGTTGAATGCGGGACGAACATAGAATGCTTCTCGATCATTTTAATGATACCTTAAAGAACTATTTTTCATTTCGATTTCCTTTTATCTAAAAAGAAGAATTATTATTTCAGTATGTATATGTTAGAGATGCCGACTAATTGAAAATACTTCATTCCTCCATTCAAATTAAATTACGATGGCGTGCCTTGAAGTCAGAAATGATTGCTTCGGGCTATCTTAGAAAACTTCAATAAATGCAATAACTCACGCAGATACTGTCAGATATTATTACCAAAGTAAATTATTACTTGACTTCTACTTATGATTATGTTAAAACTGCCGATATAAATTAATGTTCAAAGATGATTGAAAATAAAAGCATTGTGTTTGTGCTTTTTAAATGAATCAAGAGATAATATTTTTAAATTGTTTTTATTTGAAGTTTATATTGGTTTCCGATGGTATTAAAAATAAAGTGTGTAGTAATATTAAATTTCATTTGATGTTTAATGATTTTTCACACTGCTAAAGAGATATTAATTAAAGGATTACAATTATAAATGTTTTTCTTTACGAAATTTAAATTCTTGTCAATTATTTTTCTTTTATCCAATAACCAATTATGACCATAAACTTACTGTTTAAAATTGATAAAACGTTAATTATCCTAAGAGTGTTAAAATTGTTAGAAATTAGCATTTGAAGGAAATTATTAAAGTAATTTTAAAATAATAAAGGGGAATTGCCTGAGAGAAATGTTAAAAAAAAATTCTTCACTATACAGTATTGTAATGTTTTCTCTATATTATAATATTAAAAGAAAGACATCTAGCTTTTAACTTAAAGAAAACTGAAGAATTACAAATGAAACGATTTTATGTACATTTTTTGTAATTTTTTGAAACTTAGTTGTTTTTTTAATCTTGTAATAGTTTATTTTTTGATAGATTCAGTTTATAATTCGTACTTAACGTCATTTTTCCTTAATTATTACTAATCCTTTTATTAAAAGTTGTTGCATCAAACTTTAAACTATTTCATTCAGAATATTACACTAGAATATAAAAGATAAAGTCTTAACGAATAATAAAATGAAATTCATGAAATTATAGAACTTTCCTACTGAATGTGGTTTGATCGTTATACTTAAAATGCACCAATCTAACTCTAAATTTTTAATTATATATTTCGTATGAATGTATAATTATGATGAAGAAGTGTCAAAAAATATTCTCAGTGCAGGGTTGGAATTTCTTTTTAAAGCTAAAATGATTAAAAGACAGTTAGAAACATATTAATATAAAAAAGGAAAAAATAACTCCGTTCTTCTCTTAAGATAAAAATCGATTAAAATTATCAGTATGTTTTCGAACGACATTGTCTGTACTACAGCTCAGAGTCAAGAGACTGACCCATTCATTTCAAAATAACTCGGCTCATACGCTTCAAAAAATCTGCTCCTACATGCGTATTAATTCTTGACAGATTGTAAATAAGGATTAGAATAATGCGTTCATCTTTGAAATATATAATTGAAATTTGCTCATACATTCTAGCACTAAAATATTTGACTTAAAACTTTAATATTTTTTGAATAGAAGCTATCTAACATTTTCCACTCCTCTCATGAATATAAATAATTATGTATTAACTGTACATGTCTCAAATGAGGCCTTTGGATTTCAAAATTAAATTCAGCTGACATCACTGAATATTTCGATTGAATCAGGAACGCCATTTATGGGTGAGCATATTTATAGTAACCTCTAGTTAGTGTTACTTGATTAAAACCTTCAATGTTAAAAAATGGATACGCAAATTTTACATAACTTTCTGGTTTTTGACGAAACCGTTTAATGGTATACGCTCCGAGCGAACGTTTCGCCAAAGTGACAAAATAGCTATCACCCCCTACTTTGAGACTTCATCAATGGCAAAGAAATATTTCCTACTTCTATTTTTTCCACACAAAAAAAGTTAGTGACTAGTGTGTCTAACCTTTTCTAATAACCATTTTACCGTGGGCACCATACAGCTGAGTCAGTGTCACCTTAACAACACAAGAAAGACTTATAGAGCAGAAAGATAAATTTGACCCGTGTCCAAACCCGGGTTCTTCTTGGCATGAGGCCTACTTCTTGTTCACCATAGAGACCGGTCGACTTAGTTTCGATGGTCTAGTTTCTTCCTAGTATCGCCATTCTAGTTGACAATCTCCCACAATACGCAATGATAAGGTTTCAGGTTGAGGAATCCCCATTTTGTTACAAATCGGGTTGAGCATTTATTTTATAATTCCCATTTTGTCACAAATTGTGTGATTTCGTGACGAAATAATTCTTAAACTTTACGAAAGGATTGCTGAATCATCAAAAGTGGGAGTTTTAGCTCTTGAGAGTGTTCATCAGCTTCAGAAATATAAGATTTGGAAATAACAGCCTATAGTGTGTGTACAGTCCACAATTAGTACCTAATCTGCCGTATCATCGTTAGAATCGTATGTATCGTTTAAAAATGCAAAGAGGCAGAGTTATATAAAAATACAGCAGAAATTCATAATTTTTAAATTAATTAGATGATACTGTGAATAAATTCGAATTGATTAACTGAATATTCTATTATGACTTCCACAAATCATGAAAGGTTTAACCCATTCTTAGGAAAAAATATTTTTTCAATATTTTAGTTTAATATAAATTGCCAAGTTGGAATTATTTATTAGCCTACTATATTACGTAATTAAAAACTTCATTTGCTCTAAAAATCCAAAAACGAGAAATAATAGTCATATTTCAAGCTCTCAAAAACATTCGCCACTTTTCAAGATGCCTCTATGCACGTTAAATCTGTCGCGGGTTTAATGTACTCCAAGTACCCCATAACAAATCAATGCCTCTGGGGGCAATGACCCAAGAGTTCCCTTGTCTTCTTGATTGGGTACAAGGCTGCAGAGTAGAACATTGGTAGTCGTAAACATGAAATTTGATGGTCTTTTCAACAACGGTAATAAAAAGAAATAAATAAATAAAAAAATAATAATTGTGATCGCCGCAAGGATATCACAGGTTACCCAACGGCAAAATGATTGTTGTTTAAATTTTTTTGGAAAAGCAGCCTTATTGTGTACTCCTCTTGGGCATCTTTAACTGTTAATCCTGAACTGCTCGGTACATAATTTCGTAGACATATTTGAATGCAACTCAGACACATTCTGTGTAAATTATTTGAATGATTGAACGGACATTGAACAGCCAATCGAGATCAATATTAACATTTTCGGATTGGTACAATAGTGTTTTAAGGAGATTGTAAGCTGCATCAAACACCCGTTTCAGATTCACAAGTTAATAAATGAAATGGGACTTCAAAGCTAGGTATTATTATTATTTCTTTTAAATTTTACATGAATAGTGAATGGATCATTTATATTGCGTGGAAGACATTCTGAGTTTTTGAGCAAGACACTGGGTGCGTTGACAATGGTTCTTTTATTTGCATGAAAGGGGTTCGGACAGCCATCATTCGCTCGTCGGTAGGGTTCAATTGTGCCAACTAGTTTGGTTTTGGCTTTTTCAGTCTCGGTGAGTTCAGACCTGGCATCGTTTTTTTTTAACTTCAACTTTAAATTTTTGGACCGTGTCGATCAGTTTGGGACCCTCTTTATTTGTGATATTCACCTGAATTAGTATTAAGAAAGATCTAGTTTGAACTTTAGGTTGTATTTTCTGATTCTTAATTAAAACAATAAAAACAAAAATATCGTCCAAATGATGAAATTCTCTTTTATTCACAACTCAAGAAGTATTTATGGCAGGGGTGTCAAACTCCTGCCATAACGCATGCGCACTGTTTACTATTATTCTTGAACACAGTTGAAAGGTGTGATGATGTCCAAATGAAATGCGCGCGCCATCAAGTCCTAAACAAGACCCATTTTTCCAATGGGTAAAAAAAAAATAAAGATCTGTCTATTGCACCAATTATTGTTATGAATAAATTCATTTTGCAATAGTAAAGTAACTTTCGGTTTTGCCTAAAGTGGGTTCTGTTCAGTTTTGATAGGAATATGACGGCTAAAAAAATGTTATCAAATGCAGTGGGAACAAATTTTTCTTCTTTTGGAGGAATTAGGAAAAATTTATGCAATGAAATAAATATTATATATAAATTTCTATTTGAACCATTATATTTGGTTCTATTTGATTTTTTTAAAATTAATTTGAATTATAATATACTGAAGAGTCTCTGTCAAGCATAAACGACCTGATGCTTTTAATTTCTTTTTGAGTTTAGGCACCACAGCCCGGTATAACCGATCTGATGATTGTTTTAAAACTAAATGCTTCTACATATAATAATATAGCATAATGTTAAGGTGTCTTTGCCCAATATACATTTGCCCGTCACACTGATGATTTTTTTAAGGTTTAGTTTGAATTGGTTGAATAACTACCACTATAGTACCGAACCCCAGAAATTGATTTAATAAGATCAACGATACTGAGTAGATCAGATGCAAAACGCTGATTCTGACATAAGTTGGCGGAATAGTGGTGGATATATATTATCGACGATCGCTCCAATAGCCACTGATACTTTGTTTTAGTATCCTTCAAAAGTTTCATTGGGATAGTTAGCATTTTTTTAATGTTAACATGTGTTGTACTGAGCATTTTAGTATAAACTTAAACACGATAACCATGTTTTAATGAAACATATAATGTCACGTAATCACTTAACGAATCGAGTGATTATGTGAATTTGAAAAATAATCACTATTTAAGAAATATTTGAGCTCAGGAATACAAATAAATTGACAAAACATGTGACTCAACCAGAAATATTTCTGTGACCTGGAGGGTGACCCACATGTTATTTTTATATTAAACTTAACAGTTAATAATTCTTGAACTAATTATAAAATGTTATTTCTTCCTGTAAATTTTTCCATACGTTTTTTCTTTCCAAGTTTTTAAGTATTACGGTTTTTGAGCTGCAAAACAGAATATAAAGTAAAAGTTGAACACCAATAGCGGTATAACCCTTACTGTTTTTCAATAAAAAGCAAAATAGCTAACCTTAACCTGCCATTTCAGGCACAAAGTTTTTTCAAACACATCATTTACAATAAAAGATTGTCTTAATGTCTTACGTTTGCTGGAATCCTTTCTCATTTCTGAAACAAATTAACATCAAGGAAATAGTAAAACAAGAAAATCTTCTTTACCTTAAAGCTTTTTACCTACAACTTTCCTTTAGAATTTTTCAGAATTCATCTACTTATTTTTTACTTTACTTTTTGCTATTCTCATTTATACTATTGCAAAACTTTTATACTGAGTTTATGTGTGCCATGTTTCTCAAAAAAATAAAAAAATTAGTTGATATTATTATTGTTATTATTTTATGAAAACGATAAAAACCAATTTTTCATTCTAATGATAGTGCCAATATTTTCGAAACTGAGCAAGGGATTGAAATGTAAATAAAAGAACAACGGAAGTTGGTGAATGGTTTGCCGAGTTCTGTTTTGAAATTTCAGAATTCATTTTAAGTAACTTTCAAAAAATCAAGTATCTTCAATACAAGTATCTTCAATAGAACATGCTGCTAGCTGAGAAAACTGAGCAATGTTTTTATTACCAGCACCGTTTGAAGCAAAAACGTAACGTAATCTGAAGACAAAATTAACAAACGTGAAAACAAACAATTAAATTCGATTGGTCTATCATGAAGAGGGATAAAATTACCATGCAAGTTTATTTCTAATTGGTAGGGGCATCTGAACGCATTTTTTTTTTATAAATTTTTTAAAAGTTTGTTATTTTCTGATTTGAGTTAGTTTGTAGTACATTTCTATCACTTGGAAATACAAAGCAAATTTTACAAAACTATCACAAAATTTTTATCCTCAACTTTTAAAAATTTAATTATGAATTCATACTTCAAATTAATAATAAATTTATTCAATTGGTAATCAATTTATAAACAATTATAATGTAAATAAAAGTAATATTAAAAAAAATATGAATAAAAATAATAAGAATAAAATATTAATTAAAATTGTGAGACAATGAAATAAGAACAGAAATTAAAACAAATAAATAAAACCTTATTTCTCACTCAAGCAGGTTTATTGCAATATCTTTGCAGATAAATTTCATAAACGAAAATTATAATTCTATTTACTTATCTATTAAAGTCACTTTTCATACTAAAAGCATCGGAGTCATTTCATTTAAATTTATTTTTTAAAAAAAATTAATTTCTTTTGAAATGAAACTTATTAATAATATAATTTCAAAGTTCAAACTTAATAATCTTTTGTAAAATGCTCAGGTAATCCCTTCAAGATGTCTAGACTTTAGATTTTGTTTTCTAAAAATCTTTACCGTGTTAACAAAAATGGCTACTTTAATAAACATTTAAATCTCTAATTTAATCATTTAACTTTAGCTTTAAATTTTGTTTATTTGATTTCATATCTTTTAAATTAATAAATAAATAAAAATTCATTAAAACTTTTACATTTATTTTTACGGATAAATTCTTTGTACAATTTGGTATTAGTGTTTAGATTTATTTTCGTAGTTTTTATAAAAAAGTAGAAATTTGAAACGGGAGTTATTGAAAGTTATTTTCCCAAATGAAATTACAATTCAATTTTTTATTCTTTCTGCTTATATATTTCTTGTAGAAATTTCCATTTCAATAAATTATTATTTGAAATGCAGCTAATTTATAATTGCATTTAAAAGTAATTCATATTGTTTTTTTCATTTATAGTTGTTTTGCATTTTTTATAACTAATTTTATTACTTCGAAATATTTGATGAAATTAATTCTAGAATCATTATTTTCAGGAAAGTATATTTTTTATTTCTGTCTTTTTAAATGTATTTTGTAAAATTAAATATTCTGACTTCGCATGGTTGACAAACATAAGTTAAAACAATTTAACAAAGTGGTTTGAAGTTTTTATGAAAAATTAGAAAAAATAGACTTTTTTTTAATATTTATAAATTAAATAACTGTATTATATTTAGTATGTTCCAATTTAAATTATATATAAGTTATTTGTTTGCTATTTACCAACTCAAATGTATAAGATAAAATGCAAACGTTTGGTTTTATAATACCTGAAATTTATCTAATTATGACAAAGTGGTAGCATGATTATTGCGGGTATTTTCATTTTACAGGTCTGAATTTGTTATAACTTAAGTAAAAATTTTAAATTTACAGTTTTACGAAGTTGAACAAAAGTCCAGACGTAATTCACTTATAAACCACAAAATATATTTTTTGAAATCCAAATTTTGGTTTTATTTATGCTTTGCACAGCCTCGAAAAAATAAGTGTGGGAGTCCTTTTATTTATCTGAACATAAGTCCAGACGTTGTAATTCACTAATAAACCGCGAAATATATTTTTTTAAATCAAACTATGAATCCTTTCATTTTTCGTCATATCTGAAGCCTTATAAACTTCAATAAATAAGAATCAATGATAAATATAATTGTGAATCTCATAATTCCAGGATAAATTAGTGATCTTTTCGTGTTTCTTTATTTTTTTTGCATTCAACACAGACGTGAACGTCAAAACAATTTTGCGATAGAATTGGTAAAATCTTCTACGTTTTCTGCAGTATTTAGTATCACATGTAGTTCAACGTCTTTTGCAACACAAGAGAGATTTTGCATTACGTTTACGTTACTTTAAGGGTAACGCTAGCACTATTTTCCACTCTTTAGCGATGCTGCGAATGCTCAGAAATACCATATTGCATCTTACAAATAGGGTGGATAGTTTTTACGAAACATTTAAATAGTGCAAAAACGCAAAAAAAAAAAAAAATGTGTATAACTCAATCCAAGTTTTTGTAATTCTTCTAGACCTCTTCAGTGATATAACTAAAATCTATTTAAGTTACGAATTTAATGGCAAAGAAGGAAAATATTTAAAACCTTACAGAATGATTTGCAAAATCGTCGATGAACGTCCCTGAGGATAAACCGAAGCAGCCCTAAGCTGTTCCAGTATAACGTAAATAAAGTACTACTACTACTACTACTATTACTAGATTTTGTTTCTATGGAAATATCACCGCTTACGTGATTGGTCATCGAGTCTCAAAAGGACTTACTCACTTGAGTTCCCCGTCACAGCGGTAGAGATCTGTGAAATACAGAAATCTCCCAGCAACACCAACGTAATTGTCTCAGTCACGGGTAGGAACACTCATTTGGTATTTAAATGGGAAAATTTTTAAAGATAAAGATTTTTTATTCTTTATAATTCATTTTAATTGTATTGTAAGATTACTGTACCTTGAATAACACGAAACATGAACAATGTGTGCTTTTCAGCGGAGCAGTTTCGTATTCAGTATTCGTACACTTTAAAAACTGTAGTGTAATATTTTTCCGAATAAGATGTTGAAAAACCCAAAAGCTCTGTGACGGAACACGGTATTTGGATTTAACACAAAATGGAGCATTTATATAAGATTTAAAGGAAGTAATTCAAATTTAAGCATTCATAATAGAATTAGCTTACACCAAATTCTCATTCATTCACAAAACGAGAATTATTATTCCTCTCGAAAACACCGATGAGTTGGCGCTCTTTTTATCACCAGAAGTTAACTTTCGTAATTGAAAATTAACTGACGAGACTATGCAGCTGTTAGTGGATTGTTGTGATTTGATTCAATTATTTGTAGTGTCTGTAGTTAAAATCGGGATGCATGTTTTTAAATGTGTAATAAATATAATTATATTTTATTTTTTAAATATTTGCGAGCTGTTTTAAGGTATTTTAACTTGTATAATTTCTATTAGCTTCCGCTCCGTTAAGCCTTGTTCGAGTTCATCGTTTTTATCTCTGTACTTCTCTAATGTTTGATTTACAAACTAGTTTCATTTTGTAAATTGGAGCATATATCTTACTAAATTAATGGTTCTTACTATATATGATATCGAAATAATTCATTTACTGACATGTACTTTTATCTGATATTAAAATACTCATAAGTTTTAGTGCTAACTGAAAGCATCTCATTCTAAATCAATTTCTAGCTTTATTTTATTCTTTTAGAGCAAAACAAGTTATTTATTGATAAAAAACTATCAATAATAGCGGAGATATTGATTTTTGATACTATCCCTTGAAATGTTTGAGTTCTTAGTGTGATTTTTAAATTATTAAATCATGTTTGGAGTTAAATTCAATAAAAAATATCGGTAAATAAAAAACGGTTTTGGCAGTAAAATACAAATCGCGTAGGTAATTAAAATAAATTGACCTCTTGTGGTATGTCACGGTAGCTTATCTTTATAAAACAATAAAAATTTAAAATAAGTAAGGCAAAATCAATTTCTTCCTTTATTAGTTCCCTTTAGAGCAAGCGAAGTTATTTATTGTTAAAGAACACAATAATTAAATTGGAAGGTCTCCAATAGTAAAAAGGAAATATCTCACAAAAAAGATATAATGACGTAGTAAATCAGAAATTAGTTTGGTAACAGAAATAATCACAAAAAAAATCTTAGGAAAATACTATTAAACTAAAATTCCGCTCCTTTTAAAACCTTTAAAAAAAGCAACCATCAGAAAAACGCACCTCTATTCAATGGTTTTCAATCAACATACTTCATCCATACACACACTCTCTCCAAAGGAAAAGTGCAATCCACAATCAACCAACTCTCTAAATTTGAAGGAAAATTGCTCTCTCTTTTCCTGATAATTGGTTTATAATTGGGTGTGAAAACTTCCCTTTTCCATCCTCAGCACTCTTTTGCGTAATCATGGATTTCTCCCTCGGGTGAGATAATCGGGATGGATGGTGATGACTGCGTTGCTGAAAGAAAGCAATAAAATAACAAAAAGTGAACGTGATAAAAATGAGACTGCAAAGCATAACAACGGACCTAAATGAGCTCTGACACCCTCTTTAGGGCTTGCCGTTATTACTATAGTACCGTGATGCACCACGTGATTTAGGAAATGTAGGTCTTTTGCTGGGCTTTGCCCTACGGGATAAAGTCATAAATGGTTGAATGATGTATAACTTTCCAAAATGAGGAATTTAAAATTTGTATCATGTAAATTTATGTAATAAATAAAAAAATCCAGGAAATGAATTCGGATGTCATCATTTTGAAATTTATTGAAGGTTGAACGGTTTCGTTTCTGGAGCACTTTACAATGGGGAAATTTTAAAATCTATCTTATTTAAACTTTTTTTTTCAGTTTTTTTTCTTCTTCTTTTTGAAAAATGCATTTGAGAAGTTTATCTTAAAAATAGCGCAAGTAAAAGAGTATTATTTGTATTGCAATACAGTGCAAAAGAAAGAAAACAACACAAGAATAAAGAGAAAAAAAAATTGGTCAAATTTACAAAAATATGGATAAGTCATTGTAATAAAGCATAATATCAAACACAAATGAATGCTTGAATACTGGTTGGTGGTAATTGTAATGTATTATGAAAAATCATAAAATATACCATACATTATAGAGAAAAGAACTTATTTTTTATTACTTTTCATATAGAATTAATTAAAATATATATATATATATATATATATATATATATATATATATATATATATATATATATATATATATATATATATATATATATATATATATATATATATATATATATATATATATATATATATATATATATATATATATATATATATGTGTGTGTGTGTGTACATTAAGGATTATTTTAAAACGTATCTCAAGCATTTTATAAATAAAGCTTTCCAGATACTGTTTTCATTTCTTCATAAGCTTAGGCAAGAATGTTTTAGAAAGTTCCATTTTCAAATACCGTCATGTGGGGCTACTTTGTGCAGGTTTTCGCAGTTTTTGAACCTTGACATGTAAAAAAACTATGTTAATTCAAACTTTAGTAAAATTTATCGATATTATGTTCATAACTGGACTCAGACGAGTGAATTTGATCAATATTGGCATTATTTGTATGTAATATTTACAAATAATAAGTCAAAACCTACCTTGCACAAAGTAGCCCTCAATTGGGGCTACTTTGTGCAGCGATAGGAATTTAGTTTAATAAACATGTTTTTAGAAAAATGTTGATATAAAATTGTTAAAAAAGTTAATTGTTGACATTTTTTATAACAAAAGCATCTAGATATGTAAAGATATTAGTTTGAAAATAATTTTCAGCGTTAAAAAACCATTTTTTATAAAGAATTTTTTCTTAAAAAGAATGTTTATTTCAAAACATTTGAGTTTAAACAAAGGGAAAACATATACATTTTTGAACATTGAAATGGATGAAATTTCAAAAATAATAATTATTACATATTCATTAGCATTTATAATATTGATAAATTTGAACATAACACGGTTGAATGAACATGACAGAACTTGCTCTTCAGTTTCTGTCAAAATCACCTGTCATCAATGAAAATCACAATCAATCCTATAAAATATATTTTTATGTATTAAATCGTTTGATTAATTCATTAGAAAAATCTTTGTAGAAGTAAAGTAATAGTTTACCAGCACGTTTCATGTGTTTCTTGTGAATTTTATTAGAGATGGTATTTCTGTGGATTTTGTACTTTCGAGAAGCTTCTGCAATCGACATACCACCAGCAGCTGCTTGCAAACTTTGTTGCAGCTTTTCTAAAGTGTAACTGCGGTAGCTTCTCGTTCCAGGTATTTTTTTCATAACGTCTGACAATTTTTCTGTCAAAAAAATAAATAAATAAATGAATAAAAACGAATGAAACTTTGCACAAAGTTGCCCCAAAGTGCATTTTTTTTTCATTTTCCGTTTATTTGTGATTAATTTTCCAATTTTTTTAACGCTAACATGATATAATTGTTTTTTAATATATAAATAAAATATTTTGCACTTACGACAATTGTTTTATCAACATCTTTGCATTTCACAGCTAAAGTTTCCACGCACACTTTTCGACGTCCGACGTTCTCGGAAAGTTGTCGACATTGGATAAACAAAACACACTCTGAGATTGCTTTAAAATTTGAAAAAAAAATTGTAGTAATAGAGGTGACGTCTATCTTCAAATTCCACACATTTTTAACATGAAAAAAGCATAATACTGAATAGCAGCACTTGAAAAGTGCCAAATTCGAATTTGCACAAAGTAGCCCCCGCTGCACAAAGTAGCCCCACATGACGGTATTGTAATTTAATTATTGATTTTATGTAAATATACAAATGCAGCTTTTCCTTGAACTCAAAGAATTTGAATTCAAATATTGTAACTAAATTTATAGAAGTAATAACACTGGGGCCAATTGTTTCTCTTGTGTGCATTTTTCTTACAGATCTTATATACTCTTGTATCATAAATTTAAATTTTCAGTCTGCTTCTCTTTCCAGGGTACATTTTCTTCAAATAAAAAATGACACTGGTAGTCTATATTTTAGCCGCAAAGGTGGCCGAGTGGTTAGCGTGCCTGACTGCGAAGCCAATGGCTGGGGGTTCGAATCCCGCTCAGGGCATGGATGTTTCGCTCTCTCTGTGTTGTCTTCTGATGTGTGAATGTATGAACGTGGCCCACCCTATGAACGGGTATTTGAGGCAGTGTGGCATGGGTAATGTTGCTCGCGTCCGTGACTTTGGCTCACAGGTGCCCACTTCGCAACGATAAATGAGCAACACTTCCGTCATCTTCTAAGGCGAAGAATGAAAGCTCAGTCCCTGCCGTTTTTTGTTTTTTTTTTAAAGTCTATATTTTATCGAAATATGTTAAACATCCTTATGTATAACAGGGGATCGCATAAATATTATGACAGACTTCTAAAGAAGTTAGAACATGTAATCAAGTTTAAAATTGCATATGCACCCATGCCCGAAAATGTCATCATACGACGCTAGAATCGCTTCTATATTATGAAATGCTTCTTCGTGTGCTTCTAGGCAGATCACAATAGAGAAGCATCCTCCCTCCGAGGTCATTTTCGGGCATGAGTTTCCATGCAATGTTAATGCAATAATGTGTTTCACCTCCTCTAGAAGTTTTTGAAACATTTACGCGACACCCTGTTTTCAAACTTGTACATTTTGACAAAAAATAGACTGAAAACAAATTTTAAAAAAGTCTGTAGTTTTAGAAGCAAAACTAATTTCAGAATTGAAATCTCCACTGCCCTAGGGTAAGGCAAGATCAAGTATTTATATAAGTGTCACAAAATATATATTTCATATATATGAAGAAAAAAAAATGTCTAAATCTATTTCTATCGATTATTACTATTAGGGACAGTTTCTTTCAAAAATAAAAAAAATGACGCTCTTCTTGCTAACTTATTATAACGATCTCTGTGCTTAGAATGGTAACGTTTATAAGTTTGTGTTCTTACATCCTATACATGCAGCAGAAAAAAAACAGTAAATGCACTAAAAATGGAAATAAAAATAATGTAATTAAAATTAACTGAGACTCAAAAGCAAAAAAAAATTTAAAACAATGTACAAAAAACATATTTTTACTTTAACAACAAAGTTGCATTTTTTTAAACAAGTACATTTTCTTTTTAGACAATAAAAAATGCAAATAACGCTCTCAACTGACAACCAATCGAAAAATTTACAATCAGATTTTTTATTCGGAAATATGTTCCTGTGTGGAATTTCGCGAAAATATTTCCGTCGAGAACTTCATTGAAAAATACATTTCTATTTATACCACCTATTTTAAAAAAGTTCTGTCTTAAATTTTTATCCCAGTTCATAGTATTTTCTCATTTAGAAGTAGCATTTGACATCAAACGATGAAAATAAAATCATTATTACTGTCTAATCTTTCTCACACTGAATTTTAAAGTGTACCGAGAACTGTTTAGGATGCCTTAAATGTCAACCTTTTGCATTCTTTTTGCCCTACTCTAAAACATGGAAAGATAGGTTTCTCCTAAAAGAAGTACTGATTATGTGAATAAACAATATAAAATAAACGAAATGAGATAAAAGAATACGGTTTTATTCCCAGATAGAAATGAAAGGATAGTTTTAATGTTAGCAACAACCATATCACAAAACTTATCAAGGTTTATAAATGATTAGCAAATAAACCACGTAAGACTTCACGAATGAAGGTTGGCCTGATCATTAAGTTTTCAACATAAGCAAAATATTGCATTTTAAATAAAATCTGGAATGTAAAAGAGGCAAACACAAGGTTTACAGTAAAAGCTGAAAAATTAAATATTTTTTTTAAAGTTTTTTGTAGGATTTCATTACATTTTTAAGGAAACAAACTAGGTGTAATAAAATTTCTACTGAGTTTAAAATAATGATTAATTAGTCAACCTTTCTATTTCAAAAAAATGAAACGACAACATTTGTCGTAAGGTTGTCTGCCATTTGTGATTACTTTTTGTAGACTAAATTGTTATTCGCATCACGGTTCAAAATTAGAAATAAAATACATTCTCAGATTAGGTTTCTGGCTAGAAAAAATGGAAAACAAAGCTTCATGCTGAATTTCTAAATCTTTTCAACAGGGATATATTTTTGAACTGGTGTCTATTAAATTTTTAATTCAGATACAAATTATTTAATTACCTACTATTTGCGATCTTAGTGCAAATAGTGGTTATTTTGAAAATATAATTTTGTAGTTTTTCTCTCTAACTATCATCCCATCCCTAGCAGTTTAAAAAATGTAAAAAAATCACTGGACTTTTCAAGTATGTTTCAGAAAATCTTCTTTATTGATATTTTCTTTCGTTCCTCCGTAAGTGATTTTTTTTCTAATCATTGCTCATTTTCAAGATATTCAATAGTATGGAAGTATTAAGAAATTTCTTTAAAATTATCATATCTCTGGAATTCATTTTTAGTTTTATGTTTTGCGTGTAATGAATTTTTGGATAACATTTCAATACATACTAAACCAAATATTGCAATTACTTCTAACTAAAATATTTTAATGTAAAAATACACGCATAAAAAATTCTGGAGCAATTGACGTACTATATAGTAATGGCATTTCTAGTTAACAAAACCATAATTTATAACCATTTTGTTTCATAAAACCAAAATAATAGACCATTTAAACCATACATTTGGTAATTTCGCAGCTCATATGTTAACGATAAATCAGAAATTTTGTTATTCCAAATTATAGTTCTTCTTACCGCACAATTAGAAATAAATGTAAAAATGAAAAGTAAATTTAAACAAATAAATGGTTTTATGCTATTCTGTAAAGTATAATGATGAAATTTCCAAATTTTAGTACACTTAAAAAATTTTATCACATATTATTAAACCCTATTTTAATGTCAACTTTATCAAAATCTTTGATATTACGTTTCGGTAAATATTACTGAGCTTTTTTGTGTTCCCTTAGAATTAAAACGGGGTTAAATTTTACCAAACCATATTTTTTTTCTCGGTGCATTTTTAGTTCAAAACTTCTCCTTTAAATATTTCAATAAAATTTAATCAATAAAATCTTTTACTTCCAAAGAGATTTGTTCCTTCAGCTCCCTATTTATTTTTTCTTTTAGATTGAAGATAAAAAATGGCATCACCTATCTTGTTACCTTTATAGAACGTATGCGTGATTAGCAATCTAAATCAATTTTCACAGTACTCGCCCAAAACACTTAGGCAAAGAATTTTCTATGCGTTCGAAGACAATAATTACCAAGCTAGTTCCATTTCTTTTTTTGCTTTATCTGTATTTTTTTACCCTCCCGCAGGGAAGCTTGTTCCATCCTTACAAGCTGTCCTCTTTTCTTGTTCTAGGCACTACTAATGAAACCGAAATTCCTTTGGAAGACCAAATCAAACTTTTTTTTATATCATTCCCTAAGAGTTTTTCTTTTTTTTCACCCTGTATTGCATGTTATTGCACTGAATATTTCTTTTTCTTTTTTTCAAACGTATCTAAATTCAGAGAAACCAATTTATTCAGAATATGAATCGGTGTCTTATTTATCATTTATGTAGAAAATAAAATGTTTTCATGTGAGAATCCTTCTCCATATTCACATTAAACCTAATTAAAAATATTGCAGGTATGTCATTTTTAAGCATTGAATAATAAATAGTGACTTTTTGCTTAGAATTAAATATATACATATGGCATGAGTCAAAATGATATAACTTATTTTATAAATATTTAGTAAGCTTTCATGAACATTTTTCGAAAAAACTTTGTCAACGAGATAATACGTAATACGGACGAGATTAAAATTTATAAGATGTAAATAAATATTAAAAATACTCAAATATAAGAGGAAAAATAATAATGTTATTCAAAATTCAAACCCAGCAATATTATTTGCTATCTATTCTCATGATCTCTAAATAAACATACATATATTGAAATTTGTAATGATGTTGTATTCCATTATAATACAAAATAAAGAAGATATACATAGATATTTAAAATAAAATAGAGGAAAACAAAATATTGCATGAAAATATTTAAAAAAATTCAGGCCTATTCTACTTAGTAAGTTTTCACTATATTTAAGTACTTATTAATAATCTCAAAATTGAAAGAATGTGGTTATCACAGCAATATTATAGAGACGTAGATTTTATACAAGGAAATGAAGTAGAAGTTGCGTAATTGAAGAAATGGTAACTTTAAAATTGTAAATATATATGAAAGGATTACAAAAAAATTAATTTGAAGAATCTTTAGTACGAACATTTTATTTTTCAGTTATAAAGTGCGTTCACTATTTAAAAATAAGTAAATGTTTTAAATGTTATTCAGTTAACTTAAATTTGATATCCAACATTCACTTGCCATATCCAATATTTGAAAAAAGAATATAGTATTTTAACTGAAATAATAAATATATTTCTAGCACTTTGGTAATGATTTTCAATATAAATATATAGAAAAAATTCCAGCAAAATTACCATACCTTATATAATGGCATTTCTAAAATATGTATTTAAAAAATCGATTTTATAAAACTAATATATAAGGTGTTTAAACCTTTTTTTAATATAACTTTTTTATTCCTATGGTAACGCTTTACCTAAAATTCTGATTTTCAAATTTATTATTCTTATTACCGCACTTGTAAAAAAATACAAAACAGAGAAGTAAATTTAATCGAAAAATTGGTTTCATTGCACCTTTGCATATTATTGCATATTTGCTTATTATGCTAAAATTATTACATTTTATCAGACATGATAAAATCATATTTTATAGTTAATTTTACCCAAATCATTAACAAAGAGCTTCGGTTAATATCACCGAGCTTTTTTAGTGTCTCCAGAATGTCAGAAACCAAGTAAATTTTACACTATTTTGATCGTTTTCAGTATGTTTTTATCCATTACAGTGTACCATGGTCGTTAAATAAAATAAATAAATTGATAAATTTTCTTTAAAAAAATATTTCACACTTCCCTGATTTCAATAAAGCTCTTATTTGGCAAATAGAAAGTGTGAAACTTGTTATCGAAATAAAATTATTATAAAAAAGCTTTGTAATGTTGAAGAAAATTTGGTAATGATTTTCAAAGAATTAACAATAAAATATTGCTTTATAAGATCGGAAGAAAAATTAGTAAATCTGGTAGTTTTATCAAGATACCGTAAACTATATTATGGCATAAATTGCGTTTCACTTTCGTATGTTTTATTAAATTTGAGGTGATAAGAACAATAACTTTTTAAAACTAGTATTTTCAATTAATCGTTACCATATGAATGGAAAAAATACCGAACGTATGATTCAAATACCGCATATTTTAGTCTTTATTACCACTTTTATTATTATTATTATTTTACTAGAAATGTTAATACTATACAGTAAGGTAATTTTACCAGACAATACCTTATTTAACTAGCACAGTACCTAATTTTTACATAAATATGTGTAAAGTCAAAAATTTTTTTGTATGCCGCAACACATATTAACATTTTCTGGGAAATTATTTCAACTGACTCATTATTTTAAATATGAAATAAAAATTTCCAACAAACTGAAGAGAAAATGTATACTTCGTAATGTAACACTTCATTAATACGTAAAAAGTTTGCGTGCTTAAAGCACTCGAAAATACTTGGCCATTCTCAAGATTCTCGTAATTCACTTCAGGTGAGACGGGAGAATGGGTGTCTATTTTCGAGTATTCCAAACGTGCTATGCCTTACCAAGTTTATATTTTTTGAAGCTAATTAAGCTTTATTTTTATTTATTGAGTGAAGTACACATATTTTTCTCCAAATGTACAGAGATCTTTTTTTCCTGTGGGATTTCATAATACCTCCAAATATGAGGCTTTTAATTCCTAAATTTATTAGTCTTTTACATTATGCTATATCTGACATGTCCATTGTGTGTTTACATCAATATTTAAAACTTTTTATCATAAAAATCATAACACTTTTATGCAAAAACTATTGTTTTTATCTAACTATGTAAGCACAACAATATAAAAACTATAAAAAGATTAATAAATGAATTCTGTTTGTTAAAGTGGAAAAAAAAAATAAAAAACTTAACAGCAAATAACACTTGACGAGATAATATTTATAAGTTTGGCTTTGAAAGCAAGAAACTTTTATTTTGTCTAAATCGCAAATATTGGAAACGATGTTAACTGTCTTTAAAACGTAAATAAATTAATTTACATTGTAACATTTACTCGTATATAGTAATAGTAAATATAAGTTTAGATTTTAGTTTCTTCCGGAAAAAAAAAACTAACACAGAAAAAAAAATCTGGTAAAATTACAGTAAGGTTTGATAACATTTCTGGTAAGAAAAACCATAATCCTGGTTAATAAAGCCAAATTATACTATATTTAAACCATTCATTTGGTAATTTTTCCAATTATATGGTGAAGGAAAACCAGAAATTCTAGTTTACAAATTTGTTGCTTTTTTTACTACGCATTTAGTATAAAATACAAAATTGAATAGAAAATTTAAAAGAATAAATATATTTCATGCCAGGCTCTAAAGTAACATAATGAAATTTACCAAATTTTACCTCATTTATCAAATTTTAGTAAGCGTTTTATAATATGCCCCTGTTTTATTGTTAATTTTACAGAAATAATTTCCAAAGCGCTTCGGTGAAAATCACCGAGAATTTCAGTGTTCCCATAAACCCAGAAACACAATGAATTTTCCCATATTCTGGTAGTCTTGACTATATTTTTTTCATCAGTTAATAATTCATCTATGATTTGTTGTTTCTAAACTATTGTTGCAAAAAGAAGTAAAAATCGCACAGAAAACATCATATTTCATCTTAATTGCACATAGCAATATAAACTAACTTCAGAAAAAAAAATATCCCGATTTTATTTAGAATAATAGTTTTTCATTTAATACACGGGCAAGGTAAACTTTGCAAAAAAAAAAAAAAATCATCTAATGATAAACTGGAACCATCATAACTTTTATTCTAAACTAACTCAAACAGAAAGTAAACACCATTTCCTTTCTGATAAAGCAAAAACCAAGATCTGAATATATATTTTATCAAAAAATTCCTCATTAACCTCAGGAAAAAAAAAGTTTTTTTTGTGTGTGAGAGGAAGGGGAATGTAAAATACGATAAAAAAAAATACCATTTCTCTTTTTTTCCAGTGCCGTGGAACGTCATTTTCTGACCTTTATTATCGAGAAATCAGAGAGTGAAAAATTGGGTCAGAGAAAAAGGTGCCGAAGTGAGAGAAACCACGTGATCAGTAAAAGAGAGAGAGATGTAATTGTCATCTAGCCGCTCACACCCTGAGGACATTTGCGTGAAAATTATATGCATCAGCAGTCAAATCTGAAACAAATAATCGTTATTTATCACGTCTTTCCCGTGTATATATGTTTTTTTTTTTTTTCAATATTAATTCTTACCTTGACATCAAATTCTTTAATTTTTTTTAATCAAACTGAAATGAAAGAACGTTATGTATGTATTATACTAATCTTCGCATTATACTATGTAATTTTAAATACTGTATTGTTTAAAGTTTTAAATTTGTTATTCGAGACAAAATGACGTGTTTTTCTAATTTTGAAACGACGCAATACATAAAAGCTTATTTCTAAAATGTCTCAAAATATTTCGCACTTTCAATTTTTAAAAGTATTGACACTGTTCAAATTTTACAATTTTTGATCAGGCTGAATTCAAATAAAATAGCAAAATATAGTTCTTTTTTCGTTAGAATGTACAAGTACGTAGATGAAATGAGACTTATTAAATTTTTCTCGAGCCGTGACCGCTTAGGGGATAGAGAGCTCACCTTCCAATGAGGTGAACCGGGTTCGAATCCCAGCCATGGCTGATCGATACGAATTCCGAATCCGGCTCGCATCGATGCTCGCTTGACGTTATATTTCCTCAGTGGTAGACACTATATATCTTTGATTAGAGTCCACTTGCTCGCTGGTGAAACGTGGGAAATTTTCGTGGTTTTCATCACCATGTAACTCAAATGCAGGTAAGTTTCATCATCCATCAAAAGGTTCACCACTACAGTAAATTTCTAACAAAATATTCATCCAGGAGTTCTCTTGTCTTTTGGATTGGGTTCGAAATTGCAAGGCTACTGACAAGGGAAACTAGGGAAGTGCGACTCGCCAATTTTGAAATAAACTAGTGGCATGTATGACTTATGAGGAATAATTTTTGGAGGCAACATTCGTTTCGGCCCATAGAAAGTCCTATGAGAGATAAAAAGTAATTCAATATATAGAAAATTCGGTATTTTACTACTTCAATGCAGACTATTAGTTATTGAAATTATCTCATACATCAATTAATTTTGTGGTACTTTCACGTACTATATAATGCATATTTATTGTCAAAATTGATTTCGAGAATTTTATATATCTGTAGTTTTGCAGAAAAACCTGTTAGGTTAATTTAAAAAAAAAAAATTGGCATCAAATTTAAAAAAAAAAATTTTTTTCGAAAAATTTTCCAATATAAAAACAAGTGAACAGTAATAAGTTTCATTTATATGAAAGTTGAAACATAATGCGCATTTTCCCAAACTGGTGGATTTTTTTGTGAGTATAGCTTATGTAACATCCAAAAATGTGATTTATAAAAAATAAATTTTTTTCATATCAAATACTATATCTTGCAAAAAAATCTGAAATAATTTATGTGATTGCAAGAAATTAAATTGCATTTTTAAAAATAGTTTCAAAATTTTTTCGGCGGGAAATTTGAACTTAAAATTTTTTTAATATTTCAATTCGATTTTTTTCATAAAAGATCAACTGTACTGTATACACAAAATTTGAGGTGATTTGTCACTTTAAGGTGGAAAATCCGTTGATATCTATGTCCTGTGAATTGTTCAATATTTTGTCAAAACAATGCTATTTTTATAATATTATTCATGCAATTATTTTTATATCAGATATCATAGCTAATTTTTGAAATATTCAACTTTTAAAGTTGACGTTCTCCGATCTGGACGCATAGGTTAGAGTAGCGCCGCCATATAGAATAGCACGGGCCTAAAACGTGTAGTCTCTTGTTTTTTGGCTGCTCTACTCAAAACTATGTTTCAAGATAGGAGGATCCCAATTTTTAAAGTTAAATATTTGACAATAAATATGTATTATATAGTACGTGAAAGTACCACAAAATTAATTGGAGTATGAGATAATTACAATAACTAATAGTCTGCATTGAAGCAATAAAGTACCGATTTTTCTATACATTGAATTATTTTTTATCTCTCATAGGACCTTCTATGGGCCAAAACGAATGTTGTCCCCTAAAATTATTCCTCATAAGGCATACATCCCACTAGTTTATTTCAAAATTGGCGAGTCACACTTCCCTAGTTTCCCTTGTGAGTTGAACCGAAAGAAGTAGTAAACCGAAAAAGCAGTAAAGTACTTTAACCGAATGAAAATGGTTTTTATGTCGTTCTCTAAGGTATCATGATACAATTACTAAATTTTCACCTATTTATTAAATTAAAACTCTTCCGTTAGTTTTATCAAAATCATTACTAAAGCTCATCGGTGCAAATTACCATGTTTTTAGGTGTTCCCTTAGAGACTGAAAAACGGTAAACTTAACCCTATTTTGGAAGTTTCAATCATATTTTTTAATAGTATGCCCAAAAAATATTTCAATCTTCCTCTCTTTATAATCGTATGCTTAAGAATTCGTATGATAGCTCATTTACATCGATGCGATATTTTTAAACTACTTTCGGAGTATCCCTATGATTTTAAAAATTACAGAATTTGTTTTCCCAGTTTTGAGTTTTGTTCCTGAATTAAGATGAACGTTGATAAACTTTGGTATGATGATCCTATAATATTGAACCTGATAATAATAATAATAATAATAGCAATAATTAAATTTAAGATAGTAATAATAAAAAAATAATAATGAAAAAATAAAAATAATACTAGTAACGCATGATTAATATTCAAATTTCTTTCGTTGACAATAAAATAATCAACTGTAAATGAATCACATTAAAATTGTTTATTATCACGCGTAATGTTATTTTTTTCAGAATAACTCAAAATATCTTAATAATCAGAAAAGAATATGTTGTTATTATAAATCAAAATACTTTGAAAGCTCATGAATCACATTTAGTTTTGGATGGCAACAGTTTTATTTATCGATTCACACAAAAATAATAATTCTAATACTTCAAAAAGCAATTTAAATTCGGTATAAAAAATTAAAAAATGGTTTACTTTTTTATACTTCTTCAAACGAAATATGGTTCAAATTAAAAATAAGCTAAAATGCAGCTAAGCTTCTGAAATATAGTAAAATCAAATAGTTTAGAATAATTTAAACGTTCTTCCAAGTCAGCAATTTTATTTAGAACAGTAAAACCGAAATAAAACTGATATATCATATTTTTCCAAATGCTTTTACCGAAATGAATTTCGAACATTTATTTCGATATTTATCTTTCAAAAAAGCTGTATTTAGAAGTAATATAGTTAGAAATAAATCTTCTTGAACTTTGAAATTCCCACGAGCTAAAACATTTTAATTCTCTTTTCAAATTCAAGCTAGTGACTTCAAAGAATCAAAAATAAAGAATCTGGAATGCATTAAATATTTAAATATATTGACACAGCATAGATCCAAATAAAATTCTCTACCAAACATTTATGTATAGTTCCTGGATATGGAAATGATGATAAGTGGATGGTAGAATATTAAAAATCATTATGTCTACAAACAAACTTTATGTCCTATAAAGGTCAAAAAATTCAAGCAAACATTTAAGATTATTTTGAATAATTTATTGAATGTCAATTGATCTTATATTCTACAATATATATATATATATATATATATATATATATATATATATATATATATATATATATATATATATATATATATATATATATATATATATATATATATATATATATATATAGATAGATAGATAGATAGATAATATAAATTTATTAATGATAAGCGTCATTATTTCAGTTCTTCAGTTTTATAGGGCAAAGTTCTTCAATATTCAAGTATTTTAGTTTTTGAGTCATTAAACAAACACAATAAATCAAATTTGGCACACGCATGAGGAGATTCATTTAATTTTATAACTGGTATTGAATATCCGACTCAATTCTGAGATCAACTTCGTAGCCATGCAATTTTGAAACCTACCCAGATGACAAGAACCCAATCCTTGATCAAGCATCATGTTAAAATAGCCTTCATGGGGGACATTTTGATGAAGCTAACACACGTTTACGTTAGGAGATGGAGAGGAAAACCACGATAACCTCCAACGGTTGTCCTGACGTCAAGGGGATTCTAAGAAATGATCCCTCAGCCATCGAGGATATTTTACATCAGCACTGTGGTCGATGCGAGCTAGGAGCAGAATTTTGTATCAACCAGCCTTCCGCTGGAATTCAAACCTGGGCCACCTCTTTGGGAGAGGAACCCTCCATCCCCTTGAGCAACCGTGATTTATACTTAAAGGTTATACTCTAAATATCCATGTCTTGTTAATTAAAGATGTTTTATTAATTAAAGATACCTAATTAATTTAAATTTGACTTTTTTCATTAAAAGGTATAGATTACAAAGCCCAACACTGACTTTTTAAATATTTTAGTCTTTTGTTTTCAAGAATTAGGAAAAAAAACAAAGCATTACCGAAAAAAATAATAAATAAATGAAAAAATGTAATTGCCTATTCCTTTGTTACTAACTATATGTTTTTAAATAAACATTAACTGCTTGATCATAATGATTTGCATATTCAATATACTTTGTGCATGTTCAATTTACATATTACTTTCCAAGTAAATCAATTGATACACTTGTATAATTTCTAAATATAAATTAGTTATGGGTAATGTATTATGAAAACAAGTTTATTTTTTAAAGAACGTAACTTATGCCTGCTGCAAACAAAATAAATACATATATCAGCTGTAATAGGTAATATGAAACATCAAGGAAATATATATAAATCGAAAAATCTTTAAACCAGATCAGAAGAATATGCCATTATACTTTAAGATAAGCATCATAAAAAATAAAAATAAAAAAACAATCTCAAAGAGGAAGATTCTAAGAAAAATATGAGAAAGAAAACAATGAGGAGAAACTTTTGTCTTGAAATGTGATCTAGGATTCCGAGTATCGTTCTATGGATGATATCCCTGTTTTATTCTAGAACGCCTTCTACTGTCACCCTGGGGCACTATTCCTTTCAAAATAAATGTTATTCTCTCGCCCCTTGATCGAAAAGTGACGTGGAAAAGAAATCACAATATTTGACTTCGAACTTTTTCTTGCTGCGTTAAATGGGCTCTAAAATTTACATTTTACGGGCGAATTGCGACTTCGTCTTATTAAACAGAGCTCAATCGCTCCCAAAACGCCGCTTAAATCGCCGATTGTTCCTCACAAATGTCACACCAAAAGCAGAATTTGTATTTGGCGTAACAAAAATGCAAGTGATATCGTCTGTTTTTACGTTATTTGCATAGTGTTTCTCACTTTTATTTTTTTGGTATCAAAAGTTATTAGTATTTACTAAAAACAAATAGAAATATTATTATGATGAAAATTTATTTTCTAATGAAGAGTCTTAACAATAAAAAAGAATATTTATTTTCATGTTTCTTTTTGTAATTGCTGTAGTAAAAATTAAAATGGGATGAAAATATTAAAATAGCAAGGATGTATTTTTGTTATTTTTTTAATTTCTTTAATTTTGTTTCATTATTGATTTTCACGATTTTTCAGTTTGGAGGAGAGGAGATGAAAATTGATTATTTGTAAATGGAAAATTTTGTATGAGGTTGAAAATTATTTTTTTGAAATTGGGAAATTTTGCATAGGATTGAAAATTATTTATATATATATATATATATATAAGGAAAATTTTGTATGAGGACAAACAAAAAATATTGCAAACTTTGGTCTTTCAAAAATACAGAAAACTATAATATCAATTCAAAATTAAATATCTGTTTGATTTTACGAGTGACCTTTTATGGGATAAGATTTAAGTTTATTTTTTCGTTATGATCATTAAAACATTTTTATGGTAAACATTACATCCATGGTAAATTTTCTTTCAGCTGCAGTAGTAACTTAAAATTTTAATATATATATATATATATATATATATATATATATATATATATAATAAAATGTCTTCAAAGGCTGGAGATTCCAAGAGAATTAGGCTAATTCAAGTGAATAGACATCTTATTATTTTTGAACAAGTCATTTAGCAGCTTACGTTGGATTTTTCCACATATTACACTGATCGTTTCTAACAGAAGGAATATTGGGAATTTGCACAGATTAATCTAGCCAAAATTGGAAAAATGCAAACATTTCGGATGGCTTCCGCAATTTGTCTAGGGATTCTGAAAGGAATTAGTTGCAAGAGTATCTGTAACGTTATCAAACGTCATTCAAACGAGAAAATTTAGAGATCTTGATTTGTTCAAAAACATTTAGACCATTCAGACTATGGGGAATTTTCGGGAATTTCTGAATGAGTATGTTTCGAAGAATTATTACTTATGAACAGCAGAAAATAATCTTTCTAATTGGAAGCTTGAATATTTATGTCTCTTTGTGAAATAATGACTTTCTACGTCATAAAATGAATAAGAGCAATCTATTTTAATCTTAAGAAAGACTCGTATGAGACATTATCTATCTATCTAATATATATATATATATATATATATATATATATATATATATATATATATATATATATATATATATATATATATATATATATATATATATATATATATATATATATATATATATATATATATATATATATATATATATATATAAGCTTTCTTAACTAGATTAGTTATTTATTAGTCATTATTTGCTTATTTTATACTCCCTAATAGTATTCTGCCTTTAAAACGCCGTACACCAGAAATTTTTTTTCCTTGTATCAAGTCAAACATTCATTTCTAAAATACTGAAGTATATTCAGGTTTAAAAGATATATTTCAGTTTGGACCTAGTTGGAAGATAACTTTGCTTTTTCATTATTTCGCAATCTAATTAGTATTATGTTTTATGTAACGCAAATAATTTTCAGTCGCTTTCATTAAGAAGAAAAGTGTTTAGGAACGCACCAAACATTTTCTAACAATCCCGCAAACATTTTTCTAACTTGCATCCGCTATCTACGATTCATTACAGTGCTTTGCAAGTATAGCATGTTTTGTTTATGGAAATGTAAAAGGAAAATCAAGTTTAAAAAAAAATTCTGTTTAAGTTGAGAGGTCATGATTGATGGTAGAACGGAAAACTTGAACAATTTACTGCATTGTTGTTTCTTCAGGGATAACGTAAAAAACGTGACAAAGTTATCATCGATAATAAATGTAGTTACTTAAAAATTTTATATTCGATCTAACCGCATTTCCAAGAGAAATAAACTTTTAATCATCGAAGATGCATACTCTACTAAAATTTTATTTCAAGAATTTTTATTAATAGACTGTTTTATTTTCCTTTTTTTTTGTTGAAAAAATAATACTTAAAACGTAGACAAGAGATATGGTAACATGTGAGTAAATATACTGTAGTATAACAAGTGAGTATATGTTCTGAACACTATTTTATAAATTCTATATTAAGCAGTTCGCCACAGAGTATTCTAAATTAGTCATGAGGTTTCCTAAAATTTATAACAGGAAAACGATTAAGGTTAGAAAAATAAATTCTAGTTACTGTTAGAGTTCTATGTTATGATTCCATGCTCCATTTTTCTTTCTTTTCAGAAGGCGCTGTGGATAGCAAATCACTAAATCAATAAAAAAATTCAATGTGTGTAATTCTATGTATATAATCTATTCCATGTATCTATATATAAATAATTTTTTAAAAAAATGAATGCAGTTACTGTACTAATAGAAAAATTTTATCTGTCAGTTACTATATCAGTCAGTGCCATTGATCGAAAAAATAATTAAATAAATAAAATTAAAAAAAAAACTAAATGCATAATGACCCTGCAAGAAAATTCTTGCTCTGCCACACAAATTGTTCATATTATTCATATAATTCATCATATTATTTTTTAACCATTCATGTTTTGCTGAATTTCTAAAAAAAACATCAGTTTAACTAGAGAGACATTGCGCACTTATTAACAAACGTGATGGAAGCAGGACATTTCGAGTGACTAAAATGGATAATTTAAAAATGGCCGATCTTGACCGATATTTTAAACTAAGATTTTCAGCAAAGTATGAAAAAACATGAGTCCATTATTGTTTCAGGTTTCAACTTGGGCATTGTTTTTGGGTCTGATTAAAATTCAGAAAATTCCTTAAATGATTTTTCGAAATTTACAAGAAACTTTTTTTTCCAACAAGGTTTATATTACTTACTCTTGTTGTCGTTGTACCCAAGGCGCAAAATGAAGCACCATATGGAATTTTATGCTAAATATTTCCAAATAAAGATATATAGTCGCAAACTTTATGTTATAGATTTTAATTATTAAGCGAATGCTAATAAAATAGGCCTGTAACTTTTCAATTATAAATATAAATACCACTCTATAAAATTTTTAAGGACCCTGCAAAACCTGATTAAATTATTTATTGACTTACTTTCATTTTATTAATATTTGAGTGAACATAATTGCAAAAAAACATTATTTAGAATTCCACCTAACATGGTATTCGTTTTATATTTTAATTTACAACCTTAATCTAGAAAAATAATCAATAAAAGGGGAAAAAAATATTGAATAATTTTTTTTTCAGCATTTCCTTACCTTTTCTCTCTAAGAAGGCGTAACTTTATGCGTAAAAATCCAATGAGAACGACAACAATGATTGACCACGCCTCATTACCTTTCGCTAGAACCAAGTAACTGCTGGAATGGTCAGTGGGAGGGTGACCACCAAAAAAACTGCGCTAATTAATTGTATTTTAATCTCTTCAAACAAGATTAGATAATGGTTTAAATTGAAACAAATAAAAATTAATGTTGAACAAAAAAATTAGAAGTTTTTCATGTTTGCTTTCTATTTAAAAAAAAAAACAATTTTCTATAATTTATTGTAATGTTAACCCAAATACTAAAATCTATGAAACTTACAATAATATTCTTTTTTGAATTACTTGGATGCTCCGACTCATGCCCTCTTTACTCATCAACACACGTGGTTGCCTCTCATTCAATGTCTTTCCTTATGAAAATAGATATTTCATTTTATATAAAGATCATTTTGTTGATAAAATATGCATATAATGGAATGGAAGGAAATATTGTTAATATGTTTATTGTAACGAAATAAACGATTAGATGGACTTAAAATGTTTGTTTGTTTTTTTTGCTTTTTTAGTCTCCCATATTGAGAAAAAAGAACAAATATTTAAAAAAAATAAAGAAAAAAAAGGTTTATTATCCATGCTATACATTAAAGCAGGCATTGCGTTCATTAAAAATATTAATTGCAAGCTAATACGCTCACATCATGAGGTTTGATGCCTGTTTTCTTCTTCGAAATTAAACATTTTATCAATACATTGCTAGAAAACACGAAAACTTTTTATAGTAATTTAATTTTTCTACAAGTAAATAATTTATTTTATGAATAAAATATATTGACAAGTATACCATTTCCATTTATTCATATACATTAGTGTCTTATTTTTTAAGTACGGATTTTCTGGAGGCTTCATTATCAACATTATTAATTTTTCATTTCGTAAAGCTAGAGAAAAAGCTTACCACCTTTAAAAAGGAAAAAAATCTTATTGATATAATAAAAAAAATTAATGTTTCCACTAACGAAACATTTATTGAATACCATACGAAAATTTTCTGGTTTTAAGAGATAATATTAATTAAATAATAATTGTATCTAATGCGCTTAAAAAATACATTTCTCTTAGATTTCTCTCAGCAATTATGCATTAAGACACGAAATTCAATACTTTTTTTAGAAGAAAAAAAAAACTATCAGAATGCATCTTTCTAGTAAGAAAAAAAAATATAAGTATACAAAGAAATAAAAAAACGATTTCTTAAGCAAAGAATATTTTCTATTTTTTTTTAACTACTTCCTGAGGATATGAAAGAAAGGAAAGATCCTTAAAACGTGGAAAAAACTGGTGAAAAGCTAGAAATAAATCGATGTCTTTCGCTTCGATCAAACTTACATTCTACGACTTTTTTTATTACTCAGAGATGAGATGGATTCGCTGGTAATTGCAAATCGAATGTTCATTACGTGTCTCTGATAGAAGTAAGGTCATGTCTTATCGGTAAAGGTTCATAAGAATCTGTCAACTTTTTCTTTTACTGATTGATGAATAGGTTGAGTAGTGACAGTTATATCTCATAAAAATGACTGATACCTAATTTTAATTACTTGTATTTATTGTTAAGCGATATGGAAGAATTTACTTTTGGTTTTACTTCTAATCCTAATCAGGTTGGGTATGTGAAGTATTATATATGTTATACTGAATATTACAAAAGCATGGGGAAATATGAACCTTAGCAAAGTTTATTTAACTGGATTAGCTCTTGTTTAGCGATACAGAAAAATTTGTTTTTAACTGTACTTCTACCCAATAATTAAAAAAATAGTAATCAAATAAGATTCGTCTTACTTTTGCTATAATGAATATTGGATAATCATTAATTATTTTTTTCCCAAGTCTTCCGGTCGAATATATAATTTTCCGCCGAGAAGCTCAATATTTATTAGCTTTCGTTTGAAAGTTGTCAAGTGCTGAGAAAAGGAAAACGCTGGTCTGAGATACACAAATTATCAAGTGGTTTAAATTCATAGCATCTTTAGAGAAACAGTCGAACATCTGCAACACCAATTTGGTAAACTTCAACCTAAAGGCATACCATGCAAATTTATAATGTTTGCAGAGAAGAAAGGATGGACCTATGTAATTAAAAAATATTATAAGTAACTTGAGAATGATGTTTTTTCATATTTTATCAGTAGATTATAGTTATTTTTAACATAGTTTTAGATTATTACAACTTAAATTGTAGCTCGCTTAATATTAGATCAGAATTGATTGCATGATGTTCAATAAAATAATGTGAAAGTCCGTATATGTGTGACCTCCTTATCTAAATGATCCCTTAAATTGTCAAAAGGGGCAACTTTGTATAGTTTCATTTAGTTATAAATTTTCATACTACGCATGCCTTGACGTATACGACACAATTGTGTAATGTTAAGATAATACCGTATTAGGAAGAAAAAAATGCCAGTGTTTCAGTGAAAATCGGTAGTCTTCATTGATCCAGGAAAGGACTATGAACAGTTGCTATTTGATTACTCTAATGCCGTAAATAAATTAGATCATAAGTTTTATTAGTAATGCATATGGGTGATTCTCACGAAATATGACAATTCACTGTCCCTTGCTTCTAGATCAAATACTATAATGCTAAAAGAACTTTTTTTAGAAAATTAATAAATAGCACTGCTGTTAGCATTTTAAAATGACTTGGCACTAGCATTGACTGTTTTTGTATAGTTAAAAAGCTTTATTGAGCTTCAAAATGTCATGTTTCTGGCATGTTTCAAATAATGTTTCCAGTAATAACTAGCTTCAAAACTTCCCATAAATTTTTCAATATCTATTATTTTTATCTCAACCGGTGTAAGCATTTCTAGAATATACGTAATTGGTATTATTTGCAAAAACTTCAGTTTTTTCAGTCAATAATTTGTTTGTCCCAAGAAAATCTGTCATTTTCCTGGATACTTTTATTTAGTGGCTTATAACCAAAATATATAAAGCCAGCTATCAATTTCTTATGTTAATAGATTGATTAGATACCGTCTTATATGAACATGTCTTGTTGCATGAGTAAAGAACCAATTTTCTGGTTCAAAATCTATTTCAAAAAGTTTTTCAGGGTGAGTAGGTTTTACTGTTGTCATTTTCCTGGCTTCTTGAAATCATTAATAACATAAACTACATAGATTTATCTGAGTTATTTTAAGAAATCCTGTTGCTCTCTGCAGAATTTAAACGTCTTAGGCCAAAATATTAAATGAAATTAAAGTTATATGCTATAAAGTGGCTAATTTGTCATTATACTGGCTGTCATTTTCCTGGCCTATGAATGCCAGGACATTGAAGAGCTACCAGAATTTTTTTTAACTGCTAATACTGCAAGGAGGGAAAGCAAATATTAACCTAATACTAAGTTTATGTATGATTATAATATACTTGGGTGTAATCAAAGTTATTTATTTATTTAATGATTGATTATTATCCACAATTTTATTCTGTACATATCAGCAACAAAAATTTTTTTGATTCTTTCTACAGTCGCTGAAAAGAATTCATTTAAGCAATTTATGGTCCATCTGACATAAAGGCTTAAGTTGAGTTACTTACTATTGACTTAAAATTACTGTTTTTTAAACTTCTAAGCTAATATGTCATTTTCCTGGCATTCAAGATTTGGTGAAATTCTATTTTATTTTTTTTCTCGAGCAAATGTGTCGAGCTACACTGCTGTCTGTAAGATATTACTAAGTGTAACTACAGAAGTATAAAAAAATTTTTTTAGATCTTTCTGAAGACTTTAAATTCGAAGAAATGTTTTGGCCCGAATTGTCATGTTTGAAGAGAGTCACCCATGTATATTGAACTAAAGGTAATTATATAACTGAATCGATCAATGTTTCCCAATTTTCCCAACTTGGCGGAAAACCGTCATTATAAACAAAGCTTACAAAGACAATTGTGAACATATTAGCAAATAAAATGGGTAAGTGGAAAGAGCTCTCGCCTCGAGCCGAGTTCAAATTCCAGAGATGACTGGTCGACGCGAATTCAATATTCGGTGCGCACCGACCACAGTACTGATGAAAAATATCCTCCATGATAGACCTCCATGATAGAAAGGAAGAAAACAGATTTGCGTATGACGTTAAAATTAGTAACTATATGTTGAAATTGATTATTTAGTAAATCCCCTATCTTAAATTATGAATTTAGTTACTTTATTCTTATTTGAAAAAATCAATGGGAAGTACTAGAGCAATATTTTATAAATGCATGTGCCTTTTATAATTTAATCCATGAATTGTAATTAGAAAATTTATTCTTCTTAGTTGGCATTCAACTAAAAGTAATTTCATAAAGTTAACCTAAATGTTAAATAAATAATGGATTATAGTTTGGATTTAAATATAATCACAGATTTCAAAAATGATAAAAAAAAAACTTCCTAAATACAAAAAACCTAAGTCTTGAAGTCATTTAAACTCTTTCACGGAGCACAAGGGTTGCACGGAAAAGCTTTTCGGAATTGCTGAAATCGATGCTTAAAAAATATTTGTCCAACCACCAATGCTTAATATTTCTTAAAATCAAAACAATTTAAAAATAAATTAAAATCCATAAGATATATATTTTTGGTTCTTTTATTTGATTTCTTCCAACGAATAATTAATGTACTGCATTTGATTTTTGTATTTTAAAATGTCCTTTCTCCGTACTATTAAGGCGACAAAGGACTTTCGAAATTTTTTTTAGAGATTATCAAGGGATTTGTTTGAAAGTCTCTGTATATATTTATTTTGTTCATAACAACTTAGATACAAAATTTAAAAAAATATTTTAAGCATTAAGAAATTAAAAAAAATTTAAATTTCGAATTTTATATTATTCCTCGCGTATGAAATTTTGTTACAATGACAAAATTCTTTTAAAATATTACATATTAGGTAATATAAAAAAAATTGGGATTATTACTTTTTTAATTTTTTATTATTGAAGCAAATAAAAATCAAAAAGCAGTAAAAAACCAGCATTTTTTGAAAAAAATCATCATACCGCTGTAAAATATCATGCAGGAAAATAATATTCCTTACTTAATTCAAAAAACTTTTCCAAAACAATTTTAATAATATTCATTAGTATATAGCACAAAATTCACAGGTCAATAGAATGAAATTAATTTCGATGGAACAATATGAAATTTGTAAATTTCTCAACAAAAAAAAACAACAACAAAAAAAAACATTTTGAGAAAAATGACTTTTACTACTTTCTTATTCCAGGGCGTCAAAGGGGCGCAGTCAAAACTGAAATGACCACAACTTCGTCAACTTTGCTTTATATCAAGAAAAAAAAAATTTTTTACTGTCCAGTTAAATGCCTAGATTTTAAAAATATAAAAAGATTTCTTGCCAAATTTTTGCTTATTTGAAAGACCCCTTGTTACCTTAATTCCTTTTGATTACTTTTCTAAATTCGGTTTAAACATAAGCTTAGGTTATTCACCCAAGACAAAAGCTAAAATCAATTTGAAGTTGAATTTATCAGTTAAAATTCACTCTGTTTTAAACAATAAATAATGTTCCTAATTATCCAGAAAATTTAGTAAAGAAATAACTTCAAAATATGTGAATTTAATTTCATATTTTTGAAATACAGTTTCATTCTAGAAGGGAAACCCCATTTTCCTTTTAGAAACTGATAACAGGGCTATTTATCACACTCCACTAAACCATTACTTTTATTGAAAAAGAAAAATTTCGCTGACACCATTAAATTTGCCCTCCTTTAATGCATTTAATGAAACATAATGAAATTTATGGTCCAGTTTGACCTGACCCAAGTAACTTTTAGGTAATAAATGAAATTTGAATCGATGCTTTAATAGCTGCGGGGGCCTTTTCATCTTTTGCTAATGATTTTCCCTTGTGGTACACGTGATTGAAAATTTACCATCATATACAGAGATGGAGTCACTATTTCAAAGGGTTTATTTTATTTTAATAAATACTATTCTCTCTTAACGATTAAATAAATGAAAATAGAAACAAAATATTGAAATCGTAAATGCACTTGAGGATATGATGGCTTTAAAATATAACAAAATATTCTATTGTTTTGAGAATATAAATGAATTTTTTTTGTAGTATATTCACACAAAAAATAATATATTATAAAAGCATATTAAGAATATAATTTCTTTTTCTTGAGATCTTCATCAAATCCTACTCAATATTATACATTGATGACTAAGATGTATTAACAAGTATATTGTTAAAATAAGCCTGGATTCTTTGATTTCATATTACCGCAAAAAATATTATTCAGGAAAAAAATATTATTATAATTCAGATAGAGTTGTTTGGAATTCTTCGCTAATAGTGGAGCTTAGCCCCAATAGTACAGTAGGTAGAACTTTCGTCCACTGAGGATTATTATGGCGCATGATGCTATTTTTCAGTGTTCGATGCCATCGCTCTATAAACCCATTGCATGCAGGATTGTAAGATGTGGAGTTCGGCGAAAAGAGATGACTCGAACTGACTTCCTTGATCTGTAATTATTATTGACGGTGTTCCAAAGCGAGAAATCCAACCACTATAAATTGCTTCTGCAACGGTGTTAGCTTTAATATCAGGCACCGGTATGGCTTCTGGACAGCGAGTAAACCTGTCTATTAGGGTTACACAATATCTTTGTCCTTCGGAAGTTATCAAAGGTCCAATTATGTCCAGAAGAATTTCGTCAAATCTTTTTGAAGTTGGTACATAACTCCCCAACCGGTTTATGCACATGTCTCTGTATCTTGGATCTTTGACAAGATATACAGTTTTTAGTGAATTCTTTGATATCCTTGCTCAATGAAGGCCATGAGAACTTTTTTGTCGCTAGACTTGCTGTAGCTCGAGCACTTGGATGACATAAGTTGTGGATTGTCGAAAATATTACTTTTTGAAAACTCTTTGTGACATAAGGCTTGGTTTTCCTGTAGAAATGTCACAATATATTTCTTTATCGGTTCCGAAAACATGTAATTTTTCAAACTTTAGATTAGTACTTGATTTTATGAGATTTTTGAGCTCCTCATCAGTTTCTTGCTCCTTGGCTAGTGCACTAAAATCAATCGTTTCCGGAAGGACAGCTTCTTCAACTCTTGATAGTGCGTCAGCTACTTCATTATCTACACCAGAAATGTGCTGTATATCAGTAGTAAATTGGCTGATAAAATCTAGATGCCTCATTTTTCGTGATGATGCTTTATCACCTTTCTGCAGAAATGCGTAAATTAGAGGACGGTGGTCAGTGTAAATGGTAAAACTATGTCCTTTTAAGAAATACTTGAAATGTTTTACAGCAGAATAGGCTGCTAGTAGCTCTCTGTCATAGGTGCTATAGCGTGTTTGAGTGTCTGTCAACTTCTTGGAGAGAAAACTCAGTGGTTCCCAGACACCTGAAATATTTTGCTGCACCACACCACCAATATCATGATCAGATGCATCGACCATTAAAGCTAATTTCGCTTTTTGATCTGGATGCGGCAATAATGTGGCAGAGCATAGTTCTTTCTTACTATTTTAGAAAGCTTGATTAATTTCTTCCGTCCAATTTATTATTGATTTATCATTTTTCTCCTTTCCTTTGAGAAAATTTTTAAGACAATTGTAAAAACAATTAATGCAGATTAAATTGTACAATTAATGCAGAATATGATGAGTAATGTAACGTTGCTTCAAACCTTTAGTAAATTAACTTGTCAGTATTATGTAAAAAAAGCAGAAAGTATAAGTTCAGGGTCCTTCTACATGTAGAAGGGTAATCAGCACCATATATTATGGTTCAACTCGGTTATTAGACTGAAATATAAAATACAAAACACGAGAATTTATTAAAAATAAAGTATAACAGAAAACGAAAAACGCACTTTCAGTAAAAAAAAAGTTGATTAAAAGTAAACTTTGATTAAAAGTTGACTTTAAAAGTAAAGAACAGTCAGTGCATGTTTATGCAAACCTACTATGATTGGTTTTCCACAAATTTATTCAATATATGTTTTGTATTACAGATTAAACTTTTCGCAAATGATTTTTTTTCTGCAAAATTTCTTAAAAGTGCAGTTAAATTCGGAGCATAAACTTATACTCAATGAGTTAAACTTGCAAATTAATCGCACAGTGAGCCCAAAAAATATACTTCCCTGAATAAATGTTGCTCTAATGTTTAAATTTATACATACTAAGTTCGATTTTTAATGTTACAAAGTTTACAATTTATTTGAAAAATATAGTCGCTATAGCTTAATCAAAAGATGAATAGAAAGTTTTTTAAATCAAAAGTAAAATATTTTAAAAAGGCATCTTATTAAATATTTATAATTTTTTTACAAGTACGTATTAAGTAATACTAGATATTGATAATTTTATCTAAAAAATATATAAGTAACGTGTATAAATTGAAAAATTTTGAAAAATATAAATGTTTAACAAAAAAGTTAAAAGTTAATTTTTTTTAAAGCATAAAGGAGTTTCTCGTGAGTTTCATTCAGCATTGAATTTAATTAGCATTTTGCATGAACTTCATTTTAGCATCTGTTATTCTCAGAAAACTGCATGAAGACAGAAAAAAATGTCTAGAAAAAAATGATATTCAATAAAAAAAAATTACAGTACTTCAGTATCAATTAAAATTTACGGTAAAAAATCATTTTTACACTAAAATGTTTTAGTACCCTGAGAACCGGCATTTCTTTTCTCATAATTGGATCTGAAATTTTTTTGCAGTTTACCTTATCTTTATATTGTGTAAATTTTAGTTTCCATCAACAAGAATCCAATTTTTAACCAGTTTAAAACCCTTTTTTTTAACCACTTATGATTTTGGACTTAATGCCTGCAGACTATCTTTCATTAAGTAAACCATTATTAATGCACCTATATATGATTTAAACATGTTGTTTACAAATAATATCGTACGCTAGCAGTTCTAGACGTTAATCAAAGTAGGCTTTTTTCATAAATTATTGAATGATACAAGTTAATATAATAATTATTTAATGCAAATATATGAAACATTTTTTATGTCAGTGTAAATTTTATTTGTTATTTGCACTCACCCAAATTTTGATATTACCCAACCTTCTTTTTTTAAACCTGTATTGTGTACTAAATAATTAAAAACTAAATGTTTTTGTGTTATTGTGTATATCTGCGTTCTCCCTCTAAAAAGAAAATGATTAATTAGAAATTTCATATCTATATCATGCAAAATAACACCATTGCTGTCAAGCAATTCGTTTTTATAAATGCGTCCACACATGATTCATAGTTGGTTGTTTGTAACCATATTCATATATTTATAATTCAGGGTTTCATGCTAAGTAGGAATTTTTCCTTAATGATTGAACGATTTACGTTAAAAAATACTTTCGAATTCATAGAGAGGTACAATTTGTATTTTAGATTATAATTCAGTTCCCAAATTGATACCCAAATTTAATGTATTCCATTTTATAAACCACATTTCTAAAATGAAGCTTCGTTTTTGTATACAAAGTTATCATGAATTACTAGCTTTTCTCAAAATTGTGAAGACTTGATACCACCTTCAAGAATTTAACTGATAATTGCATGCCATTGAAAAACAAATCTGTAAAGCAAAAAATTAGCAAGAATGCATCTAAACAAGATTTTTGACAATATGTTCACAACCTATATTATATTCACCATCTGTAGTAAAAAAACAAACAAACCTTACCGGAAGTATTGAGGTCCTCTTCTGACGTCATAGTATTGACGTGACTATTTCTTTTTTCGGACGTTCCAACATATACTCGGAATACTCACTTGTTCCGAATATATTTTTTGTGTCGTGTTTTGGCGTAAAAATATGTTCTTCATATTTTAAAATATCAGATGAAGAGAGGAAAAAAAAGGAGTTTGAGAAATTATCCTATATTGATACCCAATTACCTGATTGTTGAAATGCTGATTTGCGCAATTTAGTTTGCACCAGCAGAAATTCTTCGACTTGAATCTTCTACCGGAAGTTGATACAACCTCTACAAATTCTGCCTCCTACCGTGGAGAGCATGAAACACTGTCAGGAAAGGGATGAACAATAACAGTTTAGGATGCCATGCTAACGGGGTTTTTTACATCTATTATTTAACGATAATGATATGTTAAAAAATTCTACTAATGCACAAATAGGTAAATTTTTATGTTTGTGTAAATTTAATTGGCCTACTACTTTAAAAAAAATAATAATGTCTTAACTTTTTGAGAAAATTTTCGAAACTGAAATCTATAATTTGCGAAGGAAAAAAATCAGAATAATTTTTAAGCTAATGCGAACAATTGATTTCTCCTTCCAGGATTAAACTCATCATTACATCTGAAATTTCAGACCTCTTGTCCCCAGAATAAAACCATATCCGTCAGGAAAATCATTATTATAAATGCATCTGCACATGATTTATAGCAGGATGCTCTCAACCGGCATCCTACAATAACAATTCAAGATGTCATGCTAAGGAGGAGTTTTGCATCAATCATTAAACGGTATGTATTCAAAATGCTCTTACTAATGCAGATAAGTATATTTTCAGTAATTTTTTTTATTCAGTACAGAACATATATATTTAGGAGACAAATAATCTCTTACTCCGTTACTTCGTTTATGTAATCGGAAAAGGGTAGTCAGCAATCAACGATCTCGAAGGAAAAAAAATACATTCGAGATCATGATTAGGGTTCTTTTCATCGATAGAAATGCATCTGTCATTAGGTAAGGAGTAACGATCACTTGGAGCGGAAGTACTGAAGGACTCGAAGATAAACTTACATCCGTCGACTTTTCTCGAGTCATTTGAAATTATAGATTTTGAAAATAAATGGATGATAACAAGTAATTCCGAGAAAGTTTCGTAATTTTGAGAAGCAACTCAAAAGCTTTGTCGCAAATTGCTTGCCTATCATTTTAACCGGTTAGCAAACATCCCACCCACGCAATTCTAGTAAATTTAGTGCGTAGGAGATCTGAAACTTTCTTGTTGTGTAAAAGGAATGCAATTTTTTTTAATGATAATAAAATACAGCTGTGCGTTAAACCCACTTTTGGGGCAGCAAAATAAATGCAGTTTATTAAAATGAACTCCCATGAAATGCAGAAATATAATACATATAGACATGGTGGTTTAAATAAATGTAATATATACTATGCTAAGAGGAATAATTTTTCAAGCTAATATGTTAAGCGGAATATTTTTTTAAGAGGAATAAATTTCAAACCGTGTATCGAAATAACATATTTTCTGAATTTCTAAAAAAATTCTGCTATAAGCAAAAATAATGTATTAATAATATTTAATTAATATAGAGCCGTGGTTTCAGAATATGTACTATTAAGTGAAGAGGATCGTCAATTTCTTTGGATTTTTAATTATTTCAATTAAAGAAGAAATATTATAGAAACTGACAAATTTGAAATATTTTGCCTGACACAAAACCCGGTTAAAGTTTAAGATATGTTTAGGAACTCACGTCTGCATACGTGTATGGTCATTTACAATAAAATATTTAATACATAACTCTAATAAATACGAACTATGAGGCACATGTTTAAATGTTTGCAGTAAACTTATATTTTTGTACTTCTTTAAACTAATTAATGCACATAAAATAGAGGACTGGTAATAGATATCGATGCACTCATTCGATGTTTTTTTCCTGCTCAAGTGGAGCAGGAAACAAACTTTTCTTAGCATTTTATATGTTCAGATATAGACTTTCTATATACATGAGTTTGGTTCTCATTATGTTTCTTTGCATCCGGGTATTCCACAAACTCAAGAAGGCTTTATTTAGTTGGGAATCACTGCATATGTATACTAATTATTTATTTATTTTCTTGGTGACTTGAAATTCTAACTCATATCATGGTGTATCTATTAATATAAAGCCTTATCGAATGATACAAAAAATAAAGGGTGCACTTTAGCTGCTATGATTGTTTAGAATGTTGAAAATATGATACTTATCCACTTTGGAATGTAGTAAGAGCCCAATTACAACTGTACCTATATTAGGCACCTAAACTGGAATAATAAGTTTTCAAAACCACAGCACTTACAATGGCATATTTGATACCACAGTTAATTAAGCATCAATGGAGTATTTTACAGCCTTCGAAATAAGTACCGATATTATTTCAGTCACCAAAAGTGATTTTAAAAATATTGTCGTTACTAATTACTTTTAACAATTACAACTGATTTTTTGTAAAAGGAACAAATCTAAATAAAAAAAAGTTTTGCATTAAAAATAAAATAAAATAAAAATAGTTTATACTCACTGCCACCAATGATGCATTATGAATTTTAGCAATAGGTACTACTGGTATTATGTTAATTTTTTTTAATAGATAGAAGATATACTAATATTATTACCCAAATACTCATTATAGGTACTATGAAAATAAGTTTTTACGGCCCACTGAAAGCGATAAGTACCTCACAAAATTAATTATTATTGTAAATCTTGACTATTAGGAGTTGACCTAGAAAAATAATATCATACTATATGATAAGGAAAACAATTATTCTTTATTAAAATGGGATACCTTCAAAAAGATATATTTAGCTACTTAAGTAACATAGAATCATAGAGAAAAGCTACAAATAATAAAACAAATTTAATAAAAATAATTGTTGTAATGAAAAATATTTTATATTAAAATAAATAAAAATATAATAATGAAAGATATAAATTGTTTTAGTGCACGTAATTGTGTCGGCATATGTATTTTAATTTTGTGCATGATTTCGTATTGTCGATTAATACCGATTCATTGCTTATTTACTTTTTTTTTCACTAGATATAAGGTCAGGTTTTCGCCTAGTGGTTAAAATAAAATACATTTATTATAGCAATTAACGTAATAACCACTTATAGGCGATTCTTATAAGTTGTTATCACGTTACGCTTTCATATTATAAATTCTTATTTCATATAATTGAATATAATAAAATACTTTATTCATGTAATAAAATACATTATGTTCTTGTTTACATTTAAAAATATATCTCTATAGAAGAATTTTTTTATATCTTGATCTATTGAATGACTCATATAATGGTATATAAAAACAAAATTTTAAAATTTATAAACTTAACTTAATATTATCAGATATGTATTAAAATTTAAGCTTCTATTATTCATTTTAATATAAAATATCTGTATCGTAGACTCTTCCTAAGTCATGAAGTTTGCTTTTTTACAAGACAAGTCAACACTTCTACTCCATTTTTTTAATATACTGTTCTTATCTCTCTTTTTTCAAAAAAAATATACATTTATTTATTTTATTGATATAATTAGCTAAGCGCTGCAAAAAAAAATCAATAAATCGGTATTAATCAACAAAATGGAATCATGCACGAAATTGAGTAGCATATATCTAAATAATTAATAAATCTATAACGTTTTCAATTAGTTTGTTCATTTGTTGTTATTTGTTATCCTTTGGGGTGCGTATACGATATTCGATTAAGCAAAATACGCTTCCAAAGCTCAACTCACCTAAAATAAATATATAAATAAAAAACAATAACCGCACGCAGTTAAGGCTGATTAAGGATATTACTCGCGAATAACTAATAATCCTACAAATTTCTCCATTAATTTTACTCTTTTGTATTATGCTCGATAAGTGCCTTTCAAAAGTGAAAATATCCTTCATTAGATAGAAATATTTTGACCATTTTAATTTCTAAGGAAGTAACTGGTTATTATTAATATAAACATTAATAATAACTATTAATCACTTAAGTGTTAGAATTCTCATTCCAAAATTAGGTAAAATAACCGGCATCAATTTATCCATCCTATTAACCGTAACGTTTACAGTTAAGTGCATTTTTTACCTTTAAGGTTTCAAAAGCGTTTACAACTGGTATGGTTAAAAAACTATTAAAACAAAATTATACGGTTTTCCAACCATTTAAAACTAACATGGTTTCAAAAATGATAATAAGAAATTTAATTGGACATTGGAAATATTTTAGCAGTTTTATGGTGCTGCCATCTATACGCGAATGAGAGTACCGTATTCTTATTGCGCGGGGCACAAATTGGGGAGTGCAGGACGCTGGAAACTCTTCATATGTTGAAAGGAATGGAGAAAATATTCGGATGTCAACATTGGGACTATAACTCAAACCGGCGTTCTCTCGATCATGATATTGACAGATTTGCCCTCTCATCTATGATATGTACCGATTTGTAAGGATCTAAGTTTCTTCATTAGGTGGGTCTAGTTGGTATGATAATATTTTGGCTGATTAACTGTATTAGGCAAAAGCAGTTAATAATGGTTTTTTGTTACAGTTAACAGTTTGAATACCATCTTAATTTATGATTATTTGACTGTTTCGTTTGAATATGGTAATATAACAATTAAATAAATTGTCATTTAATCATTTTTCCAAGACATTTCTAATAGTGTGCACTGTAAAACATTTTAGTAAATAATTGTCACTTTTTATTGTGTAAAGGTAAGCAAAATACATTTTAAAGTACTGAATTGTAGTTATCGTGCAAAAATGTATATATATATAAATTGGCAAAATAACAGTTATTTGAAAGAATTAGCGTGAATATATAACTAAAAATGTGCTTATTTTTAAAATGAAATTTTTTTGTATTGAAGGCAATAAACTTATTTGAATGAGCATGAAAAAATTTGTTACCCGAAAACAAACACGTAAAAAATGAATAAATAATAAAACAGAACTATAACATTGAGAAAAGTTAATAAAAATGCGTCTATATGCACTGTAAACTATTTTAGTTTACCTTAACTGCGTGGCAACTATAAATTTTAACAGTCTATTTTTAACTATTAAATTTAATTTTATCAAGTTCAGAAGCAGTTAACTATTAACTAAATTGACTTTGAATTTTACTTTTGGGTGAGATTTCATTTAAATCCTTTAAACTCTCTGAATTTAGTTATTATTTATTTTATTGTTCAATAAAGACATAATCTCTGCAAACAAAGCAGAATTAATGATGATGAAATGCATTTTCAACACAATACCTTTACATTCCTTTTCAATTGCATCCCCTAAATTAAAAATCAATGCATATAAATCAACAATATAAAAAAGAATGAATAATTAAATCATTTATTATCATTAATATCAATAAAATGAAGAAAAAAAACAAAGATCAATTTCTTTAAATGAATTACTTTGAAGAGATTTAAGAGCTTTATTGCTTTGAAAATTCTTCTCAAATGCAATTTGAAACATCAGGGCTCCATTTTTCATCGTCTTTTGACTTAAGTCAGTGTTGTTGTAAATAGCATTTTGCCTAATGCAAAAGAACTCTTTAACCTCAGAATGGAAGACTCCTTCGTCGCATCTTTTCGCTCAGTTTCTTTCAAATTGCTTTGGAGAAGTCATTAATCAGAGTGTGTAAAATATTACACGAAACATCAACTTTCATAAACGGGGGAAATTTCAGTTTTCTGAATATTATACGCCAAAAAGTGGCTTTGTGAAATTTGTGAGAAACTTTTCAAAAATATAATATTGGTTGGTATTTTCTAGAATTTTTGATTTATATTTATTTTTTCACTGTTTTGTTTCCTTCATTCTTTTGAAAACTGTTCCATTTTTCTTCATATGATATTTAATACCAAAGCTAGAAAATTAATCTAATCTAACTTAGTTTGGATTGAGATATATCTAAGTCGTTTTTAGTATGTTCCCCTTTATACTGTCGTTTTATTAGTTTTATGATTTAGTAAATGGTTGAAACGGAAATTTTATTACTTTAGTTTGAGATAATACCTTTTGAATAAAGTAACAATATTTTAAATTAAATCATCCAATTTTCACTAATACTAATAAAAGTTTCTGTCTTTTTGAGTTTAGAAAGCTTTATGTCTTACTGAAAAAGGTTTCTATCCAAATCGAATTTACATACTTTATTAAATTTGTTCAAGCAGTAAAAGTATTAAATACTGTAAAACACTAGTTTAGATTTACTTGAATTGCTAAACTGTAAGATTTACATAAAAGTAAATTTTTCAGGCATTAAAGTCTTGAGTTTCAATGTTTCGAAATTTAGTAGAGCAATTCCTTTGATGTTTAAGATAATAATATTTATTTATAGATATGAAGAATGCTGTCCGTTAAGATTGTAATAAGGGAAAATAATCAATCAAATACTTTATTTCAATATTTTAAGAATGCAATAATGGCAGTTCTGGGATAATAGATACAATAGAAGAACATGCTATTGACTTTGTAAAAAATGTGTTTAATAAATTTACTGTTATAATAATATGTTTTTGCATGTATTTTGAGAATTCAAAGTGCAGTTATGCAGTGAATAGATATTCTTGAGTAATCATTTTTGAAAATATCAATACATAGTGGGTAATACAATTGACTTTTGAATAAAATATTTTTGATCTTTTGAAAAAGTATTTTAGGTTTTTGAATAAAATATTATATTTATAAATGTAAAACGAAAATTGCTTTATTTGATTAGTTCTGCTCTTTATAAACTGAAATTTGTTTAGAGATTGAAACAATTAACATTTTAAAATTTTTATTATATTTTTATATATTCACTGATATGTTTCGGTAGTGATTTATTGATTTATTCTTAATTCTTTTGAATGAAGTGTAAAGAATTTTTCAAATAAGAGATTCGTTTTGATAAGAAGTTGTTCAGTCTTGATCGCACATATATTTTTAAGATATTTGTTAATAAAGTTTAAAAAAAGTATATACGTTAAGGAATGCAATCAAAATTTGACAAAATAGTTCGGGGAAAAGCTGGACTAAAAATATAAAAACCATTTGTGATAAATGGAGAATACACTTCCAATTTTTGACTAGCAATCAAACTGGTTTTAATGTTTTACAGCTAGCCGGCTTTTCTACTGATTTGACATAGTTAGATTGTGTGATTCATTGATTCATCCTTTAAATAATAATTTGTTACCAATCAATATGCATGCATTTCTTTACTTTAATATGCTTTATATTGTTTTAAATATAAAATAAAGGAGGTGATTTGAAAGCTAGCAATACATTTGTAATAATTTTGTTATAGCAGATATATCCTTCAAATTAAACCGCAAAAAAAATAATTTTTAACATTAGTAATAATTTTTTAATCAAAATTTTTTATAAAAATAAAGTAATAGTTTTAAAGTTTTTTTTCTTTCAAACTTTGGTTTATGGTGCATATTCGCCAACTATCTATTCAACTCACCTGTTAGCATTTTGTTTAATTTATTGCGTGTAGATTTTATGGCGATTTAATAAAGTATTATGAAATTGAGCTTAAACCCTTAGCTCCACCAGAAAGATACAGGGAGCTATTCGAGCATTGCTTCGGCTCGTCACAGTGCTGACGTAAAATATTTTAAGTTCTATCATTGATTAGTTTTCTTTGGCTGATAAGCAAGCAGTAAAAGATGTTGAATATTCTTCATATAACTCGGATTCGGATTAGTCTCTATAATAAATAAATCATTGACTAGAAGATTGACCAAACGGTTCATGATTTCAACATGGTGAATAAGATGAACATTTTTGAGGTGTATGCAAAACAGAAAAATCTGTCTTCCAAAATTATTTGTAGTCAACCCTGTGTGCAATAGAGGAGTTGGCATGCTTACATCAGCAATATTAAAATGGCATAATTTATGTACCTTTTTTCTTAAAAAATTGAAAAAGTATTTATCATGGGAATTTTGAGTTTTTTATGGAGCTTAATTGTGCACTTTTACATATACTGAGGTAATAATTATGTAAATAAATACTTTTTTCTGAAGAAAAAAATACTGAGCAGCGCTGTAAAATGCCATCTTTCGGTCCGTCATTCACAGTTAAATAGAAAAATTTAATAAATTATCTCAGAATTTTCACCTCAGAATGTGTAAATATGCATAATAAATGTACATTGTTAAAATTTCAAGGCAGTGTATCTTATAATTTTTAAGAAAATAGTAAGCGAAGATTGAAAAATAACATTTTGAGTAAACGCCATTTCAATGTAAAAATCTCACATTTCTGAAATATTCTGACAATGCTTCTAATTTTTTTTCTTCATTTTTGCTAATATATTTTCTAATTTCGCTTCAAATGTTTTTTTTTCATTTAATTTTTCCATTTAGTTGTTACTTATGTCTTACTTAATTTTAATTATTTCTTAACTTCTTTCTTGTTAGTTTTAGTCCCCAAAATCCCATTTTTGCTTGCATAAAGTACTTGATACAATACACGTCAATGTTAAAATAATAAACATGCTCACCTTTGAAGAAATTCAGACTTTAAAAAATTATAATGAGGAATAAATAAGTACTATTATCTATTGTTAAAGTGTTACTCGATAAATATAAGTTCAAATACCATATATTTGAACAATTTAATATCACAGAAAACAATAAAAACTGCAGTGTCTTGCATTTCATTGTGAGAATTTTATTTTGGTAAAAAATATTAAATCAGGAAATATTTATGAAATTATGCAAGTCTATTTAAATCCAATAATGCATTTACTTGTCAATTGAAAATGGAGAAAAGAATTATTTAAATTGGAAACTTTTCTTATTTTAGCTGAAGTATTGCATCAGTATAACTTTTTTTTCTGATAGCGACTTTCTATCGTAATAAACTCTTTTATGTTTTTTGAAGGTTTACTTGGTCTGGCATATTTAAATTTTAAAATTAAACTAACTAATTAATAAAAAAAAACCAATAATTCCAGCAGTAAAAATCTCAAATTTTATTTTAAATATTCGCCAATGAAATCGTTCAACATGCTCGATAATCAGATAAAATATCAGCAAAAAAAACAGCATTATTGCTATATTTACTGTTAATTTTTCATTACATGCTATCGCTCATTACAGTTTATCGCTTATCTTGCGAAAACTATCAAATTATACGTATAATTCGTAGAAACCATCAGTAGAATTCGGCTGAAAGGACAGTTTTTGGTTTCCAAATAACTCTTGATACTCAAATAGCATAACTTTTTTATTTTTAAATGAATTTTTGACTTGTTTACTTATATGTAATACAAAAATTATAAATACTTTTGTATTAATAAAAGCATTAAAACTCTTTTCATAAAATGTCTTGGGTAAATAATAGGTGTAGAGATATTCTATTTTGGGACTCAAGGCTGAAAACATACCATTGAATTATAATTAGATTTATTTTTCAAGGGAGCTATTTTAAGAATCTTTCCCGCTTTCACTTCCATATTAGGAAGCTTTAAATGATTTTTCCTTAATGCGTAGGGCTACAAGGTATGCGACGATTGAGCCTTTTCACCTCAGTTTCTGTTAGTACTTAATGCAGGAGCGATTGTTTTTGCGTGACTCTTGCTGTATGATGTGATCCATGTAAGATGTGCCGGAACCATCCGGTGTTTTGTCCACCCCTTCACTTGTGGAGAGTGGATGTGACATGTTACAGCCACCAGCCTACCCGTAAATAAAACTAATGGAGGAATAATTGGTTCGCGACTGAATTATTTGAGCTAAACATAACCAGTGATAACAGGGATGTAGATATATATATATATATATATATATATATATATATATATATATATATATATATATATATATATATATATATATATATATATATATATATATATATATATATTGGATGTGCTCTTATTTTATTGACCTATGAAATGGGTTTGGCAGAAGTTGAATTCTTGGTCGCAGATGGCGCTACTGGAAAATAAGAACAAAAGCACATCATCTGCCTTAATGACAGATGACAAGAACAAGAGAGATAAAATATTAATATTATTTTAGTTTAAAACACTGAATTATGCATATAATTTCTGCTCATAATATTGCTATTTTCATTCACTTCCAACAATTCATTAATTTACGTTGTTTTAAAGTGAAACATCGAAAAGTATCAAATACTTGATGATAAATTATAAAATATTTTAAGATAATGCATTTATAATGGTATCATCAAGGGAAACTATAATTTAAAAATAAATCTAAATTACACGGTGCTGAAATGTCTAGACACCTTGTTTTATTTTTGATCTCTTTAAAGAGAAACAATAAAAATAATAATTTTATGAGAAATCATTATCGTAAATGATTATTTAAAACACTAGGCTTGGTTTAAAGGGAAAGCTTACAATGCATTGAAAAGAGTTTTGTTCAAAAACATTAAGCATATTTAAAAACATTTACATGAATAGCATTTTTCCTTTGAAGCAGAATATATTTTGAGGAATGGATTAATTATTCATATTCATCTATCAAATAATACATTAGAAACATTATAATGTATAAACAGATAAACAACTGAGAATAGAGAAGTTAATGAAGGGAGAAAAGGAAATAAGTATTGCTTTTCTTTTGTTTTTCTGATTTCTCAGCTTTTCTAAAAATTAAATTTTCCATTATTGATTTTTCATTTTTGAATTTTTTATTCTTGATTGAGTAAAAAAATTTTCCTATTTTGCAATTTTACAACATTTGGAAAAATTAGCATCCGGAATTGAAACTTCTGTTTGCAAAAAAGTATTAATATGTTTAAATTTCGTCATAAGAAACAAGAAGATCATCCATGCAGACCGACTTTCTTTAAATAAAAAAAAAAGTAACGCAGTAAATATGTTAGAATTATTTTATTTAGTTTGGTAATAAAAATGCATTTCAAAATGTTTCAGGCAATTTCATGAACATTTTTGTATTTTGTTAAGTTCATCATATTAGTGATCTACGTAAATTGTAAGAAATATAAGATCAGACTATTTTTTTTTCCTGTTATTTGTTGCAAGAGTCAACTTAAATATGGAAAACGGTTTATAAAAAGCTAATAGGCTAATTTTCATAATTTAAATTTAAGAGAATTCTTTTCATAAAAATTTATTATTTTATACAAACTTCTTTGTCACTTAAGAATGATGAGATGCATTCACTTGTCTGTGATGTTGGGTGAGCTTATTCAGCATAAAAAAAAAACCTATCCTAATATGTAAAGAGAAAAAACTATTTTTCCTAAATTAATATTTTTTTCTATTTCCTATCGTCTAGAAGAAATTCATGTTGCCCATTTTACGTAAAACGGTTCGGAATTTTATCAAACTTTCAAACTTATTTTTTCCTCCCATGAAAAAAATCCTTGGACTTACTAAAAATTTCTATTTTTTTCTATCTATATTTAACCTTCCGTTAGTCGCGCGCACCTCACAGGTGCATCCCTACTGCATTTCCACCTCCTTTGCCGTCAATAGATTTTTCCGGGGGTCGAGCCTAATGTTATGTTCCTAACTTTGGATTACTCAAATGTCCGTGTAAAACCGACCTTAGAACATGTCGATGGAGAGTTGGAACCGCTCAAATCACCCCTCTGGTGCAGCGCGACCATTGACGCAAGTATTATGGATATAATATTTTTATGAATTAAATATATATATTTTATCTCATTTTCTGTCCTACTCAACGTAGCAGGTATAAATGGTCAAGTTATATACACAGAAAATGGTTACGGAGTAAAAAACCGCAGAACCTTCTTGCGTCAATTGGTTGAACAACTTGTGATGGAGGAAGAGATCCGACGCGGGAGCAAGAAAAATTTATCTTCGGTACTTCGCTAAATAAATTTTTAGATATTTATCTCTGTAAAGAATCTTAAATTGGTAACAATTAACTATTTAAACTAGACAAAATTTCATTTGGCTTTCAAAAAATCAGAAACACCTCATAGGTGCAACGCGATTAACCATGTCGGAAACAAGTGCGCGACTAACGGAAGGTTAACATGATCTTAGATAACTCTTGATTGAATAAAACGTGGTAAGTATTTATTTCTGGAATTTTTAAATTAAATTAAATATAATCTAATTATATGGATTTAATATATTATTTATTTTTGTGTTAAAAATGATCTTAGAGGAATATTTTGAGTGTACTATGAGTTTTTGCAATATTTTGAATAAATTTGAAAAATAAAATATTAATTTCTTTTAACTAAAATAAAACTAAGATAATATAATAGAAGAATAGAAAATATATCCACTTGTGAAAAGATAGTCATTAAATAACTTTCCTTTTTATAAAAAGAAAATAATTGTAAAGCAAATTTATATAAGCATTCATTCTTTTTATGAAAAGTTCTATGTAAAATGGATATGGTAGCACTTTTCGAATGCGTAGAAGAAAAGAAATAGGCAAGCATGAAATTCCTTTCACCAGTCCTCACACACCTACAAAAGAACTCAAGACAAGTAAGGTCTGATGAGCAAGCCGGCCAACTCACTTCATCCACTTTTGCTTCTTAGTTCTATTGAAGTAGAGGTACAGGCCACGACTGAAATATTTGATGAAGTAAATTAGATAGTTTGATTCTGGATAGTGAGATAACGTGTACTCACTGACAATACTGGTGAGCACATCCAAAACATAAATCGTAACTTTGCTACACATGTTTTAGGTGCATTTTGGTTTCCCTCCAACCAGAATTGGATGTAATGAGATTTTAACATTTCTGATAATTGATAACAAATCGTTGGCTTAGAACCGCAACTCGTGCACATTTGTAAATTCCAAAGTGCATAAGACTTGTTCTAGAGCGAGAATGCGTGTTAATACAGGTACGTGCTGTGGAATCCAGGATCAGCTCAGAGCTGTTAGAATTCCCGCCATGATGGATGATATCCCTCTTTCTAGCATCGAGAGTGGGACGTACCAGCAGAATACTTTTGATATCAAGCATTCTTACTGTTTGACTTTAATTCTTCGTTAATGAATTCGTGTTAAATCTTTGATGTTAATTTCTCATGATGGATCATTTATCAGATAATTTCTAGTGCAAAATATAGCTTAACGGGGAGACTTTGCTTCATGAGGTAACAGTGGGCAAAAAACCACTGCTTGGCTTGTCCACTCCACAGCACAATCCGCTGTAGCATTTGTAATAATATTTCTCAAAGTAAATAATAATAATTTCTGAAACTAAACAGATGGCGCTCTGCGCAGCAATGTGAAATCATATCATTTATTGTAATCAGTTTCCTCCATACCACTGTATCATTACCATCATTCGTGTTTGTTATTAAATATATTTTTTTAAAGGTGTTTTGTAATGATTAAACCCCGAGATCATCCCACCGTATTTAACATTGCTGCGCAGAGCGCCATCTGTTTAGTTTCAGAAATTATTATTATTTACATTTAGAAATATTATTAACAGCATTATTCATTCTATAAAGCAATCCACTGCATTCGTCAGTTAACTGTATTTTAGTATTTGCTGTTCAAAGAAATTTTTTCTCATGCTGTTTGTGTTCATTAAATCTTACGCTTTTGTGCCGAATTGACCGCACCAGTGAAATTTTTGAGTCCATACATCGCTGTGCGATTCCTCGTCATTTAGGTATTTAGGTATGCATATACATTCTCCGAGAAGTAACATATGTGCAGTGATTGCTAACCAATTACTAATTGTATGTAACCAATTTGCGGAATTACCTTACCTAAATTACCTTATTACCTTAATAAATATTACCTTAATTAATATTACCTTAATTTTTATACTTACATAAAATTAAATATAAGAAAACTTTTTTTGTGCAAGTCTGTGAGCTTTTGCTAAATAGATATTTCAAAATACATTATTTATTAATTAAGAAATGCAACCTGTTATTAGTAATGGATAAAACGCAAACATTTTGAAATAGATTGAATAGGAACCTCTATCGAAATCAGCCAACCGTATGCTTCAAACAGATCCAATTACAATAAGATAAATTGCTAACTTCTTTAACCCCAATAAGCATATAATGAAGCGTAGAAAATTATGTAGAATCTAAAGCTTACTATAATTATCATCTCTACAAACAAGTTAATTAGTAATACACTTCTCGATACATTAGTATCTGACCTAACAGACTAGCTTGAAGCATTTAAACGCATTTATTTAATAACGTCATTGTCTTTCCTGCCCTTAACTAGAGTTTCAGAAAATTACACTAATTGTTATTGCTTCTGCTAGAAAGATATTTGGTAAAATATAACAGTTCACTAAATGTTTCAGATTTAGTTAAACTGTTATGACAATATTTTCCCTATATTTTATGCCTGGATCTTTTGAGAACATATTATCTAAATATGATTTCATTATTCACCAAGGTCTTCTATTTCTTAAAGTAATTACTTTCGACATTTATAAGTTTTACTTCGGAAGAAATAAGATATTCACAGGTGTTATAATGACATCGAACGTTTAATGGTTTGTTTGCAGTTAATTTATACTTATAAATGTATTTTATGTAATTTCTGCAAGAATAAAGTACTTTATGCTATTGCTTGATACTATTATTTTAATCTCAAAAACAGCAGTGTAGCAAAAAAAATTTTTTGAATGCTTTTTGATTTTTATCAACCTACATTTTTCTAATTACGTAAAAACTTAGCATAATTAATAAGTAATTATGTATTTTGAGTGATAGTTATGCTTAATAAGTTTGATTTGTCTGCACTTATTCCTAAATTAAGACAAAATTGAGTTACAAATAAGTGCTCTAAGTCTATGAAAATAAAAAAAGAAGAAAATAAAATGAACTTATATTAAAACATATCATCAAGAACAAATCAATGAGCTTTATTACAGAATTAAATTTCTTATATTTAGTCTAACTGTTTCCTTTAATGAAATGGTTGCAAATATTTGATTTAAATTCAGAAACGACGCCTTAACCAACTGCACAACAGGAGGGCTCTTTATTACAGCATTCTATTTATGATATTGTAGTTCATGTGCAAATACAAGTTAAAAACCATTGTTAAAATAATAATGCAAATGTAGTTTTCTTAAATGTATTGTATCCAGAAAATAATACTTTCTTACAAATAATAAAACATATACTTAAAAAAAAAACAGCACTAATTTAGATTCGGAGTGATACCCTTCATCAATTGCAGTATATTATGTAAATTAATAGTATATTTCTTATAATGTATATCCTGCAGGCTGAAAATTATTTTGATAACGTAGCAACTAAAATATTCTTTTGTAAAAGGAGTTATAGTACTTGTTAATAGATCTGCAAGAATTTAATATATCATATTCATGTTTATTTTAAAGAATATCTAGCTTCACGATCAAGCCTTTAATTTTTAAATCAAGCGTAAAATAACACAAACGGTACGGTTTTTAACTAAAAAATTAATTGGCATTAAGAAAACTAGTTTTTAGTATGATAAAAAAAATATTTATGATTTCAATCATAAAAAAAATATACACGTTTAATACGAACCCATGGAGAAGCCAAGAAAATAATTGAAATATCAAGTTTTAAAACTATTCAAAACAAAACACTAATAAACACATCATATAATTGCAGGGCATAATTCAAGACAATGAGAAATCAGCATAATTGATCAAAATTATCGAATAAATAGCATCTTTTTAAGTTCTATAAGCCGAAATGCAGCGAATTTTTCGTAAACGCCAATAGTAGCAATATTTTGTTGCATCAAGTCTCGTTTTTCATTTCCCAGCCAAGAAACAGAAAACTGGACCAAAGTACTGAAAATTGTTGATGTGCAGATTAAGTTCTTTAGATATAAAAATATAGCTTTATTTTTCATTTGATTAATAATTACCAATTTTTCTTTCATATAACATAAATAACTTGATAAAAGGGACAAGTAGGGCAATGACAATTCTTTAAATCAAATTTTGCTAAATAGATGGGGTATTTTTACATTACATCGTTGTACAATAGACATCTTGAATAGTTATGACAAAATTTAAAAACAAAGCGAAAAACCTACCTGTAATTTTGACATTCCACCAGATTAAAATTTCATTGCCCATCACTCCAAATTAAGTCTAAGAGAAAATGCTTCCTTCATTTTATTTCGGTAAAGTTTCGCTCTCCACCAATCAGAGAATGTCACTAGTACGTAATAATTCTCTAATGAAGTTAGATACCAGGAACTCTAGTCAAACATAGCTAGAAACTGTAGACCATCTTCTTACTTGTTTGATAATAAACGAGATTAAAGATTTCTTTTTAAAAAATTTACTTATATTTAGTTAAATTTACAAGAAAAAAAGAAATAATATTAAAATTTATAAAAAAAATATAATTTATATTTTTTTAAAAATTGTTTAAGACTTGCAACATTTTAGTCAAACATGCCAATCAACCAAATTTTTCATAATATAAATTTAAAAATTCCGATGGCATTTTTAACAAATATTTGATAAAGACATATCTGTCACTTCGAATGCATCTTCTATAATAAAACATCATAAAAAGCAAACAAAGGAAATTTACATCATTTATGATTTTAAAATTTTAAGTGCTTTAGTAAAGAAAAAATGAATAGTTAAAGCTTTTTATGGAACTTTTAACTAATTTCAAAACAATATTTAAAAGACTTTAGGAGCTCTTTAAAATTTAAATATATTTATAATACGTTGCTTAAATTTTTACGCCTTCGTATGGTTAAAATATAAATGCTAAAGGAAAGTAATTTAGAAAGTACTTATAAAAGGTATCGCTTTTAGAAATGTTCTGTTTAAATCTCCCCCATATACATTCCCAAATTCTAGTCAAAAGCAATTTTCCTTCTTCTTTTTTGCTGAGGAACATTGTTTCTGTCTCATTAAGCTTAAATTACTATACTTATAAAAATGAAGTGAATGTGGGACTTGTAGATGGAAAAGCACTTATACAAATGTCTTCACTTTTTTTTGAAAAAAAAAGTAGTTGCAGATCAAAGAGATCATGAAAAAAAAGTAACTTTGCAATAAACCTACAGGATTTATAAGCTATTTTACCATTTCAACAAAAATACTTCGAATGCGATGTACAGAAAATGTTTTTGTCTTTTTCAGAAAAATATGAACCTTCATCATCTGCAAATATTATTCAAGCATAGGAAAACTTTTTGATATTTATATTATTCGTTAAAGCAAATTATTTCACTGCAATTGAGCCATTTCATGAAATTTAAGTAAAGCAATTTAAAATTCGATAACTATAATATGACATAAAAATGGCAAAGGCCTATTGCGCTATCCAGTTAACTATTATTATATAATAAAAAATATAAGTGTGTGTTTTAATTCACTTTTAATTGTAACTGAATTATTAAAATGTATAAAATGTTTCGAAAATAATTCCTTATTTTAGCTTTTAAGCTTTTTCTCTAAACCTCTATATCATTAATTTAAAAATTTGTTTAATTTGACACTTTTGCTTGAAATTTGTATATTTTATTTACATTACATACGAAAAGTTTGAAAGTAGGCATTTCGAAAGCTATACTTTCATGCTTTTATTTTCAAACACAATGCAAATAAAAAAATGTGTCTAAAATTAGTTAAATATTAGGGGAGAGTCGGGTAGCCCCTCCCACTTAAGGAGTATTGCTTATATTTCTGAATAATATTGAGTAATAATCAATATTTTTGTATGTTTCTATTGTTTTATCATCTAATTAAATAATGCAAAAAGAATAAACCAAAAAAAGAATAGTTTAACTTAGAAAAATAGAAATTTAAAAAAACATGTTTTTCAGCTCTTTTCAATATTTGTCGGGTAGCCCCGCCCAGTCACAAAAATTATGTTTTTTAACTGTTTTTTCAGGTGTAAATGAAAATGACCAATATATTGACAATAGATAAACCTCGTTTATGATTTTTATCACAATATTATTATATTTATTACATATTTATATACTTTTAGTGAATTCTATCATTTAATAACAATCTTTTAATAACAACAATATTTGTTGTTAAAAATGCATATAACATTCAAATTTGAAGCAATAAAATAATAATCTTTGCAACCGTACATTTGTCGACGAAATAAAATTGGGCAGTGATGCCCGACATTCATGTGAGCGGGGCTACCCGAAATCCAATTTTTTTGTAAATTTGTAATTACTCGAACAATTTCTCACATATAAACTTCTTTCGTTGTGCAAATTAAACTTAAGACTACATAATTTAATGCAATATGTATAGAAAAAATTATTTTTTTAGTACTAAAATGAAGTTTAATTGAAACATTCAACCAATTTTTCTTAATTTCATGACTACTGTATTAAACATATTTTCAAAACTATTGCTTACCATGTTAACAGCTACAAAAATACTTGAAACTTTGAAAATAATCTTTTTTTAATATAACAATTAATGTCCGATGGCCCATTGACTTGAAAAAATATCTATACATATGAAATTGAGATTGGGCGGGGCTACCCGACTCTCCCCTATATTTAATTTCATTATCTTAATTTCATTTCATTTAAAAATTTCAAAACCTATTACACTGAAACATTTGCTTTGTTTATCTGGTTTTCAAAGGTGTCTTGCTCTATTTTTTTCAAATGTGAACTATTATATACATTTCAGATTTATTAAAATAACTCGACTATGATGGTTAATTGCTTTAATAAATTGAGCACAATAGTTTAAAATCTTAGCTTTCAGTTAAATATTCAATAAGTAATAAGGATTATAACTGCATTATTTTGTTGATTATAACTGCATATTAATAGTAACTGCAAATCAAACAAATTTGTTCTAATTGTAAAAATTTTAAAACAAAATTATTGTCAAACTTTTATCAAATACAAATTAATTTTATTTGCTTCTTAGAAATTTATTTCCGTAATTTTTTATAGAGATAAAAGCAACGATTGCTTTTATTGATTGCTTTACGATTACTTTAAGAAAATAGATGAATAGCATAGATGATATTATAGCTATACAAGACCAAGTTGAATTTGGAGACGCACGAATCTGAAGTAGGAATTTTTTTTGTTGTTAATATAATTAAAAAGAATTAAAATAATTTGCTTCGTTTTTTGTTTTGTTTTTTGCTCGTTTAATTTTTAAAAGAAATATCCCGTATTAATTCAAGTTTTCTGCAACATTCGATCTTTCCTTCTGTTTTTAAAAACGAAAGTTTCTAGTATGAAACTTTTAATTATTCTTTTTATAGCTCAATATGTAATGCTCCTTAAAAGCTGTATTTGTTACACTAAACGTTCAATCACATTGCGTAATTTCCTTCGTAAATGAGATATACGGATGGCATCCTAAAATTAAAAGTTACAAAAAATGTTTTTATACATTGAAAGGTACAAAAATAATTTGTCATGCTTTTTTTTACCTTTAAATCAGCATCACCCTTTTTCAGTGGTACACATGGTTGAAGAACTCATGCGCAAAACACATGCGCTTTATTTTTACCTCTTCTAACCACTATTATACCTCTCCGATATCCTCTTCCAGCTCTCGTAGACAACTCAGTACTTGTCTTTGCGAGATTAATCTAGTCTTGGAGCGTAAATCTGCAATCTGTAATTTTTTCATGAATTTTGGGATAAACATTAAAAGGGAAATATGGGTCGTGTAATTACTCAATAGGGTTTAGGTCACAAATGCAGTCTAGGTCTGATAAAAATACGTCACCCAAAAGTTACCCAATATATAAGGTATTTTGACTTAAAAAAGGTGGTGTTCTCGAAAAATATATGCTATTTTTTATTTTGCTAATTTCGTAGCACTTAGAGAATAATGTTAGGTTTACTTTTGAACATTTCTAGTCTGTACACTATGCTGATTATAAAAGGGCACAAAATATCGTCATCCAAATCTGTCAAAAATATAAATATGCAGTAGCACTTAAATATGTAGATAAAATACATGACTGATACATAATTGAAATGATTGATACATGATTTAAAGGTACACTGTTGAAAAATGAGAGGAACATTTTTATTGTACCTTTGAAATACGTTTCCACACCTGGTACATGAGTGTAGTATAAGAGTCTGGCTGAGGTTTTAAATTATAGAGATAAATTGTAATTTTTAAATTCGGAAGTAAAAACGGTTAATTTTTACATCTGAAAACAAAAAGTAGTTCATACAAAGTGTTCATTTGCATCTGTGAGATCATTATAATAATAAAGCGGCTGGAAATTAGGTTTGCTCAGAGTGCAAGTTTGCACAGAAAAAAAAATTTATAAAATTACAGTACTGTATTTAAATGGCATTTCTATTTTTTGAACCCATTATTTTGGTAGCAAAAGCAAAAATACATGGTATTTAATCTATTAATTTTGAGGTTTTCTTGTTGAGATAGTGACGATAGTCCAGTAATTCTGGTATTCAAAATAAAAGCTCTTATTACCGCACATTTAGTTAAACAATACAAAACAGATTATTAAGTACCGAATTTTATTACAATCATTTACCAAATTTTAGCACCTATTAATAATTAAATTTTTCCTGTTTCTCAGAAATGCATGCTTAAATAATCATTTTGTAACTTTAGAAACGTTTAGATAATGCTATTTCTCATATTGATCAGAGAAGTTTGATGCATTTTAGAGGTTTGAGGGACTAGCAATGAAGTAAAAACGGAGAATAGTGTATTTGACCACCTTATGACAAAAATGCATAGCAATAACTTTGCAACATGCAAACTATTAGATTCGTTATTATAAGCAAGAATAGCAAAAAATTTGGCAAAATTGCTTTAAAATTTTATGGACATATAGACATTTTTATAAAAGCTATTTTTTTAAATGTTACTTGCTATAATTTTGAAATTATTCAATAAGATTAAGTAAAAGTCTTGGAGCAATTTAAAATTATTCACAAAATTTTTGCCCAAAATTTTTTTAAAAAATTTTACTACATAAGTAATTAAACTAGTTCTTTCATAGAGCACATGCGCAGAAACCGGCTTTACTTCTTTAATTTTTAAGTACTAAATGTTCTCAATGTTCCTTCTCCCAAAAAAAAGCATTGTTAAATGTTTTAGAGACCTAACAATTATTAATGCTACGATATTTTATGAGGTGTTTTTATTTCTAGAAAAAATATTATCATTATTACACATTTTTGTAAAACTTTTAAATATTAGCACAGGATTTAAAATGTAAGTACTTTATATATATTAAAAAATTAAGGCTTAAAAGCTGCAAAGCGATAAAATTTAAAAAAACAACTTATTTGGAATTTTCGTGGTGAAATTCTAGTTAAAAACCACTTACTTATTCTTGTTTTCTTATTGCGGTCAAAATAACCACAATGGTCGTTCTAGGTAGGTAGAAATGTCGGTCGTTCTAGTGTTAATGATAGCTACTGTAATAAATACGAAATAAATAAGAATAATAAATACGAAATAATTTTGTACGCAAACTAATGCAATTTACTTTAAAACGTGGGAGAAAAAAGGACATAAACCCTAAAAAAGTTTTCTAACATTTTCTTTTAATAGAAGCAATGCAACGAATCAAATCTCTTGTTGCTAACAAAAAGATCCATAGGCAGCTTTTACTGACTTTTCACAACCCACATGAGATTTAACAACAATTAAAAAAAGCTGTAAAATCTAACCTCATGAGTGTAACTAAAACTCTTGATTTTATAACCTTCCACGGTTTCTGTAGAATGATTTTATTCTCTTTACAATCGCAAGATAGGAGAGGCACACTTGATATCAAGACTGATAAAAGTGAAGTTTGTAATCTATTCTGGCATGTAACGAGAAAAAAAAGATTTTTCTTCATTCTGTAGAATTTTTAATTTTTTTTTTAAAAATAACGTCTCAAATAAAATAATGACTCTAGTTGTTTGATGTAATTTAATTTTAAGCCAAAATAGCATGCTTTGAGGAACTATAGTAAATTGAATGTAAAAATGAACAAATGATAATAATAATTAAGAACTAAGAAAGATATTTCTTTAAAAATAATTGCATTTAATATTACAAAGGTTAAAATTTTCTTATTAAAACATATATGCCTTTCGGCGTCACAATGGTACACCGGCATCAGTAAAATAAAAGACAATATTGGTCAAAACTGATATGATTTCATCCTACTGAGGTTACGTCATGCTAAAGAGATAACAGTTAAAGGTAAAATTATAAAGGGACCTCTCATAATTTAAAATAACCTTTGTTTAATGTTATCTTTAACTGTATATTTATCAGTTAAAGGTAAAACTAACTGAATAAAATTTTAAAAAAAATCAGAAATTTATGATAAAATTAAGCATAAATTGAACATGAAAAAAATTTGCATTTATTAAATATTTGCCTAATGTAGTGTAGCAACTTTATTTAAAAACTTTTCTTAGTTTTTAAATATTTAAATGTAATTTTTTTAAAATTCAAATACAGTTAGAAGCATTCAGAAGAGTTTCGGCTGAAAACGTCATATAATTTTTTTGCGGTTTCAGTTTTCAGCCGAATATATATATATATATATATATATATATATATATATATATATATATATATATATATATATATATATATATTGAAAACAATTAGTGCAAAATAGCTTATTTTTGTTTTTCTCTACACCTGCAAATCCTCTGGAGCAGATGCTCTAACGCCCGTATTCACCAACACGGATTACCTCCGGGTAATCTATGTGTAAGAGTAAAATCACGAGTTTAGTGCGAAACGTTATTCTCCAGCCGAAATTTCGCCAAACTCGCAGATTTCATGGACAGTTCTGACTCTCCGGGTAACCCTCCGTTTTTATCGAGTTATCGGAGGGTAACCAATTCACGAGGAGCTTGTAAACAAACAAGATGGAGGATTCTATCGCTGCGTTTGAGCTTGAAGATCTTGAATTTCTTGAAACTGTTGAAAGAAGGGAAAGATATGTCCTAACTATCAGAAATAATGACCTAGAAGAGTTAGATGAAATAGACTTTTTTGAAAGATATCGTTTCTTAAAACCGACGATTGAAGAACTGATCTCCAAAATTGGCTGTAAGTTGTAATCTGATACAGATCGGAACAATGCCTTAACTCCAACGGAAAAAGTTTTAACTGCTATAAGATTTTATGCATTTGGAAACCAGCAAATAACATGTTTATATTATATAACAGCACGTGTTTATATTATATACAAAGTCACATGGTTTTACCTTGCCCAATCAAAGGCCTCGTTATATTTCCTCCAAGAGTTAAACTCGAGTTGTGAAATCCTCTGTTGAAAACGGTTGGAGAATAAAAAGCGAGGGTTAATCCGAGAGTAACTCTGAACCGTGAATATTCCGATCCCCGAGTTACTCTTGAATTTAACTCGGCGTGGTGAATACGGGTGTAAGTCCATCAGTTCATCACTTGCGTGTAAAATAGTTGCCTTGATATTTGGGTTTATACTGCATTTTTACAATGCAGAGTAAAGTGTAGTACCTTTCGTCAGCTTGGGAAAGCAATGTAAATTGGGGCGGCTTGGGAAGGCGTTGTACCTCGAGGAATTAGGGATGGCGTTGTACCTTGGGCTAGTTTGGGAAGGCGTTGTACCTTAAGAGAACTTGGGAATGTGTTTACCTTGAGGCAACTTGGGAATGTGTTATACCTTTGAATTTAAAAGCAAATATTTTTTTTTTTACTTTGGTGAAAATTGTAGTATAAATTTAAGTAATATCTAATCGATTATCTTCAAAAAATTAAAAAGAAAATGTGTTTTTCAAAACGGAAGTAATAAAGTAATACGGAAGTTTTACACCCCTCCAAAGTATCCTAAGGTAAATTCAATATCATGTAGCCCCTTGAAATGTAGTTTGTTGTACCTTGGTTTGCAGGATATTAAACATTAGTAATAATTTGAAGAGAAACAAAATGTACATAATAAATTTTGTTACAGAATATAAGCATTATAAACATTACGAAACATTACAAAAAAGCCACTTTTTCAACCATATTAGTTCATGATTTGTACTGGAATCTACAGGAACTTGACGAATTGCTATTGAAGCTCTAAAAAATCGTGTTGCTGAGGGTCAAGGTAATTTACACATTATTTAATTTTTTCTTCTGTTTCATATATAGTTTAATTTCTTAAAAGGAAAATGTTCGTTTCTCTTTTAACAGACACACGATTCCACTCTTTCTCGTTTTAACAATTTAATCCCAAGGTACGACACATTTAATAGAATTCATGGCATGTAAACATGTTGGCGGTTAGTTGTTCGGATTAAATAACCATACCATTAAGTAAAACACAATTAAAAGTTCAATAGACTATCTTAATTTTAAACACTAATCAATAGGTAAAAAATAGAAAAATATAAAATAAGTAATAATAATTTACTTTAGGATGAATTTTTTTTCCTTTACTTTCTAAGTTCCATAAATATCACTTTAAAGTTGCTATCTTCTTTTCATTTACTATTGGTGACTAAGGAAACAACTAAGTCAGTTTAGTTTTCTTAGTCACCAATTAATGGCAGGACTATGCTGTTCGTTCCATAGTACATTGCACGCTCTCCCTTATGGTAACATCGTATTTTTTATTTAATGTTTTTAACAATTGCACTACATGGATGATACAGTAGTCGGTATGCTCATGTGTCAATTATGTATACCTGTCTATGAATATTATTTAATCAAGCAACAATTGTTTTACATTGCATTTCCTAATCAACAACGTTAATTGATGTGTGGCAATAAGCATACTTACCAATTTAACTGTTTTTACTGAAGAGTTCTTTTTAAAAGTATTTATTGAAGTAATAAATGGTGAGCTTTTACTGTTTTATTTTTGATTAATATTGATTTGCATCACTATATTTAAGCAAGTTAAAGAAATACGCAGGACCTGATAATCGTGTAGCCAGGTTAAGTGTTGGCAAAATTAAGCAAATTATATTTGCTTTAATTGCAATTTCGCTACGACTTTAAATATTGTAATGGAGAGTTAAGACTTCAAGGTTGTCCTCTATGAATAATCCTCATGCTTTCGAAAGAATTTATATCTTCATCGAATATTTTAGTTATCAATTCAATGTTTATACGAATATTGTGAGAAATCATTTATTTGCTTATTGTTTTGAATTTAAGAAGCATTGTATATGAAATGATCCTCACAGAGTAGAGGGATTTTAATAGTTTATTGCACGGTTTTGTTTTGCGATATTTTTACATGTAAAAATTACATAAGCATGCATTACATTATAAAAGCCTAGCAAAGATAATAACCATTTAATTAATGTTCAGACATTTTGAAACCAGTTCTAACTACAGTATTGCAAAAATGTTTCAGTACATTGACAAAAGTTCCATACAACGAAAATTGATCGATTTTTCATATTTTTGTTCATATTCTGCTCAGATTAAAAATATCAGATTTTCATATTTTGTTTTTATTCACATGTGGACCACATGTGATGGTACAACATGGAACACAGAAAACATAGGGATAATTAAAGATTTAACTTTTTCTTTTATCTCCATTTTATCAAATTTGAACTTTATAATAAATATTTAAAATCACTTTTATTTAAGAATTTTTGAAACGAACTATTTTTCTTAAATTCAAAGCTATTAACTTTGAGCTAAATAACAATATTCAGGAAGCATCTGCAATGAAACATTATAATTTCCTGATATTTGTAATTAAAATAAGCATTAGAAAGTTCTATCTGAGAAAGTATTCCAAAAAAACAATCCCAACTGATATTTATGTCTGCAATTTAAGTTAAAAAATAAGAAAAGCGCATTTGAAAGGGTCGCAATTATTTCGTCTTTCGGTTAGGTAATCCTTAATTGAAACGATCCAAATAATCTAGGATATTTTCAAACTCTGCAATTATTTCTTTGCAAAAATCCAGTTCTTTGTGGTTTACTTTTTTAAACAATTTATTTGTTCGATCTGAAATTAAATGTTATTTTCAATTTAATCGACTATCCTTTGGAATGAAACAGAGATAATTCTTTTTTTCACTGTCTTTCTTTTAGCAGGAAAAAAACTTTAATAAATTTTTAGTAAGAATGCTTTTTTATTTATTTATTACTATTATTGTTATTTTTTTTAATAAAACTCAAATATAATATAATACATGAATTATAAACTTTCGATAACAATTGTGGGGCAAAATCTAAGCTTATTTTTTTAGTATTTGATTTATTTGATTTATATTATTTAAAGTTATTAATTAATTATATTTTTCTTTGATCATCTTAATTGAGTTTTCAATTTTCTTGATTCTCGTTACAAATTTTTTACCCCTGAATAATAAAATGGCACAATTTCTCCCCCAAACTAAATAAGCTGTTAAATTTAAACACATCAAATTGTGTACAAGTTACCTATTTGTGATAAATCGATGACGATGTTGACAAAATTGATCGTATTGTTCCCTGACTATTCCAGTCTAATAAAATATTATATAATAGTTATTTCAAGCAGTTACACATGTGCAATTTATTTCAATAACCATCAAAATAGGCAAATCCTCAAGGACTTATCAGATAAAAAAAAAATTTCAAATTAAATAATATCTTCGGTGAGAAGTATTGCCTCCAAAATTTGAATTTTCGAATAAAAACATTAAATTTTTCATTTATTTTTGCTCTGCTGGTTAAAACTGTCAATTTTTCAGCTGTTAGAAAATATCGTTTTGCCTTGAGAACTTCGTTTTAACCTTCAAAATGAGAGGTATGTTAAGAAGATGGTATTTTATCTTTTGAAAGTTTAAATAAAGCTCAAACCTGATACTAATGCAGTTCCTTGCGTGGTTGACCTGCATGATAAAAGCGTGTCAGATCTTACCGCATGTGCTGAGCTTAAGATTTCTCTACAATATTTTCCCAACAAACCAACCAATAATATGTAGGATATTGATTAAAGTACAGCTTTTTGAAAAAGGAAAGTCCGTCTTATGTCATATTTAGCATCTGTTCTGCATACTTGAAAAATTTACTTCCGTAACTAACTTTAACGTTCATTCTAATGCGGAAGCGTGGCACGGGTTGACGGTGACTGACTTTTACAGATAGTGAAAGTTTGTCAGTGAACTTTTTATTTAAGACTTACCTTTGTTTGATTTTCAGGACTAGCAAAACAATAATAACACGGCAGTGTTTTTGTCTTGAATCACTTCAGTTGAAGAACGATGTTATATTGAATGAATTTGCAAAAATTCCCAATATCGACTTGTAGAAAATTAAGAAAATTTTATCGATCGATAAATGCATTTGTCTGAATGAAAGAATAAACTAGTCCTGATAAACCATTGTAAAATATTTAGACCTATAAATGAACTCAAACATGTAAACAGATCTAATAGACAAACATATAAAATGCTTTGTTCCTGAATTGCATCATTTTATAAACTTCAATGTATGCCATGTCTATAAGAATTTGCCCTTTTAGATTCTTATAGTTGTGCACAACCATAAAATTATTTTGCTCTGGTTAACCAGAGAATCTTGCTCTGTCTTCCAAGCTTTATAGAAGCAAGAGCTCTCTGCATGCCTCGAATTTCGTAGCCTTAGATATTAGTAACAACTTCGGTTGCCGATATCTAATTGAAAAGTATCATTACCTCAGTTTATTTTTTGGGGGTTTTCTGAAGTCATAAGTGCTAAAGTAAGTCTCATTTACTTATTTTAAACAACAAATCTGGAAGCATTTAAAGGACAGATAGTTTCAAACATATCTGAAGTGTTTAAGAATAGCGACATGCGAGTAGGCATATAGGTAAACGCTGATGGTTTCTTAACGTCCAAGTACTTAGCAAGGAAGTAAATATCATACCTTTTATTCAGATGAACAAGTACATTCCCCAACTAGAAGATATCCTAAGAACTAGAATTAAATCACTGCATGTAAAAAGTGCTTTTGTTCTAATTACTTTTTTTCCTGAAAGCTTAAAAATATTACTTGTTTTCCTATCAGTGCGAAAATTTTAAAAAAAAGTTTCTAATGTGTATTGGTTGATAATTTTTCGCTCTGATAGAAAAAAGCAGAAAATGGCTTTCTTCTGATTTTTTTTCTTCCGAAAAGCAGTTGGGAAGAAAAATAAATAAAAATATAAGAAAATAAAACAGTTTTTTTTATATTTCAGGATGAGCAAAACTGTTTCTTTAAATGTTTTTAAGTTTTTTTTTTTATTAATTTTATTTAGTAATTTTATTAAGTTATTTTTGTAAAATGACGTAATATGTAAAAATAGATAGTATATACTGTTTACAAGATTTTTAATCTGCGAACTATATTAGAAAATATTAATTTATTTTATTAATATATTTCATTAATTCATTTTTCTCGCTCCTGTGTTGAAAAACATTTTTATTTGCCACCACACCTCTAGCAATTAATATTATTTATCAAACATATATTTCATACGTAACGTAGACTTAAATTTTAAAATTTTTTTTTAATTTCTTCTACTTTCATGAAATATATATAAAATATATTATTGCTAATAATTCTTTTAAAAATTCGCAATTTATTACGAGCAATTTCGTTTTTATGAACGCAGTGATCACCGGGACGCACGATTCCAAACCGTAATGTTCCCAATCCTTAAGACGGGGAATATGCAACTTTTTCCCTCTTTCTCGGGAATACGTGATTCTAAGCAATGACGTCAGAATAAAATAGGTTTGTGCGCATGTACCTCTTCTGGAAAAGTCGCGGTATGTTGATATACAGCTTCGAAATGTGCGAAGCTGAAATCGCCATGCCTGAAACAACTATTTATGTCATTTTCATTAAACAAAAGAAGAGAATCTGCTAATTTCCTTGGTTGGAGTATCGACACATAAATTAAATAAAGAGTTCGTGAGTGATGCTAGGTAAGTCTAATTTTCTTAAGAGTACCGATGGTTCTTTTCGCGCCAAACTGTGAAGTTTTAACGCTTTTACTTTTGTTAGTTTTTCCTTTAAAAACCTTTCACAGATAGATACTAAGTGAAATTACGTTCAATATGTAAATAAACAGTTATGATAGGTATGTTGAATTATTAAAAATATATGTTCTTAGTAGTTATAGCTTTGGCTCCGTTACGAATATTATATTAAGTTATAGAATTTTTTATTTATATTACTTTATAAATTTTTATTGAATTTGAATTGTACTGTTATTAAGTATCCTTCCATTAACAGTCATATGCATAATTCATGTCATTGAGCAGCTCTAATGCGACGTAAATAAAGTACCTATTAATTATTAATCTCTTCTTAACAAAATATCGTGCATGACTTTAGTTTTCGGCATTATTTTTTCTAATCAGTTAATAATATAAACAATTGTATCTATTAATTTAATTTTAGTTGCATGGAGAAAATTTTTTAATAAACAATACATTTCTAGTGACAAAATATATAACATCTTACATCAGGCACATCTTAGTTTTAAAACACCTTTCAATTTCACAATGTATAGAAATAGATAATTTAATATTTGTTGTTACTATTATTTTTTGTTTTGTTGCTACAGAAGGAATTATGGTACTTATGTATTTCAGGTGCAATAAATAAGTAACAATTATAACACAAATAATTAACAGTAGTAATTATTTGTGGTGTTTAATTAAATGTGGATAATGGGAAACATAATAGAAAGATTGTGGTAATAGTGGTTTTCTGACTCCAAAGATTGATAATTAACAATATAATCCTTTTTAAAAATTGTTTCTAACAAAATATTCTTCAGTTTCCTTAGTGTCAAAAATATTTAAATTTTAATGTTATCAAATGTTATTAAAATTGTTTAAAAATCGTGATTTATCCTAAATCGGTTCCTTATAGTAAGTACCTACCTATTTAAACATAGAATTTCTAGTAAATAAAGTTTGAGTACATTTATTCGTTAAACAGATACCCCTTCCATTGAATGCTTATGGCCTCACTTTCTTTTTTTTACATTTTCAGCTACATTTATGCAGACAGCTTTCTATTTGATGAATGAGATGATTTTTCTACTGTAAAGAGGATTCTTATCCAGAAACTAATTTTGATATCTAAATTATGGACAGTGGCTAAGCTGAACTAAATATCACATGGCATCTTCAGTGAAATCACCAGTGCAATTAAGACAATGACAAAGGCTAGTAATAGATCATCAAGCAAGGTTTTAACTGATCTTCCAAGTAACCTCCCTAGACCAGCGGCTGCTACTAACTATCATTTATCATAGGTTTCATAATATTTTACAATGCTCTACATTATTTATGGACATCTTAAGTCTTTCTTTTTTTTTTTTTGAAAAAAAGAGCTGTGATAATAGACTGTAATTTATTGTACTTAAAGATTTTCATTTCTTAATATTTTGAAATTTCTGTTACCTTTATATTTTTCAAACAATTGATTAAAATATATATATATAAAACCTGTATTCATGAAAATGTCTTTGATAAATTACATTTTTTTGTAAAATAATCTCCATGCTCAAAATATCTTAGTATTATGCATTAAAATTTTGTGAAATATTATATTTAATCATATTTTATAAAAAATAAAAAAATGCATTGATGTCTTAATCAATTTTGTGTTAAAATAGTGGTCACATATAGTAGTAACTTAAACTAATTTCTTTGTCTGTGAAAATCATTGACTATTTTAACAATGCTCATTCGAAATTGCTGTAAAATTTATGCAAATATTTAAAAAATTAGATGAACAGTAAAGACATATTGAATTCAGATTGAACACTTGTTGAATTCAGTTGCATACAACAACGAGCCAGTTGCCCAGCACATTGCAGGTTCAAGTGAATTTGTTTTGTATGCATGCCTGTGCTTGATTGTATTCAGTTTTATATTATTTTAAAAACAAATGATCATGGATTTTATTCGTTTATTTGACATGCTGCGCTATTGATTTGAATTCTTTTTCTTAGTTGCTTGAAATTCATATAATTTGATATTCTACGTAGCAAAATTTTTTCCTCGTTTTATCTGGTACATATGTTTTTTTAAAAACAAATAGGATTAATTTGTTTTGACATGCTTTAATGCATTGAAATTCACTTAATTTGATTTTAACTGTAGCAAATGTTTACCTCATTTTTTTATCTTGTATAATTTTTACAAACCATCCAAATCCAAAAAATATCCATTTGATTTTTCTACTATGCCTATCAGTCAGCTTACTAAAAGGCATATAATATATTAATTATTAGTCGAAGGGGAAAAATGCTATAGGGATAAAAAATTTTTACAATTATATTTGGCAGATCAAGTGAGGGGTCTGTCTAGGCCGAATTTACTACCGTTTAGCGGTACCTTCACAAATTCAACTTTAGGAAAAACGGTAGTTTCACAAATTCAGTTTTAGGAAAAACGGTAGTTTCACAAAATACTTTTTCTTAAAATTTTATTTTTGTATCCTTTAAGAATCGATAAATCCATATTTTTGTGTTGATTTTTAAATATAATTTTTAATTTTTCACAAATTATGTCTAAATTTTCACAAAATAGGTACCTCTCAGAAAAACCTAGACAGACCCCTGCAAGTTAATTACTGCTAGTTTCTTATTTTCCTAGGTGTAGATAATTTTTTTTTTGGTCTGTATGCATTATTCAAGTGTTCTATGTTAGATCTGAGTATGAGACCAGAAAAAAATTCAAGTTTTCTTAATACCCTTGATTCATAAAGTTATTGTTTTAATAGTACTATTTTTAATTATTGATTTCAATTCAATAAGTTATTGATTATTATTTCTTCAAAGCTTTGAGGTTTAAGTAAAGTTATTTCACCTGTGCATATTACAAAATGTTTAAGTTTATTATATTGTTTATAAAATAAGAGATCTCAGATGTGCTTTGAAATCAGTCCCCATTGATAATAATTGCAATTACTAAAATATATAATAGTTTATTAAATTGTTATTATTTACATAATTAATTGTTATAGTCGACAGTAGCATTATTTAAACTTCATTTACAAATTCAAATTTATTCTGTTTCAAGTATTGAATAAATTTGTTAATTTTTATTTTCTGTTCTTTATGAGGATATAAGATTTTTTCTTCAGCAATATTATTAAAATTGTATTTCCAAAATTCTGTTTTCATCTAGTTTTCAACATTTATTTTAACTGCATTTTATGGTTTAGAATATTTTATGAAAAAGTATATTTACATTGTTTAGCAATTAGCTTTTTTTATAATTCTAGTATTACATGCTTTATAATAGTTTCATAATCCACAGTGGGTATTGAATATTGTTTTAGTGCTTTTGAAATAAAAATTATTTAGTTAAAAAACTAGGGTGCTTTTTTTAGATTTTTTTTGCTATATATAACAAAGTTAATACCTGTTTTTGAAATGTAACTGAAAGCTTTCTAGCATTATGTTCTTTAATATAAGAATAAAATTAAATAATTTTTAATGGGCATTTTGGCAGCTTTTTCTTGAGGGACTATAAATATTTAGTTCACTGGAATTGTTCAATTTAAGGTTATCTTTCAAGAATTGTAGTTTTTATTCTATTTAATGAATTTGTTTTAATTTATAGCTCATAATGTAAATTTCACTGTCTAAGATCGGCAAGTCCTTTTTAATAAATTTTAAACTTTGTAAGTTAGGAATTCTGCTACAATTTTTGATTAAAAATATAACTTGACTTTATTATTCAACATATTTTATTTGTGCTAATGTTTTTTTCCTCCATGACCCTATCCTTACATTTTTTGGTCCCTGGTGATCTACAAAATAAGTGTTAATTTTTGATTTCTGGTGGAAAAATAAAACTCGGTTTTCCACAGCGTTTTTTTTTTTTTTTTTTAAACAATCCATAATAGCATTCCATAATTTTTATATTCTTTTCCTCTTTTATCAATTATGCAAAAACATGAAAAGCTTTCTAAGACTTAAAAATGTAAATTGGATGCAATCAAAAAATTTTTTTGTGTTTAATGAAAATAACTAACGTTTGTTAAAAGTAAATATTATAAATAAAAAATGTTTCGATTGAGTATAGATCTTGTATTTATCCTTTTTGAAACCTTTATTTTCATGTACTGTTGCTTTCATTGCATAAGTCTTAATTTAAGACCATCAGCACTAACAGCTTTTTTTTTAAAAAAAAAAAACTTGATATCTAAAAAAAACTGTTTAATGCCATGATTGTAGAATATCCTATTTTACTGGCTTACAACTTGCATCTTCACACGCTAAGTCACACTAGTCAAATTACTATATTTAAACCTATTGTTTTCAAAATTAACATTAATTTTTTTGTTACACTTTTTTTAAACATAAAATTTGTTAACTTTGTGTTAATAGTATCATATTATGGATTCACAAACTTTTGTTTCTTTCCAACTTAAATTTTAATTTAAAAAACCGTAATGTTCTATAGCCATTTCCTTTCTAATGAGATAATTAAATACATAAATTAATATCAATCCTAACCAAAAAAATCTTAATAAATACTACAAATTCTTCTAATTACAAGGAAATATTAAATATTTTTAAATCAGTCTTTTGGTTATTTTCTGCTGATATTTGGGTAGCTCTCTGCTATAAAGTTTAAATGGTAGACTATTAGTTTTCCCCCCCAGATATATGAATGAGTTATTTGTTCAAAATATATTTTGAAGATTATATTTCAGCTTAGTATAAGTTTGAAGTATTATTTGAAATAAATTTTTCATTAATAATTCAACATTATGAAATATCATTCCCTCGCTCGCAACTCTTACCAGTTACAAATGCAAAAAATTTTAATGCTTTGTCGTTCAACCTTTACCGTTTAATATTAATACCTGTCATGCTGTGACTATGAACAAAATTGGTCAAAGTTTCTGGTCTTTATATAGGTTTCATATTGAGCAAGAAATTTGAAACTCATTTTATATTCCCTCACTCATAATGAATGATTCAAAATATTTCAAACCTAAGTATAAAAAACTTATACCAGTAAATTGGGACAAGTTTTTTAGTGCATAAAAATGAAAAAGCAAATTGGAAGTTTTAAAATATCCTATAGTGAGATACATATTATTTTAATTTATTTATGGGGGAAAAAAACTTCAGAAGCAACTAATGCTATTCAACACTTAATGCAAGGTTACACTCTTTTGACGTCGATTACTTTATACAGATAATTTTTTTAAAACGCACTGTTTTTTATTTCCCATCATGGTAATAGTTTAAGAAAATATTTTAATGTATTCACAGGAATAAACTTCATAAGCAAAAAATGTTTATTTCCACATTCCCTAACTGAATGACATTCTTGAGACGCCTTTAAAAACATAAGAATCAATTACAAGTTAAAAAAGATATTCATAAGCAATTTTATTTTAAATTACTAAACCTAATTAAACTACTAATTACTTCCTAAAACAATAATTTTCACACTTAAGAAATCTCTGACATAAATCTTTATCGATGTTATCTTATCACTATTTGAAAATAGCGTATATGTACTGAGATTTACTAGTTCAATCACAAATCTTCAGTGTTAATAGTGTAAGATTATTAATTTTGCGCAACCAAACCTATCATTTTTATTTATTGTAATACAGCTGTATTATCTCGTGTATAATTAAGAGAAAAAGTTTTTTAACTAAATTACTCCAGACTAGGTTAAGCTGTAATATCCATATGCCTACTTGTCTACATTAATATATATGAAAATTAAACCTTTCCATTTTGAATATCAAACCTAAACAATTTGTTTATTTCTGTTCATGTACTTATTAAATAGGGAGCATTAAAGTACCCATTCTTGCAGTCCTTGTGCTGAAATATTTAAGAAATTATTTTACTTTTTTAATCATTTATTTTATTAATGTTTTTTATTTTATTGTTTATTTTAACATGTGTTAATTTATTTTTTATAAGTTTATTTCAATGTTAACTCAATTCATTAATTAAATATTTGAGAAATGTCTCAAGATTCTATTTCATTTCTTATATGCTTATTTGAATGTTTACTAAATTCAGTTTAACTTAAAAAACTATTGAGAAAGAAAAAAAGGTTGCAAGAAAAAAAATCAGATTTTTTACACATATTTATGAATACAAATGTAATTGTTAGTTGCAGCAATTGGTAAAATACCATAAATAAATAAATGTAGGGTTTATTTAAGAATTAAAATAAAATGAGAAATCAATTAAATAAATTTTTATTTCTAAAAGCATTTGCAAAACATTTTTAGCACAAAATGGTATAAAAGACAGATATAAAAACCCTCTATAATATATACCTAGAACAAAATAACTTTGTATCTGCTGTATAATAGAAGAAAGTTCCAAAGAAAATCTCAGACTCTACACAACACTTTTTCCAAGAATCTGAAACAAAAATCGTGCACCAACTTAAATTACAGTACATTTTAAAAATAAAATCACTTTGAAAACATCATAGCAACTGAATTTTTGATGAAAATTTTTCTACAAATTATGTATTAGATAAAACTATAGTTGGGGTTACGACAAAACCTTAAGTCAGAAGGTTAGCTTAATATCTAGGCTTTTTCAATAATAAAAAGTAAATTAAATCAACAGAAAACTTGCCCAGGAATAAAAAAAGTTTTTCAGAAATATTCTAAATATATATATGTATATACAAAGGAATTAATATAAGGAACGATTTAGAGATAGATATTTCAGATTTTAGTCTTCCATTTATGTGCATTATAAAATTACGGAAATGAAGCTTCAGAAAATGTAAAGCCTGTTTTAAATTATAGATAAACGCACAAATAAAGGGAATTCCTAAAAGCATGTCAAATCATTCCTTGGAATGTAAAAGCACATATTAAACATTCACAGCACAAGATAATTCTACTATATTTTACAATAAATTAATTCGACTTTAATTAAAAAAAATCCTTTATTCCTTTCATTAAAAATCCTTTAATTAAAAAAAAAAAAAACATCAGTTTGTATCTTAATTATACTTTTTGCATTTGATTATATGAAAAAAACTTTTAACACACATTTCCTAAGTACAGATTACATAATTTAATGATTTTATTGGGTATACATAATTGTTTATTAGAATTAATAAATTAAAAGTAGACAAATAAATTATTCCAATAACGAACAAACAATTACTATGTGCATGCACATTTCATTAATATATGTTAATACATATAATATTATCTTCCATCTTCACTACAAAATCATCTTTACTAGTTTATTTGTATCATAATCTGTTAACAAAATTTAGAGTACTGAAATATTTTTTACTTATACATTCTTATGGGAATATGTATAGTTTCTGATTTATATTTATTAGAGAAATAGTAAATTTTAAAGCACAACTTAATTTCATAATTTAAAAAGAAAAAAAATATTTGAAACTTAATTTTAATGTATAAAATTTGCAAACTTCTCCCTGTAGGTTTAAGCTATATCTCCTTGATAAACTCTGGATAGTATTGAAATCAACAGATATAGAACCGTCCGAAAAATCAGAGGTCTAAATACTGAAATATCAGATATCTGAAAATACTTATTGGTCGCCAAGACCATGGAACCAAGTTATAAGCTACAATATAACAACCAAGATATAAGCTACAATAATACACCTAGGTGAAAAAAATAAATATCTAGGTCATAATAACAATACATCCAGTAGTATACTGAAATCATTAACAATAACACAAAAAATTAAAATGATAACATTATGACTAAAACAATGATAAGTATCTTAAAAGGGGAAAAATATCATTCGGAACCAAAGATATTGACAGATGTTAAAATAACATAAATTATTAAGGTTGGAAAGCCTAGAAATTTATGATTAAATATTATATATCATAAAAAAATTTTACTTTAAAGAAATCATTAGGCGTGTTAATTTAAACTAAATAAAAACTATCTAAGTAAAAAAAATATCTGAATGACAAACTTTTAATAATAAATTCTGATATTTTATAACTTGAGGGATAAGCAATAATCATTTTAAATATTAATGAAAAAAAACTTATAATTTAATTACCTCTTATGACTAAAACCAACCATTGCTCCTTCCATCTCCACCTGCATCTGAAAGGTAAACAAAACAAAAAAAAAGGATTTAATGCTTATTATTGCAAGCTAAATAATAATAATGCTCTTTTAAATATATATATTTTATTATAATAAACATTCTATTCTGATTATTAATAATAAAACAGTCTTCTGTTTAAATAACATAGTTCTGAACCAAAACAACTGGTTTTATCAGTTGCTGAAGTAATTTTTTTGTTTTTATAACAAAACTCCCATATATATCAAAATTAATGACATGAACAAAATTTATAAGAGCAATTTAAATTTTAATATATATAATTATTCATGTAGCCTACATTAGTGCTATATCTACAGTAACTTCTCTTCCTGTTAGTAGTTTTATCTCTTTTCTTAAGCATATAAACTTAAATTTAACAATTTGCACATGGATGTGCACAACAAAATTAAGCTATCTAAAAATTTACATATTGCAATTTAAAACTTTACGTTTTGGGGACATAACAGAAAAACATTACAGCACAGCATTATTCAAACCTTTGAATACTGCATTACAGACACGTGTAACATTTAAGCAATGAATGCAGGGAAAAACTAATTAGATAAACAGTCATAGCAAAACAATTAATTAAAACAGAAAATATATTAGAAATTTATTAGTTGTAATCACAAACAAAAGTTTAATGAAAATGATAAATTACTTACTTCACTGCATTATTAATTCACAGTTTCGCGTTCTCCAGTTTCAACGGAAAATAACAAATAATAATGGTTGTAAAGCTTTGCAGATTCCCGCCACAGCACAGCGTCACAAGACAGTACATGGCATGTTGCGCACGCACAATTTTATTCTGACGTCATTGCTTAGAATCACGTATTCCCGAGAAAGAGGGAAAAAGTTGCATATTCCCCGTCTTAAGGATTGGGAACATTACGGTTTGGAATCGTGCCACCGGGACGGACATCTGAACAATCTGGCATAATGTTATCATGTTTTTTCTTTAAAGGAATCAATATCATGCTATATGATGTAAGTATGCTCTAACTCCATCGTTTTCGATAAAGTGGCTCTGTTAAGGGTTTTCTCTCGAAAAATATAGTCATTCTTCCATACCTAGGCATCACTTTAACTTTGATTGCTTTAGTCGTTCAGAAGTTAAGAGGAGGGATACGGATTTGAATAAGCCCACTATACGCAGTGGCGCAAAACGAAACGTAAAATATTGCTTTAAACGAGGTTATATACGTGAAGATTGATATCGAGGTTAGATGCGAGTGGTTAGGTATTAATAATAATTTATAATATATTTATTTTTAAATTTTATTTTTTTTTTTAAATTTAGTGTTCTATGATATTTTTAGCATCTGCTACAATATTTTTTACTATTGTTTATAAAATAAGTTTTGGGAGTTGTATTTTTTTTTTATGTTCTCCGTATCCATCCTCTTTAAACAAATATATTTTATATTTTAGTATTTTAACTAAATATACGAACAGATTTTTATCTTATATTTACAGATTTGTAGGATAAATATATGAACGGATTCATTCATGTATTTTAACTAAATATATGAACAGATTTTTATCTTGAATATAGTATGGTGGAATATCTTCAGCAGCTGTTACATGCCTGGGCTAAAAAATATATTAATGCTCTAAACTAAATATAAATCAATAAAATGTTATGGGGCGTTTTCAGGATATTAGAGATATTGTTTCTTATAAAAGCTGAAGAGAAATCAGATGAAATCTAGATTTCTCATGGTATATCGCATGAGACAAAATGAATCATAAAATATTGAAGTATTGCACAAAGATATTTGAACAGATTTATAAAAGTGATTTAAAGCACTTATTTATTTTTATCTTGGTTTTAAATCGTAGGGACCGTTTAAATTTCTCGAGTATTACTTCTTTCCCTTTCCCCCTTCTTTTGCGATCTGAAACTCATAAAATGTACTTACTTGGAAGGAATTTTAATAACTCGTGCGCTAAGAAATCCCTAACTTTTTCCCCTAGACTTTCAATATCTTCCGGACTAGAAAATGAGATTTTATGCTTATGGCCCGTTTATCCGTCTTTAGGCCATGAATGTGAAGCAGTAGTTCGACTGCTTCAACTTTTGAATCTTTAAAATACATCAGCATGATTTAAACTGCGATAGGAGGTATTTCATTTGGGTTATGAATTTATGTGATGCTGGAAAGTTGGTATACGTATTTGGAATTTATGTCGCGGAAATTTATAGCGGCAGCTGAAAAGTTGACTGATTTTTTTTTCTTCTTAAGTTTTCTGTTTTGTAAAAATCAGTATGTGCCATACTTTTCTGTGGAAGTAACGTAATAATAAAATTGTTCATTATTATTAAGGCTGATTTAAGCTTTAAGAGATTCTTCATTTATTTTTTATAAACTATAAACTAATTCACTTGAGTTCTCCAATTCAGTATGTAAGGAAATTATATCTGAGTTTATTTATTTGTTAGCTACTTTGTGAATTTAATTTTATGTAGGTAAAATTATGAACTGAAAATAATTGTTTCTTTTATTTTGTCGTTTCGATGTCCTCTTATCTTTTCTCAATGAATATTAAAAAAAAATTTACACGTGTTTGAAAATCTTTATTTTTATATTTTACGGCTTCATGAAAGTACAGTAATACCAACTGAAAGAAATTTATCTTTGATTTTATTTCATTGATAGTTATTTTGTGGATTGTATATTACTTACATAAAATAAGGAATCGAAAATTATTGATTCTTTTATTGTTCGGTTTATATATTCTCATATTCTTTATCATTAATGATAAATTCCAAAAAAAAATTTTGTTTGAAAATTTTTTTAAAACTATTTTTCGGTTCATTTTTTATGATAAGTATAATTTGTCTGTTAAGCGTTATTCAGCTAAGCTGTGTTGCATTGTCATTCTAAAAGTGTCCACAAAAATGTATTAAAAGTAATTTAAAAAATAAAATTTTTTGTAATAATCAAGGTACAATATATTTCACTACGCACTTTTTTTGATCAACTTTAATCGGATTTTAAACTCTAAGCAGATCACTATAAATGCAACTGCACTTAAGTTTGGTGATTAGAGTATGCAAAAAAATTACTTTGGATTTATTTTATGAGTCGAAATTTTTATAAAGATTATTTCATTAAAAGGAAGTAGTAATTAAATATGATTAATATATTCTCTCTTAAGAAATATGAATATGACTTTTATCATAATTTTAGCATATTTTAAATTTAATATTTTTGTATTTCAACTGCATTCTTCACACTTTAATGTGTGTATCATAGTTTTCTAGTTTCTAGGCTTTTAAATTGTGCAGGACTGGTGTACATAATATTGCACACAATATTACTTTTATCAAAAAGGTAATGACGAATATTATTTGGATACTTAATAAAAAACTCCCATTGCCTTTGTAAGTTGAAATGAAATAAATATATTCATGAATGCTTCTTGCATAAATATTCATTTAAATATATACTTATAAGGAATAAACTATGATTATTAAACTATTTACCTTATAAAAAAGTTAAAATGCAATAAAAACATTAATTTGTAATACAGATCGTAGTTTATGGTTTTTTCTAAAGATCTTTTCAATTTTAAAGAACGTAATTAAATAGGAAATAAAGCTTACAATTAAAAAAATTACAAGGGAAATATATTTTTATTCATTTTAGAAGCTCTCGTCTTTTGAAGGAAATAAAAACAATGGTATTGGGTTTATATTTTGATTACAAACCAAGTTAATTACGCATAGTATTCTTCAAATGCAGATCGGGAAGTATACGATTGTGCATTCTTATAAGAAAATCATTGCTAAAATCTCGTAAATTACATTAAATTTGTGTTCTAATCATTCCGCTAAAAAATTGAACATCCTGAATAACACTGACCGGATTTTTATACTAAATCTGGTAAAATTTTAAAAATTACGACTCAAAATTTAGACTAAAAATCAAGACTTAAGGTCAAAAAGTAAGACTAAGACATAACTAAAATTAATTAGTGCTGATAACATTTTACGTTACGAAACTCGACACAATAGCATACTTCTGTGAATAAGCATACCTTTTTCCGACGAATGGATAATCCAATCCCTCAAAAATGGGGCAAGAGTAACCATACTTTTGAAAATATGGTCTCAATAGTTTGGTCAGGAGAGATTCATGTCAATCATACCTTAAAAAAGTAAGAGATTTTCTCGAGCAATTTTTAAGTGAGTTGAAAAATTGTTGCACAAAATTGTGAAATTCGTTAATACAAATATAATACCATGCAAAGAAACATTTTTTATAACTATTTATTAGCATATAGAATTTTACGATATTAGCTGAAAGTAGGTTCGATTGTGCAGGAAATTTTAAACAGTCAGTGCTTAGGAAACACTGTATCAATAGGTGACCAATGGATCAGAACCAATAAATGCTTATAATGTTTATAGATTGAACTTACTAAACTGAAAAATATAATTTTAACGTATAATTTATTTCAGTGTCTTGTGAAGCCAAGCCCGTAAGTTATATTGTCCGACATACCCGTGCCATGTAAAAATTCTAATCAGGAGTGTATTTTTTACCCTTAGATAAACTGTCGCGTATATAAATATTAATTCAGAAATACCATACAATTTCTGATTAAGCTCCCCAGATATTTTGTGAAAAATCGATTTTAAATGGGCAAAATAATGACCGTAAAAGTGGAGATAAAAAAATAAAATCGATTATATTTGTTAAGACTTAATTATTACTGGATTTAGTTAAAAAAAATTTTTTTTTTAAAAATAAGGCTCTTATTAACCTTGTATCATATAAAAAATATTAGCCGCAATATCGTCGTGAAAAGAATAAAATTTTAATATTCCCTTTCAAAGTAGCATGTCGAAGTAGTGTGATGAAAGTTTTCGAAAATTATGAACTAATCCTTAGGCTCTTAGTATTTAGCTTATACATTATATACATCATCAATAAGAGGATGTTTTTTTATTAAGATGGTTTTCCCTATTAAAATAAGTGATAAGAGCTCATATCTGGAACTTATTCATTTTAGGAATTTATATAAGCAAGATTAGCTTTCTGAAATAGATAGAAGCAAAATCACTTTATTGATTCAATATTCGCCAGAATCATTTTTCTAATCCCGCTTTGATAATGGATCCTCCGAATATTCAATTAGAATTCCCTTTCAGTTTGCATAAATATTTTGCATGAAATTGTTGCTTTGAAAATAATCCATTGTTTCTAATGGTCAACAATGGGTCTTAAAAAAACTATAAATGAACTTTAAAATACAGTGATTTAAATGAAAAAAACACCACAATTGTAAACTTAATAGATTGATTTCGATATTCTATTTTTGAAATGTAGATGAAAAGAAATAGAAATACTTGAGTAAGACAAATTAAATCATAATTTAATTTGTCTCATTAAGAGAAATTAAATAATTAAGATAAATTAAGAATAAGGAATTTCCACCGGAAATTAATGGTTGGAATTAATTATTAAATCAAATAATGTGAAAATATCTAAAAAATTTAATTCTACTGGTGAAATTAACCTGGTTAAAATCTGGTGAAATTAACCTACAGTTTGCTAAAAATAATATTTCTGGTAAGAAAAAAAAACATTTATTTGGTAACAAAATCCAAAATATACGGTTTTCAAAATATTTGTTTGGTGATTTTTTTCTCAGATTGCATTGGAAATTCTGGTTTTAAAAATTATAGTTTTCATTACCCCACATTTTGTAAAACAATACGAAACTAAATAGCAAATTTAATCGAATAAATGTATTTTATGTCCTTCTCTAAGGTATCATGATAAAATTATCAAATTTTTACCACATTTACCAAATTTCATCACGTGTTATAAAACCATATTTTTATCAAAATCATTACCGAAGAGCTCCGATAAAAATTACCAAGCTGTCGGTGTTTTCAAAGGACCAGAAACATGGTAAGTTTTACCATATTCCGGTAGTTTTTAGTAATTTATTTTATTCTTGGTGTCTTTAGAATAATATAACTAAGTTATTGCATTTAAACGTGTTTCTAAGTTTTGTGGAAATAGCATGATGTAAAGGTTTGTACCATAGTCATGTATCCAGTTTTTGCTTTTGAACCAGCAGAAACATTTTTTTTTTCTCTTTTAAAGAAATATCATGCTTTAAATCATTTCTTACAGAAGCATCGTTTATTCAAATTTGCGTACAATGATAATCTTATACATTTCTTCAAAAGCGAATTCAATAAAAATTGAAAAAAAAAAGCGTTCGTTGTTTTTTAAACTTCTTAATTTCAAAATCTTTCATATAACGCAAATTGAATCACTTTCTTCTAAGCGTCTTTGCTCATTATACTGTAAAAATTCCTGATCAAATTACGATAAAAAGTTCCGGCACATAGGGTATATCACCATAAGATCCATTTTGTCGTGAAATATAATATCGTAATTTTTGCGATATTTATTTATATACTGCGATTCAACAATTTTACGGTAATTATTATTCTAAAAATTACAGACTATCAGATTTTTCATTCCATAAAATTTTCCGATAAAAATGAATCTTACGGTAACAAAGTACCGGCAACTTAAGCACTGGTAATTTAGTCCAGGGTTTCTTACAGTGCAGATAAGGTTTCGCCGCACCACCTGTACTGACCGATTTTTAACTAAGTATTTAATATCATTACAACTTTTACCAATTCGCGTATAAAACTGTGAGTTTAAAATTGTCATTGAATATCTTCTGTGGTATATTAGCAATTGGCAGCGTCTTCTGTGCTGAACAGATATTTGCAAATACAACTTTAAATAATGCAACTTTAAAATAGTTTATAATTTTTCAGTTCTATTATACACCTTGAAAAGAATCCATAGGAAACAAACTAATTTTTCAAAATTACTGAAAGCATCTATTATTTCCGTAAAATTATTTTTACAGAACCTCTGCTTATTTTAAAATCATCTAAATATCAGTGACGCTGATTCATTTGAAAAAATTCGTTATTTTACACTAGAAATTTTATAAAACACAATTAAAATATTTAAATTTAAATAAGAACTGAAATATTTGAATTTAAAGAAATTTATGAAACCACTTAATTAAATAGATTTGAATATACAAAAATGCATTTCAGAATAGATAAATAAAATACTTAATCTGTGTTCTTGATAAAAATAATGCATTCAAGCACGTAGCTTAAATATTTTCTTAATGAAATATTTAAAGTAAAAGAATTTAAATGTGTCTTTTATTAGCTTTCAATTAAAAAAAATGCATAATACTTATATTAAATCCTAGACATTAGTGCTTTTTTTAAAAACAAGATATAATATATAAACATAAAAAAAAAGAAAACTTACTGAATGGAAGAGTTTTCATTTTCAATAAAATGTGTATAATACATTATAATTAAATTTTTGTGTGCGATTTGAAAACTAGTGAAATAATTTAGCAAATATTTGAATTGCACATTTTCTTTGAAAATTTTTAATAAGTTTCTGCCGACTATAGTAAAAAATAATGATTCAAAAAGATATTTAAATTATGTTTTGAGTTAGGTTTAATACATTTCAATTATCTATATTTTACGTAGTTTATTATTTGTTGTATGTTTATTTCTTATTATATGGTTGAGACGCAGTCTTCTAAAAATTAAGAGTCTTGCAATTAAACATTTAAGTGGCTAGGAGTATTAAAATAACACCTTGAGATTACTTTTGAATCACTTTTGAGATGTTTAAATATACTCAATCACTTTTGAGATGCTTAAATATTATCTAAATATTTTTTGTTTGTTTCTTATTCAGCCGTACGGCCTGTGTAGGAGGCAGGGAACTGTTCTTGCACCAGAAAGGTTCTGGGTTCGAATCCCGGGCAAGACATGGGTGTTCTTTCCTTCACTGTACCATCTGTCCTCACTGTGGGAGCGATGTTGGCCCACCTAATATGGTACCCTGAAAGAGAGGTCAACAAAATCGCCCTGTAAATGCCTGAATTGACGGATGTTAACACAGGGGGTAATTGGAAAAAAATGTTTCTTATTCAGAAATTCTAAATATACTCTTCCTTTTATAAATATTTCTAATCATTGATATTACCAGAATTGTGCTTAAGAGATGAGTGCTATACGTCCGAACTCACCATTAAATAATTCTCGTTGCTCCCTATGTATGTATGTTAATTTTCGTGATTCCAGTTTCTTATTTGTTGAAGAATTTATATCGAAATCAAACATAATTTCCTAGACTTTCAGCACTGGTAGTTAGTAAGAATCAACGTAATTGCAATCTTTTACTATACTATTTTGAAGCAATGGAAAACGAAAGCTTTGACTTTCCTTGACTTTCAGCACTGGTAGTTAGTAAGAATCAACGCAATTATAATCTTTTACTATACTATTTCATTATTTCTATTTTGAAACAATGGAAAACAAAAGTTTTGACTTTCCTTGACTTTCAGCACTGGTAGTTAGTAAGAATCAACGTAATTATAATCTTTCACAATACTATTTCATTATTTCCATTTTGAATTAATGGAAAACAAAAGCTTTGACTTTCCTTGACTTTCTGCACTGGTAGTTAGGATCAACGTAATTATAATCTTTTACTATACTATTTCATTATTTCTATTTCGAAACAACGGAAAACAAAAGCTTATGTTACTTAAATTTGAAAATGGTCCCGGCCGAGATAGCCTGGTTGGTAGGGTGTTGGGCCTACGAACAAGAGGTCACGAGTTCCATCTCTCCAGCCGAAGATTCCCCATGTAGTATATGGTGACTGATGCATGTTAAATATAACAGGTCACAAAGTCATCCATGTTCCCATAACAAATCATACCTCTGGGGGTACTGAATTGGAGATTTATCATTCTCTGTTTCATTTCGAAATTACGATCTGTAGATGAATTAATGGGTCCACCCTATAAAAAAGGGCAGTGACGTGCATGTGCGACGGAATTCGTATTATTGGCAATAAATGGCGCAACTGAAAGAGTCAGAAGAAACACGTCATCTGCCATAAATTCCCTTGATTTCACCATGCAGGCTTGCTGGTATTGGCAAGTGAAATTAGGAACAACAACAACAAAAACTGTCTCAAGATTAATTCTATGAAAAATACCTTCCATTCGAATTTTTCCGAACGGGTGGTAAAATAGATTTTTATAAAATGATTACGACTTCCTTTCCCAGGAACATATAAATTGCACAATCGATGCTATCACATAACTTTCAAACAAAAAAAATTACGGATTCATACAATAAAAATATAGATAAATAAAGGAATATATATAAAAAGATGTGTTATATAACAAAAAAACTGATAAATACTGAAAAACTCATGTTATAATATCTTACAATAAAAATTTAGGGAAAAATAGATTTTACGGAAGATGCACTCAAATTAACAACACTTTATATCGTAGTTCGTTCTGGGATTTTTATCGTGTATATTACGAATTTCAGAAATCCCACCTAGATTACAATGCATAGAAACATCTCAGTGCCTATAAGCAAGATGAAATTGTGGTTTATCATTATACTGCATCAAGTCCTTCCTTCATAAATACAATTCCTCTTTATATATAAAATTTGAAAATGTGGCTGATAACAGTGCATCAAATCCGCCAAATGATTTTGCAGCTACAAATGTATAGCTAACAATAAATCATCACTGTGATATTATTTTTATTTTTTTTAATTCGTAACACAATTCAACCTCTGATATAAAGTATAAATTTTTATTATATTTTTGAAAACAATGAAATTTACTAATACTTTACTATCAAAATAATAAACATAAGTCACAATTTAGCCTTTTGTATAAAGCATACATTTTTATTATGCTTCTGAAAACAGTGAAATTTACTAATACTTTACCATCAAAATAATAAACATAAAAATCCTTCTGATTTATATTTATGAAATGTAGATAAAATGTTTCACTGTTGAGTAAAACAAATTAACTTATGTTACAGTTTTCTGATAGTTAACGAGACTTTAATGTTTGGAACCTTCCTCTATCATTTAAGTATATGTTATCCCCAAAGAATGAGTTTTCTAACATTTCAAAACAAGTTAGCGGTTTCAAACGAACTCTGTGCATGATATTAAGCGCCCTAGTCATAAATGAAACTGTCATCTTTGAGCAAGTAGCAAACGTGATCTATTACCACTAAAGATTAAGCTTCAAGCAAAGTTAGCCACATATAAACTGTAGATGGGAGGATTATATAGCAGATTAAAATTCCACAAACATGCTTGCTTCGTACTAGGAATACCGTTATTTGTCTTAAAAGGATTAGACGCTAGATTTATGTTTTAATTTTAGCATTTGTTCTGATTTTATAGTATTATTTAAATATCAGCTTTAAATTTACTACAATCCTTTTGTAAAACTAATGTTATTAAGATTATATATCCTATGAGATTATAAATGTACCTATATGTTTTCAAATATAACATGCTTCCTTTGCTATGCATTTATACTTTTGAGATAAATTTTATCAATCATTGCTTTTAATCCATTTTTATTTTACTGCGAAACAAATTTAGTTAAAATAAATGAAATTTTTTTTAAAAATTAACCAAAAAATAAATATATCATTTTTATTTTGCTGTGTATACATCAAAATAAATGTAGGGGAGAGTGGGATCAATTGTAAAATTTTTTACTTAACTATTCTTAACTAACAAAAAATCCAATATATTATTAGTATTAATTGACAGACGACTAAAGTAGACAATCCTCTACTAGAAAAAAAATACCTTATTTTAAATGTTATTATACTAGTTATTAACAATTTTTGACAATCGTGCACTTGTTACAATTGTCCCCACTTTCGGGATCAATTGTAACAGTTCATAAATTCAACTAACATAGTTAATTATACATATTATCACAGTTGTGATATATTTCTTTATTGATCAAAATAGTAGTGATATTATTGACTCCACTCTCTCCTACTCACAGGATAAGTACAATAAAAGAAATTTAGAGACTCGGCAGCGTATTTACAAATTAGTTAAAAATCAGTTAAATATTTTCTTATTTATTTTAATTTTCTGAATTTGAAGGAGTTAGATTTATCCAGTGCAATAATTAACCACTTAAACACTGAAGAATTCCTTGCACATTTAATAAAAAAGAAGAAAATAATAAAAAATGGTTATAATTAATCATGGTTAATATTTTTAGTACAGCATAAGTTAAGCACTATAGCGCGTTGTCACATCAACCGATTAACAGTAATAGCAGTTTTAATTCCGCAGAAATCTTGAATATTAACTTTATGACTTTTTGTTCCGATTAATTAGAAGAAATAAAAAATGGAGCTTAGAACTTTATAAAAGTAAATAGATAAAAATACGCGCTGTTATGAAAATTGTATTGTTTTCATCGTAGAAGAATAGACATGTCATTTCTAAAGCTAATATAATTCATTTTAAGTTTCTAAAACAATCATTTTATAATCTTTTAAATGTCATTATTTCTGTTTGACACGAACTTTTACATGAAAATTGTAATGAATATTGTATTTTTTGGCATGAATATTGTACTTTTAAATTTATAATTCTTAAAAAAGTAAATAACAAAATATAGCGTTACTATTCGGTAAAGTATGTGCCAAAATCTTTACTCTTTGTCTTCAGTTTTAAAATCTTCCTTAAGTAGTCCATTATTTAATTATATACACCGAAAAAATGTTATATGATATAGGATCCTAATATAATGATATAGTTTGATAATTCTTTTCATCCCTTTTGTTTGATATTTAACATCTCATTTTATTAGTTTAAACTATTAAATTTCGTTAAACTATTAAATTGCCTTAAACTATTGAATTTCTTTAAATTATTATAATTCGAAAAAATTTATTCTTATAAAATTAAAAATAAACTGCTTAAAATGATGACACTTTGATGATGTATAGTGACTGTAGGTGCAATTTTACTGGAATAGGAATTATTTTAACATTTAGCGGACTTCCTAAAACTTCTCATCTTTGATAAATTACTGTTCAAAATTTTTGAAGTTTTCGTATTTATTAATTAAGTTAGAAAAAGAAATATGTCTCTTCCTGCAAACAATCAAGGAGCACTTTAAATTTTAAACAAAAAATTCTTCCTTTTTTCACACTTTGATTAGAAATTTATAAGATTACTCGTACAATAATTTTTGCATAAAAAATTGTTTTGGACTGAATTTCATATTGTGTAACAGTACATCAAAAGTTGGCAAATCCATTATATTCCTTTCTGCATTCTGTTACAAATAATACAAATTATGTTAGTTTTTCTTTTATTGATTAATGGTTTGTTTCTGTATAATAATTTAAATGGTTTGCATACTAGTTTAATTGTCTAATTAAATGTCAACTGACTAAATAAATGTCAGTTTCAAATCTATCGTAACACAAATAGTTATCATTTACAATCCTTCGGATTTTCAAAACTCTTATAATATTCCAAGATTTTTTCAAAAATATACACTATTATATTTCATAAATTTTCTACTGCCTTAATTTTTCTGTTCTAGTGGTTTTTTCCTCATTTTTATCCCTTAAATATTCTCGATTCTTGCGAGATATTTTTATAATAGCTTTTCTTAGGTTTACATCATTATAAGATTTATTTGTTTGACGGGGTAACGGTGCATAAATGACATAAAATGATGTGTGTTAGCTTCCAGAAACGTTCTATTTTAAAGTTTTCTAAGCATAGATTCTGAAACGAAAACTTAAGTGTTTTTAGATAAGCAAGTGATTCGATACCAAGAATATGCACCTCCAGTGAAATACACTAAATCAGGAAACTATTAAGCAGCATGACATAAAATGAAAGAATAATAAATTTTTTGCAGTTGAGATAATGTAAAACCATGCAGCATATCAAATTGTACAAAAACTTTATATACTTCTTGCTAAAATATTTATCTCCAGTGGGTTGCCCTAAATCTGGGAATTATTAAACTGCATAATGTAAAATAAAAGAATAATTATTCATTATTTTTTTTCCTTTGGGATTAAATTGAAACATGACAGCATGCCAATTATGATAAAATTTGATATGCTGCTTGCAAAAAGATGCACCTCCAGTGGCAATGAAATATTAAACAACACCATATAAAATGAAAGTATAATTAATTTTTTGAAGTTTAGGTAAAATCAAATCATGACAGCATAGGTTTAAATTATTTGTTATTAACAGGCAATTTTTCAAAAAACAGGAGTAAAAAAAGTGCATTTAGTAAGAATAAGTTAAATCCATTACAATAATTTTTATATAGTGAAAAACACATTGTTAAAAATGAAGTTGGACAAATAAGACACTTCTGTCTATATTCATTAATTATTTATTCATAATTTAATAAAATAAATTTATTAGGGAAAACTATCTTTAGATGATGTGTCCATTATAACTTTGAAATTTTTATTTAAGTCAATATTTTTGTTTCAAGTTTAAGAAAAGTTTTTACAAAATTTATAAAGTTTATTATTACAACAAACTCTTTATTTCCTCCCGAAATAATTAAAAAATTTGAGCGTTTCCCATGCGGAACATAGAAAAATTTGTGCCAGTTCGTTAAAATTTAAATCAAAACCAACTTCAAGTCACTGATCCGAAATTGAATTCAGACTTTTAAAACGAAAATAAATAGATTTTTATACAGTTATTTTTAATTGAAAAAGATTCTATCGCTGCCAATTAAAATAAATTTCCAATTTTAAAATCCTAAATTTCAAAATTGCTGCAAAGAAAATGTTTCAGACTTATCTACATTATATTACAAATAAGATCTCAACTTAAATGAAAAATCCTTTCACTAATATATGATCCAGTTTTTATGTATGTTAACAACCTTGCAAATGAATCATAAATTTAAACATATCGTCATCTTACAGTAAAAGTTTTTTTTAAAGAAAAATCTTGGAAAAATAATAAAAACACTAAAATTTTAACTTTAACCATTTGATTTCAAACATTGAAGAATAAAACTTTCAGAATATTTCATGTTTCTAAAACTTAGATGCAAGGAAATGCATTTTAATGTCTCCAGATAAATACTTTTTGTCAATTTGCTTTGAAAAATGTCCATGAATTTTGGAAATTTTCCAGAAAAGTTTAACTTGATAAAAGAAAGAAAAGTCTTAAAAAATGGATTATTTTATTGAAATGTTTTTACCAACATAAAATATTTCAAAACTATACAATAAACCAAACATTAAATAATTTCACCAAATTTATAAATTTATGAGCATCTAAAACAAATATATTAGTAGCTAAAAAGAAACTATTGGTAGAGCCAAAACACGTTCTTTTTAGCACTGAATGACATCAGAATGTTTTCTATTTTCTAAATGAAAAGCATTTAATACAATCTCTCTGGAAGCGGTTTCTAGATAAATGCTTTTTATGGTAGAAAAGTTAAATAAGCTTAGAGCAGCTTATTCGTATGAATTTTCTAACACATCATTAAGTTTATTGAAGTTTCTATCATGCCATGGTTACATAAGGTGTTTACATTGCGATTGCTGTTTTTTCTTCAACATTTTACACTTGATTTTCCAAAAGTGTAAAGAAGAAAATATATCTTATCGACTAGTGTTAGGAAATTTTACTTTGTTTCTGAGTCATAAAACGATATTGCTTAAATCTGCTTCTCGAATATTTCAGATAAGTAATAATTTTATTTAGTAGTATTAGTAACTTATTTTTATTGCAGTAAAGTAGAATACGCATTTTTCATACAAATTTGTTTCATTGAATATTTTACAGATGTTTTTCTTATTTTATATTATAACCGTCTTTGAACGGCTGACTCTATTCCAAGTTAAATAATACCAGTGTTCTACTCCGTAGCCTTGAAATTTTGAACCGTATTTGCAGTACATAGAGAGGGAGACCACACAAACCTCCCACGGCTAGCCTGATGACAAAGGGGCTTTTACCAATGATCCGTCTACCACCGAGGATATTTTACGTCAGCATAGTAGTCAGTATGAGCCAGGTTCAGTCGTATCGAGAGCTATCACCGTGATTCCAGCCCGGCTAACCTCATTGGGAGGCGTGCTCTTTATTCCCTGAGCTCCCTACTAAAACAAATTAAGTTATTTACAGTTTTCCGAAAAAAGATCATAATAGTCAACGCTCTACAATTTTCTACCTTGTTCGAATTTTTCGAAATTGCCGTGAAATAACTGGCAGCAGTCCATCCAAATAACCGTAATGTTTACGGTAGAGAACCCTGTTTTTTACCGATGCCATTTAGAAACCATTTGCAACTAGTATGGTTAAAAATTCGTGAATACAAAACAGTATGTTTTCTTTAACCATTTACAACCAAGTTGGTTTCAAAATCGAAAGAAAAATTAACTAAACTTTGGAGCTTAGCTTCTCTATAAGTAGTAGGAGTTGGAGTTAGGCAGTGATTGAAAAGTGTTTTATCAAATAAACTTTGGAATGTGATTTAAATAGTTTTTCAAGTTCTTTCACTTATCGCAAGATATAGGAAAAACCAGAATTTTTTGTGTTTTGCATCTTCATGGTGTCGTCATTTAGGCGTGAAGGAGAGTATCGTATTCAAATAGTCCAGGGTCGCAAATTGGGGAGCTACTGTAAACTCTTCATGGCTTGAAGAGAATGGGAGGATTAGCGTGGTGTCAATACTAGAACTGGAATCTCCCGTTTTGTCGGTCATGAGATTGACAAATTAGCCCTTTTGAATATATTATGTGCTCAGCTTCAAGGAACTGAATGGCTTCATCAGGTTATACTAGTCAGTACGAAATTTTTTTTTGATTGTTTAGCCTTATTAGATGAATCAATTAATAAACGATTTATCTCAAAGTTAGCAGTTTGAATTCCATCATACTTATGACTGTCTTTTTTAACTATTTTAAAATAACAAAATAAAATTAATATTTAAAAAAAATTTTGACAAATTTCTTACAGTATGACCAATGGCATGGTGGTGGTAGACTAGTCAGCATTGAGAGCTTTCCCGCCTTAACAAAACGGACAAGCGAGTTTTCGTTTAAATGAAGTTGCTCCTCATCAGACAGCCACAGAAAATCGCATTCCAGTCCCACATAAATAGCAGCTTAATAATAAATTTTGATACTTAAGTTCATTTTACTCGTCCTCCAAATAAGGTAGAAATAAAATGGTACCACTTCTAGTTTATTTTTGTACACCCATCATACTTTCAGTTATCAGTTAAAAGTGAAATGTGTGACTTTTAAAATATTTTTGATATTTATTCATTTATATATTTTTTCAAAATTTTATCAATATGATATATGTATAGGATTTTTTGATATCCACACTCTGATATGAATAAATTTTTACGCTGAATAGGAAAAGTCTAAGAATTTACTTTTACATTTATCGGTTAATTCTAAGCCTTTCTGCTACGATTTTTCAATCACAATTCGTTGTTTATTAATTAAAAACACTGTTCATGCCTTTTTCAATGTTTGCTGACAAGCCTTGTTTCTAGCTCTATGGAAATATCAAGATGCACCGTAATTTTTACTGAGATTTTTGGTGATGATTTTGGTTAAAATTACTATAAAATATTTTTTTATAATCTGTGATAAAATTGAGTAAACGTAAGTGAAGTTAGAAAATTTTATCATGATATAAAAGCTACAAATTTGAACCATATGAACGGAAAAATTACCAAATGAGCGATTTTAATATGATATATTTTAGGATTCTCAACTCTGGATTATGTCTTTTCTTTTCTTTTTTTAACTAGAAATGGCATTTTCATACCATACGGTAATTAGTTTCTCCGAGTTGTGTAATATTTGGTGATAATTTATTTTGTTATTCGTTTATTACTTTAAAAAATATTAATTAACCGTATCATATTCTGTATTAAATCCAATGCTTATGCGATTGCGCTTATAAATCGATGCTAATTCCAGTTTAATTATATTAGAACTCTCCATTTGCTTTGAAAGCATTATACTTCACTGACACAAAAGGCAATATTCTAGTTAGCTTGCTAAGGGAAACTAAGAATGCAACTCCATTGGTCAAGGGCCATTTCCAAAATTGCTACTTCCCTTTCAATTTCATGGAAGATTTCAGACAAACTCAAGATTTAGTAAATTCTAGTTTCATTTCCCATGATGTAGAGATGCCTTGCCGAAGCGCCTTAATGATGACTTGAGTTGTTTTCGTTGTGCTGTCCGAGGATTTAGTTTCCAGTGAAAAGATCAGTGCGATTACAAACGCTGAAGTAGTTTCTGAATGGTGAAATATTAGGATTTTTGAAATCCTTAGAAATTGAAAATTTCTTCGAAGTAGAATGAGGGCATTGAACTTAAAATTTGGGTCGAATACAATTCAAACTAATCAGGATTACGAAATTTGAACCTAATTCTTTCAGCAGTTATGAACAGCTTAGTAAGTGAATTAACACAAAATACGTAAGGGATATGTATAGTATAAGTTTGTATTAACGAAAATTTATAATCGAAAGTGGATTTGTCGTTAAAGAGAGTTTATTGTTATAAAAAAATGCACAGATTTAATGTTGAAAAAAAGTATGAATAAACTAAAAAAAATAGATAAAAAAATAAAGTAAGTGAGATTCGGAACTATAAAAAGGGGAAATTAAACTTGTAAAGAGAGAACGATTAGACTTTTCTCCCGAGAAGGAAAATTTTGTTAATTATGTTTACTGAATGATGTGCAGCATAGTAAAATTTTAAGTTTAAAATATAACTATAATTTTAAAATTTTATGTAACATTATAATTAGAATACTTGTATCGGTATTTGCAATAGCAATCGGTATAGCAATTTAACAGTGATATGAGAAATTACAGTAATTGTTCAGCGTTTGTAATTGTCTGGTAATATGCTGTACTCGTTATATCGAGAAGCTCTCCCTGTATTTTGTAATTTATATTACAGTTTTAAAATATGTGACTTTAAATTTACAGAATTACGAAGATTTTAAATTTTATCCATAAATCCTTACTAGATTTTCTTCAGGAAACGCAATTTACTTTTGATAATTTTCAGAAATATTCATTAATTAATTTTAAATTTTAATAATTATAAATCTAATTTGACAATTATAAATATAATTTGAGAATTATAAATATAATTTGTGAATTATAAATATAATTTGAGAATTATAAATATAATTTGAGAATTATAAATATAATTTGAGAATTATAAATATAATTTGAGAATTATGAATATAATTTGAGAATTATAAATATAATTTGAGAATTATAAATATATTTTAATAATTTGATTCTTCTTTAAAAGGACTGCAGATTTCGTGATGATCTTTGATTAATTTTTTGATGATTCATTAATTAATTTTACATTTTGATAATTATAAATATAATTTGACAATTATAAATATAATTTGACAATTATAAATATAATTTGTGAATTATAAATATAATTTGATAATTATAAATATAATTTGAGAATTATAAATATAATTTGAGAATTATAAATATAATTTGAGAATTATAAATATAATTTGAGAATTATGAATATAATATGAGAATTATAAATATAATTTGAGAATTATAAATATATTTTAATAATTTGATTCTTCTTTAAAATGACTGCAGATTTCGTGATGATCTTCTCTAGATATTTCGAAGACATTACTTCTTTACAGTCCTTTTAAAATGTATGCTCAATCTTGATCGTATTGCCACCATCAATCGTTGTTCTTGCCTACTGGATATTGTAGGAGTGCTTCTTACAGGTAATTTCAGAAACAATAAAATGAAAAAAAAATACAAAGCAAATTTTAAAATATATGGTCTTCTTTTTAAGCTTATAATTTTGAGAAAGTTTTCATTATTTATTCTCGTGATTCTCTAAAACATTTCTTAACAAAATAAAACTCGTACATAATTTCCCGCTGGAAACTAAAGTATTTTAAAAATGAATGATATTTTAAGTGAGGTCATGACAAAATCTTAAAAGAGCACTACAATAAAAAGAAATTATTTCAAAATAATTGAAACCGATGCGTTTGAAAAAAAACTTGGATTTTGAAATGAATTCTACTGCATAATATTTAATGCACTCAAATCCTAATTTATTAAGAAAGCAGAAAGAAACTATTTGACATATTCTAATTTTGAAAAATAAAATAAATATTTTTTAATGATTAATATTCTTTAATGTCATCTTAGCAATGAATCTCGTTCTATCATCATTTCATTAAGAAACGTGTATAATAAATAATCTATCAAAAGTAAATCTGTTACCCATTGCATAAATTTCACTGAAATTGATCTGAATAAATCAGGATTGTTATCTTATATTTTTAAAAAAAACTTCCGTATACGACCAAACATTATTTACATCTGCTATTAAAACGATATTACTATGTCATTTATACAGCCATTAAAAATCCATTTTAGCAACGGTTCTGACGTAAAATCTCTAAGGTAATAAAAAAAAAACTTACGAAAAAGAAACAGACTAATCAAATCTTTGAAAAAGATCAATTTATCGATTTAGCATGGACGAGTCTAATTGAAGTTTGAATAATCGAGTGGATCTAGACCCAGTAAATAGATCCGTAATAAAATTCCCCTTTTTTCGCCAAAAGATAATTTCGTTTTAATAAACATCTTTTTTTCTTCTTTCTGTATTTTTTTCAATTATATAATTACAAATTAATAAATTTTATCTTCTTTTTTTTACGTATGTGGCTCTAACTTTAAAACCAGATTGACAAATTTTCTATGAGGTCTACTCTTGGAAATTTTTAATACAAGACAGCACCTTCCTTTATCTATTTCTCTCTCTCTCTCTCTCTCTTTATATATATATATATATATATATATATATATATCTAATGATTTTTTTAGTAAATTAGTATTGAGAGCAACATGATTGAAGAGTCCAGTTGTGCATAATCTTCTTTTATTAAGTTGCGATGGTGAAATAGCAGTTTAACCCCTCTCCAAAGCGGGAGAGGGGGGACACATATCCCGTCTAAGCTGACGGATTTTATTTAGCAAAACAAACAACAAAAAGCCACGCAAAATCTTGCGGTCTGCATTTTATAGGATGATTAAAAAGAGTAAAAAGTCCAGCCATATGGTTTTTTTCTGTATTCTTACGCCTCATCAAATTTATTTATTACTCAAAGCAAATCGTTTAATCTTTCCTTATATGGAAGTGAAAGATCTTAAAATAACTTCTCTTTTGAAGTATTAATCTAATTATTATTCATTGGCATGTTTTTAGCCTTGAAGTCCCAAAATAGAATTTCTACCCTTATCCTTTACTAAAGATATTTAATGAAAAGGAATGAAGTTTTAATGCTTTTATTAATACAAAAGTATTTAATTTTTGTATTACATCCCCCCCAAAAAAAATTTTGGTAAGCCCAAAAAAAACTTTAGAATACTATGAATACATAAACTTAATGTTGATATGACTGTCCTCTTTCCTACTATAAATAACCTTTTTCCACTATGTGAAAAAATTATTTACAGCAACAACAATAAAAACATAATAATACAATTTATCTATTTAGTGAACTAAACAGAAATAAAAATTTAAACATTTTATATAACTATTCTAAAATAACTTTTCAAAAATTTTCACACAAAAATATACAAAATTTTTATGTAAAACGACCTGGACAACAAGTGTCATTTAATCAGAATTTAAGATTCTGTATGGTTAATGGGGTTTTTTACTTGATGAAATTCTGTATTCCCCGTTAAAATGGAAGAAAACAGAATTTCATGAAGCACTGTGTAATTGAGAGATCCATACTGGATAAAACAAAAATAGTTTAGAAAGTTTTTTCTCAGTGTTGAGAAAGAAAAAAAAGTTCAAGTTACTTCGCCCTCACTCCTAACTGATGCTGAGGTAAACATCTCCACAAAACGCGATTCGGATCTCTCAAAAATATAGGGATTACTTCTTCCCTTGAAGAAAGTAAAAATTTTCTGTTGGTGACTATTCATGATTTAATTTTAACATTTGTGGGTTGTGATATTTCCTAAGCTTTGAAACATGTACTATTTCAAAATTTTGTTTACTCAAATTATTCTTTTTATTTATTTTATAATTAACTTCTGAAATTTTTTGAAGAATTTTATACGGTCCACTAAAAGGAGGTGACAACTTCCTCGTATTAGGATAAGTAAATTCTTCAAACAGAACTAATTCATCATTTTTAAAGTCTATATCTAAAAATCTAGAATCATAATAAATCTTATTTCTTTCATGATATTCTCTAGTTCTTTTAATTGCTATTTTTTTAGCTTCTTCAACAGGTGGATAGACTTTTTCATTTAAGGGATTTTCGTAGGGGAGTCTACCATGCATGAGGTATGCAGGTGGAAATTTTGTTACAGAATGGGGAGTTAAGTTATAAGTATTAACTATATCTCTCAACAAAACAGGCCAGGGAGTTTTAGTAGGTTTTTCATTAATTTTACATTTTAAACGGGTAATTATTGTTTGACCAAGGCGTTCAACCTTGCCATTAGACTGCGGATGATGTGCAGTTGTCAATAATTGTTGAATTTTATTATGTTTCAAAAACTTTTTAAAATGAGAAGAAGTAAAAGCAGCGTTTCGATCACTTAACAAGGATTTAGGGATTTGATTTTGAAAAATTTGATGCAAAAAATTTGTATAAGTTTCTGAGCTAATGGATTTTGATGCAAAAGCCCACATGTAGCGTGTAAGGTGGTCAATAATTAAAGTTAAATATTTTTTTGTTGAATTATAGTAATTCAATCCACCAACACTATCTATTGCTAGTAAGTCAAAAGACTGATTAACAGGGGGTAAGGATTGTAATAATCCAAATCTTTTCTGTCGCGGTTTTTTATTTAATTGGCACGTATGACAATGTTTACAAAATTTTGTTATATCTGAAGTTATGTTGTTCCAATAAAAAACAGGGGTTATTAAGTTAATCATTTTCTGAACTCCTGGGTGATTAAATTTATCATGAGCACTTTGCAGAAGTTTTAATCTTAACGAAAATGGAACAACTATTTTAGTAAAATTTTTCTTACGTACACACAAAACATTATTGATATCAACAAATTTACCTTGTAAGTTATCTTTCCTTTGAGCTTCCACTATTTCACTCAAGTTCAATAAATGTGAAACATGAACATTATTATTTTTACTATTACTTTGGACAATTGAATGTGTTGCATCTCTCGAAAGCCAATCTGCTTCAAAATTAGCAGAGCCTTTTGTGTATTTAATATCATATTCATACATACTTAATAATAATGACCATCTAAATAATCTTCCTTTTAAATTTTTAACATTTTTTAGCCAAACTAAAGCAGCATGGTCAGTATGTATGGTGAATTTTTGTCCAAAGAGGTAATGATGGAATTTATTTAGAGAATCGACAATAGCAAGACATTCAAGTTCTGTAATTGCATAGTTTTTTTCATAGTCCCTTAATGAACGAGAATGAAAAGCTACAGGATGCAATACACCACATTCATCTGTCTGTTTTAGCACACATCCAATTCCAACTAATGATGCATCAACAAAAAGATGACATTCATGATTAGGGTTAAAAATTTTCAAAATTGGTTTACAAATAATAGCATTTTTTAAAAGTTCAAAAGATTGTTGACATTTATCTGACCACACCCATTTTACATCTTTCTTTAACAAGTTATTTAAAGGATGTCGAATACTCGCATAATTATCAATAAATTTATTGTAAACATTTATTGATCCGAGAAATCTTTGTAATGATTTTACATTTTTAGGGGGCACTAATTTTTTAATCACTTCGATATTATGGTTATCGGGTGATACAATTCCATTTTTAATTTCATATCCTGAAAATTCTATTTGTTTTTGCAAAAATGAACATTTTGAAAGTTTTAATTTTAAGTTTTCTTGTTTACAAATATCAAAAATCTTTTTAAGATGAGTTAAATGTTCATCATAAGAATTAGGAAATATAATGATATCATCAAAGTAGTTTGTAGCAAATTTAATTTTATGTTTATTTAAAATTCTACGAACTGTACGTTGAAAAATGCTCGGGGCATTCTTCCAGCCAAAAGGTAATCTTAAGTATTCAAATAGACCATTGTGAGTAGCGAATGCTAATTTCTCAGTGTCATCAGGATGAATACGAACATGATGATATCCCTGTGATAAATCTATTTTAGAATAATAACTACTATTAGACAATTTTTCTATTAAAGTTTGTATTAAAGGTAGCGGTTCAGAGTCTGTTTTTGTAATTTGATTTAGTTTTCTATAGTCGATACATAAACGACTCTTTTTATTTTCATCTTTTTTAAAAACTAAAGTTACTGGGGCAGCATAAGGGGATGAACTTTCTTTTATAATGTTATTTTTTAACAATTCCTCTATTTGTAAATCAATTTCTTGTTGTTGTTTTGGGGATGTTTTGTACGGCCTTAGAGATATAGGTAAATCTGAGGTTAACCTGACTCTTTGCGGTTCCATTCTAATTTCTCCTACGTCGTGTTTATGTTTTGCAAAAATATCATCATAACTTTCTAAAATTTCTTTTAAGTCTACATTTTCTATTTTGCTTTCATTTTTTATTTTTTCGTCGATATTAACCTGATAATGTGTGCACCCATTACCTAGATCTATCTTCGAATCATTTGAAATTTTTGGACATTTTTTCTTTCTCCTATTTGTCCTTTTCCTTTTATTTTTGTTACCCTTTACATTATTTTTTTCAATGTTTACTTTTACTGAAACATCTTCAACTTTTATTTTTTCAACATTTTTACCCTTAACATTTTGAGAATTGTGCTGTCTAATGTGCAAAGATAAGTTGTCACTGTTTGAATTAGCAGAGGTGATCAATCTCTTACCAAATTGAGTAACAACTGGCCCGACACAATCAATAAACAAACAAAAATCTTTGCAAGTCTGCAACCCAAGTAAAGCATATGGTAAATCAGTATCAATTACGAAAAACTTAACTGACTTAACAATTTTGCCTAATTTAAGGGGAAACTCACAAATGTTGTTAAGTGTTAGTTGTCCTTTTGTTTGGGTAACCTTTAATTCCTTACATTTTTTAATAGGAATATTCAATTTTAACACCAAATCTTTTGGTATTACATTTAATGTTGACCCGGTATCAACATTCAATAATATCTCTTTTACTTTTTCATTTTTATTTTGTTTTGGACGTCCCTTTAAGTATTTATTTTTCACTTTACCTCCATTTAGGTACCTATTTTCTACTATATATCCATTTTCGTACTCATTTTCAACTATATATCCATTTACGTACTCGTTTTCAACTATATATCCGGATATGAGTAATTGCTATTGATTACTTGTCATATTTTGAACGTTCACATCAACCACATTACTAGGGTTGTTTACACACGTGGAGCCCATGTGAAATTGATTCAAAAGTCCTTTCTTTGAGCAATATTTACATTGATTCAATGGGTTCTCCTGTGTAGTATGATGTATTTTGGGTTTTGTCACATTCGGGGTTACATTTTTATTTTTAGGACAAGCCGGGGCTTTATGTCCTGGTGCATTACACTTAAAGCACTTAATGTCATATTTCGGGTTTTCTAACTTCCTAACATATGGTCCCTTATTAGATTGAAATTTATTTTTATCTAAGTCACTTTTAATTTTTTCATAAAGTTTAAGTTTTTGTTTAAATTCAAAAAGATTACTGGCTCCATAAAGAACTGTTTTATTATTTGTTTGGTCTGGTATTCCTTGAATTATATAAGTGATTAGAGCTAAGTCATCAATATCACTTTGAGTAGCTATTTCTCTCATTTTTAGGAAATATTCTTGAAGAGTTTCATTATACCTTTGTTTTCTTTTTTGCAACATTGCATGTACTTCTGCACTATTGCAACTAAGTCCAAATTCTTCAAGCAAAAGATTTTTTAGTTTTTCATACGAATTTATCTGAGTTTCACTTCTAATTAAAGTTAATGCGTTACCTTTCATGCATCTTTTTGCAAATAAAAATTTTTGCATATCAGACAATTTAAATAAATTAGCATGAGTTTCAAAATTTTCAAACCAAGAATTTATGTTATCAAAGCGGTTTCCATTAAACATAGGGGTAACTGCTTCAATATCTGAAAAACTAACTACTAATTTTGTTTCATTTTCCCTATTTATATTATTACTAGAACTTTGACTATAGGATACCATATCTTCATCAACACTAATTTTTGTACATATAGAATTTAAATTAACTTGTGTAAATTGATTTACACAAGCTTTAGTTGGTAAATGTGGTTCAAAATCAGTTTGAGTGTGTTTACTCTCAAACTGAGTAGTTTCCTCCTCATCTTCGGAGGGATTTTCCTTTACGATCGAATTTTTTAAGTGATTAAAATCACATAAACAATTTAAAATATGCTTGGCAATTTCCTCCTTATTTCCTTCACTGGAAATATTTAGAATATCTGAAATTTTGATTAAATCCGAAAAATTAAAAGTATCACAAATTTCTTTTAGTTTGTTTGCAAATTCATTATCGTTAGTTTCAAAAGAAAATTCTGAAAAATTAAGAATTTTGTTACGGTTTAATCTAGACAAATCATTTGGAAACAAAAGTTTAAATAATAACTTAATTTTGTTTGCCTTCGTTACTTTAATTGACGTTTGAACCACATCTATTTCTTTTAAAAACATTTTAAAAGCAGTATAAATGCACTATATCATAAAAAGCTATATATCATAAAAATAAAAAAAAACAATATAAACACAAGAATGCACTTCATATTATTATGAAGGAGAAAGGAAAAAAAAAATGCAGATATGCATGGGATTTATCTTTGTAATAAAAAAAAATAAGCACTTTTATCACACTTCGAAGGAGGAAAAAAAAATCTTTTTCCTATAAAGGAATTTTCCATAGGAGCAAAAGCTCCTCTAATTTTTCGAATAAACAACGCGCACATATAACAAACGCGCACATACTTCTTCTGTTTTGATTTCGCAAAACTTTTTTTTTTCTTTTTTTTTTATCACTCGGTGCCGACTCACAACACAATTTTTCTTTCTTTTCTTCACAACATCATGATTAGGACTTTCGCACACTTCCGCACACTTGATTAGGACTTTTCTAAAACACTAATCTGTATAAATCGCACTTAAAACAGTCACACTTTCTTTCAACATTCAGGCAAAAGCGAACGGTCTGTCTCCAGTAGCGAAGCATTCCAGAAGCGATAAGGAACAAATTTTTGACGAAGGGATGATGATGAATCCTTCAGACGGCGTTAGGCGATTTCTTCCGGTCCAATGAAGCTTTGACAAGGGGTGAAACAGGGATTTCCAAGGCGACGAAGTAGCATTCAAGTTTAGGTATAGTTCGCAGTAGTATTGCACAAAAATTTTCTTTCAAGGGGTTTCCTGCACAAAGCAACCATCCTGCGAGGCTTCTAATGATTTTTTTAGTAAATTAGTATTGAGAGCAACATGATTGAAGAGTCCAGTTGTGCATAATCTTCTTTTTTTAAGTTGCGATAGTGAAATAGCAGTTTAACCCCTCTCCAAAGCGGGAGAGGGGGGACACATATCCCGTCTAAGCTGACGGATTTTATTTAGCAAAACAAACAACAAAAAGCCACGCAAAATCTTGCGGTCTGCATTTTATAGGATGATTAAAAAGAGTAAAAAGTCCAGCCATATGGTTTTTTTCTGTATTCTTACGCCTCATCAAATTTATTTATTACTCAAAGCAAATCGTTTAATCTTTCCTTATATGGAAGTGAAAGATCTTAAAATAACTTCTCTTTTGAAGTATTAATCTAATTATTATTCATTGGCATGTTTTTAGCCTTGAAGTCCCAAAATAGAATTTCTACCCTTATCCTTTACTAAAGATATTTAATGAAAAGGAATGAAGTTTTAATGCTTTTATTAATACAAAAGTATTTAATTTTTGTATTACATATATATATATATATATATATATATATATATATAATTGTATAATACGTGATTAACAATCGCGCAAACTGGCATTTCGATATTAGTTTTAAATTCTTGCAAATTCGCTGCAAAAACTGAGGAAAGTCATTATAGAAAGTAACAAATGTCTTAGAATATGTCGCAAAAAGAAATGCTCCAATATTAATTAGAGCTAGTAAGGCCGAAAGCTCCGTTCTTGAAGTAAAAGTGCGAGAGCTTTGCGCCAAAGTGACGTCACTAGAGAAAATCGGAGGATTGGCGCGGCGAGAGCTACTTCAAAGTAATGAACCAGCCCTTCTATTCTCTTTAGCCCTGTATATATATATATATATATATATATATATATATATATATATATATATATATATATATATATATAATTGTATAATACGTGATTTAACTTTTTCATGCTGCTAATATTTCATTGAAGTCATGTGAATACTGTTAAGTAATTTTTCCTGTTTTCTAATTTAAAAAATAATAAACAAAAGTATTTAGAAAGTTTTTTTAATGCATCTTAACCGTAGAAAGCCTTTAATTTAACCCTCGAGTGAAAGCCTTTAAGAAAATATATATCTAAAACACAAAATCCATATGAAATCTAAAACACAAAAGACCACGTGGAGTAATGTAGTGACCCACTACATTCTCAATGATCTATAGTCCAAATAGATCTTTTGCCTTTAGTGAATTGCAATTCCTTCATATAATGTCCTTCCTAATTATCCTTCAAATGTCTTCCTCTCAACTAAAAGTGCTTTTAACCAATTAAATCTTAGAGATATGTAATACTAACACCTGAAATACTTGATCTAAGATCCTAGTCAAAGAAATATTTCCAAACTGGTAGGGAAAAGTTATGAATCACTGGATACATGGACTATACAGTGCAGCAACTCCATGTTACAATAGTTCAACTGGTATTTGACAGAAGAAAAAAATACATGTGCATTTAAAAACTGAATGAACTGATGTGTCGTGGGAGGATTTACTTCTCTTTAGACACAGAGTCAATCGTGTTGAAATACATTTCTGTGACTAGAGTGCAAATAACTGTTTTATAACTGTTTATAATTGCTTATAATACAGTGCCCTATAATTCATACTTGTTTATGGAATATATTTTCATATAAATAAACTACATTGCGGTAGCATCCTGGTATATAAATACATTTTTCCACATGTCAATAAAGGGAATCGTAACTTTTATGTGGTGATTACAAATAAAGAGGAAAACTGCACTACTCATGAGATCCAAGACCACTTTGACACTCAATATTTGAGTTTAATAGAAGCTGTTTAACGACTGTTAGAATTTCATTCATTAATTCACATATTCGACCCCTTGTACATTCAGGGCTAAAGAGAATAGAAGGGCTAGTTCACTCCGCTCTTAGAACTGAAGCTACGATTTCCCTCCTCATGACGTCACTGTGTCCACAGATCTCGGAAGATCGCACGCAAAGATATTATGATAACTTTGCATCTTTCTCTTTGAAAAAATAAGTTTGACTTTTTCTGGTTATTAGCTTTCAAACTTTACGTAATTAACACATTATTTCCATTCATAAACATAGTTTAAAAAAATTTCTTGGCCAGTATATTAAAAAAATACCATTTTAAACTTATAAAAATAATTTACTAGTTGGCGAAAATGACACTATAAATACTTTATTTTAAAAAGTTCAGTTTTAACTTTAATTATTAAGAAAAATGAAAGTATATATCGACACTTTTTTATCTACATATTCTTTTATAACAATAAGTTGCGTTAAATTTAGAATCCCCGATTTTAAAATATGCCGTTAATAGCAATTTGTTCATACCTTATCGTTAGGAAACATCAAATTTAAGCTATAATTACTGAAACAAAATAATAATTTAGGCTCATAATGACATTAGAAATTTTACAATTGTTTATAGATATTTAAATTTAGGATGGTATAATTTATAGATATTTAAATTTATGAGAGTATAATTTTTAAACGAAAATCATAAATATTAAGAATAACTACATTAAAAAATATGTTATGAAATTAGCAGAATTCCAATTATATACTATATATTTTATTTATACTTTTTACATTTTAATTTTCTTTGACTTTATCCATTTTTCTTCACCTGCCTTTCTTTTTGAAGTAACGAGGCGGTTTCTATTTAGATAATGAATTTTTATAAAAGTTCTTTACGACAGAATAAACGTATTGCTGTTTTATATTAACTGTGTCATTTCGGAATCCATTCTTTACATAGTTGTCCATTTACTTTAGGGAACACGAAGAAAATTATATTTTTTCATTTTTTTTACTATCAAAATTTTTCAAGTTGTAATCGCGCAAACTGGCATTTCGATATTAGTTTTAAATTCTTGTAAATTCGCTGCAAAAACGGAGGAAAGTCATTATAGAAAGTAACAAATGTCTTAGAATATGTCGCAAAAAGAAAAGCTCCAATATTAATTAGAGCTAGTAAGGCCGAAAGCTCCGTTCTTGAAGTAAAAGTGCGAGAGCTTTGCGCCAAAGTGACGTCACTAGAGAAAATCGGAGGATTGGCGCGGCAAGAGCTACTTCAAAATAGTGAACAAGCCCTTCTATTCTCTTTAGCCCTGTTGTACATTTGACTAGTCAGTAATATGTCACTTTTCAAGAAGGTCATACAATTGAAGCGTTAAATTCAAAAATTTCCATTATTAATTTCACAGCTTAACTGAACAGAAACCAAACAGTACAAACCAGATGAGATTCCGAAGCATTGCGTTTGACCACAGAATGAATTTAAATGGGGAAAAACGACAAAGTGGTGGTGACGATGGAAATGATGGTAATTTGTTATCTTTGCCCAGCAGAGGGTTTGTGCAAAGGAACACAACTGAGAGGGCAAAAGATCACTAAATCAGCTCTATCCTGTAATATCATGACTTTTTATATTTTGTAACCTGTCCCAATTCTGAGTTTAGGGCCAGAAACGCAATATTCATCCCAAGAATTATTATAACCACTCAAGACATTTATTATAAGCACTTAAAAATCTCAGGTATATACAATTCGATTTCTCAGGAACTATTCAACCGATTTCGCTCATTTCGCCATGTAAAATTACATATTTTAAAATGATGTAAAAATTGCATATCTCACAATTCAAAATTTTTTCTACTATTATTTAATGAAATTATAAAAAACAGTAAATATTTACCAAAATATTTTTTTGCAGGGAATCATCCCTGGATAAACGAATTTTTTAACTGTGTAAATTTTTTTAATTCGCTTAAAAAGATCTCGAAATATAGCGAAATACACGAACAGTAAAATCAACATTAAAAGGACCAAACTTTTAATCATTCCCCTTTTTAAACTAGATGAACCATATTTCCCAGGTTGCAGCAACCTCCTACATTTCGGGGGTCAAAAATCCAAATCCGTTGAAAGAAAGGTATGTTTATTAAGAGAAAGTACGTTTTTCTGTCAGATTTCATAACTTAAATGATGATCTGCACTAATTAATTACCATACTTTAGGTCACCCCCTCCAGCCATTGAGATTGAGTCCCAGAACGTGGAGATCCGATCATATAATCAAAAGTAATTCAAGGTGGTTCTTTTTTTCCCTTTTTCTCCGCATTGTACATGCATAGTTTTTTTTTCTAATTTTGATATTTCTTAAATAAGATTTGTCATTATTATGGAATTATTTAAGAAGTTTAAATTATTAGTTTATAGAATTTTGATCCTATAATTGAGTTAGAATTAATTATGAGGGGGGGGGGGCTAGGAATCATAAAGAGAGCCTCCGGTATCAAGTGAGATATACTTTGAAAAGAATTAAAACAGCAATTAATTCTTATAGCAAAGAGCAATATATCAATTCCATTTGATTTTTTTAAATAATTTTGAACTAATTACTATGTGAAATTCCTCATCAGATACGCTATTCAGTATAATTGTTACGGATTTGATGATTATAATTAATGTGAAATTACGTAAATGTCTTTATAAACTTCTGCCGATACATAAAAATACATCATATTAAATTTTGGTGAGTGGGTTCTGCAAGGCTGAAGAGTAGAAGACACGTACTCTTCAATGTATTTCACTTTTAATTGATTCGATAGATTAGAATTTTTAATTTACCTTGTGTCATTTTTTATTATTGTTGACGGATAGTATAGTCTTTTATTTGGACTTTTAATTAAAGTTTTATATTACGATAGGTGTTTCGAAATTTGTTTGCGAAACAAATAAAAATTAATTGTGAAGTAATATTTGGGGTTAGTGAACGGTAGAGAGCAAAAGACTCAGCTCCCTAGTGTATATATTAATATAAAAATGAAAGTAAGTCTTAAAAAAAAATTATGAAGAAATACATTTTAGCCGCAAAATAGATATGGTGCAGTTGATATAAACTACAATCTAATAAAACCCAATTTTAATCCTTTATTAATTATTTTTTTAAAGAAAAATGCGCCTTGTAATTTTTAAACCAACTTCATCAACTTCTCTAAGTTCTACCACTTAGTAAACTCAAAGTAAAACATAGCTTTTACTTTTTATCTAATTATTTTTGAACTAATACATTTCAAATGTGTTGTTTTTGTTTAATTAAAAAAATAACACTAAAGCAAACTTCCTTTTCAAATTTTTGTTTTAGTTAAAAAATTATGTTTTAGAAAAATATTGTTGTAGAAATATATCTCGAACATGAAATAAGGGTATTGCATTTAATTTCATAAAGCAATAATTTTTCGAAAGCTTTATTCAGTTTTTCCTTAAAGTAATTTACTAATTTCATGCATAAATTGAAATGCTTTTTGATAAGGACGCAATGTTCCACGCTCACGTTTTAACATTAAGTGAGGCACTTAGTGCTCCAATCCGATATTTATTATTATTGCAATAAGCAAAAGATCCCTTCCGATTTCTTACTCAGTCTACGGCTGAACGCACCAAAAGATATGATAAGCTTCAAAATTTATGACTGTTTTGGAGTTTAAAACAGGGGAGGGCCTGAAATAGATTTACGGTAAAACGAGACAGAAAGTCATTCCCGGAGTATCTGTATGAAATGGTCAATGCGCACGCATTGAATAAGATAATGTGCTTGTGGTGTATTTTATGGCAAAATATTGAGTGAGCGATCGAGAGCTTGTTCGAAACTGAGCGTTTTATTTTATTCTCCATGTGTTCAAAGGTGCTTCATACATGACAAATTGTTTAAACTTCTTGCTTTTTTCCTTCATAGTACTTCTTCTTTGGTGAGCAATCATATATCGCGGACTATAAGCCAACTGAAGGACCTATTTATCATCTTCTATAGTAAGGCGATGGAAGTAGAAGATTTAGATATAAAATGCACTTCAATTTGTAAGTTTTGATGAAGAGGTTTTTATTTTCTCTCAGTGAAGTTGGGAAACATAATGCCTCAGATATGGCAAGTAAATGTAGAAAGTGGAAATACTACTGTTTTTGAGTTATGGCTTTTACGCCCGACATTTTGATTTAACACGTAGGTGGAATTTAGAATCAGCGATTGATTTTAGTATAAAACATAAGCTAACATTACACCGTTCTGTTTTGATGTTTTATTGTTTCATACTAAATAAAAATAAGTAAATACAATTGTTGATTAACTCTAAAAACTATTCTGGGTCAACAATTACTGATTAAGAGAGAGAGAGTAAATTAGTATAGTTAGTAACTGCGTTGCATTTAGAATAAAAACATTTTCAAAATTTTCATACCGTAATATTCGTCTCTACAATGCAGGGAATACTACATTTTTCAGTTGGCTTTTAAGCCCGACTTCTCGATTTAACTTGTGGAAAACATTTAGAATCAGTGATGGATTTTAATATAAAATCTAACATTAGACAGTTCGGTTTTGATATTTTGTTTTTTGTCATTAAATAAAAATACTTAAATACAAATGTTGATTATTAAAAATATTACTCGAAACCTACGATTAGTGACTGACAGCGAGTGAAATTCAGAGCTGTAAAAAGGGACAAATAAAATTTGTGACAGGTAGAACGATTAGACTTTTCCCCCTAAGGGGAAAAACGATCAAGAACTGTCTTTCTTTTTTGTATGAGAGTGCATATTAGGTTGTGATCATATAGATTTTTTGCTTATTGTATTTATTTTGTTACATTAAATTTGTTGTGTTACTAAAATAGTATTCTAAATTTTCCGATTTAAGCTTAAACACATCAAAATCTTACTAAGCAAGATATTTATTTAATATTAGTTAAGACTGCGTTGCACTTAGAATAAAAATATTGTTAAAATTTTCAACCTTCATGGTATAATATCCCTCCTAGTTGAAACCATAAATATCACAATGAGAAAAAATAACATGGTCAAAACCACCAGAAGGCGGTAAAATATATACTGTGTTTCTGGTTCTATGAGAACATGAAAAAGCCTGATATTTTTTGCCAAAGCGCTTGGTAATTTTTTGCGCTTTGTTAATGGTTTTGGTTAAATTAATCACGGAATATTGTTTTTAATTAGTATTAAAATTAAGTAAATGTGGCGAAAATCAGTAATTTTACCATGATTTATTAGAGCATGGTATAAAAACAATTTATTAGGTTAAATTTAGTTTACAATTTAAATTTGTTTGCTAATAAGAAATTTAGTAATAAGAAGTATAACTTTGAAAAGTAGAATTTTTGGAAAAACCGTTAACATATGAGCGGAAAAATTTCTAAGGGAATAAATTGTAAATATCATTTAGTATAGTATTGTTACCAGAATTATGTTGCTTTTTTTTTACCAAAAATTTCACTACCATATAGTACGATAATTTTACCAGAACTTTCACCGCGCATATAAGAAAGAGAGGAAAGTAAATGCTTACTCTATGATATATGGTGTGAAATATAATAGAAACCACTTTCTAGTGGCCGAATAAAAATTTAAAAATACATACTTATGAATTTTTTTATGAAAAATTTACAAATATATATATATATATATATATATATATATATATATATATATATATATATATATATATATATATATATATATATATATATATATATATATATATATATATATATATATATATATATATATATATATATATATATATATATATATATATATATATATATATATATATATATATATATATAAATTTACAAGTCGGATTATTTAAGTCACTTTTTTAAAATATATTCTTATATGTGGCAAAATTTTATATAGTGTTGTATTCAAATTACAATGCAATATTCGCAATATATTTCAATGCAATTTTAATAAACAACTGTATTGCATATAAAATAAAATTATAGTTAACATTTTCAACTTTTATGCTATAATGTTCGTCTAAGTTGAAACAAAAAATATCGTATAAAAAAGAGAGGAAATCAAAGCCTGCACTATGATATGGTGACAACTTACTAAAACTGTAGAACAACTTACTAAAATTACGCAAGATTTTCCCAATTTCGCTTTATGTTTGTTCGCTTTTTTTTAATTATTTTATTCCTTACCGGACACATTTTATGCCACCATTTTCGACTTATTTATTTAAAATAACCGATCTAGTGTTCCATTTTTTTACTTCATTCATTTTTTCACTCTTTCTTCAAATTCTATTTAGCTTCATTGTTGTTTAGATGGACTCATATTACTGTTTAATGAAGGATTATTCTAAAACAATTAATATTAATTTAGTCATAATCATCAGCAGATCGCTATTATTAGGAAATATCATCAGAATTCATAAATTATACTAATAATTTAAACATACCAAATAGTTAATTGCTTTAAATACTTTTTAAATATCCACTGAGAATTTCACATAAGCCTATACATTGTATCAACAATGCTCATTAAATTGAAATTATTTACTCTGCATTTAGAAGGTATAACTGATTAAATAAACAACTTTTCCACAGAAATACCAGCTACTTTGAAAATATTACCAGGAAAGATAGATTGCTTTTCAGTTTAGATCATTCCAAACAAAATCTCTTTAACAACTATCGGCTTGTACAAAACTCCCTAACACATCAGACAATCGCATTCTAAAGACACAATCTCGGCCTTACACTTCATGTTGTCATTCTCTAACTACTATCTCCAACGGCAAAGGTGTTACCCACTACATTGAAAAGGTTTAAACACCGCAGTATATGGAAATCGGGCTCCAAAGCTCGGGATCCTGTTCAAGTAATCCTGGCCTCTATGCAAATATTGTAGAGTAATCAAGCTCGCAAATCCTTACTCCTCTACTGAGGCTATCGACACGTTTCAATTAAATAAGCAGCAGTTGCTGAGATGCGTTTCTCTGACTGCTCAGGCAGTAGCTAATGCTCTTTGATAAGGCTAGACAGACTTAAGTGTAAGTATAAATTATCCTAACGTACTTTAGAATAAGGGGAGGGGGATTCACTAGACAATGTTTAATATCGTATAATTCAGGAAAAGTTAATATAAGTAATTAATAGTCCGTGAGTTTTGAAAAGGAAAAAAAAAATATTGTTAAATGTGAAACACTGTTAAATGCTGAAATGATTTCGGTTATTAAACATTGTCATTTTGACATTGTTTATTCATAGAACTATGCATTGCATATTCCTGGTTAGACGTAAAATTTATCTTAAATATCTAAGTCCGCAAACATACATCATTTTCTATGATTGTTTAAAATATTCAACAAATGATTGTTTCATTTTTATTCCAATGAAATATCAGTGAACTTAGTTAAAAAGTTTTGAATTTGAAGCTTATAAACGACCTTAAAGAACTCACACCAGCATTTAACCCTTAGCCTATGCTCCTAAAAGTGGCATTTATTGGTTAATGGTTAAGGTGGGAAGACAATACAGATAGAAAAAAGAGAAAAAATAGCAACACGAAACAAAGAGAAAAGAAAAACAAAGGGAAAAAACCCACAAAAACTAAAAAAAAGAAATTATTTTTCTATTAGTTAGAGCATTTTGATAAGAAAGCATCAGAGATAGTTGATCAAATAGTGATGGGGGCTCACCATTGCATAATTTGTCATTTTTTTCTTGAAAATTACTTCAGGATTTCCTTTTATTCTTCAGGAAAATTAATCAGATTCGTTGCCTTCTGTTTCAACTTAGGAAACTTACAGATAGATCTCTTCCAAGCAATGCTTGTTGAAAGTGTTAGGTTGTGGTAAGCGGACATTGCATTGCATAGTGCCACACTATTTCTACACCTCCGCAGGCACATATGTTGTCAGTAGCCAGACAGAAGCGTTTTGGATAAGCTTTAAAGGGGCCATGCTCTATAAAGAAAAGAATTAGCTGCCTATTCCATTCTACAGGTTTGAATGAGACATCTGGTAAAATTTCTCTGAGTAATATTCCCGATTTAGGTTTGTGAGGATGCCAATAGTGTTGCCAATACTTCGTAATTCGTGTTTTAGCTTTAATTTTTATGAATGAATGCGGAACTTCAAAGTTGGATGATTTCTAAAGTTCAAGTTTCAAAAGTATCAAATTATTTAACATCAAAATTTATTATTAAACTGAGTTCTATTGAGTGTATTAAAGGGAATATAGAAAATTTAAACCAACCTAATCACTTAAAAAAATTGCTCTTCTTATCAGGGGAGGGGAGAGGATAACATGGTATAAATTTCTGCTTGGGCTAACATAGGAGATTAACATCTCTAATGTCTCTCTCCCCTTCTGAGAACTGGTGTATGTTTACGCATGTTCACATGGTAAAAACATATTAATGTATGTTAACATGATAAAAAAAAATTATTTCCTTTATAAAAATGATCTGTGGCAGCGAATTCGTATAATTTTGAAGCATTGCTAGAAATATTCAAGTAAGGGTTATTCCTTTTCTAACCACTGTAATATCAGTAAACTTAGCGAACAAGTTTTGAATTTGAAGCTTGATAGCGTTCTTAAAGTGATTTCAAAGCTCAAAGATTTAAGTTCACCTTTTTAAAATACGTTTAACGTCAAAATTAACCATTCAAAGAAGTTCAGTTGAAATTATTTCAGTGAATATATAGAAACAGAAAGAAACTGAGATACTTAAAAAGAGAAGAAAAAAATGTTTCTTTCGCAAGTAAACATTTATAAAACCATTGGTCAACGTGCGTAGTCCATGATAGGTCAACATTCTACCATTAAAGGGACCCTGAAATTTTTTAAGGCCTAATCTTTTTAATAAAACAATTACTTAAATACTTTTAAGCAAATACATTGACTTAATTAAATATTAATACATAAAATAATTTTGCAATTTATAATTTTTTAAATTATTCAATAGGCTTAAACGGTATCATGAAATTAATTTTGTTTATTTTTCGTTCGGCATTCTTTCATTAAATGACTGATACATCGACGACTTAAATACATTTTCTTAAAGTTATTGCTATTTACTAATAATTTATATTGACTGAATAACAGTATATGATTAGTTAAGGAAATAATATACCTTTCCCTAAACTACGTAGTTTTACTTCTATTCTTTCATTTACGAACTGTTAAGGTAGTAGGAAAATTGATGAAGGCATTATGAACTCATATCTGAACTATATGCTTTGCACAATCAGAAAAAGAGTATGATCAAAACAACGAGAATATGATACTTTGTCTCTGACTCTAATAGAACACGAAATAGGTCAGTAATTCTTGCCGAAGTGCTTTGGCAATGATTTTGGTAAAAAATAACGATGCAATATGGATTTGAAATATATAAAAAAAAATGATTGTAAAAATGGTAATTTTAACATAATACCTCACAGCATTGCAAAAAAAAACATTTATCGAGTCAAAAATTTACACTTTGCTTTGTATTTTTATTAAATGTTTGGTAATACGTACTATAATTTTAAAAACCAGAATTTCCATGATTTTACCATATTTTTTTTACTAGACATTTACCATTTTTTTACTGGAAAAATTATGAAAATAATAATTTGTACCTTATATTTCGTTTTAATTAACCTGAAATATGTTTATTTTTTTCCCCAGAAATATCATTTCCATGCAGTACGATACTTTTACCAAAATATCTTTCATTGCGTATAAATTAACAACACTGAATTCGATTTAGTTCGCTTATAGGAGGGAAATATTTAAATACACGTTACGTCTGTCTATAATCGAGTTTATTAATTAATTTTCTTGGGAAATATACCTTTTTTATTGCGATTATATGTGGTTTGCAATACACGGCCTTCAACACTATTCCTTTTCACATTGTCAATTAAAAGTTAGATGATTATGTTATATGGTCATTCGTTTGCAAACTACATATGATGTGCACAAACGGATATCATTTTCTTGTTGCCGAGTAAAAATTTAAAAATCGGGAATGAAAAATAGAATTATGAGCAAAAGGGCATTTGAAAAATGTTAACAAAATAAACAGGTCATAAATAAAATTTCAAATTACTTATTTATGATAACAAATATTCTTATGAGTTGCAAAATTTTATTTAGTAAAAAAATTCAAAATACACTGTAATATTTAGTTCGACATTAAATACCATATCTTTAACTACCTTTCCATCATTATTATATAAAAAAAATCTAATTAATATTTACGCAAATAAAATATTGCGTTTCCAATACGTTCAGTTCCTCAACGAGAAAATACCAAATGAAAACGGAAATATTTTAATTGAATAATTACGAACCTCATTATGTATTTTAATAACTTAAAAATCTCACATATTTTTCCTTGCTATGCATTGACAAAAGAGTTTCCATTAAACTTAGCATAGGTATTAAAAAAATTTCCTATTGCTCTGAAGAAACGCATTATGATATAAGTTTATTTTCTATAATTAGTATACTATTCTACGGTACTTATCAACTAATTTAAATTTTAACTTATCTGACACGGGACTCAAAAAAAAGTTGTAGTCAAATTCAAAATCATTATTTTACTTTGAATTTAAAATAATTAGATGCAAAACATCCTCTCATAATGAATATTAAATTTCTTCCTCGAATACATTTCTATTTTAACGCAAATATAATGAGAAGTTTTGATTTATTAATGAAAATTTCAATGAAATTCAGTTACAAGAATTTAGAAAATATTCGTTCACGAATGAGTAAAGTATTTTAATAAGAAAATATATATTCATTCATTAAGATCTATTTAGTGAAAACTAAAGTATTTGAATTTAAATACGTATGCATCTATTCAGATTCTAATAAGTAAGCAACTGGTTTAATAAGACCTTCACGAAGTTGTAATCATTAGGAGTAGAGTACGTATTTTAAATAGAAGTTTAATTCACAAGCATAAGTTGTTATACAGTTCCTTGTTAACTGGATCAATACCAAATTTCATAAAATTTGTAACTGTGGTTTGTGTTTTGAATGCGACACACCGCCGAAGGGCCTCTGCCATTTTCTTATAAGCTGCTATTTAATATAATTTTAGGAAACTTCTCTGAATACCTGATAAGCGAGTAGCTTATATATATATATATATATATATATATATATATATATATATATATATATATATATATATATATATATATATATATATATATATATATATATATATATATATATATATATATATATATATATATATATATATATATATATATATATATTATAATTTTGGATTGAAATTCTCTTGGAATATCAGAATAGGCAAATGGTAAAAGGAAAAGAAATAAAGATTTTTCAAAGAAATGTATTTAGCTACGGTATTACTTAAATGGCAAATTAAAATGATAATAAATCTTATTACTTTCTTATTTACACATCTTCTATTTGAGTTAAACAGATGTCATAATTATACAATGTATTTTATTTTTCATCAAAAATAGCACGTTTTATACTGTTTAAGCAAAAATTTTCAAGAAATTATTTTAATTTCCTTCTTATTGTAGTTAATATAAAGTTACCAATAGAAAATTAACTTACTTAGTAAAGTTCTGCTAGTTGTTTTAATTGTTGAGAACGGAAATGTATCTTCAGAGGTAGGAAGCAGACAGTGCTCAGTTGTATTTTTCTCATACTTTTTAAAGTTGAAATATAGTTTTAAAGAGTATCTATGTTGCATCTTATTTTATGTTAAAATTGCCAAATTTGATGAACATTGAAATGTTTAGAAATTTCTCTTCGTGGAAATGTTCTACTCATCCAGATATATTTAACTAAAACTGTTTTGAAGTTTAAAAAATTACTTTTATAAAATTATTACTTTATAACTTTACAATTTATAAAATATTATAAAATTATAACCTTACAATTTAAGAAAAATATTCTAAAACATAAAAGAAAAGTGTGTTAAAATAAGTAGCATAGTAACAGTAAGAAAAACTCCATAAAAACATTATTTTTTTGAGAAACAGCATAATATTTGTCATGAAGCTTATAAAAAAAAGGTTTGTAATTCAAAAAAGGCTTGACAATCCACATTTCTATGTAATTAAAGTAATCGTTTTAAGAGCATTGTTGACGATAAAAAGCACCCAGCCGTTTAACAGCAAGGAATTAAACATTTTTTTTACTGTGCAGTTATCAAGAGGAATTTTTCGAAACTTGCCAAGCACCAATCTAAAAATCATACTTTGTACTAGCTTGAAACAAATACTTCTCAGTTTAAAAGGTTTGACTAATAAACGTACTACACTGTAATTGAATATACAACGTAAGGTATCCGACTACGTTCGACAACCAATTTTTGAAATATAATAAAATATTGTGAAAGTTTTATTTCTTTGGATGCATTTCTGTTATTAATCAACTAATTAATCATAAAAAAGTAAAAAAAAATTTTTTTTAGTAAATTTTAAAGGAAAACTATTGACATTACTATTATTATTTTAACTATTATCATTTTAAAACGCTATTGACAAACCTTATTTTGAAAAATCTAATTAAAATAAAATAATTTTATGACTTTTAATCCACTTCAGGTACAATTATCTTGTGAATGAACAAAAAGTTTCTTAAAAAATTTATTTTTCTAGAAATTACGGTCTTTTAAATAAAATGGAACGAATTTTAACCATATTTTTAATGTGTTTACACACAAAAAACCCCATTATCTCATTTCTAATCAACAAACCTAGATTATTTTAGTTCATTCACTAGAAAACAAAATAAAAAACAATAATATAAAGTTTTATGTGAAAATAAACAATACATTTTGAAATATCATGTTTGTCGTAACAATATTTATTAAAAAATGCAACAGTGAAAAAAACGCACTTAAAAGAAACATTTTCATATTACAGACAGAAAAATGTTTAAAACTCCCATAAAATTTGTCAATTTTATTAGAAACACTTCCTAACTATTAAGTTTTTGCATAATTTTAACCTTGATGATGAAACTTTCTTTTTATCAAGTGTTGCAACAAGTCTAATTATAGATTTCAAATATACAAAAAAGTCACAGAAATTTATTTTCTATAACTTTCATAATAATGAATGCTTTTAAATTAATTTATGCTCATTTTATAATGCAATAACTACCTAAAGTTTTTCAACAATTAATTTTTTTATAAAAAAAATCTAAATTTGAGATCAAATAATTATGAAATTTTTAAAAAGTTTTGAAATACAACACCTATTTTTATCACTGGTACACATAAATATACACACAAAATTATTTTTAAATAATTCAAATATTTTTTGCATTAATTACTAGAAAGCATGTTTAATAGGACAAACAGTGTGATAAATGTTTCTAAATAAAATGTTAAAAAATAGAACTCGAAAGTGAGTATTATATATTTTAGATGATACGATAAATTTTACTGAATACATTTTTTATTTTGTTTGACGTTAAAAACCCCCAGGTTTATATGTTACCCCTTCTAATTTTTCAGTTTGAGTATATTTTAGTACAATTCCTGCATAGTACAGATAAATTTCAATTTAATCCAAATAAAGAATCTTCATTCAAATACAATGTATTACTAAGGCAAGTTGGACAGTATAAATTTTCAAATACATTTTGAGGAACGGTCATATTAATAAGTCTATTTCCACATATTTTATCAATAACAGGAAAATTATCATTATTGATATCAGGTTGGTCAACCCTTTCAGCCCTAAGTTTTAGTTCACTTGCTGTTTCAGTAAAAATCTCATTTTCCACGAGTTGGATTACCTTTTTAACATTTGCATGGCGATTGCTTGAAAACTTCCGTTTCTTCGATCTACTCAGATTTCGTGAATTACCCACAATTAAAGATAAATATAAATACGTAAAACAAACGAAAAAGTAACTTCAAGTATAGAATTTATAAAACAAATAACAAAAAAAAAGTATAGAACGAAAGAGCACAAAAAGATTCGCACGGAAATGTAAACTAACACATGAGATCTCAATATTTTCGTAATTGCCAAACCCAGAATGTAAAATACAATGGCAAATTTGTTTCCATTCAAATTAAAATCTATATAAAGTAGTAATAGAAAAAAATTTAATGCATTTTATGCCAAAATGTCAATTGCAGAAGCACCTCAATCCATTTCCGGTTTTGGTATCTTTACTTCCTGCTTCATTTTGCAGACGACATTCCTTCTTTAAATAGCTATAACTTCTTTTCTAAACGTCTTAGAATTAAAAGTAAAACTGTTTTGGAAAGCTAAAAATGTATTCTTCAATATTAAGTAATGAAAAAATTGATTTTTTTTTTTGTCGAAATTGACGTTTTCAACGTAGTCGGATACCGTAAGTGGTTCACGTCAGACTTCGAGAAAAGCGGCTTTCTAACTATTTTCTTTCCCTTGCAAATATAACCCACACTAAAAACGAATTTCAGAAAACTGTAAAACATATTTATTTTTGGCATTTTTTTACAATATATATCATACCAACTCATATAGTACCAAATTTATAAAAATATCTCCCCTTTTTAGGTGTCTTCTTTACTTACGTTAATTTTTTTTTATTCCTTGGTATAATACTGTCCCAAGTTCCTCTACTGAACTGGCTCAATAAAATAATGTATAATAAAATAATGTATAATAAAACAAACTTTAACCATATGTGTTTTAATTTTTTTATTTCCTTTTTCTATTGCTGCAAGAACTTAAAATGTACACCTAATAATATAATGATTTAAGAAAAAGCAGCTATTTTTCAGTAGCAAACTTCCGTATTGCTTGATAAACTTTTAGGAAAGCCCAATCCATCATTTTCAGTAAACTATCCAAGAAAATCTGATATACTAACATCAATTCCCTTTAGGCTAACCCAGACCAAAGCAGTAGCCAAAAAAAGAGAATTGTGAGATATCTCAACAACCCTTTTATTTTAAGTACTCATCGCATATCTCCTTATCGTAAACGTGATTTTCCTACTTTTTCACTGTCGCCATTTCTTTCTCTCACTTCTGTGATACCTATTCATCTGATTACTTTGAAAAAGACGGGGGAAAAGATTAAGTGATTAAAGATCGCGACGAAAATAACTGAGAGAATGAACTGAACGGGTGCAACTTTTATGCTAAAATTTCTTCCGATCTCTTATCAGGATCGCACGTCAGCTTTAATCCCCTGGTGTAAAATAGCAATTTGTTATCCCGCCTTTCTTTAGAAAAGTTAAATTTGTTGCATTTTCTTTCTTCTTTACATTTGCTTTTAAATTTTTTTTGTAAGAAAAAAAATTACATAAATTCTCAACTTTGTTTTAAGATATTGGACTATAAATCGAAATGAAATTTAAGTACGCTCCAGGGTCCATCGTCAGCTGCCAATGTTTGGATTTCGGTGAGGAGCAATTTAATCCTGTCACCCTTTGGGATGAAATGCTATAAAAGAAATACATTCATAACTATATTTTTTTAAATAAAATTTCTCCCGGTCACGCTAAATAATTCTTTTTATCCCATTAAATATTGCTTTAGTAAAATGCGGAAATATTTTTGTATGAAGTTAATGGAATTCTTATGAATTTTTCATATACGTACATAAGGTATGTTGCGATAATATGACTAACTAAAATAAACTTTATTCTGAATGAATTTTCTTATAAAGGTATTATTTTACTAAAAAAAGATTTAGTTGCTCAAAATATTATAATAAACTTTCTCTTTTAAAGCAAATGATAAATAAACACAACATTGGTTCAAAATTAATTCAGTTTCAGATACAGTACAAACAAAATGATTTCTTTCATGTTTTTAAGTATATTATTAAAATAATAAAATAATGAATAATATTTGCATTATTAATAATGGTAATTTATAATAACTGTTAAAATTATTTAGTAGTAAATAATTAATATTATTTAGTAGTAAATTTTAATAATAACTATTTCAACTAAGCAGTAATAAATAATTAATAACAATTAAAATTAATCAATAATAAATAATTAATAACTATTAAAATAAACTAATAATAAATAATTAATAACTATTAAAATTAAAATAACTATTAAAATTTATTAATAATAAATAATAACTATTATTGCCTTTAAAGATTACTTTATAAAAATTTCTATTGATTATGAAAAAAAGAAATTTAAAAAGGCTTAAATATACCCATACCATATACATATACCATAATGGCTTAAAATATACCCTTATGCACGTATTTATCCGTCATAAACACAACTATTTTTTCTTCAAGATAGGTTTGAGAATTGAGAAATATTGATGAAATGAATGACAGAAGTGTTTAACTGTTTTCTAAATTTCGTAAAAAGAAATTTTAACCTTTTATTTAACTTTTAATTTATCGAATTTTCTATTAAAAAAAATACTGTGTTTAAAAATTATACATATAATTGCTTTTTCATCATTTTAGGTTATAAAGGATCAGAGGGAAATGTTAAGCAAATGTATGACTTTTTTAATGATAACCTTTAATTGACATTTAATTTACGGTATTTTTAACTAAGATAAATGCACTATTCATGAGTTATATATTACGATGTAACATGAGTTACACATTACATGTAACATATTAAGAAACTTTTTTATAAATAAAGAAGAGAAAAGCTAAATTAAATTTTCAATATTTCATAAATGAATTAAAACCTATATTTGATCATTTAGTTCATGGAATTTATTTTTCTGAATTATTGAGAAGGACTATTGGGGATTTTTAATTATTAAGGGGGGCATACGCTCACCGTCCATCCTTTTACGGCGGCCATGTCACACCATAGAGTTTCAACTCTATTATGTCACCAGTATTTCAACTCTATGTGTCACACCCGGCATAATTAATTTAGTAGTTTCGCTTCTCTTTGTAAAAATATATAGTAATATATAATAAGACACTGTGTTTTGAATCTTCTATTAATTCCATCGTGTTTAAAAAATGTGTTGAATTTATGATAAAATAATACCACAGGATCCCCATAAATATTTAAATAAATACAATAAAATAATGTTGCCCTGTTAAACATATTGTTTGGACTTGCATATAATTATTTTTATTGAAACGGAATATTGACTTGCCTCTGAAACATTCAAATTCTGAGCATAAAGTATATAAGGTATTCCTTTTTAAAGTGCATCATGCGTTTAAATTTAATATACCAAAAATTTGATCCTAAAAGGGAGAATAGTTTCATATATTAAAGCTACATAAAACACCCACAACATTTACTGGCTTCATTTTAGACTAGGATTTAAAAACATCAGAAGTAATAATTTTGAACAACGTTTATTTTTCCCATATTATAATAAATCGTGACATTTTGAAATAAGCATGTATGATAGTAACTTGTTTCAATTTTGCTGAAGTGCAATTACCCTTAAAAGCGATAGCGGAAACAATTTATTATACTCTATTTTTTAAAAGAAAATTACCATGGAAGTTAAAAAAGGATGTAAAAATAAAAGCTTACTGAAATATAAGAATGTTTGTATCCTTTTTTCATCTTGTACAAGTTATAAATTTAGGGTAGCGACTAATAATTTTCGTTATAAAAACTTTCTACCAGCGCAACGATGTATGATACTAAACTAATAATCATTCATTGTAACTCAACAATTATGAAAAGACGGAACTAGTTGATTTTGGAACCATCAAATTGCATTTTTAATTCCCTAATACTTATTTTTCAGTATATGATCGATACAAGTTTTGTTTACGAAACAGATGAAAAAAGAATGGTCAAAACTACCGGAATATGGTAAAATTTTGCATAAGTTTTCTAGCTCTTGGGGAACATCAAAAAGCTCAGTAGTCTTACCAGAGTGCTTTGATAGTATTTTTCGTTGTTGTGGTTGACGTATACCTGTTTAGACGAAGGGGGTTCGATTGTTTTTGTTTTCCAGTGGCGCCATCTATGGCCAAGAATTCGACTTCTGCCGCACCATAAGTCGCACCCGTTTATAGGGTGGACCCATTCATACAGATCAGATCGCAATTCTGACCTGAATCAGAGAACTATCGATCTCCAATCCAGTACCCCTCGAGGTATTGATTTGCTATGGGAACATGGAGGATTTTTGCGACTAGACAGATTTAATGTGCATCAGTCATTTTACTACACGGGGAGTCTTCGGCCTGCGGGGTTCGAACCCACGAACTTTTGGACATGGGCCCATCGCCCTACCGACCAGGCTATCCGGAACTAGTGTTTTTGGTAAACTTTACAATAAAATAATTATATGTTATAATAAACTATAACAATAAACTATAATATGTCATAAAATTTGGTATTTTTATAATAATATCCTAGAGCATAACTATAAAACCAATTGTTTGGTTAAATTGAATTTTCAGTTTTGCTTTTTTTACTATATGTGTGGTAATAAATACTAGCATTTTTGAAACCAGACTTTTCGGTAAACCATTACCACATGAACAGAAAACTGTACTAAATAAATGGTTAGACTCAAGCATATTTTGGTATTATTAACCTGAAATATTTTTCGACCAGAAATGTCATTTCCGTACAGAAAAGCAATTTCACCAGATTTTTTCCCCCGCGTACAATATTCATCAAGTTCCACAATGACCCGATTTTTATACATTTTTCGAATCTTCATCATAAATATAATTCAGCTAGATATCACAAATAAACATTTGAAAAAGGATGGAACAAAAACCTTAGGAAAAGCTGTTGAATCATTTCTAAGATTGTGGGTGGAAAAATATGAAAGCCAAGTGTTTTTAATAATAATTTTTCAACAACATTCTAATTCTTCAGGCATTCAAACATATTTTAATGTTTTCAATTTCCTTTCATTCTTCCTCATTTGCTTGATTTTGAATTTTTTTTTATTGCTTTAACACTTGTTTGTGACCATAACTGTTTTTAATTTGTTTACATCATTTTTGACAAGAAGCCTGGAAATACGTATTTATGGCGAAAATAACAGAATACTCTGTATTTATTGATAACATACTAATTAGTATTTATAGATAACAGAATACTCTATAAATATTCAGTGCAATGGCATATTCAATGGAGAAAAATCTAATTAGTAAATTAAAAAAAAAACATATTTAAGTTTTAGTAAATTGCAGTAAAATTTACTACTACTTAGCATTCATGTTAGCTATGTTATTTTTGTATATTATTCATCTACTATTGACATAATATCAGTATTCACGTAGAAATTTTTGTATTACTAGTTTTTACCTCTCTTATCACATAAAGTTTCAATTTTCAGATGACACATTTTATTTTTACTTTCAGGTGACAAAAATTGATAGATGGGCATTCACAAACAGACTCTTCACCACACACATTATCATTTTCTCCGTTTTTCTTCGCTGATTCCATTCAGAAAAAGCTAGATCATTCCGCAGCAAAATAAATTTCGTTTTTTGCAAGAGAATTCTTATCAACTTTACAAATGTAGAACTCAAGGAAAATTTAAGAGGATTTGGTCATCTTTCACCTTCAATCTGTTTCTAAAATTTCTGATCTACGCGAGTTTTACTTTCATACAATATTTCTAACCCATCAACGTCAGCGTCGCAAGGACGTATTCAATAGAGCAAGAGATAAATCTCACCTTCGAACTGCAGCTCTTCACATTCGAGCATTGAGGACAAAATTTTGATGTCTATAGCCGAAGATGGACAGAGCCGTAGGGTACACAGACCAGTCGGGTTTCAAAAATATATATTTTATCCAAGAGTACTTTTGTCATTTTCAACTATCTCGAAAAGAGTATTCTTCAGTGAAGAGGAAAATTTTCTAAAGCTTAGACGAAAGAAAAAAAAAGTTCTTTTTTTCTTCAATTTTGAATGATAAAAAAAAAATAAAAGTGATAGCTGAGCTTAAGGACTTGGAAAAAATTTAGACTGAAAAAAAAAGTGTATTCAGGAGAAAAGATGGATTCTTTTATCGAGGCTTAAATATATTTGGCCCAAAATATTCAAGATCAAATCTTTGAAATAAAGTGAGTGTATATAAAGCTTTACTATTTTTGTTTTAAATTTTGAAGTATGAGCATGTATGTAATATGAGTTTTTATCTTTCAGGTTTAGTTCTATCTATTCTGAAGAATTTTGGAAAAAAAGACAAAGGTTGCCTCTTATTTCGAAATTTAAGTTGTTTTTTCTTTGAAGAAAAAAAACAATTACTCTTTATTTTAGGATACAAAAACATATTTTATATAAACGGAAATAGGTTCTATATCAAAATCATTCAGCCTCTTTTACATATATATATATATATATATATATATATATATATATATATATATATATATATATATTTAACGTTTCATGGATTGTTATTTAAGAAAGGTTTGGTCTTGATAAAAAAAATTCTCATGACAGGTATCGAAAACAGAAAATGATGATTACCTCCCATATATTTTAATCTATAACCGTCGATAAACAACCAGCCCAGTTTTGGTTTCAAGACTAGCAATCCATAATGGAACTAACCCACATTTGCGTTGCATGGAGATCAAATCCATGGATAATCGCTCGCTGCTAGCCTGATGGCAAGGGGACTCTAAGCCATAATCCATCTATCACTGAGGATATGTTTTACGGTAGCACTGTAGTCGGTACGAGCAAGGTTCGGAATTCCTGTCGACCAGCCATTGCTGGGATTCGAACCCGATTCACTTCACTGGTAGTTGAACGCTCCCCTGATGCACCACGCCTCACCTCCCATACATTGTAAAGAATGCGTTCAACAAGCTATAATTTTAATTTTTTTGTCCGATTGCTAAAACATATATCTCTTTAAAAACTTTTCTGATACAACCTGCATAATGATTCTGAAACTCTTTAAGACCAATAGTAACCGACCTACCCCCTAAGGAGTTTGCGGATAAGGGTTTCACCCGTTGTCACGTGAGCTAAACACTACAAAACTACAGAAAAGTAAAATCAAAAACTAAAAAGATTGATACACGTAGGAAAAATCCCAAAATCGAAAAAATAAAATTAAAAAAAAACAGAATAAAAATTAAAAGTGCTTAAAACATCAAAGTGAATAAAATCAACCAACACAAAAAGTTTTGAAAATACAGGTATCCGACAGGATATTCGGGTATACTACAGGATACTGAATACAGGAACTCTTTAAAGGATAACTTTAAATTTTAGTTTAAATTTTACAGTTATTAAGAAAATAGCTGATTTCAGTTTAAAGAATTACATATTTAATCAGAGTAAGCTAAAGCATGAAAAATTAGTTATTTAAATATTTATTTTCATTTTTCAACTTTAACTTGATACAGCATTCTATTTTATATAGAATTATTAATTAATATTACTTAATACACTAAATAATACTGAAATGGGAGAGACTGAGGGTTAAGTAAAATCATGGGAACACTTTTTGTTCTTTTTCAATAAATTAAAAGGAAATGTGATTGTAAAACTAAATTATGGCTACTAATTAAAACGAAATAATGATGGATTTTTTGCTTTGTTTTTAAGAGCTAATTTTTGGTAACAATCACTAAATATCCAAAGTCCCGAAAATTATATTTCGAAATTATACTTGAAGGTCAATTTCAGATTGCTATTTAGTATCGTTTAATAATTATACGACTTTAATTTCCTACTGGTAATATGAATTTAGCAAACTATAATTCTTGGATTATTAGGTTAAGGAAGTTAAATTTGGTATCTAAGAGATCAAAAATGATACTACTGGAGGTGAAATCTAATCCTTTATACAAACTGATTGTATAATAACTGAGTTGTCGATCTAATGATGCTATTTCAATACATAATATGCTAGATGCTTCGAATCACAACTATTCATTCCGAGATCAAAAGGAAAATTGATAACTTGATAAACCATTATTAATGCACGGAAATGCAAATAGATTCATTTTAATATTTAATTTACTGCAAATAATTCCAGATGAAATCAAATTACATACACATAGAATTATATCCAATTGAACAAAGCAGTGTAATATCGTTTTCTGGCAATAGGTCATAAACTGAAGAGCCAGTTTAAGAGGAAATTTTACTGTAAGGCTGCTTTATGAAGGTTTTGTCATCACATAAAATAGTGCTTCTTAGAGAATAATTTGCCATTTTTATAATTATTGTGAGCTTTAATGGTTATTAATGACTAGTTTTGAGACGAATTAATATAAGGTTCTCCCAATTCAGTTTCCTTTAATCCAAATTAGTTGAATCTCAAACGTTTTTTGTTTTTACTCTCAATTTTCTCTATTACATACAATGAAAAAATACTCTTTAACAAATTATCAATTCTACAAAATTGCTTATGTCACTCATTTTATTATAAATATTTTCCCTCCAAAGTATTAAGAGTTATCCTTTATGTGCACTATTCATTTGAATCCTCTAATATTTTTGTTCATTAACTGAATTTTTAAGTTGTTATAACAAGATAGGAGCTGTTTATAGTAAATTCACCTGAAAGTGCTATTAATGAAGTATTAGCTATCGTAAGCAGACTGTCTTTAATATTAACCATCTTGATAGTCGTTCTTCATAGAGAGTGGGAAAAATCATTAATTATTAATCTTTATTTAAAGGTATGAAACTATGCGCAAGATAAAAAGCCATCACTGTCGCATAACTTAAAAGTGAACTTAAATAATACTGAAATTAAATAACTTAATTTTTTATCAATTATCATAATTTGTTTTACTTTCCTGTGACTTTACATAATTAGATTAATAAAATATAGCTAAGAAATTCCATAAATAAAATAACTATACTTAGTATCCACTCAGTTCCCAAATTGTATCTAGATTCTTAATTTCAAACACAATCAAGAAATTTAGGAAACTAATTAAAACTTAAATATATAACTTTAATTTTGTGTTCAATTTTCATTGACTTTCAATAATTTAGGCTTATAGAAATATTTTATAATACTTTACTATAAAAATAATAAGCACCAAATGCCAGATAGCCTTAAATATTCAAATTCCATAGTGTCACCGCCACATGATATCCACGTTGATACCCACAATAAATTCCCAGTGCTACTCCATTTTGTTAATTTATGCTCTATGCTAGCACTCATTACTTATATGTTCTATAAAATAATTAAAAATAAGCTTTTATAGCTTAAATTACAGCAATGTCTATTTTTAATCCAATCAGAAAAAAGCATTTCTAGCATATCCCTCTCGAACCTGGAGATTAAAACTTCTTCGTTTTTTTAGGGATGGATGCTGAAATTTCTCCTTGCCCATGGTTGTCTTGATTTCAGGATCTTATCACATACAGTCCTGCTTAGGCAAAAACACCTATAAGAGTGCATAGTGACCGAGACATTCTGAAGAACTTACCGTCTGTAAAAACTGGTCCCCGAGAAAGAAGAAGACCGAAATTTAGGTTGTTTGATTGTTTTCATCAAGACCTTAAAACTACTAGAGTTACAAACTAAAAAATTCTGATCAGGAACAGGATGGCACGGAAAAAAATTCTGAGAAAAGACAGGACTATCCCGGGGCTGCCGTGCTAGTGAAAAACAAAAAACAAAAATGGTTATGGAGACATACAATTCATTTTCTTTTTTAATTATAATCATGTGCATAATTGTTTCCTTTTTATTTTTTCACAATTTATAATTTTAGAAATAAATTACTAGATCATAATGTATTAAATTTTAATACTTTTTGATTAATTGAAATGTATCAGTAATGCATATAAGTTTATGTTTATATTTTAAGGATTAAACTTTTCCAGACCTTTTTATCTACTCATACATTACTTAATTAATCACTTAAAAATGGAAAACTTATGCATTAAATATTTCGCAATATTTCATTTGTCGCATAAAAGATAAAGACAATAAGACAAATTTATTCATGAAATTTAATAAAAGATACCTCAATAATATGAATTCAACTCTTTCTTTTGGAAATGCGCACCAAAAATGAAACCGGAACTGAAAACTGAATGATGGATGTAGTTCCCTCCGTGATTCTTATATCCGTTCGAAAACTCCGTTAAGGCTAACACAAAAGCACGCTGAAGACGTCGCTAGGGTTTTCCGGAAATTCAGCAACGATGTTTGTGACAGAGAAATCGAGAAACGTGTTTCACTTTTCTTGAATTCAGACACTATTTTGCATAACTTGAAACAAACTTAAGAGAAAGTGGAGTTAATGAGGTATAGAATGTTAATAGAAAATTAATGAATTTCTTTACGCTCTTAAACTACTTATAAAATGTAGTTTTATTTAGGGAATAATTTGTTTAAGAATTGTGAGTCCATAAGATTAAAATAAATTGAAGAAATAGTAGTAAAAATATTTTTGGTAATAGATCCATGTAAAACTTTTAAGTAAAATTGTTTAAAAATTAAAAATTCAAAGAAAAGATGCTTATTGTGAATATTTGGTGTTCTTACAAGTTACAATTGAAAAACAATTTTTAAATTATATGTATAAAACTTAAAATAATAATTTTAGATTTTATGATACAAAATATAGTTATCCAGTTTTATTTTTTAAATATGCCCTTCATTTTTAAATCATACTGGATATTTACTTTTTAATGTTAATGATTATTTAGGCTATTTTTAACTCTATGTCAAAATTTTCTGAAATGAGCAAGCATTGAAAGTGTTGCAATTTACATAACTCACACTGTAAAAAATTCCGGATCAAATCACCCTAAAAAGTACCAGCACTTAAATGCTGGCACTGTTTACCGTAAAATTCATTCTAACCAGAACAAGTTACAAACAAAAAAAAAATATGATACAGCAATTTTACAGCAATTATTGTTGTAAATCATCAAATCCCTCTAACTTAATAAATATTAATGTAAAATGTAGGGTGCAATACTTCACGGTAAAAATAGATTTTGCCGAAGATGCACCCACAGATAATTTACTTAATACAATAATGTGATCCGAAATTTTTGAATGTGAAGTAGATGTTACAGCATTCTTGTGTTGTATAAAAATTATTATTTAGCTGTAAAAATTATTATTAAAATACTGAAAGCATCAGCATGATTGCCCATGTTCTATATCGTTTTTTTAAAAAAATATGTTTTACTTATTGTATATATTGTTCATTTGCTTTGCAATATTTTCAATTCACGATCTTATAATTATTGGCATAATTTTCTGACATCTATAAAGAGGAAATCTGAAAATCGAAAATTACTTCTATAACGAAAATAATATAAATAGATAATAATGTCTATAAGGAAAATTATCTGAAATGCTTTTCAAAAATTTTCATCAGTATATTGCATAGTTTTATTTAATTTACTTATTTATTTTTCTTTGGAACTATAACGGGTTACGGTACTTATGAAAAGACAAATAAATTAGCATCGATGGATGAACAACAATGCTCTACATTAAACTAAAGCGTAATTGGAAATTTAACTTGCTTTATTACAAGACGACAAATGTATCCATGCACGATTCACCACTCTTTGTATATTTCACAAATTTTTAATCTTTGCAACAAAACGAATCACATTTAGAAGTAGATAATTGTATTAGTCAAATTTAACTCGCAAAAGCATAGCACAACAACACAGGAAAATGAAGTTTAAATTTTTTTTCTTCTGAAAATGAAAAAATTTGTAATTTTAATATATTTTTTAATGCTAAATTGTTTTATAATTTCCATAAAATTTAAAACTTTAATACGTTTATTAATTTTATTTATATACCTAAGAACTTCATTGTTTTAAAATGTAACTATATAATGAAAAAAATATTTTTATTGTTTTGTTTCATGTTCATAGCTAGAGTTACATGTTTATCCACTATATTGGCGCAAACTAGCTGTATTATTTGTGATTTTCATTTTCTGAGACTCAAGTTGAAAACTAAATATTTCTTTTGATGTTTTAAACATTTATGAAAAACTTACAAAGATAAATGTGATATAAATAGAAAATAACGTATATAAAAAATTCCCACATTTTCGTACTGTTATCAATCAATTTGTTATCAAATTAATTTGTCATGAAATTCAGTAACAAAATTAGTTATTTTTTTCTTTGCAATATTTTATGTAAGGTACACTGCCTTTGTCTAATTAAAATTCTCAAAAAAAATATATACTCAAACATTTTTTATTTCACAAAGATAATTATTCCGATATAGATTCCGAAGATAATTATTATATAAAGATATTATATAAATAATTTTAAGAAAGTAAAAGTGTGCATTAAATTATATTTAATAAAAGTTTAATTAAATTCTTCTAGATAAGATATATTAATGGTAGCAAAAAAGCCAATACTGAGTATATTTAATTATATAAAAACAATAGAAGTAATAGTTAAGCTCAAATCTGTAGAAAACCTCCTAGTATTTTTATTATTTTATGAACATTCATTATTTTGCATCTTAAAGCACACAACATTAAAATTAAGAAATAAAATTAATTTTATGAATAAATTCTGGTAAAGCATATCATAAATCATTTAGCTGTGAGGATGCTTTAAATTAAAAGTAATTTATATGTTGGATCTGAGAAGATGCACGATGTGCTGAAATTTCATTATGAAACTTGCAGAAATAGTAAAATAGATTTATTTTTAATAGGTAAATAACTATATTAACAATTGAAAAAAAATTGCATTTTCGCATTAACGATTGAAACCTATTTAAAAAAAAAGAAAAAAAAAGTTTAAAAACAGCCTAAGTTACATAACAGCTAAAAAAAAACATTTAACATCCCGTATTATTTAATAGTAATTATTGCTGTTAATAAATAACTGCATTTTTCACAAATTAGTTTTTTCCAATTTATTTATTTTGATGTAAAGGCAATAAGCTCATTAGAAAGTCTGAACATTTCTGCAAACAAAGAAAGTGTGAAGAGGCCACTCTAGTCTAGTCCCAGATTGTTTGTACGTTGATCAATCAGACATCCATAATCTAAAAATATAATCAGAACTAATTTAATAAGAAATATATTTGGTAATTTAAATTCTTCGGTATTTTATGGTAATGTATTCGATTTGATTACCTAAAATATTTTATTAAACAGAACACTGACTTTCAAATTATACTTATAAATCAAATTTTTAGATAATTGAGTTTTCTTTTCTCTGTAAATAGTAATTGAATACATGTTGAAATACTCCTGTTTTTTAATGAAAGAGGGGTTTTTATATTTAGTGAAGGTTACCTTGAACCTAAACCTTCTTGCTGTTATTGGGTACATGCTAAAATAACTTAGGGGACACTCTAGTCCCCTATTCAATCTAGGTATATTTATCTAAAATTATAAATCTATTTAATATATTTACACGTTCTTATGAAGATAACATATAAATGATTGTAAAGACAATTAAATTAGAACAAATTAGGAAAAGTCAAAAATACCCAATACTTTCAGTAAGTTATGATTTGAATTACCGAGCAATAAAAAACGAGAGTGTTGAAAATGGCTCCAACATTCTTACTAGTGCTAAGTTATCAGAATTTCAATCAATTACAAAAACATTTGAACTAACTAAAAAGTTTGAATTAATCATCACTAGTAATAAAATCGGCAACAAATTACAGAGTTTATGACGCTCTTGCTTAGGGTGCACATTTTAACAGTTTTAATATGAGCGGAAAACTAAAACATCAACCTATTATAAAATATTTTATAAGGAATATTTTCTTTTTCTTCGGTCTTCTCAAAAACTGCTCAATCGATTTCTTTTGGGTATAAAACGGCAAGCTGTACAGAGAAATGTAAATTGCTTATTTGCTAAAGTTCAAATACTTTGAACATCTTCATAGACATAATGAAATATAATTATAAAATTATATACGCTTGAAATTATATTTATATAACTAAACAATTGAATGATGTGCAAAGCTATTTTGAATTCACTTGATTGAAGGTTTTCCTGTAATTATTAAGGATTTTCATAAAGGGACATAAAGTATTAAAGTAATGGATACGTGAATTATATACGTCCTATTTTTTATTTGTGAATCTCATTGTTTTGAAAATTAGGTATATTTAGATTTCCAAAATAAATTTTAGTCTTAAATTACTAGAGTACTTTTTTGAGAAAAAAATGCAAATCTTTATTTTCTAAGAAATTCAATTGTTAAATCAAATATTGTCCAAAAAACTGCTCTTTCATTTTAACTGCTGTTTGAAACTCCATTCACTGTAAAATATCGCATATTCACTGTAAGAAATATATTCACTGTAAAATATCGATACTCAAATATCACAATACTTTCTTTGTCTTTTGAGGAAACCGTTTCTTGCTATGTTCTCAAAGCAAAAATTTCATCAAAATGACTGAATAATTTACGTCGCTTCTTCGAGGAAACGAAATTCGTCAAAATCAGAGAAATATTTCATCATTCGATTAAAAAAAAAAAAAGAAAAAATCATTGTGCTTAATATACTAACTTTTCGAATAATCACTTTATCATGGGCACCATATTCTCGGTGCCACCCTCAACATTACTAGAAAGATCTATAGAAAAGAGAGATAAATTACATTCTTGCCTGAAGAGGGATTCAATCCCGGAATCTTTTTTGTACGATGTTATCTCCATGACCACCATTTAGGCCGGTCGGCATTTTCAGCCACTTTATTTTTAATTATATAGTCTTCAATTCAGTTAACAATCTTCCACAATACACTACGATGAGATTACGGGTTGAGGAAACAATCTTGTCATATTTTTTACGATATTTGATAGTTGAAACTGGCTCGCGTTTTATTACAAATCACGTGATTTTGAGACGAAATGTTTCTCAAACTTAACGACATAAGTATCCACCAATGCTGAAAAAATAAGTGCTCTATTTCTAAGATTGTTTAATCAAAAAACAATTAGGATTTTTTTTTATTTTATTAAAAAAAGTGTTCTTTTTTCCTCTTGTGACGCGATATGCATGATTACAATTATTTTAGACAAAGAAAAACTATACAACAATCCAAATTCTTCACAACTGTATAAATTCTTTACAACTATTACAACTATTCAGAAAACAAAACAAAAATAATGTATTTAATTTTATTTTCCCTCTGAATATCTTTTCAAGCCCATTTTGGCAGCTTTGGAAACTTATACTGTGTTTATCTCTTTAATAATATACACAAACTTAGGAAATAAGACAGCTATACATCCTGATTAAACATTTCAATTTTTACCAGTGCCAATATTTTAAACACTCCATTGCTATTATACGAATGTTTTATATTAGTAATTATCGGTTATTTAAACTATTCTAATAGACTTTGAAAATTATTAAGAGTCTAATGAGTTCTAAACTTTAATATAAATTCGTGGTATTTCTGGCAAAGTGAGCAAGAAACCGTCCATGAAGAGCTGTATTCCTATCAGACATATGAATCTTATTAAACTAAACTTATGTGACTAATTATACTTGTATTAAATTTTACCGAACCAATGGAGAGTATTGAAATTCCTGCAAATTAATATACGACTTAGCATACTGCATTAATGGGATCTTAAATGGTTGAATTGCAAGCAAGGCTGAGAATTAATAGCTGCATTGGAACTCATTATCGGAATAATCAATTACACTCGTCCTTCACTTTCTGGCTTAACGGTGGTTTAGAAATATGAATTAAGGAACTATTTTTTTCTTATTATAGTTAATTTAAATTTCATGAAAGTAGAATGACCAACAAACACAACAATGCGTATTGCTATATAAGTTACTTCCATAAAAGTGAATTAAAATTATTGTTTAAATTGAATTTTAAATATATTTCAGAAATTCACGGGAGAGTTTACAATCTATAAAATATTATACAATAAATATAATATAATATACAATAATAAATATCAGTAAGGTAATTTAACCAGAATTTTTTCCTTCTCGGACAACAATTGAAAAAGATCAAATATAAAATTCCATTTTTTGCATGATATTATGAACACAGGACAAACTGTTTAGTGTATCTCAAAACCAGAAATGTGGGGAAACTAGTTTACACCCAAGTGGTGAAGTAAGACGCCATTCATAACTCTTGGATCTTGGTATTTTACTTTACCAAGAATGTTCTTTTACACTATTTGATGTAAAGTAACCGTCACCTTTAATGTTATTCAATGACACAAAAATTTAAATTATAGTAATATAAGATACTCATAAAAATCAGTTAAGTTATTTTCACGAAACAGTATAGAGTATACAGTAATCATTACATTAATGCATGTATATAATGTACCTTACGATAAAAATTAGTTTGTTTACACAGAGAATATATTAGTTCGAACAGAGTTCAAAACCGAACCGATTTTTATCCGTCTACACCTGAAAAATGAATGTGATGAAAAAAAGTCTTTAGCTTTAAACAATGTATTGAGCATTTTAGCATTCTAACATTTTTAACCTAATAAAAGTTTATATCGGAAACAGCAGTTAACCCTGCGTAATTTATGCAATGATAAAGAGTTCATAAATTTATTTTAGTGCTTAGGCCATAAATAAAAGTTCCCTTTGAAAATATTCTAAAAAAACGACATTAAAGGCAGATACGTAAGTTGAATTAATTATTTAATTTATAGCTTAAAATATAAGTTTGGTGAAAAAATGTAAGTTATTCATCAAACAAAACATTTTATTTGATTGAAATATGCAAACATGACTTTAGAAAATGCCGCAACACATAGAAATGCATAACTACACACGTATCAAATAAATCTGCTTTAAAAATTAAACTGTAAACGAATTTATTATTATAAAAACTGTTTAACACTACAAGCGCAGTAAAGGTAATTTTGATCATTTTTTTCAATTTCTTATGTCGTGATACAAGTGAGCTTTGAAGATTTTATTTTTCCTAAATTTTTTCGTAGTATACCGAATCAAAATTCCACGCCCTTATAATGATTGATGCAATAAATAATCATAGAAATTCCTAAAACAGCCAAAAGGGGCCTTTTTGACTATCGTAAGAAAAACGTGCAGGGGCCAATTTCTGATTTTGCAAGAATTCACACCCAGTGAAGATGATTTGTTGAAAAGAAATGAGGGTCCACCGAGTTGAAAAAAATCACACTATGTTTTCTGTTAAATTATATGGTAGATATATGGAATTATATATTCGATGTTCTAAGTAGCTTAGTTATTCTCTTATTGAATTATAAATTCACAATTGCGTCTGAAAGAAACCACGTGCTTCCTGATTCTAAACAGTTAGTTTTGTTATAACCTTGAAAAAAAAATATTTTAAATAGTAATTGTCTGTAAATCAAAATACAAATTTATCGCATGATGAACACGCCATGTAACTTTAATTTCAAGATTTTGTTTTTAACTGACATACAATTAGAAAAATCTTTTTTGAATGACTATCTTTATTTATAAAAGTTGAGAAATGGTCTCAACTGAATTACAACTTAGCGAAAATATTTTGCTCTAAGTAGAGAATCCCACCTAAACTTAGTAAGAACTGCATAGGAAATTTTTTAGTTTAAAAGAATTGCCTTATACCTATGTACCTATGGACAAGAAAAAATTTCCTAATATTTTGAGTATCACTTCTTCGTCATGATATCCATATTTCGTACTGCAAAGGAAAGTGATCAGGGCACCCCCTGTATAAAAAAATAATGCCATAATTCTAAATAGTATGCATGCGAATTTGTTTGCAGACGACAGCGTAGCGAAGAAGTCAAATACTGTCAGTTGCTACAGTCAAACAAAATGTCAGACAAGATGTTAAGGAAATATTCTACCCTATGTGAATTTTGCAAAAGGCTCGCGCTTAATTTACAACGTTTGTGATATTGTTACCTTCTTATTTTTAGTTATTTTCTTATAAATTATTGATAACGTTTAAGTGCAGCTAGAGCCTATTTAGTTGCTAAATTTAAATCTCTTTTAGTACCGTTCAAAAGGCTATCTATAATAAGTCCATTAGTTCACTATTGCATTTTATTTCTTATTCAAAATGAAATTCAGTATTGTAACATTATAATTGCATAATAAAATTACCATACTAAATATAAATATATGATTGAAATGAAAAATTAACTATTTGCAATAATTGTCGTACCAAAAACAGCGTGTAAGTGCATTGTTGCCAAATAATGTTGTAAATTATCAAAATTAATATCAGAAATTTAACTCGATTGCTACGAAAAATAGTGAACCACAAACAGCTTAGCAATAATTGATAGAGTTATGATTTGGATAAACAATCTTTGATAAATGTAAAATGTACATAGACCGCAGTTACTTTATAGATTCAAATCTGCTACCACTTTTAAAAAGTTCGATTTTTTCTGAAGCATATTATTTAAATGCATTCATTATTTTTTATTCTGCCAAACATTGCAATTTTACAATATTGAATGGAACAAGATTGAATTACGCACTACATTAACTGCAATAAATATCACTTTAAAAATTGTGTATAATAGATAAATAATATGAAAATTTAAATATAAACTAGTGAAACAGATATAGACGATCTCCCATTCCGTTTCAACTAAATAACGCGAACCTCAAATAACCCAGCAGTAGTTGATAGACTTTGGAATAGTTAATTTATTTTCCCAAAATACTTTCAGTTTCAACCTTCTCTTGTCAATTCGGGAACATCCGCTTATTCAAGTATCTCATGAGCAATCCTTCCTGCCTCATTTCCACTTGGGTGGCTAAATGGACGATCAAAGATAGTTTGGCCAACGAAAATCAGAGGACTCTAGTGAGCTCTTGGTTGGCATTCAGGGTAATTGATGGAGAAGAAATCTCTCTCCAAATACGGTCTTTAAGAAAATTGGATACTTATGTATCCACGCTTGATGGGCCGTGAAAGGCTTTTAGGAAATTCTCTGACTGTGGCAGAGACCACTTTGCTACTCATAAACATATGTTGCAGAAAACTATTGTTAAGTCAGTTAAATTAATATGCTTAACATATTTTCTAATATACCAATTAAATTTAAGTACTTAATGGATAGATTGAATGGTTTATAAACTGATAAAATCAATTTTACAAAGGTATTAAAAATAAATCTCTTGGTGCGAAGTTTAAAAGCGAATTGTTAGGTACGCGTAGAAAAATTCTGGAAAATTTATTGTACTATTTGGAAATGTAATTTAATTGGTAGTGTAAGCTATTTGGTAATGCTAACATATGGTAAAAAAGCTTTTATATGGTAAAAAAAAACAATTTTTATTGTTTCTTTTTCCAAAATCTTTACCAAGGCATGCGGTAAAAATCACCGAGATTGTGATGCTCCCAGAAAGCAGAAAAAAGTTATTGTATTCGGGTAGTTTTGACATTTTTTATGGAGAGTTTAATTGAATGAATTAGCTATGATCCTCTTCCTCTGAGTTTTTAATTTTTTTAGAAAAAGAAATTAATGTTGTTGATAGGTCTTTTCTTTATTTTATTGATTAGTTTACCCAGGTGGTTAGCCAACCCGGGAAGCGTGCCTACTGCTTTTTGTGACATCTGCGTAATAATACGTCCCCACCACTCCATAGGTCCAAAATACCTAGATCCATCACACGGAAACAGTTTTAGAAATTCTTACTTTAAAATTTCAAAAACAATATAAAAAGTCGCTCAAAAGGAACTTTTGATTCTGTATAAAACAAATCCTGCACAAATCCAGTGTAATAAAATTCAGTGCAAAAATAAGAATTAGATTTGATTCTGTATGAAATAAGTTAAACTAGCTTAAAAGTTAACTAGGTGAAAGTATTTCATTACTTCAATTTTTTTTTCTTAAGGAAAAAAATATTTCGACTGCTATTGATATTTGAAGTAAAGAGTACAAATTTAAAATTTGACTTAAATCAAAACATTTTGTTAAACTACCATTATTGTTTCAATAATATCGTCATCCGAAATAAAACTGAAAATAAATCTAAAAATACATATCCCAAAAGAAAAAAAAGGCAAATGATTGATAGTGATTTTATTTCAAGCTTGGCTGGAATATCTTTCAGTCGTAATAAATATGATCAGCATCGTTAAAGAGAACCACCTTACTTTTATTTTCATTATATAACTCGAACAGCAGAACCAAGTCAGTGATTTCTGGATAACATCATGTAAGCAATAGACTTTCAATAAAACCTGGTTACTTTGTTCCATCGAATCTTCTTAGATAGAATTTCCTTTTTCTCCATTACAATTCCACAATCGCGGCCATATTTCAATCTTCTTGTTTTACAGAGTCAATCCATGCGTTTCACTCGATGATGAAGAGAAAAGGAATAGCGTTTCGAGTAGCCTGAAAGCGATGATCGACATCGACCAGCTTTAGTGGATCATTTTGTAATCCAGATGTCACAAAAGATCGTTCAGACCTTTATGTCCCCGTTACAAATCGCCTCGTGTCACGAAAACTCCTCATCAGATTGGCAATTATGGAGCTCGTTGGTTATGTTATAGGGTCGCTCGTAATGCTGCAAAGAAAGAAAAAGTAAATATTGAAATCTTTTTCCTTTTCCACCTTTCTATTGATTCAGACGTTTTTTCTAGCAGTAAGAGTTAAAAGCGAAAGTCAAATTGGGAAACTGCCTATTTAGTGTGTTTTTTTTTCCTTTATCTGAGAATATATATTTGGATGTATCTAATCACGTAAAGATCTAATAATATACATTTCTATCGGTATACAGATACCTATTTTGTAAAAGTATTGTTTTTAATGTAGATTTTTTTTGTAATCCGTATTTGCTTTTATATAATTGAAACTTTATTAAGAAAGATTAATAAAAACAATTTAAGTAACTGAACATGAAAACACTTTGATTTATGGAAAAACACAAATGCTGATAAAATTGCCAAAATACTGTATGCATAATTTTCATATGGTTAAATCCCTACAGCTCCTTCTATAAATGAAATTTCGAACTAATTTTTTAAATGGAACCCTCGTTACCATGATCTAAACATGTATTTGAAGTTTCTTTCGGATCTGTTTTAAAATACTGGAGCTCCAACCTATCAAAGAATTTTAACTGTTCTGTATTTATTAGTTTTCAAACTATACGAAAACAAAGTTTCGGATATAAGTACAATCTTCCTTGTTACAATTAAAACAAAAACAATTCCGATTATTTTTAAGAAACCTAACTAAATCTCATATGATATATCCAGATAAAATTATTTTTCTAGTTCTGAACAGAACCATATCTAAAATTTTCATACAATCATATTGTATTCTATTTCAAACATTATTTCAGAAATAAACTTTTTAATTAAAAAAAAGTTTTTCGACTAAACCAATTCCCTTGTATTGCGATAAGTAAATAAACTCAAAAGCTATATGTTGCAGTTTCTAAATATAACAAAGTAATTCCTCCAGTGTTGAAACAGAACACACCCCATAACAGGAGCAAAATTAAAAAACAATATTTTTCTTTAAACTTCAATCAATTTCATCCGAGCATTTTCTTTTTATCAGTTTACTGGAAAAAAACAATAGTAATACTCTTTGCACTTCAAAAGATTCTGAAAAATGTAACTTATGCGATAAAATTTAATCGAAAACTAGAATTGGTATTTACAAACTCAAGTGAAAGAATGTGGAGGATTTGTCATAATGCAGTTTCTATGGAAAGGACGAATCAATAACTATCGGTGTTTTCATCTGCTCCGTCGATACTCTTATAATTGCTTTCGATCCTATTCTTCTCTATCTTACCTCAGCTGAATACTTCGTATTTAACATGCTGGTAGAAATATGGGACAGCTTCTTTCATCTTTATTATCATCTATCAGTAAAATATTATACTTAAATTCTTTCTCTTTTATTTCTTATTCATATAAAATGCATAAAGTAGAATGAAACTGTAAAAGAAATAATTATTTTTTATTTATGTCCTAAAATATTTAATCCTAAAGAAAATATATTTATATGCGAAAGGTAAACTATTTTCTGCCTTTGTTAAATCGTTTCTCAAGTTTTTTATTTATAATCTTTTTAAATGAATTGTAGTTATTTTATTTAATGTTAAATGAGTCTTTTATATTCCAAAACTTCAACCATTTTTTGAGGGGGGTCGGTTGGGCATATTCCGTTAATTCTAAAACTGACCTTTTTCGATGTAGATTTTCTTAGTATCTATGCAAGATATTGCTTCATTTTTTTTCACAGAATATTTAAAAATACATGTTTACAGTGTGATGACTGTTAATACATATCTTTGGCCAAAATTTTTTCAAAAAATTATGAACTGAGAACTTTTACTTTCTTAAAAAGTTTCATCATTTTCGAGCAGAAATCCTTCATCACTCAAAAATATGCCTGTTAACGTTAAAACATTATCCTACAAGTGATATAATCACAAATATCCCCCATAGAATTTCAAAGCGATATCATAAATAGTTTCGTAGAAAAGGTACGTCAGAAAAGGTCAATTTTAGCATTATTGATGCATGTCTTACCGCTTTAGCCAATATATTATTATTACACTGTTAAAAAAATAGATGCTTAAATACGACGAAATTTTCTTAATTTATGACGAAACCGTTTCCTGGTATATGCTCAGAGCGAGTTTTTCATCAAAGTGGGCAAGTGACTATCGTCACTTTTTTGAAGAAACTAATTTCGTTATTCTATTTTTATTAAAAATAAATAAATAAGTAAATAAACTAAAATAAAATAAAACTACTTGTCGTGTCTAAAGTATTTAACTTTCCTAATGGTCATTTCGTTAAGGGCGCTATGCAGCTGGATAAGTGTCGCCATAACAACACAAGGACAGATAGAACAGATAAATAAATGACACCAATTGCAGAAGGGGGATACGATCCCGCATCTTCCTGGTACAAGGCTGTCTTCTTGACCACCATACAGGCCAGTCAGCTTGCTTCATCACTTAATTTTCGACCGTCTAGTCTTCATTCGAGTTTTATTATTATAGTTAGCAATCTGCCTCAATGCACTACGGTGAGGTTTTGAGTTAAAGAAACATTTTCGTCATACATTTGAAAGTTCACGTTTCGTCACAAATCAAGTGATATAGTAACAAAATTATTCTCAAAATTAACTAAAGAGATTACTGGATTATCAAAAATGAGAGTTTTTATATCTGAGTGTGTACTAGAATCTGTTTTTGTGTAAATTTTTTTTTAATTATTTTACACTAAAACGAAGGTATCAGATAAATCCCATATAGCAATAACCTACCTTAGCTGAACACTCATGATTTTACAGGCTGATAGAAATGCGGGACACAATTTTTCATTTTCATTATTATCTCCATCGTCATAATATTACGTTTAAATGCTTTATCTTTTATTTCTTATCGATAAAAATAAATAAATATAGTTGTATAAAAGGGAAAAACCGGAAAATAATTATTGTTAGACTTATTTGTCGTAACTTGTTTTGCCTGATTATTGTATGGGAAATATCATTATTTTAAGAGAAGAGAGATTGCTTTCTGCCATTATGAAACTATTTTCTTAAAAGTCATTTCCTGACCTTTTATTAGAAATTGTGAATTTTTTAATGATGTCTTTTTGACTGAGGATAAACTGGTCGTTTTAAATCGGTTTAGAAACATATCTAAAGGACTCATTAGAGACAACTCTTAACGTATATTTATAAAATCACTGCCAAAATTGCAACAAATATTTCACATGAGGTACCTAAAAAGAAAATTTGTGCAAAGAAAAAATAAAGATTTAAACAAGTTTTGACGTTTTTTTGTATTGCTGTGCTCAATAATGATTTACTTGATTTCGATAGAGTATCTGGTTGCATTTTCCATAAATGTCAAATTTCCGTAATTTGTTTGCTACATTAAAAAGATTTACTTTTTGTGAAAGCTTTAGTGTTTTACCTCATCTACAATCATTACAGAATAAAGTGTGGGAAAAAAAGTCAAAGCTACCAGAATATGGTGAAATTTACGTTATTTCTGCATTGTAAAAAAATACTAATCAAACTACGGTATAAAGTACCAGCACTTTGTATGCATGATTCTTAAAATCTATTCTTACCGAAAAAATTCTCATAAAATCCAGTTTTAGCGCAAAATATTATACAGCAATTCTTACAGCATTATTTAAATTTCAGTGTGTGATTCAGTGATTTACTGTAACTAGTTATGTAAAATTTACGATATATCGTATTTCTGTTCCTTAACATGTTCTAGTAAAAATAGAATTTTTCGGTATAAAGTACTGGCACCCTGAATGAACGGAAGTTTTGTACAGAACCGCTCAACATGAATACCAAAGAGCTCGGTAATTTTTACCGAAGCAATTAGTTAATAATTTTGGTAAAATTAAAAATTAAATATGGTCTTATAACATATGATAAAATTTCGAAAATGTGGCGAAATTTATATCTTATCATGATACCTTTAAGTAAGTCATTAAAACAAATTACTTGCTTAAATTTGCTTTTCAGTTTTGTATTTTGTACTAGATGTGTGGGAAAAGAGCTGTAATTTTAATTAGAATTACCATTATACATTTAACATATGAACCGGAAAAATTCAAATTGAATGGTTTAAATACCGTATATTTTGATTTAATAAATCAAAACTGTTTCTTTACGAGAAATTTCAATACAATGCAATACGATGACTGTTTCCTGTATATAAATCACACTGTGCTTCAAGCCTCATATGCTGGCATACTTAGTTGTTTAGTCCAAAATATTGATGTATATTTAAAGATTTTGATAGATTGTTTATTGTTACCTGCATTGATTTTTCTATAAAAATAAATTTAAATGTGTTTTTCTTTATATTAGTGATTGTTTTCTTTTATTAGTTCTGGTTCTCTTGCAGCTTTTTCCATATCTAAGCTAATCCGAAGGAATGAGAGCCTTAAATGTGAAATCGAAACGTTTAAAACTATTGTGCAAAAAATAAACATTATTTAATATAAATTTCTAAGAATTATCAGCTTGGCATACAGTAAAGCTCTATTGTAGAAGCCTCCCCAATTAAAGTTTTCTATGGTTTTCCACAGTTGGTTTTAAATGTTTGTTCTTGTTCTGAGAAAGCGAACTTTTTCTGCCGTCGGAATGAACATTTATAAGCGTAATGAAAATGTCTGTTTTAGTTAGATTTTAAGAATAATTAAATTATTCTAAAATGTTAAAACTTATTTAAATATTTTATGTTGCCTTATTTTGTTTCTCTATAAAATTTAGATCATTTAAAATGTTTTGTTTTCTGTTAATTGTTTCCCTTTGTTATTCTAAGATTCTCTTCTAGGTTTTTCCAAAGTCATGTTAAACTGCAGGCAAGAGAATAAATACCTCTGCTCTTTCTACGTAAAATGAAATTAAACTGGATGGTATTTAAATTATTCATTACTATTATTCATTTGGTAATATCGTGTGGCAGCAGTTAACTGAATATTCTATTTTTCAAAATTGAAGTTCTGGATTTTTCTCAGATCTAAGAATTTACATTAATAAAAACTCATTAAAATGGGGTGATAATAACTTGCTTACTTTAATTTATTTGTTTTCAAGCTTGTGTATTCATGCGATTTCTTGAACGAAAAGTAAAAGAAATCAGTATCATTTACTTAAAATCAAATTCAATGATTTTTTTTCTCTTCCAACAGTTGGCATCAGCAAGACACGTAACCTCCTATTTAGTAATAGTTGCATAACTGTAAAGTAAATTTAACCACAAAATGGTTTTTTCACCATGCTCTAAGGTATCATGATAAAATTACTAAATTTTACCAGATTTACCAAATTTTATCAGAAATAATTATTACATTATGTTTTTATCAGTTTTACCAAAATAATTACCAAAGCATTTTGGTGAAAATTAAGGAGATTTTGGTGTTCCCATAGAGTCAGAAATACGGTAAATTTTACTATATTCTGGTAGTTTTAACCATACCTTTTTCCCTTAATATATTTAATATGTATTTAATTTATAGTTTATCGATACTGAAAATAGAATATATGTATGAAATAATTGGTTCCAAAAGCTAATTTTAGTATTTTCTGGCAAGCAGGCACCATTGCCTTTACAGCATTATATTTTAAAAATGGTGAAGGTGAAGTAGTTTAATGAAAGTATTAGCAATTAGTTTGATTTTAGACGGTAAAGAAAGTACCTGACGAAATTTTCGCAAAATTAAGAGAGTTGGACATTGATTTATAGGACCAGTTCTCTTCTTTGATAATAGACCCAGAGGCAATGATTACTATAAGGTCAGCTCTACTCTTTTACTGCTCCAATTAATAGAGTAGAGCTGACCTTTTATTTATTTGATTATCATATAAGGCTTTGTTACGCATTTCGGGTCTTTATAGCCTTTAACTTGATAGTTTTAGCATCAGGACATGGAAACCAAGATCCCGGGTTCGAATAAAGTTTGCAGCAAAATTCCTATCTGAAACATTTTGTTTACATTTGCGAATCTGCAAATTTTTCCCTCCTCAATAGATGACCACACAAAATTAACTTGTTTTGGTTCAACGATCAAATTGGCTGTGTCAAAATAACGCCAAGGCTATAATGGAAAATTACTTTCACATGCAAAATAACAATTTTCGGTCAGTGGCTATGCATTTCCCGGGAAAATATTTGTGGTAGAACTCACATTTTTAAGGCTATGCCGGCTAATTAGTTTTTCAGAAAGCGAATGGATTACTTTCTGCTGGGCAGTGACCGTGATCTAGAGGAGAAAATTTTTTTGAGGAATAACATGAAAATAAATGCATATTAGTGTTCTATTTATAAGACACTCATAAGCTACTAATAAAGCATTTCTAGAATACCGTTTTAGTTTCTTTTTCGGGCTGCAACAGTGATTCCTCGTCATAGGAAAAATTTTAACACATATTTTTTTGCATGTTTCACTTTCTTACATCAATTTAGCGAAATCCCTTTCCCACAACGTCAACTAATTTGTGTTAATATTATATAGTTATGAAAGAATGTAACTCGTGGAAGTTAATTGAATTTTCTCTTTTATAATACTTGGAAAATTGTCTGAATTATTTATGCCCCATAGTAACTTCCTCTTGGTAAAAATTTAAGTCAAGAAAATGATTTAAATATACATGACCTCTATTTATTTCTGAAACAGTTCAGACTTAAGCCTACTAGCATTTTACGAAATTTATTTCACATCCTATCGCATAAACAATTCAAGTAAACTAATTTTTAACTTTCTTATGGAACACATAGCTTTAAATGTTCACTGTCCAACAGATATATCTCCAGCTTAATAATTCCTCTAAAAGTAACAAACCCCATTTATTTCTTTTCACAAGTTTTTAAATACTTACTATTTACTTATGCAGTATGATAAATTTCCTCGCTATAATGGAAAAGTAGAATGAAATGAAATATTCCTTCCTCGCTAACGCTCTTTAGATATATTTACAAAATTTCTCTCCATAAGACTTAGTTTAAGTAAACAAAATTTAACCAAGGTTATTTATACCGTTTTATTCCATTATTTTTCTGCTCTTTCGTGTCTCAACATTCAAGAAAACTAAAACCGCTTTTGAATTAATCAGTGACTTTTATCTCCGCGTTACTTTGTAAGCGATAAATTCTTGCTGTTAAAGTCTAGCGGATTTTATTCAAAGAAAAGAACTTTCCTAACACCTCAGAAGACAAAATGCAAACATGAAACAAAGAAAGAAAATAGTGGAAACCTCTTTATGTACCCAAGGCATTTATAGCTATTGGTGATATTTGTATAAATAAAACATCCAAATCAAAAGTTAAGTCTTGGAAAAAAAGGTACTGTCTTTCCTAATGGCATGGAAGGAACGGAACTAAATAAAAATAAATCGGGACTTTATGGTGGATGAAATCCACTTTCCTTGTGTTGAAATTCTTCTTAAAGTTGTTCTTCCCCAGGGAAACGACCCTATTTCTGTTTAGAATCCAGTCATTTCATTTCTGTGGAAAGTAAGATTTCCTTTTTCCTGGTAGTAGGAAAAAATCTAATTTGAAATACGAATTTTATTTTGTATTTAAAGGAAATGTATGGAAAAATGTCGAAACAAATAATACTTTAAATTATCCATTTTGCATATCACGTAATTACACTATAAAACAATTTTATAAAATGTTTTACATCGTCAGAATTTCGGAGTGTACTGCACCTTGGTTGTTCGGAAAATAATTCCGTTTTTTCATGACAGAGAATTTTTTTTTATTTTTCTCACCATCAACAAAACTTGCACAATTTCGTTCGAAATTCCATTTTTAAAAATTTTGAAAATATGTTTACGTCATTATATGTAAAAATATGTTCAAAATATAAATTATACTGTAACTCCTAATGTAAATTATGATTTGAAGAGTTTGTTTCAGATATTTTGTGAAACACGCTAAATTTAATGTTCGTAAATCCCTCCAACTTTTGATATCTATCTTGTATATGGTATTTTCAACATAATTTTTTGATAGCTATTACTGATAAACATTTTGAAACATCCATTCGATACTTGAAGAATATCCCTCCATACAAAACATAACACATTCAACATAATTTCCAGGTTGCGATTATTGATAAACATTTTAAAAAAATCCCGTCGATACTTGGAGAATTTCATTCCATGCTTTATAAGATTTATATTCCTATTCTGTATCCTATGCTTCGCAAGATTGGTGCGCTTTAAAAGGAGAAAATCCAGTTATTAATTTAAATACTATAAAGAGACGCCCTTTTTCTTCAGACAGTAAATACAAAAACATGTTGCGCTGAAAAGATTTTTTCCTTATTTATTTATTCTTCCCCATTGCTTAATTGCTTATTATATTTTTAAATGCTTCATAAAAGAAAAAAAACAATGGATAGATAAATTTTTTTATGCTATATTGAATTTATAAAAAAAAATCTTAAAGATTTTAAACGTTTATAATTAACATAAATCTATGAAATTGCTACAATCTCGTTCGAGATTACTCTGATTTTTTTGTTAGGATCATACTCATTAAAATTTAAAAAGCGGAATAGTTATATCGCTAGTTAAAAAGGAAAGCATTTACAATAATGATGGAATTACGCTATCCGAGCAATTTTGTCACTTATCTAAGCAATTTTAAACAACAACAGTGTTAATGATTACGTATGCTTTTTGTTGGTCATACATAATCAGATATTCTAATTAAAACTATCTTCATGTGCAATAGAAGGAAATTACTGAAAATTCAATTGTTATATGTTTGTTGTTTTTTCCCTTACTTACTACATTTAAATTACTTATCCAATGAACAACTTAAGAGAGTCATGAATCATTTTAATTAGTATATGTTTGTTTTAAATATACTGTGCTGATCGTGATTCATTATTTTTAAAGACATATAAACATTCTTATCTAATTTGGAAGGGAAAAAAAACTTATAAACATTTTCCCATAATAAAACTATCTATCAACTAAAAAAATATAGTAAATGACAATTTTGAAAAATTGGAACTGAAAATTTGCTTTCAAGCGACAACGACAAAATTAGGCTTAATTATTAAAAAAGTCATCTGCAAATACTATTTAGGAGATAAGGTGAAATAAATATAAAATAGTCAATTAAGTTAATCATGAGTTATTGCAAAAACTGCTCCACACTTAAAAACATGGGAAATCATTACGGTACTTCATTTTTTGTAAAGGAAATAATATGTGTAATTTAAATTATTCTTGTCTGCTTGTTTAGTCTAACGATAACAGCATGCTTGTTATATGAAGTGTCAATGATGTTAAAGGGAACATGATTATTGATTTTTTATTCGCATCGAACATATAACTGTATCCATTAAACAATAAATTAATCTTCTAATATGTACTTGTTGAACCTGAAAGATAAGAAATAACAATGCCGAATAACAGCTAGTTTCAGTAAACTCTATTGAATGAGTAAAAAATAAAATTAATTGATTATTATAGCAAAGAGATAAGGAATAAATAATGAAGTAGTTAAAACAGAAACAACAAAAAAAACGCAAAAAAATGAAAAGACGAGGAAAAAAAAAACTTAAATTAATTTATGAATGAAGAGTAATGTGCAGAAAATGGATAGTGCTTTATAAAATAATTAATAATGTTTTGTAAACAAGAAAAAAATTATGAGATTCAAAAAGGAAAAAAAATCATACGAAATGCTAATTTTTTCAGAAATCTTACGATAATTTACTTTTTTAAATTATGCACTGATTTTTTTAGGTATCGTTTAAAATGTTTCTGTTGGTCTGACTTAATTTCCGCCATCAAACGTTGTTTTTGACCACTAGCGTCAGAAAGAATTTGACCACTAACGTTTGAATTTCAAAGCTTTATAAGAAATCAAATCTTACAAAAAAACTGAAACAGTTTTGCTTGCTTTTTAAGCCTTTATTTTGAAGAAAAATTTCAGAATTTGGAAGCAATTTTTTCTGCATTTGTAATTAACCAAAATAAAATCCGAGTTAAAAAGTTAGCCAAATATCTTTTTGAAGACCAATTTTTTCTCCGAAAAATCTCTGACGAATAGTTTCAGTTTTATAAACTGCTATTTTATGATCTTAGTATGAATGGTTTCCGTTTTACAAACTAATGTTTTTGGTTTCCAATACGGATAGTTTTTGTTTGAATCACGAATAGTTTGAGCTTATAAACGGATATCATTTTAATATTGCAGCTGAGATGTTTGCAGATGTCAATTATGCCTTCAGCTGCCATTTAACTTTCTACAGTAAAAAATTTAGTAAATAAATAACAGAGTCTATTTTTCAACTATTCATTATACTGTATCATTTTATACGTATTTTAAGAATTTGAGTAACTATTTACAATAAAACATTCACATATTGTTTTGAATAGAATAACTTCTAATCTATAGAATGTCTGAGTTAATATACGTTTATCGTTATTTTAATTGTGGTATACGCTTTTATGTCTGCGATTAATTCCTAACATGAGCAAACAAACTGTATATTTGTTCTGTATTTAGTTTAGTTAACCATACAATCACTCAGTGACTGGTAAAGGCAGCAATAATTGTCTATTTGAAATTATGTTGCTAATTTGAAACATTTTCCAGTGAAATAATAATCAAAAACCATTACAATACAGTAAGATGAAATATCAAACAAAACCCATAAAAAACCAATGCTGAAATTTTAAAATTGTGAGTTTTTACCAGCCTTGTTTCTAAGAAAACAATATAATTACAATATAAGTTTCACAAACTTCTGCAATTTTATAGATATAGATGGCATTTTCAGCGCAACTCTATTAGATAAGAAGGATTAAAATGATCATTTATAAAACAGCGAAATTTTCATAAAACAAGTGTAGACTCAAAGGTAATTGGCTAGTTGGTAGTTTACTTAAAATTCAAATAAATAACAATGTTCTGAACGTTTTCCTGTTTCCTGGTTAAAATATCGAATTACAAATCTGCTTATGATGTTTTTTCTGAAAAAAAGTTGTTTTTGTCCTCTTGATTAGCAAGCTCCACTACACGGCGGGTGAGAGTGGTAAAACTTGATAACTTATCAAATAATCATTTGTTACAAGAAAAAAAAATATATCTAAGGCAAAACTGAAATTAATTTCAATGCAAGCCTTATTGGAAAATAAGTATTGACATATTTTATTAAAACACCATTTTCTAATACACCATTTCTCTAAACTACAAAAGATAATCTGAAAGCTAATAAATTCATAAGAAGACCATTTTTTAATTTGATTTATTTGAAAAATATTTCAAAATTAGTTTTGCTTAATCATTTTATTTTATTATCCAAGAACTTGACATTTCAACTTTAAATCTTTAACGATATGAAGTGCTGGTAGCTCTGCCAGTAATTGATTATGAAAGTTTAATATCTATATCTTCTCTTGAGATTTGAGAAATGCCTTTTTTTTTCAGAAACCTTAGATATTCATAGTTGAAAAAACTATGTCCTTTTTCTCATAAGAATTAAACATCAAAATAGCCATATCTATAAACAACTTATTTTTTAAACATTTCTTTTAAAGAAAAAAAACTTGACCATCAGAAAGTCGTTAACTCTTATTAAGACAGCGTTGTCAGGAAGTTTCAAATTTAATTCTTTGTTAAAATTCTTTGAAAACAAAGTGCATAATTTTCAAAAAAATTTTTTTGGCAGTGATTCGTTTTAGATAGCGTATTTTGGTTGCGGTGACTAGCATGAATAAAGTTTCACGTTGAATAACTTGAAAACTAATAATCAGATTCAACTAGATAATGAAATGATTTCAAGGGGCAACACAGGGAAAGCATGGCTCTGCGATATTTCTGTTACTGCAGCAATGTTAACAAATCACAAGAGTGGAAACGGGATAGTTCAATGATTTTTGGTCTTAGTTTTTTCTTTCTAAAAACAATATATATTCTAAAAGCTTTTTTTACACTTTAATTCATCTATGAATTTTATTCTCATAACAAACTTGATAAAATTTCTTTTGAGTTTTTTTTTAAATGTTAAGAAATGGATGGTTATAAAGGTTTGAAATTAAATCTTTTACTTGAGATTGAAACCACTATTTTTAAAGGTACATATATCATTCTACAAAATCACTCCTTTTTAGAAAATAAATAGCAGCAAATGTTTAATATTCATAACCAGTTCATATTTCTTCGATTGGAAGTTAAATGAGGCCAGTGCAGACGTGTCCACACTAGCACATCAACTTTATGTCTACACTAGCGCCACGAAGACATGCTTTTGTTTATGCTTAATGCTGGTTAATTGAAACTGCAGAAAGTAAAGTTGGTTTAAAAATAGATAAAAAATAATATATTTTATAACATATTATCATCCTGTGTTGAAGTATTTAAAATAACATATGTTAACAAAATAAATATGAAGGGAAAATTTGAAAACTGCATATGTTTCCTTCAAAACCTTCTTTTACAAATTTCAACTTAAAGTATTCCAGCGTCATGCTGTGACGTCAGATATTTCAGCATAGATTTTCCGTTTTTCACTAACTAGAGCTTTCTCCAACTGTGCAGAACGGAAAGTTTGCTACGAGTAAGGAAAATATTTTAAGTAATGCCATGTTAATTTACGTGTCCTATCTTATTTGAATGAAGTAAAAATGTACAGGGAAATTACAAAAAAACTCCGGTAAATTTTTGGATACAATTTTACAGCTTTTGGCTGTCTTAGAACACGCAATAGTATACATATTGTTTGAACAGATAATTTACTAATTTATTCATTTATTTATTGAATTTTTTGGGTAAGGGAAAAGTTTTTCAATTTTTTTTTTTTTTTTTTTTTTGTCTTATTTGTGTTTTTTTTTTCAGATGTGCTGTTTTCACATGCGGGTGTCGCTCTTGTTGAAGCAATGATGAACAGCGATCAACACCAGAAATAATAGCAAAAAGAACAAGGGAGGTGTTAAAATAAATGTTTTTGATGAAAAGAAGGAATTTTTTCACAAAAATAGATTTTTTGCATCATTCTAAGGAACATGAAGGATCATTTATTCAAAAAAAGTTCGATTTAAAAGTCATCGACAGACTGTGGAGATTTCAATTCATCTGGAATCTACTGGCTATTAGTGTACGGAAAATGTCAAAAGACCAAGTTTTTGATAATAAAAAAAAAATAACCTAATTACTTTACTGGCTTAGAAATGTAGAAATATAGAAATTATCAAAATCTGCAATAGCCTAGTAAAATCTTTGCTAATGTGAGTAAAAATGGTTTTTACTTTCTAAATAACCATACCTATTGTAGCACATAAAAATAACATTAAAAATTTTTAAAATACTTTTTTGTTAATTAATTTGTTAAATTGCTTATTTTAATTAATTACAGCATTTTCCTACCAATTCCAAGATATATCTCTATATATCTGTATAAAATATTTATTTGACGTATGTATTATATATATTTCACTTATTTATTAGACAACTACCTGTTTCAATAAAGACTGATTCACTAATAAACAACAAAACAGACATTGATAGGGATAATGAAAGACTCTCTGGTCGGAACTCAAATACAGATCAATTGGCTGAGACCATGTCTCGGGAAATTCAATCTGCGATTGGATGCCGTCAATCTTTATACGTGTGTGGAATTCACATCCAATAAGTATCTTGGGGTCTGAATGTTCAAATAAAGATTGATTACTTTCTCCTTGCTTTTCCTTTTTTTCCCTGATAATTCCACCCCAGCACTATTCACAACTTTCAGTGTCTAGGTGGAAGAAGCAAAGAAGCGACAATTCTATTTTTGGACACATATAGTCTACTTTGATACAGGAATATAAAGAAAAAAAAGCTACTGTCTCCGTTATTTTTTTCTCTTTATATGTTACCAGAAAAATAGGTTGCAATGTCCTTTCATAATAGGTTAATGGAAATACGATTACTTCCCTCCCTTTATCCAATGTTGGTGAGCAGGTTCCATCAAGTAATGGAGCGATTCAGCTGAAATTTTTGAAAGACTAGCATTTATTTAAGAAACCAAAATAAAAGATGAAAAGTTCCAATGAGTTGGTAAAAATATATTTAAAATGTTGTTTGCATTTTGTTTGTTATTCCCACTGATATTTTCACAAGGATATGTTTTTCGAAAATTGCTAAATTTTTAAAATTTATATTATATAAAACACTATTGCGTTTGTATGTGTAAATTGACACCAAATTACAAGTTCATAAATTAAGGATAATTCAGAATCACATGGAAATTTGTCTCTAAAGTAAAAATTTCTCCAGTAGAATTATCACCCGCATCTTCAAAAATAAAGTGTAAATTAACTACCAAAAGACTTTGAAAGTACGCGACAATGACGAGAGTGCAAGAGAGTGTTTAAAAGAAATGGTAGCAAAGCAATAACATTGTTCCCAAGCATTTGGTAAGCCGCTCATTGCCCTAGCTGACACAAAGAGCACACGTGGATGATTTCTTACGTTAGTGAATTATCGAAGCTGAAGCTAGGAATGTAGGGCTTTGGTAAAGAATAGGAGATAAAGGAAATATCAGTAAACATAAGTAGAGTAGAGAATCAGTAAAGAACGCCGAATGAAGACCGGTATTTGTACAGCCAGTACTAAAAGAAGCAAACAGAGCACAACATTTGACTTTTCTCGTTATTTTCCTGCTGCTACGGGTACCACAGTTTCAAAGCAAACTATATACAAACGTTTGGGAAATATTGGTCTATATGCTCGTAAACCAATCAAATGTATTCTGCTGATGTCAACTCTCTGTCGCCAGCGATAGGCCTGGAGTAGAAAACATTTAATTTTGACATCGTCACAGGGGGCTTGTGAGATGTTTTCCACGAATTCCGAGATGATTTAAAGCTACAATCTATGTTTATAGCCTGATTCACGTCAGACTTTTATATGGAGGAAGCCGGGTACTCGTTCCCACCAAGACAAAATCATTGAACGAAACCGTTACGGTGTGGCAGATATGCATGTACAAGTCGGAATCATGACGTGCCCTATTTATTGGGACATCATCTTGGATTTATGAAGTTATGTATAGATTATTATTATTGATTATTAAGGAGTGCCATGGGCACAGAATTTGCGTTTAGCATTGACAACTCCCTTCCTCATCAAGCAAGCATCGTTAAAGAATGCTTTCAGCCTGAAGAAATCACCCTTAAGGAATGGCCAGCATTCTTACCTCATTTGAATCCAACAGGGCATGCAGCCCATGAACTACCTCCACTTGTGTAGCGAACTTCGAGAAGCATTGATTGCTAAGTGGAGTAATCTTTCCCAAGATCTGCGCTTGCTAAGTGGAGTAATCGTTCCCAAGATCTGCGCTTGCTGAGTGGAGTAATCTTTCTCAAGACCTGCGCTTGCTAAGTGGAGTAATCTTTCCTAAGATCTGAGCTTGCGATGTAGAGTAATCTTTTCCAAGAACTACACTTGATAAGTGGAGAAATCGCTCCCAAGATCTGCGCTTGCTAAGTGGAGTAATCTTTCACAAGATCGGCTCGAAAATTTGATAGTCAACAGGCCTAAACGTGGCATGAACTGTATTTCCACGCATGAAAGATAAAATATATTAATCATCATGCCAAACATAAAATATGAATCCGTTTAAAATGAATGCAAATTAAATTGTCGCTTAATAGTGTTTTTCGAGATATTTCCAAGCGTAATTATAGCATGTATAAACTTATTTGATCAAGACAAATCTGCAATCAGCATTTTCAGACAGTAATAGAGAATTTTACATTTCCTGTCTGTTGTATTTTTGAGAACTTTCTTTTTTTGTACAATTTACGTAAGGCATTGTTGCGACCCGCTCCCTTATAAAGTAAATTACCTTATTGAACCATAAAGCCAAGTAATGCTGTTGCGGACATAGTAAAATGGCGAGTTGAATTTTAATTACACCTGTACATTAATCTTTATTCTGTTTTAATTTGAAATGTTTTAGTTTGGCTTCAACAAAAATGTATTTAACTTTCACACATTATTAATGTTACATCAAACATGAACAATAAAATTGTGCAAAATGAAGATTTGAATTTTCCCTCAAAAGATTTTTGTGAAAGTGAGAAAGGGAAGAAAACTCATCGAAAAAGTACGGAGAAATTGTGAAACTGTCAGCAAATATTTATCTAATATTATATTATAACTTTATATTTTGAGAACATACTTAAAAATACAAGATTTTTATATCACTGTTACCATATTCATTGCATTCACAAGTTTTATTTCCTACATATGCACAATATTACATTTATACCCATCAAGTCCTGAAAAACATCCGTATCTTTTATAAAAACTCATTTTTAAAAGCAAAATATAATAAAAAAATTATTGTAGCTAAGAAGAAATATATTGAAGTTTTTGAATGTTGATATAGCGTATATATGCGTTTTCAGAAAAATCGTAATTTCTGAAATATTTAAACTGAATTGGTCTTGACTATACCAACAAATAAATACTTTATGTATCATGACTTTCTCTTTCAAAGCACTTTGTAGTTCTCAAAACCAATAAAATATTTCAAAATGTTCGAAACATATCAGCAAAATACATCTCTGCTTATTTTTATTAAACCTGAAACAACAACAGATAACTTCAGCTTTATGACAACAAAGAGGAGTTATAGGAAAACAAAGACAATATAAAGACTCGTTTTTGATTTTACTCAGGTTATTTCTTCTTTTGATATCTTTTCCCATACAGCCATTTCTTATTTCTGTAGCTTTGTTTTTTATATTTCTTTTCAATACAAGAGATCCACAGACACGGTAGTGTAGAGCCATTAAAAGCTTCGTGATCAATGACGTACACTGCTTTGAGGTTTTTTTCTTTCCCTTTTTTGTGTTGTTTCGTATCTTTTCTAAATAAATTTTTCAGTTTTATTTCTTTTCTCGTCTTTTTTACATTAAATGGCGAATTGTATAGCATCATGTTGTTTAGTAATCCAAATACGTGTTTGTTGTATGCCACAAGTTGCCATTAAATTAGTTTCAACTCTCGTTTGGAGCCGAAAAAATAATGATTTTACATATAAACAATGCTGATGAAAGCGTGATAAAAACGAATTTGTTAAATAAATAAATGTATGATTATTTTTCTTCAGAAAATAAGCCCATAGGATAAAATATTTTTTTCATTTTTTAAAAAAACCTTTCCTTGTGTACAGAGATAAAATATAAATTCAGCAATTACAAAAAAAGATTGAAAAAATATAAAAACTGTTTTTTATTCAGCTATTTTTCCAAGACTTATATAAAATACAAAAATATCAGTTTTCTGCAGAAACTAAGGCATTAACTTAAATTTTTATCAGTTTCTGAATTGTTTTATGAACAGAGAAAAATATTCTATAATATTCTGGTAAAATTACTGTATTGTACGGCAAATCTTACATAAATTTGAAATAGTTTTGAGGTTTATTTGAGCCTCTTTTGCGATGTTAAGGTTAGTTTGAAGTTTATTTGAAGTTCGCTTCAAAAACTACCTGGAAAATCAATCGTCCAAGGTAAATAAAATTGAATGTTGTCTTATTTGCACATTAGGTTGCTTCGAGGTTGTTAGAGATTTACCTTAGACCGACTAGCAAAGAGAGGTTAGTTTTGAGGTGTAGAAATTATTTTGTCGACACTTCAAGCAAATTACTTTATTTGTGTGTGAATTATTCCACTCAATTTCAACTAAAAACAGCGCTAAACTATATATGGGGTTAATTTTATGAGGTGTAAGTAAAGTAGATATTGAGGTTTATTGATGAGGTTATTTTAGGTGCAAAACAAAACCTCATTTTCTCTCTATGGTGCATTTTTTACTCTCGTCAACCTCAAAACAATCTAAGGAAAACTTTTTTTCTTAACAGGGAACTTTAATTCTGGTTAAAAAAATTAACAACAGTAACCATTGATAAAACAAAAATATAAAGTATTCAAACCATTAATTTGGTAATATTTCCATTCATAAAGAAACAAGAATTCATATGATAACAAGTTCAATGCGAGAGTATCACCAAAATGATTGTGTAAAACCAATAAAACTTTCGAGATATAAGACACTGCTTTGATTATTATTTTTCTTATGTTTATGTCATATGTTATTTTGTTATATGTTATGTAATGTTCACATCGTTTCGTTGTTAAATAAAGTAAATAATTTTGTTTCATTGTCTAATTTAGATGAAAACATTCACATGTATCATATCACATAAATTTAAACTTATAAACAGATAAACCTTAATCACCAAAATTAATAAATAGTCTTAGGACTCTAGTCAAAAGAGAAGTAAAAAAAAACTACACATTTAGGGGCGCTCTCATTGTAGTATGAATATTTACTTTACTCACGGAGCAGTCAAAGGAACAATTAAATTTCTGTTTAGAAAATAATTTCAAACAGATAAACAAAATAGCCCGTTTAAAAATGCTGTTATGGCTCTAATAAGACGAACTCTATTCAAGCTAACAATTAACATTTATTAGCTTTTGAATAAAAAAATCCAGGGAGGAGAACAATGTTTACAGAGAGAAACGACGAAAACAACAAACTCCACAAAAGTTTAGTCCATTCTTGAAGACCAGACCAATCAATCTAGATTTAAAAACGGCCATCAATCTAGATTGACAGTCGGCATTTTCCATTGACACTTATCGGAAACATGAAAAAAAGTACCCAGTAGCTTCGTCTAAATACTCAGATAAGACACACAAATTTGTTATTTCTTGATCATTGTTGTAAACTGCTATTAAAACTCTTCTTATACGAGAAAAACCAACGCATTAAAATTCAACTGAGGGGAAAAAATTATCAAAACCTAACGAATCCCTTCTGTGAAAATGTAAACTGCAACAAAACCTATTAACATGCCGTAGAAACCAGAATGAAATTGAAAGGCTGTGAATAATTCTCTTCCAAATTTCATCAGGCTAAGAAATTCATTTTGATGTTTTTAATCCAATTTTCTTTGAGCCATGGTTACTCAGGAGATAGAAAGCTCGCTTCCAATGAGGTGAACTGGGTTCGAATCCCAGCGATGACTGGTTGATACGAATCCCGCATCTGGATTGCACCGACCACAGTGCTGATGTGAAATAGCCTCAAGGACGGACGGATCATGGGTAAGACACCCCTCGCCGTCTGGCTAACCGTGGGAGGTTCTCGCTGTTTTGCTCTCCATGTAACGCAAATATGGGTGCACAACGACGGTTATAAAATTCAACTTTCATCACTTGTGATTCGTTAAAGTTTGAAAGTGTTTTTTCCTGATTTAAAAACTATTTTCTGACCCCACTTTGAATATTTTTTTTAATTTCCTTTGTGATAAGATTTCTAAAAGGAAAAGGAAACAAGAAAAAGGGAACACTCTGCTTTAAATAAGCATTATAATATAGCACTGCAATTAAAATAAAATAAAAATGAATGGTTTCCAGTAGAAACAATTCGGAAGGAAGTTTGCAGTAGAATTATTTATTAAAGAATTTTGTATAGCATAAATTCATCGAATTCAGCAACATGAATGATTCAAGAAACACACTACCGTCAACCCAACTTTTGAAAAAATCTGAAACTAACATTAATATTTATCCCACATGCAAATGAGAAAGATAGAACACTTTATATCGACTAACGTATAGATGGAACCTTTTAAAAATATTTTTCCCTAACAGCACTCTTCTTACTGACAGACGCAATAACTTCTTCAAAGTTTTATTAATTCATCCAACGAAATTAAAAACATAATACTATGAAAGTAGTTTATGATCAAATCAGAATGCCTTAAAATACATTGATAGTCTTTGGTTAATGGAATTGGTTAACGAATTTACACCGTTATGACGTGATTTTTTCTTAACCATTCAAAAAGTTTATGAAAAAAAAACACTTTTGTGAAAAAAGAATCTTTATAATTAGACAAACATGAACTGTTTATTTTAGTCAAAAGAGTAATTATCGGGCTATGAGTTTGAAGAGAAGTTTGTTAATGTTGTGTCGTGGTGAAATAGATAACGGGGTGAATAGTTGGAACATAAAATTTAATTTTATTAGTCAAAAACTACACAGCACTTCGAAACATATATTAACATATATTAACATAAACATATATTAACATATATTAACATAAACATATATTAACATATATTAACATAAACATATATTAACATAAATATGAAGACCAGTTAGCATAAAATGTAAATAACATATTGTTGCACTCCACTGCCAGTACACGTACTCGAATGAATACACACGACTCTGATATAAAACACCACATGATGCTACAGTGCCACTTTAGGGTTAAATCTTGCATTACAAATCTGCATTGATTTTGTATGTGCTATTAAAAATTTAAATGATTTGTTTTTAAAGATATTGTGCTTGCAATTACCATATTACGGTAAGATATACCGGCAATTTGGTTGCATCTTCCATTTAACCATAAAATCAATTTTTATTGTAACATATTAACAGTAGTTTTTACAGTATTTTTTTATTTTATTCGAGTAACTCATTGATTCCACGGTAATAATTACTGGTAATTATTACTATAAGTTATGGATTAGATTTTTTGCGTTCCATAATATGTTGCGGTAAAATTGAATTATACAATAAAAATTACCGGCATTTTGAGTGTGGGTACTTTTTATCGTAGTTAGATACGAAATTTTTTACAGATTACAAAAAAAAAACATTGTCTTATCAAAACGCAGTTAAGAATGTATGCATATCTATTTCTTCTACACGGTTGTCGTTCAGAAAAGTGTTGTTGAGTTTAAATTTTACTTTTACGGTCGTTTCCCTCTTGGCACTCTTTTTATTCAGAATTTTCCCTCATTTGCTTGCGTTGGCTTCTTACAACATTTAATTAATAAAACTTTTCCTTCGACATTATACCTTAGCAGCTATTAGAATGAGCTACATCTGACTCTGGGTAATTTCACCTTTAAAGTTTAATCCTGTGGTAAAATTTCAAAAGGTGTATTATCTTTTAATCAAAATTGAAATAAAAATTTTTGGTAAGATTGTTTTAAGCATGAATTTGAAATAAGAAAAAAATTTATATTCACAATTAAAAAATACATTAGTTGTGTGAAACTGATGTATTGTATTTTGTTAAACTGATTTTGTATGTTAGTAGGGGAAAATTGAGCGTTCAACCCCACTTTTTTTACTATGGGATGAGCGTTCAACCCCACTTTGGGTCGATGACCTCTTATACTATAGTCCTATGGGATGAGAGCTACACCCCACTTCGGATCAAAGACTTCTTGTCTACGAGATCCCCTCTTTAGATAAAGTTTTATCAAAGGGAAGATTTTTATTATCTCTTCTTTGGAAAGTGGAAGAATTATTTTTATTTTCGGGACTTAGAAATTTTTCGCAAACTAATATATTTTATTATTCTTTCAATATTTAAATTAATTTGCGAATTATTATTTTCTCAATTAAGCATTATAATTTCAATGACTTAATTCTAAAAATGAACTTTCAAAGATTACATTTTTATTAATTTTATACTATATAACTAAAATTTCTAAACTAATTAAATAGTTTCATAATCAGAATGTTTATATTTAATTAGTTTTCTTCAGTGAGTTGATCGCTAATGAGATGAGGAACGTTTTTTTCCCGAGGGACTTAGAAATTTTTCGCAAGCTAGTATATTTTTCTTATGTTTTTATTATTTAAATTATTGTGTGAATTATTATTTTCTCATTAAAGCATTATAAAAACATTAATTTACTTTCTAAATGAAACCTTCCTTAGAGATTAAATTTTTACCAATTTTGAATGATATGTCTAATAATTCTAAACTGATGAAATAGTTTATTAGTCAGAATGTTTGTATTTAATTAGCTGAGATAGTATATATATAATAATCATTCTAAGAGATAACTATACATATTCAGTTGAACAAAATGGTTTATGTTTTCATTACTTAAATTAATGTGTGAATTATTATTTTCTCATAAAAGCATTATAAAAACATTGATTTAATTTCTAAATAAACACTTCTTTAGAGATTACATTTTTACCAATTTTAAATGATATGTCTAATAATTCTAAACTGATGAAATAGCTTCATAGTCAGAATATTTGTATTTAATTAGTCGATATAGTAAATATGTAATAATCATTCTAAGAGGTAACAGTACATAATCAGTTGAATAAAATGGTTTATGACTTCAAAAAAACTTTACGAATTTTTCTACTCATTATCAGTAATATAGTGTAATTATTTTTCATTATAGTTTTCCGCTAAAACTCATTTGATTAACATAGTTTTCGGAAATATCGACAAAATACTAGCGTCTTTGACATTAAACTAAGAAAGTTAAGTAAACTCATATCGTCACTCTGAAACTAAAGTTTTAGGTAACTATGTCCCGTTTTTAATCACCTGTGTTCCAAAACTCTTCAGATTGGTTGTTAATTTGAAGTTAGAAAAATTTTCAAAATGCAGCAGAGTAGCAGAAGTTTGTATTTTGAGTAATTTTCAACTTGCTTCGACTTTGAAAAATTTTACAATTATATATAATTTGAAAAATTTTGAAGTTGTTTGAACATAGAAAAGTATTTTAGTAGAAAAAAACGGGATTATATAAAGTCGCAGAAGTTTAGTTGCGGTAAAAATTCGAAACTGTTTTGGATTTGCAAAACTTTCAAATAATTCGTAGTTTGAAAAATTCAGAATAGGTTTGTTTTCCAAAAACTCTGATAATGCTTAGAATTAGGAATATTCTGAAGGTGTTGTTATTTTGAAAAATTCCGAAGTTCTTAAAAACGGGTATATAAAGAATCGCAGAAGTTTGAGGTTAGAAATATTTCAAAACTTTTACGATTTTGAAAAATTTTCAAATTATTTGTACTTCAAAAGAATTACGAATCAGTTTGTTTTCAAAAAATTCTGAAAATACATAGAATTAAGAAAATTGTGAAGTTAGTGTTGCTTAGAAAAATTCTGAATCTTTTAAAAACGGGTATGTAAAGAATCGCAGAAGTTCGAAATATTTTAAAACTGTTTGTACTTAAAACATTTCTGATGTTATTGGTACTTAGAAAATTTCTTAATTTATTTGTACTTTGAGTAGCTTTCAAATTGTTCCGACTATGAAAAATTTTCCAAATTTTTCTACTTAGAAATATTTTAAAGCTTTGCACATTAGAAAATTTTCGTAGTTGGGAAAAAATGAAATTATTTAGGGAGTTACAGAAGTTTTATGTTAGAAAAATTTCAGATTTGTTTCGACTTTAAAAATTTTTCAAATAATGAGCACTTAGAAAAAATTCCGAAGTTGTTTTTTTTTTTTTTATTTCCAATGCAGCAGGCGATACGGACATTATCCTAACGCTGTACAGAGATCAAAATGAAATAAAAATACAAATACAGAAGGAGATGAAATATACAAAATACAAAAACAAAAGCAAAACATCAAAGACAAAAATTAATTCATGAACTTAAATTGAACAAAAGTTCTCTGGCCTCCCAGTATCGGGAGTAGATACAGTTCTTTGTGAGAACAATTCTGAAGTTGTTTGAACGTAGAAAATTGTTTTAGTCGGCAAAAAAAAGTATACAAGATGTAACAAAACATTTTTTTTCTTTCAAATTGTTTTGATTTTGAAAATTTTTAAATTATTTATACTTTGAAAAAATTTTGAATCTGTTTGTGTTAGAAATATTCTGGAGTTGTATGTACATAAAATTGCTATTAGTAGGAAAAAAATGAGTATATATCAAGTAGCAGATGTTTGGTCGTGGAAAAGTTTTCAAACTGTTTTCAACTTTGAAAAATGTTCAAATTTTTTGTAATTTGCAAAATTTTTAATTTGTTGGTTTTTAAAAAATTCTGAAAATGTTCAGAATTAGGAAAATTCTGAAGTTGTTAGTACTTTTAAAATTTCTGAAGTTTTTAAAAAACGGGTATATTAAGAATTGCAGATGGTGTAAGTAATACTGTTGTACGGTATGTACAAACTGTTTGTACTTTGAAAAATTCTGATGTGGTTGGAACTTAGAAAATTTTTCAAGTTGCTTGTTCTTTGAATAATTTTCAAATTGTCTTGACTTTGAAAAATTTTGATTGAAATTTCTGATTTCTTGAAAAGTCTGAATTCTTCTTGTTTTGTACATAGAATTGTTTCTAAATTCTTTGAACATAGAAAATTGTTTTAGTTGGGAAAAAAGGGTATATAAGATGTCGCAGAAGTATTTTTCAAAATGTTTTGATTTCGAAAAATTTTCAAATTATTTATACTCTGAAAAATTCTTAATCTGTAGGTTTTAGAAATATTCTAAAATTGTTTGAACATGGAAAACTTTTTTTAGTTGAAAAAAAAAAAAAAAAAAAAAACGAATATATCTAGAGAGTCGCAAAAGTTTGAAGTCAGAAAAAGTTTCAACTTGCTTAGGTTGTGAAAATTTTTCAAATTGTTTACACTTAGGAAGAATTCTAAAGTTGAGTGAAGTCTAGAAAAGGTTTCAAATTTTTGTTCTTAAAAATATTCGTAAGTTGTTTAAATATCGAGCTTTTTTTTTTATGTAGGAAAAAAAAAACGGATTTATAAGGTGCAGCATGTGTTTGGACGAGGAAAAATTTTTGAACTGTTTCGACTTTTAAAAGTTGACAAATTTTTCTTGCTTTGATAAATTCTGAAACTGTAGAATTTAGAAAAACTCTGAAGACGTTTAGAATCAGGGAAATTCTAAAGTTCTTAAAAAACGGGTAAGTAAGGAGTCGCAGAAGTTGGAAGTTAGAAAAAAGTTTCAATCTCTTTATATCATTCTGATGTTTTTTGGCATTTGAAGTTGCTTATACTTTGAATAATTTTTTTCCTTTTTTTGTTCTTCGAAATATTCTGAAGATACGTGAATTTGAAAATTTCTGAAGTTGGGAAGAAGAAAAGGAATTTTAAAGTTAGAAATTTTTTTAACATGTTTCGACTTTGATAAATTTACGAATTCTTTGTACTTTGAACAATTCTTAATCGGTTTTAGAAAAATTCTGATGTTGTTTGAGTATAGAAAATTTTTTGAAAGTGAGAAAAACTGGTATTTAACGTATAGCAGAAGTTTGTTTTTGGAAAAATTTTCAAATTTTTTTGTAATTAGAAAAACTCGGATATTTTTATTACTTAGAAAAATTCAGAAAATGTTTTAACTTTGAATAATTTTCAAATTCTTTTGGCTTTGAAAAAGTTTCAAACAGCTAGTGCTTAAACATATTTTGCAAATGTTTAAACGTAGAAATTTATTTATGCCGGAAAAAGCAGCTTTATTACGCCTAACAGAAGTTTGATCTTGGAAAAACATCAATATGTTTCGGCTTTGAATATTTTTCAAATTATTTGAACTTAGAAAAATTCTAAAGTTGTTGGTACTTGAAAAATTTTTTAAATTGTTTTAAGTTAAAACATTTAAAAAATTTATGTACCTAAAGTTATAACGAAGTTGTTTGTACTTTATTATAATTTCAAATTTGCTTTGACTTAGAAAAACTTTAAAATATTTTCTTCTCAGAAATATTCTAAAATTGTTTGAATATAACACAATTTTTGAAGTTGGAAAAATGGGTATATACCGAGTCATAGATGTTTGGTCTAGGAAAAATTTTCAAATTGTTGCGATTTTAGAAAATTTTTTGAATTGTATGTACTTTGAGAAATTATGAAACTGACGGTATTTTGAAAAATTCTGAAGTTATTTGTGCCTAGAATTTTTTAAAATTTATTTCGATTTAATTTTTTGTTGATGCTTTTAATGTTGTTGCTGATTTTAAAAATTCTGAAGTTGTTTGTACTTTAAATAATTTTCAAATTGTTTTAAGATTTAAAGAATTTTTAAGCTGTTAATACTTAGAATCAAATCTTAAGATGTTCGAATTTAAAAAATTTTTCGAGCTGTTTGGACTTTAAAATATTCTGATATTCCTTGAGTATAGAAAACTTTTGAAATTTGAAAAAATGGCTATATACTAAGAGTAATCAGTAATACCTAATCAGTGGGGTTGAACTCACATCCCTACTAGGGAAGCGGACTGTAGCTCTTGAATAATTTTCACATTGTTTTGATTTTAAAAACGTTTTCAAACCATTTGTACTTACAAATATTTTGAAAATGTTTATACACAGAAATTTATTGAAGTCGGAAAGAAACAGTTATATAACAAGTAGCAGAAGTTTAGTCTTGGAACGACATTGAATAATTTTAAAATTATTTAGGCTTGGAAAAATTCTTAAGTGGTTGAGGCTGAAAGAAATTTTAAAATTGCATAGATTTGAAAAAGTAAAGAAACTTTCTTTACCTAAAATGATTATGAAGTTGCTTGAACTTGAAAATTTTTGATGTAAGAAAAACAGTGTATAAAGAGCAGCTGAAATTTAGTTAAAAAATGCTTAACTTATTAGGACTTGTTACTTACTTGACACTTAAAATTATTCAGAAATTCCTTGAACATATAGAAAATTATTTTTGTTGGGGAAAATGGGTATATAAGAAGTCGCTGAAATATTTTAAAATTATTTTGACTTTGAACACTTTTCAAAGTGTTCGTACTTGAAAAAAAAAAATTCTGATGTTGTTGGTACTTAGAAAATTTCTGAAGTTGTTTGTACTGAGAATAATTTCAAATTGTTTTGACTTAGAAAAACTTTCAAATTTTTTGGTCTTTGAAATATTCTGAAATTGTTTGACCATACGCAATTTTTGCAGTTGGAAAAAATGAGCATATAACGACTCATAAATGTTTGGTCTAGGAAAAATTTCCAAACTGTTTCGATTTTTTTTTTTTAAATTTCGAAATATATGTACTTTGAAAAATTATGAAGATGCAGGTATTTAGAAAAATTCTAAAGTTGTTTGCATCTAAAATTGTTTTTTAGTTTGTTTTGATTAAAAAAGTTTTAGTACTTTATTCACAAAATGATTCTAAAGTCGTTTGTACTTAAGGAATTTTTGAAGTTCTTTTCTTAACAAAAATAAACGTATACATAATGATTTGCGGAAGATTGAAGTTCAAATGTTTTTTTTTTTTAAATTTTTGAAACTGTTTGTACTCAGAAAAATTCTGATGACAAAAACATTTGAACTTCAATCTTCCGCAAATCATTATGTATACGTTTATTTTTGTTAAGAAAAGAACTTCAAAAATTCCTTAAGTACAAACGACTTTAGAATCATTTTGTGAATAAAGTACTAAAACTTTTTTAATCAAAACAAACTAAAAAACAATTTTAGATGCAAACAACTTTAGAATTTTTCTAAATACCTGCATCTTCATAATTTTTCAAAGTACATATATTTCGAAATTTAAAAAAAAAAAATCGAAACAGTTTGGAAATTTTTCCTAGACCAAACATTTATGAGTCGTTATATGCTCATTTTTTCCAACTGCAAAAATTGCGTATGGTCAAACAATTTCAGAATATTTCAAAGACCAAAAAATTTGAAAGTTTTTCTAAGTCAAAACAATTTGAAATTATTCTCAGTACAAACAACTTCAGAAATTTTCTAAGTACCAACAACATCAGAATTTTTTTTTTCAAGTACGAACACTTTGAAAAGTGTTCAAAGTCAAAATAATTTTAAAATATTTCAGCGACTTCTTATATACCCATTTTCCCCAACAAAAATAATTTTCTATATGTTCAAGGAATTTCTGAATAATTTTAAGTGTCAAGTAAGTAACAAGTCCTAATAAGTTAAGCATTTTTTAACTAAATTTCAGCTGCTCTTTATACACTGTTTTTCTTACATCAAAAATTTTCAAGTTCAAGCAACTTCATAATCATTTTAGGTAAAGAAAGTTTCTTTACTTTTTCAAATCTATGCAATTTTAAAATTTCTTTCAGCCTCAACCACTTAAGAATTTTTCCAAGCCTAAATAATTTTAAAATTATTCAATGTCGTTCCAAGACTAAACTTCTGCTACTTGTTATATAACTGTTTCTTTCCGACTTCAATAAATTTCTGTGTATAAACATTTTCAAAATATTTGTAAGTACAAATGGTTTGAAAACGTTTTTAAAATCAAAACAATGTGAAAATTATTCAAGAGCTACAGTCCGCTTCCCTAGTAGGGATGTGAGTTCAACCCCACTGATTAGGTATTACTGATTACTCTTAGTATATAGCCATTTTTTCAAATTTCAAAAGTTTTCTATACTCAAGGAATATCAGAATATTTTAAAGTCCAAACAGCTCGAAAAATTTTTTAAATTCGAACATCTTAAGATTTGATTCTAAGTATTAACAGCTTAAAAATTCTTTAAATCTTAAAACAATTTGAAAATTATTTAAAGTACAAACAACTTCAGAATTTTTAAAATCAGCAACAACATTAAAAGCATCAACAAAAAATTAAATCGAAATAAATTTTAAAAAATTCTAGGCACAAATAACTTCAGAATTTTTCAAAATACCGTCAGTTTCATAATTTCTCAAAGTACATACAATTCAAAAAATTTTCTAAAATCGCAACAATTTGAAAATTTTTCCTAGACCAAACATCTATGACTCGGTATATACCCATTTTTCCAACTTCAAAAATTGTGTTATATTCAAACAATTTTAGAATATTTCTGAGAAGAAAATATTTTAAAGTTTTTCTAAGTCAAAGCAAATTTGAAATTATAATAAAGTACAAACAACTTCGTTATAACTTTAGGTACATAAATTTTTTAAATGTTTTAACTTAAAACAATTTAAAAAATTTTTCAAGTACCAACAACTTTAGAATTTTTCTAAGTTCAAATAATTTGAAAAATATTCAAAGCCGAAACATATTGATGTTTTTCCAAGATCAAACTTCTGTTAGGCGTAATAAAGCTGCTTTTTCCGGCATAAATAAATTTCTACGTTTAAACATTTGCAAAATATGTTTAAGCACTAGCTGTTTGAAACTTTTTCAAAGCCAAAAGAATTTGAAAATTATTCAAAGTTAAAACATTTTCTGAATTTTTCTAAGTAATAAAAATATCCGAGTTTTTCTAATTACAAAAAAATTTGAAAATTTTTCCAAAAACAAACTTCTGCTATACGTTAAATACCAGTTTTTCTCACTTTCAAAAAATTTTCTATACTCAAACAACATCAGAATTTTTCTAAAACCGATTAAGAATTGTTCAAAGTACAAAGAATTCGTAAATTTATCAAAGTCGAAACATGTTAAAAAAATTTCTAACTTTAAAATTCCTTTTCTTCTTCCCAACTTCAGAAATTTTCAAATTCACGTATCTTCAGAATATTTCGAAGAACAAAAAAAGGAAAAAAATTATTCAAAGTATAAGCAACTTCAAATGCCAAAAAACATCAGAATGATATAAAGAGATTGAAACTTTTTTCTAACTTCCAACTTCTGCGACTCCTTACTTACCCGTTTTTTAAGAACTTTAGAATTTCCCTGATTCTAAACGTCTTCAGAGTTTTTCTAAATTCTACAGTTTCAGAATTTATCAAAGCAAGAAAAATTTGTCAACTTTTAAAAGTCGAAACAGTTCAAAAATTTTTCCTCGTCCAAACACATGCTGCACCTTATAAATCCGTTTTTTTTTTCCTACATAAAAAAAAAAGCTCGATATTTAAACAACTTACGAATATTTTTAAGAACAAAAATTTGAAACCTTTTCTAGACTTCACTCAACTTTAGAATTCTTCCTAAGTGTAAACAATTTGAAAAATTTTCACAACCTAAGCAAGTTGAAACTTTTTCTGACTTCAAACTTTTGCGACTCTCTAGATATATTCGTTTTTTTTTTTTTTTTTTTTTCAACTAAAAAAAGTTTTCCATGTTCAAACAATTTTAGAATATTTCTAAAACCTACAGATTAAGAATTTTTCAGAGTATAAATAATTTGAAAATTTTTCGAAATCAAAACATTTTGAAAAATACTTCTGCGACATCTTATATACCCTTTTTTCCCAACTAAAACAATTTTCTATGTTCAAAGAATTTAGAAACAATTCTATGTACAAAACAAGAAGAATTCAGACTTTTCAAGAAATCAGAAATTTCAATCAAAATTTTTCAAAGTCAAGACAATTTGAAAATTATTCAAAGAACAAGCAACTTGAAAAATTTTCTAAGTTCCAACCACATCAGAATTTTTCAAAGTACAAACAGTTTGTACATACCGTACAACAGTATTACTTACACCATCTGCAATTCTTAATATACCCGTTTTTTAAAAACTTCAGAAATTTTAAAAGTACTAACAACTTCAGAATTTTCCTAATTCTGAACATTTTCAGAATTTTTTAAAAACCAACAAATTAAAAATTTTGCAAATTACAAAAAATTTGAACATTTTTCAAAGTTGAAAACAGTTTGAAAACTTTTCCACGACCAAACATCTGCTACTTGATATATACTCATTTTTTTCCTACTAATAGCAATTTTATGTACATACAACTCCAGAATATTTCTAACACAAACAGATTCAAAATTTTTTCAAAGTATAAATAATTTAAAAATTTTCAAAATCAAAACAATTTGAAAGAAAAAAAATGTTTTGTTACATCTTGTATACTTTTTTTTGCCGACTAAAACAATTTTCTACGTTCAAACAACTTCAGAATTGTTCTCACAAAGAACTGTATCTACTCCCGATACTGGGAGGCCAGAGAACTTTTGTTCAATTTAAGTTCATGAATTAATTTTTGTCTTTGATGTTTTGCTTTTGTTTTTGTATTTTGTATATTTCATCTCCTTCTGTATTTGTATTTTTATTTCATTTTGATCTCTGTACAGCGTTAGGATAATGTCCGTATCGCCTGCTGCATTGGAAATAAAAAAAAAAAAACAACTTCGGAATTTTTTCTAAGTGCTCATTATTTGAAAAATTTTTAAAGTCGAAACAAATCTGAAATTTTTCTAACATAAAACTTCTGTAACTCCCTAAATAATTTCATTTTTTCCCAACTACGAAAATTTTCTAATGTGCAAAGCTTTAAAATATTTCTAAGTAGAAAAATTTGGAAAATTTTTCATAGTCGGAACAATTTGAAAGCTACTCAAAGTACAAATAAATTAAGAAATTTTCTAAGTACCAATAACATCAGAAATGTTTTAAGTACAAACAGTTTTAAAATATTTCGAACTTCTGCGATTCTTTACATACCCGTTTTTAAAAGATTCAGAATTTTTCTAAGCAACACTAACTTCACAATTTTCTTAATTCTATGTATTTTCAGAATTTTTTGAAAACAAACTGATTCGTAATTCTTTTGAAGTACAAATAATTTGAAAATTTTTCAAAATCGTAAAAGTTTTGAAATATTTCTAACCTCAAACTTCTGCGATTCTTTATATACCCGTTTTTAAGAACTTCGGAATTTTTCAAAATAACAACACCTTCAGAATATTCCTAATTCTAAGCATTATCAGAGTTTTTGGAAAACAAACCTATTCTGAATTTTTCAAACTACGAATTATTTGAAAGTTTTGCAAATCCAAAACAGTTTCGAATTTTTACCGCAACTAAACTTCTGCGACTTTATATAATCCCGTTTTTTTCTACTAAAATACTTTTCTATGTTCAAACAACTTCAAAATTTTTCAAATTATATATAATTGTAAAATTTTTCAAAGTCGAAGCAAGTTGAAAATTACTCAAAATACAAACTTCTGCTACTCTGCTGCATTTTGAAAATTTTTCTAACTTCAAATTAACAACCAATCTGAAGAGTTTTGGAACACAGGTGATTAAAAACGGGACATAGTTACCTAAAACTTTAGTTTCAGAGTGACGATATGAGTTTACTTAACTTTCTTAGTTTAATGTCAAAGACGCTAGTATTTTGTCGATATTTCCGAAAACTATGTTAATCAAATGAGTTTTAGCGGAAAACTATAATGAAAAATAATTACACTATATTACTGATAATGAGTAGAAAAATTCGTAAAGTTTTTTTGAAGTCATAAACCATTTTATTCAACTGATTATGTACTGTTACCTCTTAGAATGATTATTACATATTTACTATATCGACTAATTAAATACAAATATTCTGACTATGAAGCTATTTCATCAGTTTAGAATTATTAGACATATCATTTAAAATTGGTAAAAATGTAATCTCTAAAGAAGTGTTTATTTAGAAATTAAATCAATGTTTTTATAATGCTTTTATGAGAAAATAATAATTCACACATTAATTTAAGTAATGAAAACATAAACCATTTTGTTCAACTGAATATGTATAGTTATCTCTTAGAATGATTATTATATATATACTATCTCAGCTAATTAAATACAAACATTCTGACTAATAAACTATTTCATCAGTTTAGAATTATTAGACATATCATTCAAAATTGGTAAAAATTTAATCTCTAAGGAAGGTTTCATTTAGAAAGTAAATTAATGTTTTTATAATGCTTTAATGAGAAAATAATAATTCACACAATAATTTAAATAATAAAAACATAAGAAAAATATACTAGCTTGCGAAAAATTTCTAAGTCCCTCGGGAAAAAAACGTTCCTCATCTCATTAGCGATCAACTCACTGAAGAAAACTAATTAAATATAAACATTCTGATTATGAAACTATTTAATTAGTTTAGAAATTTTAGTTATATAGTATAAAATTAATAAAAATGTAATCTTTGAAAGTTCATTTTTAGAATTAAGTCATTGAAATTATAATGCTTAATTGAGAAAATAATAATTCGCAAATTAATTTAAATATTGAAAGAATAATAAAATATATTAGTTTGCGAAAAATTTCTAAGTCCCGAAAATAAAAATAATTCTTCCACTTTCCAAAGAAGAGATAATAAAAATCTTCCCTTTGATAAAACTTTATCTAAAGAGGGGATCTCGTAGACAAGAAGTCTTTGATCCGAAGTGGGGTGTAGCTCTCATCCCATAGGACTATAGTATAAGAGGTCATCGACCCAAAGTGGGGTTGAACGCTCATCCCATAGTAAAAAAAGTGGGGTTGAACGCTCAATTTTCCCCTACTTATGTTCTGATAAACGCTTAATTGATATCTTTTGGACTGATATTGTGATTATAATAACAAAAAAAAGCATTGTTTTATTAATAAGCCGTAAATATCATATGTGTATTTATTCTATAAAGTTGTTGGAGAAAAATAAAACGCTGCAGAATTTAAATTATACATTTACAGTAGTATCCTCTCAACGCTACTTTTTTTCTAAGAATTTTCACAAATCTGATTTTGTTGAGGTTTTACAACATTCAATCAGATATTTCCTTACTGTTATAACATAGCAGCTGATAGATGCAGCTGACTCTGGGTGAAAGCAAATGTAAAGTGTAACCTCATGCTAAAATTTCCAAAGGTGTATTATCTTTTAATCAAAACTGAAATTGAAAATTTTAGCAAGATTGTTTTGAACATTAAATCGCGAAAAGAAAAATTTCCTTACAACATTAAAAATTTATTAGTTATGCAAATCTGCAACCACTTCCAACTTCTTTTTTTTTGGGAGGTTGCAAAGAATTTAAAGTGTATGTTCATTTTAATCTTCCAACGCACCTGATTCAATAAAAGTTTCAACTCAACAATTTAATATTAAAATAAATAGAAGATTTAATTATCAAACATCGTTTGCATTTCATTAATAAAGAAGTATTTAAAATTTAAAGCGAAAAAATATGTCTGTTAATGAGACTTTCGTTAATACTGAAGGTATTTTAACAAAAATTAATTATTTCATTTTCATCAATTAAATTACTTCATTTTCTACTTCATTATTGAATGTTGAAATGAATAGTTTGTATTATTAGTACTGTGAGTTATAACTTTTTAATAAAATAAAATAAAATTGTTCTTTGAGTTTCCAATTTATTTAAATGTTTTATATTCTTTTTAATACTGTATAGATGCATATTTTAACAGTAAATTATATATTATCCTTTATTTTCAAATATGTTTGCGATTTTATTATCGAAAACTAATGAAAATAAGGCTCTGAGAAGGTAAAAAGCTTAGTTAAAAAATATCAGTTATCAAAATACGCTTTGCTTATTTCTTTAATGAATACTGTCGTAAAAATATAACAACAATTAACAAAACATAACTTAAAGCATATTATTTTCATCAAGTTCAATTTCGGGATCAAACCAAATTATTTTTATGTAAAACAAATGCTCTGGTCTAATTCAGCACATTTTTTGTAATTGTGGCTTTTATGGAGCAATAATTAAGAAATTTTGATAATCATGCAAAAAGCTTAAATAAAAAAAAATTCTATTCAAGATAGGCTTTACGTATGCCATTAATGAATATTATCACATTATATCAACAACTAAAAATAAATAACTTACAGCATATTATTTTCATCAAGTCCAGTTCGGTATCAAACCCAATTATTTTTATGTAAAAAATGTTCCGGTCTTATTCATGATTTTTTTAATGTATTTGATGTTTTATTTTGGAGCACTAAATACAAGATTTAGATTAGCATGACCCTCAATTAAAAAATTTATTAATATTCTAAATACTTTTTAGCATATGAATGCTATTACGACAATATAGCGCTATAATGCTAACGATATAATGCTATTACGATAATAAATAAGAAAGCATGCATTCAAAATACAAAGAACCTAACATAGTAAAAATGATCAAGGTTTCCCAAATAAGGTGGCTAGGGCTTGTCTTTCGGTATATGGAGGAAAATCCTGTTAAAAAATGACCAGTGGGAAAAAGAGGAAGACCTAGAACAAGATGGTTAGATAGAGTAGAAAAGTCGTTAAAGAACTTGGGAATTAATTGATGGAGAAATATAGCACCGAATAGATCTAGATGGGGTAAATTGACTGAAACGGCCTTGGCCGGTAACCGGCTGTAGTGCAAAAGAAGAGGAAGAAAACATATATTACAGCATTTCGTTTACGTTAAGTCAAGTTAGAGACCAAACCCAATTGTTTTTACGTAAAACAAAAGTTCCGGTTCTATTCATAACCTTTTTTATGTTTGAGGATTTATTTTCCAGATTTAGAGACTTAGGAGATTTAGATAAACCTGTAGAAAGCTTAATTTAAAAAAAATATTAGTATTCAAAGTACGTTTGACAAATGTCGTTGATGAAAACTGTCTCAACAATATAGCAATATCGAAATATCTGACTAGTACAAAAACATGATTTTGGACAAAATTTTTAAATTTAAATTTATTGTAAATTTAGAATTCCTGTAGTGGTAGCTTTCTTAAAATATTTTACTTTTGCTTGTACTACAATTATTAACAAAGTTACAGCAGTTTTTGTGCAAGGTGATAACGGTGGATTGACTATTGATTTTAAATCTTTTAATGCATTTATCTCAAAATCAGGTTTATTCACTTTTTACACCACCTTAGTCATGATATCTTTTATTGCTTTAAAATAAATGTCTAGAATTTTTTATGAGCGTTTATAATTAAAGCACACATGTTTTGAACTACAAATTAAGAGAAAAAAGTAGAATTTATTTAATTATGCACTTTTTTCACAAACACACGTGCGGAAATTTTTAAAAAAAATGCTTTTTTTACTACATTAATCCCTAATTCAGTAGTATATGGATTTACTTTTAAGATAATAGTTCAAAACATAGTTAGTAACCTTCTAGATAAAATCATCAGAAGAGTTTTTGTTTCGGGTGATAGAAACGTTTTTATATTATTTAATGTATATGAAAAATGCCTCGTTTTTATCTAAAATTGACCATTTAAAAGAAATAAAAAAAATTATAATTTGCTAGCTTGTTTTATAAGTTTTAATACATAATGAAACATATAAACTAGTGTTTTTTATTTAAATTTTATATTGATATTTTTAAAAAAAAAAAACGTTGAAACTAGTCAGATACCTTAACGAAAACAAAACTAACAGTAAATTGTTTGCATCATCCTGACTCAAAAGCAATTATTTTTATATAAACCAACAACAAAACAATTATTCTGGTCATTAGTTCATAATTTCTGTGTGGGCACTTTTCACTTTTAAAGCTATGAGCTTAGGTACACTAATTGCTTTCTTTTCTTCTGGAGATCTGCAATTAAAGCTTTATATAATTGTTGGCTCAGAAAAATGATTAAAAAAATACAATTTTAGTTCATTAGTAAATTTTTTAATCAAGCTTTGTTTGTAATCCAACATTTTTTTAAATTCTATTACTGTAATTTTATTTAATTACAGTTTCCCCACTTCTTGTTTTCTATTTAAGATTTAAAATTAAAAAGTGTTTTTGGAATGCAAGATTCTTTAATAGAGCAGAAAAAGTTTTCATATTCATAAGAAAAGAAATTCAACTTTAAATGTCATTAATAAAGAATTTTACATTTTAACATTTAATTTGTTACTTACTTCATTGATTATTTATTTATTTGAAAAAAATATTATTTTTATTTGTTTAAAATTAGCAATTATTTATTTAAATATTTTAAGTATTAATTATTAGCAATTATTTACTTAAAATAAAATTTAAAGTACATTATGAAAAAAATATGGTCAAAACTTCCTTAATATGGTCAAATTTACCAAGTTTCGGGCTCAATGGAAACATCAAACACATACCACTTTTTAAAAAAAAAACCGCTTAGGTAATGACTGTTTGGTAAAATTAGTAATTAAATATGATTTTTATTACTGTGCTGTTTGGTATTAAATGCGGTAAAATTAAGTAAATTTAAGCAAAAGTCGATAATTTTAACAGTGCTAATATACTTTGAGATGTCGCAAAAATGTTAATTTTATTATTCTCTATTTTATTTAGCAACACCATAAAGGTGTTAGGTTCAAATTCCGGGCATGGTATGAATCAGGGCTCGAAAAACTGCCCGTCCGCCCGTCCTCGGCGGTCAAAAATTCCACGCGGACAACAAATTTCTCGAATCTAACGTCCGCGCGGATGGCAATTTTTCCGTTAATGTTCGTGATACACTTTCAATTTTTGTTATCTTACAAGAGTCTAGCGCCTCACATCTAAAATTATGCTCTAATCTAGAAATACAGCAACATACTGTGCATGGTGGAATTAATGTTTTCTCTGTCTGGGAGCACTGCAGCGGTTGAAAGAGGCTTTTCAGCAATGAACTTACAAAAAAAAAAAAAAAAAAAAAAACGCATTACGTACTGGTCTTAAACAAGAGTTAAGCGCAATTATGAACATCTACCTTAATGGAAAACCCCTTTCAGATTTCAGTGCAGAAGCCTCTGTAAATCATTGGCTTGATTGTGGAACTGGCAAACGTCATATTTGATTCATTTAAAAAACGCAGTACCCTCGAATAAATTGACATTCCAGATAACTTGACCTTTGTCATTTAAATTATTTCCTAAAAGAAATAAATTATTTCATAAAAGAAATAAATTATTTCATAAAAGAAATAAATTATTTCATAAAAGAAATAAATTATTTCATAAAAGAAATAAATTATTTCATAAAAGAAATAAATTATTTCATAAAAGAAATACCAGGTTTTGCTATTAGTAACCTAGTATTTCTTTTATTACTGTATAATGTAATCCTAGTAACTACTAATTCATTGTGCAATTTATATAAATGTTAGTAATAAATAAGAGAAAATTATATTTTTATTTATTTAGAAACTACAGGTTAGTTTCAAAGGAGGACGGGTACATTGTTGGACAAGCCGTCCTCGGGGACGGGTAAAATTTCTGAGTTTTTTCGAGCCCTGGTATGAATGTTCTTTCATTCTCTGTACTATCTATCCTTACTGTGGGAGCAATGTTGGCCAACCTAATGTGGTGCCCTTGAAAGTGCGATCAACAAATCTGCCTTTCAGATGCCTGTATTGACGAAAGATCATTTCCATGGTTGGCATTGAAAAAAAAAGCAAGCACATAACTTTGCTTATTGTCGACTATATGTTTTTTTCCTATGTAATTTATAAGTTAATATCTACCAACGCTTAAAATTATAAAAAATAAGTATTTATAAATGTACAAATGTCCAGACAGGGCTAAACTAAGTATCAGTAAAATCAGTATCTTAACTGCTTCTAAATAAATACTACATTAAGGTAAATATAATTATTACATTAGGGCTGTCCCAAAATCCAAATATTCATTCATTTTTCATTTTCATTTTTCATTCATTGTTACACACACATGCAAGCTTGTGTGTTCATTATAAAACTTGGCTAATATACCCTTTTCAAGTCAATATACATAAATCACAAGATAATGAAAGATAGCACACACAAGCAACCTTTGACACGGTAGGAATTGAACCAGCTACCTGCACGTTGCAATAATTGCATCTTTGTAATGTTTTTCTCTTGTTTGAGCAATTTTTTTCTGAAACTTAAGTAAGGCTTATAAATATTGTAATAATGCGCACACAAGCTTATTGCATATACAGATGCATAACAATAAATAAAAAAAGAAATTCTTGGAAAAGTAATGATTCTTTTCAACTTTACATTTTCACCAGTCTTGTCTTTCAGCCAAACACTGCCTAGGGGCCTCTCTGGCAGAGCTGTATCGCCCACCAAACGCTCTCTTAAGCGTGGAAGTGGCGGGTTCGAATCCTGCCGTAACCCTGGAAGTATTCTTTGTGATGTCCTTCTCTTTAGTGTGTAATCTATTCTCCTACTTTACAAAGGTTTATAAGCCTTAATTGAGCACACAAGTCAGCAAATGTATGTTGCACCAATAAACCAATAAATGCTTCTTAAAATGGAGGCAGCGAGTTCGAATCAAAGCGCAACAAGGGATGTGCAACAGGAAATAAATAAATTTGGTTTGGATACAAATTAATTAAACTAATTAATAATTTAGATATTAATTAATTAATTATGATTGAAAGGAAGTACCATAGACTTATGGCAAACTTATGGAAACACAATATACGCATGATTCCTTTATATGAGAGACTGGACATGCTTGCAGAAGGAAACAGATCAGTTTTACTGCACCTCTGAAGATGTAGCTTAATTCTGCATTAGTTAAAACAATCCGTCAAAAACAATAATACTTTTAAATGAAGTTCACCCACGTTATAGGTAGGTAGGTATTTGATCTATACCACAATGGGCTATTGGCGACGGTCTGGGAAATGTCCTTGGGGATGATCGGAAGAAATGTCATCGCAATTTTGATCTCTTGCAAAGGGACTGCTCCTCTACTTTGGTAGTCCGACGACCTGCGCGAGAACGTTACGGTAGAACAGTTTAACAAGGACCGATACCGTGCGCCATCTGTCCCTACGCACGCTGATCAAAGTGCTCACCCACCAGCTTACTGACCGTATCCAGCGATGCTTGACTTCAATGTTCTACTGGGAACAGTATCTTTACGATCAGTCCATTGCGGGAGCGCCACTTTATAGAAATTTACAGTTATTTAATGTTATTATATTATTTTTTATGAAAAAAGCAACATTTCAACTTCAATAATACTTCCTGACGTCAAGTCAACGCAAAGCAGGCGTGACGCTATTACTTAGAAAGATTTCTTTGTAAGTTTTGTAGTCTGTCATTTTACTTTTTTTCTTCGAATTTCTGACTAAATCAATTTTTAATTTGTTGAAACTCATGAATATTCTACTAGCTTCGACAACGTTTTCAAAACATTTGAGCTATGTATGTTTTGTAAACAACTTGATTTTGGATCGAAATGATTTCAGAAGAATCTCCAACGAATCTCTAACTTTCGAGGGCTGCAACATTGCTTTATAAATTTCGTTAGCAATAAAATATAGTCAAGATCAAAAAGGATGTTTTGTAGGATTCTACAATGTTGTGCTCAATCTCTGATGATGTGATTAATTTCGGATTAATGAACAGTAAATAAGTTCTCGCGCGGCTGCAACATCGTTTAGTGAATTTCATTAATATCAAAAGTGATGTTTGGTATCTTTCTACGATCTTGTGCTCAATCTTTGATGTTGTGCTCAATCTTTGATGTTGTGATTAATTTCGGATTACCGAACAGTAGAGAGCCAACAAATCTGTAAGTCCATTCCAATCCATTTTTTTCATTACGCATATTACTTTTATTTTATTTACTTATTCTACTTAATTTTGGTCGCAAGGATTTGAATTATCCACGTATTGTCCGATAAGGATCCTTTGCTTTCATACACAATTATTGTCAGTCCTCGTACATATTTAATTAATTTCTGTCCTTAATTATCTTTATATATTTACTGTGGCATATTTATTCTTGTAGCATAATTATTTTTGTTAAAAGCTGAAAAAACTCATTTTAATTCAAATGCCTTTATTGTCTGTGTATAAATTTGCATTATGTTTAGCTGTATAAAAACATTCCATAGGGCATTGAAGAAATGTTGCCGTTGCCTACTTAAATCTTTAATCATAGGCTATAGTACACCATAGTTCTATGGCAAAAACTAGCTAGATAAAAGAATGTAGTGGGTTATCTCATTGTGGTATCATCAGAAATGTTAGCTATATTTTTTCCCTTGACCATAGGTAATGCATCGGAAATTAGAAGAAAATGTTTATTATATCAATTTAAATTTTTAATACTTGTTTATTACTAATAGTGTAAACGTTTTTTGTTTTTTATAATTTGATTTAATTTAATATTTGAACGTTTTAAGTTTTTATTTACTTTGAAAACAGTAATTTTAACTTTTTATCCATAATTTTGATTTATTATACATATTACAATATTTCTATATCCACTATTGTATATTTTTATGTAGTAAAAGTGTTTTACTACATTTAATGTAATCAAAATTGATCATAACCGTTTTAGACTTTCACATTGTCCCTCAGTGGGTGGGTGATCACGTTGATCAGCAAGTCTGGGAATCGAAGGTTTGCGATATCGGTCCTTATTGAACGAAAAGTGCTCGTCTTGAAACACAGGTCGTCGGGCTACCTATGCGGGGGAGAAAATCTCTATGCAGAGGATCGAACTACGATGGCATGTCTTCGGATCATCCCCAGGGATGTTTCCCAGACCATCGCTGATAGCCCACAAGAGATGTAAATAAAGTGCTTTTTCAACTTTAATTTGAAAATCAAAACTTAGTTAAGGTTTAACTGTTGGTTAGAGCCCACATCAAAATTTATCATAACCATTTTCGACTTTCACATTGTCCCGCAGTGGGTCGGTGATCACGTTGATCAGCAAGTCGGGGAATCGAGGGTTTGCGATATCAGTATGCATGTGAAAAAAATGCTAAATTTTATGGTAAAATGAATAAAATTTTAGAAAAAAATAGTAAACTTTTCTTTAGAAGTAATGAAATATTATTTAAAAAAATGTTAAAAATTTAAGGCAAATAATAAAAATTAAAAATATAAATTTGTTACCATAAAAATTTGTTTTATTGAGATAAATCATTTTTGACAAAATATATTAAATTAAAAATCATACTTTTTTAATTTCATCTAAAATTAATGTCTCTATTTGAATTTATGCAGGAGTTGCTTATAGTTAATATCTCAGAAACAAATTTTAAAAACTAACCAGTTTCCAAGTATTTAACCGAAAAAAATGTTTATAGTTAGTTTAAAATTTATTTTATAATCTTACGTTAATTATTTATTACCTTATTAAATTATTTAGCACTGAATTTAAATTATTTTTGATTTTAAAACATTCAAGACATATGTTTTAAATAAATAATAAGTAATTAACTAATTAGTGAATATTTTGTCATAAATTTTAACTTATAAAACAAATATTCGATCTGTATTTTGAAAAATGTAATATATAGTTCTAAGATTTCATTCAGCAAAAAATAATAAAATATACAGAACTTATTTAGAACAAAACACAAATATCTTAAAAATATCTTTAAAGTTTTTAAAAATAAATATCTTTTTTATTATTCGCATTTCTTACGAGGATAAAAGTTGAACTTTTAATTATACCAAAGGTTATAGATATTGCTTCTTCTTCACTTGTAGCAAATCATTTGGTGCTTTTAATGCATTTTGGCACCAGATATTTTTATACATTTTTCAAATTTGAAGTGATTTATCTCTGATTGAAATGTAATTTTAAAATATATAGAATGAACATTGTATAACAGCCCCTAAACAGCCGACCCAGTTTTGAGTTTACGATTACCAACGTTCTACTCCGTAGCCTTGTAATTTTGAAACCAACCCAGATGACAAGGGAACTCCTTTTTCAAGGATTGAAATAAACTAACCTTCATGTAGCTCTTTTTTTATCAAACTATTCCGCATTCATCCTACATAGAAAGGAAAACCACAAAAACATCAAAACATTTTCGGATGTTTCAACTAAATTATTTATTTTAACTTAACAAAAAAAAAGTTCATAGAGCGATTGTGGGTCTTGGTGAACCTCCTGATTTACATTTCAAAGACAAAAAATGCAAAATGCAGAACTCAATTGAAATTTGTTTTTAAGTATTTGTTTAAACTGTTTGGAGAAAAATAATTAAACTTTTTTGGAATTTTATAAAATGTATGTTTCTCAATTTTATATGTTCTCATTTAATAAAAATTGATTAAACTATAACTTGCTCACTGGGAAAACGCAAGAAAGTCAAATCTTTCATTACATTACCCATAAATGCCTGATTTTTTCCCCAACAAGATATTGTTCTTTATTGAATTACAAAACGCGAAAATGCAGTAATGCAAATAACAATAGTTATAAAATTATTAATAATGAAAATATATAAAATATTTTTATCGCAATTTCATCAGGAAATTATTTTTATCTGGAAAATTAACATTTCTGCTGCAATCTAACATCTGTTTCATCAATTTAAATTTGAAAATGTGCTGCCATGAATATCAGAACAAATACTCAGGCCATATATTAAGAACAAATACTCAGGATATGTATTGTATCATTTTGAAGAGTTTTGACAAATATTGGTTTCTTGAGAATTTTTTAATGAAACTAGGCACAAATGGGTTAAAAAATAATGCATCTACTGAAACTTGAGTGAAATGGAGAACCTTGGAGACGAGACAACGTATAACTATCAGCATAAATTAATTAGTAAACAAAAGTTAATCTGTTTTTGCACAAATTACAAATTTGAATACGAAAAAAAATGCTTCAACTTACATAGCGAAGTGTTTAGTTTTAACATATGAGGTGTTCCGGATTACCCAATGTCCACCTGTAATACATATTTTTAGAATCTTAGTCAAAAAGGAGATTTAAAAAAAATATGCGCATTAGGGATTTAAAAATTATGCAAGATACCAAAATATTATTGAAATATTTCAAACCACAAGGGAGGGAAAAAAAACATCTAATCCAGTGGGGTTGTCAAATGAAACTGGAAGATATTTCATATTTCTAAAAATGCACTTCGACTTATTTATGCATTTCCTTTAGTTATAAAACAAGTTTTCATCTCTTCTGTGATTCGGCAGATTTTGTTAGCATTTTTTTTTCTCACTGACTTAAATATATATTTGTAACCCCGAATATGTGTTATTTTTTCTTCATAATTTGTAACAAGGATTATAAAACTGTATAATTTGAGGGCAGAAATCTTTGCACAATTTGTACGAATTTTACATTTAAATCTAAGCATAAAATGTCTATAAACCAGGAGATATAAACGTTATCATATGTCAATTGTGATTTGGCTCTTCATATATACGCTGAATGACAAGAAATACGAAAAATTTTGTTTGACAAGATGTTCACGCCTCTCAAATTTCTCAAAATGTATTAACCAAAAGATTTTATTTCTTCTTCTCGAATTCGTTACACTAGTAAAAATGATGGTTATATAGTGACATCCAACCAAACTGGCTTGTCAACTAAAACCTCAATAAATAAAGACGTAGGAAGGTTTATTTTCAAAATAAATATAATATGCTATCAATAGAGTGCTTTTCTTGCTTTCGTGATAAAGAAAGGTTGAAGATTTAAAACCAAGTATTTAAAGTAAAGTATTCGTGATTAATATTTTTTAATTCATTTAATAAAAAAGCTGCATTCCTTAAACTGCAAATATTGTATAGAACTCAAATAAAGTTTAAACAAGAAAAAATAAAATATCATTGCATATATTTTGCTTAAAAGTGTACTCTATTTGTTTTAAATAATTAAGGAAAATATGAAAGCAAAAAGAAAAATTTACTGTTACAAAAAAAAAATCCCTGTTAATTTGAAAAAGTGATTAATCTGCTTAATAATTGAGGTATTCAAACTATTTTTTGGCTGTTCGATTTTTCTTACACGTGCATACTTCTCATATTCAGTTTCTAAGAAGCAACTCCTTACCTTCTTTAAATTCCTTTTTTTAAAAAACCACGTTTAATTAAATTTTCTATTTTTCTTAAATTTCTTAAATATTCTATTTTTCTTAACATAGTACTTGCACCCTATATATTTTGACTATTATAAGGAAGTACTATAAACTTTGGATATTTTTAAATTAATATATTACTTTTGCTGCATTTTTGTATCCTTTAAAGGCAAAATGAAAAAAAAAAAAAAAAAAAAAAACGAATCATATTTTAGACTAGAATAAAATATAATGTAATAGACAGCACAGAAATACTTCATTAACAGACAGAAAGATTCTTATTCCGAGAAGAAGATAAAGCAAATTATTTTGGAGAATATATTAAAAAAAAGTCATGCTATTGTAGACAGAAATAAATAAATAGAAATTAATAAAGTATTTCTTATTGTATGGGCTTGAGCTTTGGGGGATGTAGACAATTCGCGACTTTACTACCAATCTAGAACATTGATATTAAATGGCGTGTAGTAACTCTGTTTCAATTGCAATACGCGATATATATATACACTGGTTATCATAAATTAAGGAAAAATCACAAAAATAGCGATAACTCTTTCAAAAGTAAGCCAAACCGTGCAAAATTTGCATATGTTGTCCACTAAGAGTAGCTGAGTAAAAGTGCAATATGCAAATTAGTGGCGCTGCACTCGGCTTACGTCATCTGCCTGGAGCATAAAAGTCCAAGTTTGAGAGAAAGCACACAAATTTTACTGTGATTGCGACATTGAAAATCTGAGATAGCCAATTCGTAATAATGACCTCTAGGCATCATTTGCCTGAAGAACTACGATGGAGAGCCATCGGGAGACTAGAGGCAGGGCAGAGTCAATCAGAAGTGGCCAGATGGCTAAATGTGAGTCCATCTGTGGTTCATAGACTTTGGAGGCAATTTCAAACCACAGATTCGGCATCTAGGAGGTTCAGTCAAGGACGGCCAACTGTTACGACCAGTGCCGATGACCGATATTTGACATTAAGTGCACGCAGGAATAGAACCGCTACTCCGACACATCTTAGATCCTCTCTTGCTGCAGCCACCGGAAGGTTGGTGTCAACGTCAACTGTGCGCAGAAGGCTCCACGAAGGTGGTCTGTATGCGAGACGACCAGCCATTTGCGTGCCGCTCACATCACGCCATAGGAGAGACCGTTTGCAGTGGGCCCGACAACATGTCCACTGGACGTCAGATCAATGGAGGCCTGTTCTCTTTACGGATGAGTCCAGGTTTAGTCTAGAAAGTGACAGTAGACGTTATTTGATATGGAGAGAACCTGGGACCCGTTATCATCCATCAAACATCCGTGAAAGAGATGCATACGGAAGAGGCAGTGTCTGTGTTTGGGGAGGCATATCCTTAGGAGGGCGCACATACCTCCATGTCTTTCCAAGGGGAACCGTGAATGCTCAGGTTTATCGAGACAACATCCTTGATGCTTATGTGCGCCCATATGCCGGGGCAATTGGTGATTGCTTCCTGTTACAGGACGATAATGCAAGACCACACAGAGCTCGCATTGTTGATGATTATCTTCAACAGGAAACAATTACTCGCATGGAGTGGCCAGCTCGATCCCCGGACTTGAATCCTATCGAGCACGTTTGGGATGCTCTAGGGAGGCGTGTATCTGCCATCAATCCGCCCCCTCAGACCCTTGCCACGCTTGCAACTGCTTTACAAGAGCAATGGCTCTCACTTCCTATTGAACTGATAGACCGCATAATTGAAAGCATCACACATCGCTGTTTGTGCTGTATTGCTTCTAGAGGCAATCATATTCCATATTAAAGGTACTTTTTCTATTGCAAACCGATACTTCCAATTTGTTTATTTTATACATGTGCTAATTTCTATACTACTATTAATGTCTGATAATTTCTTTTTATGTTGTTTAATACCTTACTATGTGTTGTATATTGTGGGTAAGTTTCATAAAATTCCATGTGTAATTTCTTGAGTTATCGCGATTTTTGTGAATTTTCCTTAATTTATGATAACCAGTGTATATATATATATATATATATATATATATATATATATATATATATATATATATATATATATATACGAATTTGGTTTTATTCCAATGAACGTGTTTTTATAATGTAATATAAGGTAAAAAAAATATTAATTTCTGTGATATATTTGAAATTTCGATTTTAATGTTCGAATACAGGATTAAACGTTCAATTTGACTAACAGTTCACCGAATTTCGCAATTATAGATAGAGTACATATTTGATACAAGATACAAGGAAAGTAATGCAATTGGAATCCTATTATTTTTTTTTAAATAAAACTAACACTTTAAGGTGTTACAAATTGGTTAAAAAAATTTTATTAAAGAAATGTAATAAAAAAATTTCCTTGGTAAATATATTGAGCAGAAATTCGCATTAAAATCAATCAATATAAGAAGCTTATTCATTTAATCAATATAAGAATCTGTCTCGTATGCGTATAAATCATTCTGATATGAGTAAGTAAAATCATTTATATATTTTTATGATAAAAATCATATTTAACTAAAGTATCAAATGAATAAAATGCAAAAGTAAAATCAAATGAATGAATTGCAAATTTTTTTATGCATTTTTATTGAAATTATTATTATTTTAAGCTATATATTTATACACGTTTGTATTAATAACCTTGCGATGTGCTGCACATCAATAGATAATGTAATTTTGAAACTATAAGAAGAAAAAAAATTCAGTTTCTTCTGAAATAATAACGTCGATTAAATGCTTTAGTAATACTCATTGTTTCATGTTTCGACGTAAAAAGACATCACTTTGGTTTTCGCTGCTTACTATTTTAAAATACCAGGAGGTTTTTCCTTACCTGTTGAGAAAAGTATTTCTCTCAACTCAGTGATATTTTAGCTGATAATTTTACAGAGATACCAGTCCCTTTAGTGTTTACTACTTCTAAGTTTATCTCGAATATCCAGAACTGATTAACAAGAGTCCTATATTAAAAAAAGAGCACCAGCTTCGTTACATGACCACTTGTCTGTTATATGCTGACCGATGAATGTGTCGAATTTTGCTAGTTGAATATTGTTGAAATGCTAATAATTGGCTAACTTATATCCTTATCTGTGTTAATCATAGGAGAATGCTATATAGCATACGTTATATAACGTATATTATATGCATTTCATATGTATGTAAGAAAAACATGGTAAAAAACAATGATTCCCACCATCCAGATAACTAATATAAGTTCACCAATGAAGCAGTGAACTGCAAGAGATCAATTTACACAAGTTTATCTGGACCAAAAAGAATGCCAGTCTGTCAATCAATATCTGTACTCATTACTTTACTTCTATATACCATAAAATGACTACCTGTCCAAGTTGACCAATGAAATAACGAACTGCAAGAGATCAATTTACCCATTTACACAAGTTTAACTGGACCGAAAAGAATGCCAGTCTGTCAATCATTTTTATCTGTAGTCATTACGTTGCTTCTATATACCATAAATTGACTACCAGTCCAAGTTGACCAATGAAACAGCGAACTGCAAGAGATCAATTTACCAATTTACACAGGTTTAACAGGACCGAAAAGAATGCCAATCTGTCAATCATTTTTATCTGTACTCATTACGTTACTTCTATATACCATAAAATGACTACTTGACCAAGTTGACCAATGAAACAACGAACTGTAAGAGATAAATTTACATAAGTTCGACTGGATCGGAAAGAATGTTAGTCTGTGGAGGATTTTTATCTGTACTCTTTACGTTGCTTCTATGTACTAGCAGTGCAACACAAAAGGGAACTCTACTTTTCTTTTGTATATTACAATTGTTACAAAAAGAAACTTTACAAGATTCATTGTATCCCATAATATTAATTTGTCGATTGACGCAATCCTTTCAGAACTTAAACTGAGCAGTTTCAATTCGAAAAAAATACTCGTATAGTTTCCAAACATTTTATTGAGTTAGAACATTGTGCAAAGTAATAAACGACACATTTCATTTAAAGACACCAACACTCAATTATTGCTTTTGAAATTTAATAAATCTTTCTAAGATTTATTTAATGAGAGAACAAAATAAATTCAAAATATTTTAAAGAAAACAATTCAAAAGTTTTTATCAAACTATGAATTCCACATCAAAAGTGCAAAAACGACAGCATATAATTGCATTACGCGCATCACTGAACAGCAAAATGCTGGAAAAATATCAGTAATTCATTTAATTAAAATAAAAAAGAATGAAAAAAAATTACCGTCATTTAATGATGGCTAGAACGAACATTACATAGTGACTGGTATGATTACTATTTTTAAATTGCAGATTTTTCTCGCATCTTCAGATGGAAATATTTTATGTTGCCTTCAACAGCATAAGTTATTGCTTTAAGCAATGAATTTAGGCACTTTTTTGATGTAAGAAATATTTTTTTCGACTCATCATTTTTAATTAGATTTTTTAGTTAATTGCACTTTCACTACACATTGTTGATTTAAACAAAGCTGAGTTAAAAATTCTTGCCGCGTTTCCACCTTTCTTTTCTTGTTTGTAATCTCGAATATTAATTTTAATGAGCTTTCAACAGCGCTTAAAAAGATTTTGGAGCAGAAAAAAATCACGCAAATTTTTAAGTTCGGAAAAAAGAACATTGAAAAAAGAAATAAATAAGGAAATATTTCTCGTGTAAAAGCTTTCTTAATGCTTGGGAATTTTCTAACTCTACTTTAATAGGACTAATCTAGTTTAATATATTTTAACTATAGAGGGAAAAGAATTTCTTTTTCTGCAGTTAAGCAAATTTTATAATGAGATAAATTTGCTGTGATATTTTGTGTAGTTATTTGACATTCTAAAACGTTTCAATTTTTAATCCAATTAGTATGAATCAATTGTAATTAATATTTAATTTGAAAGCATTATAAATTTAATTATTGAATTTCACTGTAGGAAAATAAATTTGAAATTACTTAAATTAAGATGTCTTGATTTATGTCGAAACAGAAAATAATAATAAAAAGTAAGCCTGACAAAAAAAATCAGTATTGTGATTAAAAAATATGTATTTTTATTGATTTAAATTTAAAATTTAAAATTTTGTGCGTATAGGAAGGCAAAATAACTGTAAATCACCTGCTTAAAAAATATCATTCGAATTGATGTTTAGTAATATTTAAAGAGAAGTGACACTTACAGAAAAATCGGTTCAACGTTGAACCTTAATATCTGGTTCCTAAACCGTGATATGGTGTTTTTCTTTACAGAATTAGGCTTTTAAATTAAACCATCTCTCCAATAAAGTTAAAACATAGTATCACGCAAATTAGTGGCAACATCAATAATTTACTCCAGTTTTATCGAACTGGAATATTATTATAGTGATTGATGACAAGAACGATTTACCGCCAAACAGTTTCCAGCTTGCAAGCAGTGATTTTCCCCACTAGTATGTTTTCGTGAGTCATGTGTTATATTTGTGTTCTCTCCTACCCCAATTTTGGTGTTTTATTTTGAACATTCTGCATATTACGAAAAATATATATCCCAATTTGATCTTTATTTTAAAATAAGACTGATTTTATGCATATTCATATAAAAGGTAGAACGTTTTTTTTTTTTTTTTTTGTATCAAATTCTTACTTTAAAAAAAAAAATCTTCACTAGTTAAAAAAATGTTTTATTCGAATTAATAATATTTTTTATCTATAAAAAACGGTCCATTTAGAGAAAATCATATCAAAGTTGAACCATAATATATGGACCTTAAATCATAATATGGTGTAAAATTTCCAAAACCTTATGCTGTTAAATTGAACCATGTCTTCATCCAAGCTGAACCATAGTATCATGTAATAGAACCACGAATATCACAATAAAGTTGAAGCTTGCTTGAAACCGCACTCCAAACTTTGTCACCCCCTACCACTAGATTCAATATATGTTTTGAGCGCCACCTTGCGAAAACAAAAATTAATAACCCGATTTGTATTGAACGCGCCATCTAGTGATTGATCGCAAGAACGATTTACAGCCAGCCGATTTCTAACTCATCAGCAGTGATGTTCTCCACCATTATGTTCTATATCTGTGTGTTTAATATCTGTTCTCCCCCCCCCATTTCTATGCTTTATTTTGAACATCCTGTAAGCTAAAAACTTCGATTTTAATTTAAAGAAAAAACATAATTTTATGCATATATCTATTCACATTTGAAAGTTGAATAAAATATATAATTCTAAGAATGTAATGACTATAAAGTGCGTTTAATATGATTAAAATTCATAGTTTTAAAGCAAGTTTTTATCCACAATTTGTATAACATCATAAAAAAGGTGTAACAAGTGAATTCTGGGCGAGATACGAATCTGGAATGGCTACCTTTCTCATAACGACTCCGCTATAGCAGTATTCACAACATAAAGAACATTGCAAACATAGTCGGAAACCGAAAATGTATTTTGCGTGTCCTAATATTTTGTCCTTAATTTGACAATATGCCATGTTATTATTTTACGTGATATAATCCAAAATGTTGTTACAGTGCGTGTTTATATAACCAAACGCATCTTTCTTTTTCCTCGGAAATGCTTTGTTCTTTTCTGTTCTGTTAACGCTGTTCACATTTTATGACATTATTGTACAGACTCATATCTAGGAATATAATTTATTCATTCTTTAACAGGAAGCTGAACGAAGGGAATATTTCGTTTCAGAAACCAAAACTTAGAAGCGAATCCCATAAAAATACTTCCCAGTGAAAACGTAAATATTTAATAATTTATTGCATTTCGTATCGTGTTAGTTTTACATTCTCAAGTTGCCTCATCTGGGCTTAAAAAAAGAAGTGCACTTAAGATGTAGCGACTAAAAATTCTTGAAATTGGCAAGGGTTTACTCAGACATTTATTTTATTTATTAATCCATAAATAACGTTTTTTCATCAAATTCTCTCTCCTTACACAATTTCAGGAAGTAATAAATTAGGAATTATATTTATGCTTCGCACATCGTGATGGAAAATTCTGATGTAAGCAAATCCGAACCATTAAATTACAAGGTAACGATTGCTATAAATTAGGTATATTTTCGCTTATTAGTAAAGTGTTTTGATAGTAAAATATATGCTATCAAAATGTCTTAATTTGAAACGCATGCATTTTATACACATATTTTGAATTAGTTTACTTTAGTTTTACCTGATTTACATTAGTTTAATTAACATATTTTAATTTAAATATTTTTTTTAATGCACGTAGCGAAGTTGTATATTTTGGACACTTAGACCATACTTAATTTTGTGATAAGAGATTATTAAAAACTGAATAATTTGAAAAAATCAAAAGAACTAATTTAAAATAAAAGAAGAAAGGACTATATTTAATGTGTTGAAATGTTGTGCAAAGTAATATTACGATATTATTCTCTTAGTACTTGCATTAAATAAATACTTTAATTTTCTTACAAAATTTATTTAATTTTTCTTCGTATGAAAACGACAAAAATTGTTCATAATGATGAAGACATTTTCCTTTAATCAAACTGTGAATTTCTCGAAAAAGAACAAAAACTATATCGGGGATAATCATCACGCACTTCAGACTATGAGATTTCAGATTATCTAACTAATGTGCAGATAATCTGGGGTAAATATAATAAGTTAAAGTTCCTATGAATTTCTTTTCTAAAATTACCTGACACGTAAATTAAAAAAAAATGTGTAAAAAATGTAGGATTAATAATTACTGTTCAAACATTTTTGTATCTCGTTATTATAAGTTCAAAATATGAATAATATATGCTTAAACTATGTTCAATGAATATTATTGTCGCAGAAACATTTAGCAAAATCAGAATTCTTTATTCACCTGATTTTTTTTATTCAAACAATATATACAGCAATATATACAAACAATATAAACAAATATAAACATACAAATAATAAAAAAAATTATGCAAACAATATAACAAAATCAGAATCAAAGTAGCAAAAAACAAAAAGAAATTTTAATTTAAAGCAAATGAAATTTCAACAAGTATGAAATCATTTTTCAAAACAACATAAGTAATGATGTTTGGTTTTTGTAATATAAATGAAAGATTTCATTGCAAACTGTGTGAATTATAAATAGTGTAAAAATTAATACCTCGTTCTCGATGAATGTTTTGATAACAAATTAGACAAAAAAAAATTTAATATTTCAGAGAGGCTCTGAAAAAATACGTCAAAGAGATTATTTTGAAGGAAAAGCCAATCGAAGTCCTCAATCTTTTTTCACATTTGGTAAAGCTAAGGATATAGTTTTCATGCGACCGGCGCATTTATTCATTCTTTCGGTTCGTTGCAGGAAAAAAGAAATGAAATTTGATTGTTTTTTTCATTATCATTATTTCTTACTCGGAGCTGAAAGATAGTTGCTGAGGTCTCGAGTATGGGGATCCTAATACATTTTATATGAATTTTTCCACTGAGAAAGAAAGTATATTTTTCTTCATTTATTTCAAAAGCAAGTTCAATTGAATACTTCTCAAAATAACTCCCACGCAAAAACAACAACTAAATGACTCGGGTGAAAGCGAAAAGCAATTTTTTAATTACAAAACATATCCTAAACTAAATTAAAATGCTCTTTTTTTCAGAAATATATTATAACACCAAGAGTTTTGCTGTAAAAATAAGCACAAATATTTGTTAGCTTTAATAAACATCTTTAAAATCATGTTTCATTAGAAATCCATATTCAAATACCGTTTAAAACATATTCACCCGTATATTGATTATTTATTGAGACATTTCATTTTATAATAATTCAATACTATCACACTGATACATACAGGCGTGCCTGTCCAAAACACTGTCAAAGTTATAAAATTATTACAACAAGCACACGCTACATCGAATTTCATTAGAGTCCTCTCCTGATTAGAACCGGAAGCTTCCATGATGACGACAGAAGGGCATCATGTTGCCATTGGATATTTTGAAACTTCGTCTGCATATCATACTATTGCAAAGGCATGTTTCATATTACCGAACGTATTCTGATGGAACAGTGTTTACAATCAAAGCCGGTAAGCTCCACGGAAGTTAACTCACGCTGGGTTATTTTATCAGCTATCTTCACCTTTCAACATGTTCGAGTGATCATTATTTGCCCCCTAGTAACCAGGCTATCAATAATAGAATTACGATTAAATTTAACCACGAGATCTGAATTAGAGGCGAGTTTCCTTGTGTTAATATATCGAATATTTATGTAATTTCCCTTGCATTTGAATGTGTGCAAAATAATGCCAACTGTAATTTAAAACATTTGTTTTTTCAACGAGATTTGATTTTGAGAAGTATGATAGCGTATAATTTTACGATTATATATATTTTGCATCCTTTCTGTCAAATAGTTATATTATTTTATTTCACTTCTTCATATTTTAATAAATTTATAGACTATATAAACTGTCGTTTCAACCGTTTAACCCTTTATTAACAAAATTATTGAAAAAAAAAATCAACATTTTGCAAATCATTTTTTCCCCATATAAATAATGTCTATTTAACACTTAGGCAAATAAAAATATTTTTTTAATGTTCAATATTATTTTCGATTTTTTCATGCATTTTTTAATTAGGGTCTTGCACCACAATATAAAATCTTTTATTAAAGTTATACATTCAATATTTTGCCTTAGTGCTAGTTGGAAATGTTAATGAATCAACAAAAAATATGAATAATATTGGTGACAATATTGAAAATATGAACAAAATATGATCATGATAGAAAGTGGAAAATTGAGGAAGGAAATTGAGGAATCATAAAATGGAGTTTACGAACGACAAATTCAGCTGATAAATAATTTCATGGCAGTTCAATTGGAAATAATCAACTATTAATATGTTAACTAGTAATAATAAACGGACAGTTATATTACAGGTACAGACAAGTTCCAATGGGATATTTTGTTCCGTTTCAATACTATATGGAAATAATATTAGTGGGAATAAAAATGTTTCTTTAGTACAAGAAAGTTAAACGGTTATTTGAGCCTTAAAGGCAAAAAAACCCATTTTAAAGTATATTTAAAAGCATATTTCATAAAGAAATTTAAAGTACTAAAAAAGTTATTCAGGAATGGTTTTCAACATATAGAAGACCAGAGTTTGAAAGGTATTCTTTAAAGTTTTCGTGTGCAGATTTTGCAAATTTAACTTAAACTCATTGTTGCAACCTTTTAAAATAAAATCCAATGGCCAAAATTGACAACGTGATTTTAAAAAAAAATTTAAAAAATTTCAACGTAACATTAAAAAATTGGTGCAATGAACTTGATTTGATTTTAAAAGTAATCGCCTGTACTTGGAAAATCAAATTAGCCTAAGGAATGCAGATTGCGTGACTCAATCAGAATAAAGAAATAAGAAATTTTTTTGGGAGAATAAAAATAGAGAAGGGTTCCTTATTATAAGGTAATAATACTTTATATGTGATTTCGAGATACCAATTTTTTTTCTGATTCATGTGCAGTTAAGCCGCTCATACGAGAAAAACAATCTAGTTGGTGTAATGCTAAACTTTTATATTGAATTTATTCTTAACTATTTTGTTATCGAATACATTTTTAAATATTAATAATTGTCTTTGGCGTTGTTTGGAGATATTTATTTTTTGGAAAATGGAACGTACTGTGGTTTACAGAAAATAGTTTTAATTAAGGGGTCCCAGAGACATTGAGAATCTAAAGTTTTTATTTAAAGATACCAATTTTATTTTTCTAAATATGAAATTATTAATATAGTACCTGGAAATCTGATCTTCATATTGGGTGAAAAATAAGCAAATAATGAAAAAATTAGTATTAAATCAACAATACGAAAACGTGAGCCAAACTAAAAGAAATATATCAACACAATTTATTAAACCAAAATAATTCCATTTTTTTAAAAAATCTTCATCAGTTGCTGCTTTTTCCAGTGGCTTTACGTTATCAGATTAAGCTAAAAACATTTTTCTCCAGTTCAATCGATAAAAATAAAATTGAATTTCATTCGATATCATCTGGCATGATTATATTTCTCAATATCAATTTTTTATAGGCAAAAATTACCACAATAAAGACTTTTTTCTCTTTTGACATCCCTTTCGGCGGGTCGTTAAAAATATTTTTCCCCGAGATATCTTGGTACCAATAACTTAGTATAACTTATTTGAACTCAGAACTGCTATGTCAATGAGTTTTTTTTAAGGCCCATAACTAAAATTAATTAAGCATCCTTGACGAGAATAATAATATGACGGGTTTTCATAATTTTCTCTTGATGAGGGGGCATTTTCTTTCCATTAATTCAGATTCTTAGAACAAAACTTTTTTTTTTAATTTTTTACCAAAACTTTTATTTAATTTCTACTACCTTTTTCAATTTTTGTCCCTTGAAATAATATTATGGCAATTTCTTAAAGTTTTTTCCCCTTAATTTAGGTTTTCAATAAAAAAAAATTTCACTTCAATTTCTATCAAATAATAAAGGGATCATTAATTATCTAATAAAAGGATCATCGGCTTCAATATGTCAATAATATGCAATTTTTTATGGTTTATATGGACAGATAGATTTCCTCTCGTTAGTCAACATTTTAATATCTATAATTTGTTTGTATTTTAATTTGTACTAATTAACAAAATAGTAATTAAACAAACTGAGTGCTATGATTTTTATGAAAGAATTTAAAGCATTAAGTTTGAAATCCAGCAAAACTTTGATGAGCTTTTCTTAATATTTGTTTTAAGCCTTTCTAATGAGATTGAGACTGAAAGACATATTAAATTAAAAATAAAGCAACAATTATCTTAACAGTCTCTTCAAAATAGTTAATTTCCATCATTTTTTGTTATTATCTCTGGATGTTCTGAATATTACTGATTTTCTGTAATAGAAAATGTATGCCCCCTACATTTTCAAACTGTTGATTCAAACACGATAATTCAGGAAATAGTTCGTAAAAATGAATTCATTAAAATAAATTTCAGCGTGTAGTATTTTCTTTCGGCTATAAAATACTTATTTTTTCTATAAAGTAAGTTTTACAAAAATACATAAATGATTTTCGATGAAATGACTTGCATAAATATTAATGAATTCAATTGAAGTGAGTTAAAATTTCAAAAGGAAAATAAAAGGAAAATCTGATACAATATGTCATTAGAATATTTTTGAAATCAAATCATAAATTTGTTTAGCAAACTAACAAGTCATGACTTTGATTTTGTTTAAAAATTTATTCAACACAATTTGGAAATATTCTTGAATTAACATTCCGAAAACTTGAGCAAATTATTTAGCTAAATTTTCGTAATTGAAATATTTGGTTCGTTGAATTAACAGACGTTATAATCTTATACGATAGTAATATTTATTTTGAAAAAATTTTAAAAATGCAAAATAATAATTTTAATTTTTATTACGTTTGACATAAACTATGATTGATAAAACTAATAAATGAAAAAAATTTAAAGTTATCTTAACTCTTTTCTGTTGTTTTTAAGATTATTGTCGATTGTTTCGAAATATTTACGTATTTACACTGAGACTTTTAGGCAAAAGAACTAAGTACGGTCAATAAATAATGAGTCAAAGACTTATATAATTAAATTTATGAAACTCATATGTACACTAAAACATGAAACAACTGAACAAAAATTGACATGAACATTAAATAAACATGGAGCTTAAAATAACTTAAGTGAAAACTAATTATTTAATTTAAATTTTTGCTTAAACGTTCGCGGTTCGTATATGTTAGAATAACATGACAATTTTTTTTAAAAAAAAGTAGTTGAATAATAGGTACCATAATTAAAACGAAAACTTATTTTCTTATAAATTTGCAATGTTTTGGTAGGCAAAAACATCAGTACTTTGAAACGAACACATGGTATCTCTCTCTAGTTAATAGCGACTCGTTTTCCTTTACTCTCAGTCTTGGTCATGACACTTTTGGTCAGACAAATCCTTAAAACATTTTTCCTTAAACCGCCGTAAGCGAATTCCTTACTATAATTCCTCTTAGTTTTACGAGACCATTTACAGTAAGAATAGCTGATTTTCATTGACTGGTGTATCTGTATTTTGAAACGAACGCCTTTTTTAATTTAATTTTAAAAAACATAATTATTTTGGCAATTTTAAAACCAGGCAATTCAATTTTAGTTAATAGTGGTGCAGCTAATTTTTGATCACGATTTTTGCACTAAATATGCCTGCGACGAATTTCATCTCGAATATTTGTCTTCATTTAGGACCACCGTTGTGTAAGTAAGTACGTAGTTTAGTTTTTAATAAATAAGCGCATTAGTATTTCGAAAGTGGCGCCATCTCGTTTCAATATAAAATACTATAGTACATTGTTAATTTATTGTTTTTATATACGCAATGTTGATCAAAGTTTTGTGTCAGAAATACCTGCTGAAGATTTCATCCAGAACGCGTGCAGATACGTTTTCACCTCGGGGCCATTATTTTGGTAGAATAGTAGATTCTCATGGAGAGTTTAAGTGGTATTATCAAACGAAAGCCTTCTCATAGCAATTTTAAGAACATTCAGTTAAACACGTCTTTGGTATGGTATTTGATTTTGTTTCAAACATATCTGCAAAATATGTTTTCTTAAACATCTACGATCACTGTAGTTTTGTTGGTAGATTTCAATAGACATTTTTGCATAAAAAAACTGTATGATTTACCTGGTTCTGCTATATTTCAAAAATAATTCATTTCTTCATTCTTTCAGTTTTTTCTTCTTATTTAATATATAATATCGTTTATCCATCTTATCGTATTCACGCATCGTGGTTTAATTTGACACGACATTTTTTTAATCATTATCTAACGCCAATGAACTTCATACTCAACATAATAAAATCCGTCATATGACTGTATATTTATTGAAATTAAATCTTTTTTATGATTTACGAATTTGCTTTAAAATCTATTCAACATTTGCAACTAATTAAGGCATCTGTATTAAGTTTGTACAAATGATTTTTTTTCACGAAATAGCATTAGTGTTTAAATATTAAAGAAAGCTAAATTTATTTATCTGTTTCGTTGTACAGCTGACACAATTTTGAGTTAACGACTACTAATGTTCAACTACGTAGTCTTGTAATTTGAAACCCAATCCATAAGACAACGGAACTCTTGGATAAAGTGTTTGGTAAAATTTGCCTTTCTGGATGATTTTTGATGAACTAATCCGCATTTGCGTAATATTGAGAGGAAATCCACAGAAACCTCCCATGGTTAGCCTCACAGCAAGGGAATCAATATATGATCCGTCTACTAGTAAGTATATTTTACATCAGCAATGCGGTCTGTGCGAGCTGGGTGCGGAATTCGTAACGACCAGTCATCGCTGGAATTTGAACCCGGACCACCACATTAGAAGGTGAGCGTTCTATCCCGCGACTCTTTTTAGCAAATTATCATTAAATCTTTAGCTAAATTTATTCCTATGCTATATCATTATTTCAACGATAAAAATATTTTTAAAAAAACTATCGAAATAAGCAGGAAATAAGAAACCTCACAACAAATAATCAAAAATATTGCTCAATACAGTGCGAGTATAATCCCCAATTTACTACTAACATTTAACCAGATCATTCCAACAATGGCAAATTAACTTCTCTTCGTGATAAAGACCGAATGATATATTTCCTTTCAAAATTCGTTTAACCATTGATTAAACTCTGAAATCGTAACGCAGTCAGAAAGGGGGGAAGGCTAAGACTGCACCCCCCACCTTAGCTTTAACTTAATTTTAACTCCCACGTAGAATCTAGTGTGATGCATGCCCCGTGATCATGTTGATCTATCGTCTCGGGCTCCGTTCGCTGTCTCAAACTGGAGTGGAAGCCATTTTGGCTGGACGTGCTACAAGGTAGCATGATTTCATGAGGAACAAAATCGGTTTTAATTAACTAATTAATTGTGGCTGAAACCCGTACTGAAATCAGAAGTAGTTCCCATTTGTTTACGTGGCTACCTTGAAAGGGGAAATTAAGAGGGTTAAGGGGAGTAGCGGAACCCGCTGGATTATTTAGATTACTTCAGCGAAATCACCGACTCTGGCGATTTTAAATATCAACACTTGCGAGACTGATATTAAGTTTTAATTATTGTTAACGCAAATATGCTTATTTTGTAGGAAATTCTTTCGAAATATCTGTTCATTTTATTCTATTCATTTTGAAATTACAATTACAATTTCTGGCTGATGATCTTGAATACAACGGATTAAGCTCTATTTAAAATTAGCTTTATTTAACTTGATTTAAATTTAACTCAAATTTACGGGGATTTAGTGTTTTGTTGGGGTTCTGTTTGTTCGTGATTTATAAGATTAATGTCAAGTTAAACGCAATGGAAATACCAGTTAAAAAACAGAAATACCAGTTAAACGCAATGGAAATACGCAATTTCTTATAAATTATTATTCAATTAAAAATGGGTAGAAATAAATTACATTAAACTTTTTTCTGGAATATAAACATTGGATAATTAACATTTTTGATTTTTCTTCGAGTTTGACGGAAACGTTTCCTGGGTCCTGGAAAAACTGTCACTGTTAGCCTAACGGAGAGGGAACTCTAATGCATGATTCGACTACCACTGAGAATATTTTTCATCATCACTGTGGTTGGTGCGGGGAATGCTGAAATAAATTATGGTAAAAAATTACGGCCCTCACTGCGCCGGTATTTCTAGCGTAAAATAAAATTTTATCGGAACATGTTATTGAAAAAAAAATCAGAGATATCATAGTTTTTACAGTAATAATTAAAGTAAAATCTCTGAATAACTCTAATTAAATAATATTACTATCAATTTTTATCGGTAAAATCAATCAGTAAAATCAATAATTCGTAAAATCAATTAATTAGTAAAATCAATTTTTATCGTAACATGTTATTGAAAGAAAAATCAGAGATATCATAATTTTTACAGTAATAATTACCGTAAAATCACTGAGTAACTCTAATTAAATATACTTTAAAAATTACCGTGTAATATCTTACGGTAATAATGGATTTTACTGTAAAATGGATTTTGTGGTAAAAAGGATTTTACAGATGATGCACTCAAAGTGCCGGTTCTTTATACCGTAATTTAATCTGAAATTTTTTAACAGTGTAATTTATTTCATGAGTAAACGATTTTTGTAGCTAGCACAAGCCATTCTTCTCGTAATGCTGGACTTATTAAATTTTTGAATGATATACTACGTTCAATGTGTTTTTGGCAGCTAGAAATTGTTAAATACATAAGAAAAAACAAAAGTTGAACTTGCAAAATGCGATGGAGTATTGCCCTAGGGAAATAAGAACTGGCTTCAGTGTGCTTTGTTTCTGGAAGAAAACATTGTTCATGCAGTTTATTGTTTGCATCACTCCAACATTCAAACTAACTTCTACAAATGTTTTATGAGATCTTCCTGCCTGTGAAATCCGCCCCGCACTATATCCGGACCAATAACTTAAGCGTAGAAAAATGTTCTCGCTGAGAATATTTCTCTATAGTTATGCATATCGTATCTGTATTATTGGCAGGAATTAAAACCATCATGTTTAAATTCTTTTAACACGGTTCATCAAAATAATGTCAGTTTTTTTTCAGGGCGTCATGATTCTCAATAAATTTTCCGTGTGTTTCTGAACTAGCATAGTACTCCCTTTCTGTTTTCAGAAAATTAAATTATTGAACTTATACCACTTCATAAATCAAATATTTTGATATACATCGAAGAGCCATTATATTATGACCACCCTGCTAATAACATGTAGGACGACCTTTAGCCCTCAAAAATGCTAGCACCCGCCGTGGCATTGATTCCACAAGGTGCTGATAGGTAGTGTGAGGTATCTGGTACCAAGCGCTCACCAACTGGTCCTGCAATTCCCTCACATTGCGAGGGGGGAAGTGTGGCAGCACGAATTTGGTTTTACATGTAGGACAATAAATGCTCTATTGGATTAAGGTCAGGTGAATTTGGGGGTCAAGACATGACTTGAAAGTCACTGGAATGTTCATCGACCAATCCATGACGATTCGATCCTTCGACCCATGACTATTCGACCTCGATGACATGGTGCATTATCCTGTTGGTAAACACCACCCCCCGCAGGAAAAACTGTTGCCATGAATGGGTGAACCTGGTCTGCAGCTATGTTCAAGTAGCTTACAGACGTGAGGGATTGTTCTATAAGGATTATGGGTCCTAATGTGCCCCATGAAAGCATTGTTCTTGGGCGAGAAACCATGAAAACCTGGGCGAGCCCATTGTTATGTATGGAGGGTGGTCATAATGTAATGGCTCTTCGGTGTTGGTCAGGTTAAATAAGTCAGGTTAAAATGGATGTAATTGAGTTACATGTATTAGATCTTTTACAACAATCCTTATTCGTTAGGGAGCCATTACTACTCTGATATTTATTTATTACAATTCGGTTTATAACAGTAAGTGATTAGTTAAAAGATGCATTCAGTTTAGACGTAATCATCATTTTATTCGTTTTTTCATTCGTCTTAAATTAAACAATTTCTAACTACTCAATCTGCGAAATTCTTTAAGGTCTACCTTATTCATTTAAATACAACGTATTTTTCACGTTTATTTAAATACTTAAAATTTCCAACCCTATTCACACAGTAAAACTGAACAATACTAATGATGCAAATTTTATAGAAATAAATATTTTGATAATAAAGATTTATTAAGGTGGTGGGGTATGCCAAAGATATTTAAGAAACTAATTCATGTTTACTGTCAGCAATATTTCAGTGTTAAAAAAATTCTGCTGAAAATATATAAAATATGAAAATATAGCTATACATTAAATTACAGACAAATATATATCACACGTTTTTCAAATCAGTAAATCTATTTTACAAGCATAAATATCTTCGTAATCCTGCCTTGGAAAAGAATAAATCTATTAAACTAACCCCATATTCATCAAGAAGAAAACAAAAACTTGACCCCTAACGTGGACAAATTATGTTTTCATTGGATAAATACTGTGACTTTCCCTTCACATATCACTGCTCTTCTTTATTTTTTCTTCTCTCCATTATAATAGAAGCAACTATAATCCTATTAGGATGAGATTTGTGTTTCTGATGTATGAGGATTAAATATGATTCCTCGATACTTAAAAGAAGCAAAAGAAATTAATTAATTTCGCTCAAGATATCAAATGAAATAGATAAAATGCTACCAGTTGCGTAACAAAAACAGCGGAATCAATGATTATAAGAACGGTTTAGTATTTATATCTTTGCCTTATAATCCTTCATTTACTGTTTTCCCATTAATTAATGAAATTCATATATCTATACTATGACGCTGAAATAAGTAAAAATAATTTTTATTTTTAATTCCTTTGATTTTATAATCAACAGATATATTATAAAAGATATGCAAGTCAAATTCAATTGAAAGTTGATAAAATATTATTTTAACTCTTTTGATTTTGGAATTATTCTCTCATCTTGTTATAGAAAGCGCAAAAAAAAAAAATATTATTTTCTTTTGATAGAGAAAATCTTTTTATTAAAACAGTGGATTTAAATATTCAAGTCCAGCTGACCAAAAAAATGATTTGTCAAATACAAAAGAAGTTTAGGTAAACTGTTTTGGAAGTCTAAACTCCACAAAGAATGGACAGACACAAAATTGAGTTTATTATTTATTACCTGATTCAAATTTAAATTTATATGATATAGTTATACGTTCTGTATAAGTTTCTATTGCATGTACAGCGAAAAAAAATATATTAAAAAAAATATGATCGGATCCTCACGTTCTAGAATTCCTTCTTAATGGTTAAAGAATGTGACCTTAAATATGTTAATTAGTGCAGACAAAATTTTGACTCGAAAACGCACCCTCTCGGAATAAACCTACCTGTTTTTCGACTATCGGATTTTAACCCCCCCCCCAAATATAGGGGGTAACCTTCTGGAAGATATTATCAAATTAATCAGGAGAGCGATCCAAAGATTAAACCCAATAATGGTAATTTTATTTTTTGCGTATTTAACATATCTCAAGAACCTTTTAAGCGAATTAAAAAATTTAACACACAATTATAAAATTTCTTTATTCAAAGATAATTCCATACAAAAATAAGTTTATGCAAATATTTATTATTTTTTATTATTTAATTTAATATTAGTCGAGAAAACTTTGAATTGTAAGGCACATATTTTTTTACAACATTTCAAAGTAAGTAGTTTTACTTGGCAAAATTCGAAATTTGAGTGAAATTGGTTGAATAGTTTCTGTGAAATAAAATTTTAAACGGAACTATTCTACCGATTTCACTCAAATTTTGTATTTTTCAATGCAAAATAGCATTTTTGTAAAATAAAATAAACTTTTACACCTTACAATTAAAAGATTTTTCAACTATTATTAAATAAAATAATAGAAAATAATAAATAGTCGAGCTATTATTAAATAAAATTAATAAACTATTATGAAATAAAATCATAGAAAATAATAATAGTCTAAAATATATTTTTTGATGAAGAAATCTTAGTATGAAGGAATGCTTCAATTGTATTCTAAAACTTTTCTATTCGCTTAAAAAAGTTGTCGAGATATGACGAAATACGCTAAAAGTAAAATTGACATTAAGAGTGGGAGGGGCAAACTTTATAACTTTTTCCTGACCATATTTCACAGTTTGTGGCTACACCCTATATTTTGGGGGTCTGATGTCCATGTCTTTTGAAAAAAAGGTATATTTATTCAAAGAAAGTACGTTAAAATATTGCATGTGCATAACCTGAAGTCACCCCTTCATACCATTAAGAATGAGTCCTAGAACGTGAAGATCAGATCAATAGATCAAAAGTTATTCAAGGTGGTCCGTTTTATTCCGCACTGTACATTTTACCTCTCTCTAACCAAAGTTACTAATCTCTGGCATACTTATCTGGAAAATCTAATACCTTCCATTACAGCTGAGATTACTGAAATCTAATGGACCAAATTAGATTTCACACAGCACAGACGAACAAAACAAATCAAGATTTTAGCTGCCGGAAAACTTTTATACTTATATGATCTAGTTATATGGTATATATAGATTCCTGATTCATGTGCAATTTACCTCGAGCAGACCAATATAATAACATATGTTCTCGTGTGCACTTATTTGTTACTGCGTTTGCACCTGAGGCAGAAATATTCAAGTCCTACTGGTATAAAATATATCTACCTCCAGGCAATTTCAATATACTCATTGTTACATGTTTAGGACATCTTGTTTACATTTTATGGAGATTGTAACTTGTTTTAAATATAAATTTGTTCAAATAATTTCCAGAATACACATATTATTTTAAAATAATAAAGATTTTAAAGATGAAATTCTCAAATTATTTTTAAAATTAAAATTTATTTAAAGAAGAAACCTAGAATATAAATTCTGAAATGAAATAAGTTAAATATATAAAAATAAAATTTTTTGGAGTAGAAAAGGTTTACTTTTTTCTGAAAAAAAAACATTTTTGCTAGCAAAAGAATATTACAATTTTTCTTTTTTTCTTTTTTATGACAGCAGTGAAGCCAGTTTAAAAAAGTTGCATATAGTGAAAAAAAAAATTTAAAACATAAAACTGTGAAGGAAAGAAAAAGTTTATCTTCAACACATGCAGTGTCCAATATTTGCTTATTTTTTCCAAAACTCTCTTTCATATTTTCCTGTGGTGTAGACAACTTTCTATAAAGTATAAACTGTGGAATTTGTAGAGTGTGCTTCAGCTCCTATTCTTTCCCAATGTTCTATTTAGAAATAAGATAAAAAGTCTCCAAAGAATTGTTATAAGATTTTTGCGTCTCTTTTCGTAGAAACCTGCTAAAATGCCTGAGGGAAGAGCATCGGAGTTTTAGAGATTTACTGACTCTGATTATACTGTAATGGCTTTCTTTTGAAAGAAACATTTTGTTAATGTTGAACAAATACCTATTCTGGAAAGAGATAAAACATATCGTTAGAGGATTTTGAAAAGTATAGTTACGAGGATTGTAAATATACAATCTAAAAATATTGCTCAATGTAATAATTGTAGCAAGATCGAGAAAAAACCTTTTTCTTTGTTTGAGTTATTTCAAAAATTGTTATATCACTAGGATTAATAAAAGAAGTTTCTATTTTCAAAAATGCCTATATCGCAAAGATTGAAGTTTTGATTTCTGTACCTTAAATGAAATTTTTGTCTTTAGGGTATTTAATGAAACAGTGCCTGTTTTATAAAATCAAATAAATGAAACAAAACTTCGTATTAATAGTGAAACCTGTAAACATTTTCCTCATAACTCTCGAAATTTATTTCTTTTTTAAAAAACAGATGACATTTAAAATTAAAGAAATCAATATTAAATTGGTTTTAAGAATTCTGTATTTTAGCCGTGAAACTGCGAGATGATCAGTTAAATACCAGAGACATAAACATTTCTAAATTCTTAATTTTGAATAATGCCATGTATTCCTTGAATACAAAACTTGTTAGATTTCAGTTCATCAAGTTGCATTGGTGGAGCGCAATTAGCATCAATTAATACAAATATTGGATAAACGATTCATTGATGATAAAAGAAAAATATAAGATATTGTAGATAATAATATTAAACAATAACTAGAAGAAAAAATATTAGATAAACGATTCATTAATTCATTGATGATAATTTTGGTACTTCATTTCAAAATTAATTTAGAAACTGAAAACAAATGCAATTAAGTACTTGGAACTCGAAAAAATGAAGTGATTTTTTCTAACTGTCTTATTTAAATCCGTTTTCATTGGATGCCTGTCAGCGACGCCTCGCGCATGCGTCGAAAGTGATTGTCTTCGGAATAGACATGCCACGATTTTACTCAAGATGATCCCACTTGAATCCGATAAGGTATCCAATTAAAAAACAACGAAAATAAGTGACAAATATCATTTTAAAATTAAATTTCGATACAATGGGGCTTCATATACTCTGATTTTCAAGAACCAGAAACATACACTGTGTTAAAGAAGTGCCTTCCAAGAGCAGCAAGGAATATTTTTGCAACCAGTTTGCTCATGAAAAAGCTGTAAGAATTTCCTGTTTTTTAAAATAGTTACAGTGCACATTCATCAGGTTGAACTTGATTTAAAAACCCCGTCTTGTTGCGAATATCATGTGATATTTCGGAACCAGAAACGCACTTCTGTGGAATACAAGCCTTTCTGCGATACAGAAAACTTCATCACGTTTCAATAGTGGAGCACAAAACTGATCGCTATGGAGATTAATGTCAGATCTTGGCAATATGTTTAATTATTTTCACTTTTATTTCAAATTTTAAAGGTAATTAAAAAAATAATAAAATTCACAGCGTTTATTCTCAATAATGTGTAATGTTTGCTTCAGTTTTATCAAATTTATACTAATTACTTTTAATGAATTGAGAAATACCAAATTTATCAATGTAAAAGATTCATTGCTCTTTGGCTTAAGTTAAAAAATGAGGAAATTATTTTGATATTACAACTGCTTTATTGCCAATTAAACCAATCTAAATATACTCTTATAACAAACATTTAAAAATTGAAATGAGTTCTTCAAATTTAAAAAAGAAATTTATGAAAAATACACTTTATTTAATTGAACTAAAAATCTGAAAATAGACAAAGCTTCCAATACAGAGCAAAATTGACCAGCAAAGACATAGCATAGACAAAGCAAAGACATAGACAAAGCAAAATTTTTTTGACGCTTAATTAATTAAAGAATTAATATCGAGAATTGGTACCAGAAAATAAACGGACATTATTTATTTTAACTTCAATTTGTTGCTTATTGTGCTATTGCATAGGGAAAAGTAGAGAAAATAATTATTTATGTGTAACTAATTTTGAATTACGTGTACGCAAATGCAAACTATTTCTTCCTTGATATGGTTAAAAAGAAATTTAAATAATATCTGCAGAACTTAATTTAAAATTGTGAAACAAAGAAAATTATTCATATGCATTTAAAATTACTGTACTGGGAAATTATTTTGTTTCGACTTTAAAATTAGTTAAATAAATTATTCTTATGATGTAATTGAAAATTTTCTTCTATTCCAAATAGTTCCGTTCCTTTAATTTCTTTAATAATATTCGCATTCGTAATATTTTAAAACTGTCTCGCAACTTGCAAATGCCAATTGGGTTTGATATACCCGGTGCTCCGTAATAACCTTATGACACACTTGGTGAAAAATAAAGTAAAATATATATATATATATATATATATATATATATATATTATATATATATATATATATATATATATATATATATATATATATATATATATATATATATATATATTAAAAACAGAGAAAAGTGAGGTTGAAATTGAAAAGTATAAAAAGAAGAAAGTGAAAAGTATAAATTGGCTTTTATACTTTTCTTACTGCCTTTCGTGACAGAATTTGTCAGATTTCGGTTTTGATTTTGTTTCTTTAATGTTTAAATATTGATTTACAAATCTCAATGTGCATATTTATTGATATAATTTTTTAAAATATGTAACGACAGTCATCACGGAACTTTATATATTTTAAAGAATATTTAAAAAAGCTGTTTATGCAAAGGGAAGGAAGATTATGCAGAATGAAGTATATGCAAAATGTATGTCCTCGCATTTTAAAAATCTGTGCACTCCTTACACAAAGTAACAAGTGCTAACATAACAGCTGTGAACGTTTTTGTGATTTCTGCCAAAGTATGCATTTGTATGTAATAAATGTATTACATGCTAATTTATAATTTTTAGTAAAAATGCAAATAAAATATTGAAAGAATGACTCACTCAATAGGATATAAAAAGAATCACTCACTCATAAAAAGAATAGTATTTAAGCCAAATAATCTATCCTCCTTCATTTTAAAGTCAAACAGTCTTTTGAAATAATTGGAAAATTACCTTCAGAGCAGACACAAACAAGTACTTACTTAGTTCTTACATCATTTTTCTATCAATGCAACATAGACTTATGGCTATTAAAATTTGCCTGCTTAATTATGTCTTATTCTTACTCCCAATATTCTTAGAGTTTTTGAATATTGACTTTAAAATGGATCTAGATTTTTAAAATATTAGCAAAATAATTAGGCTAAAAATATCCACTTGTTATGGATGTCTTATTCGTGAAAAATGATGCAATTTGGAAATAAAAAAAAAAAAGTATGTAGAACTAATGGATATTAATTATAGAAATTTTGAAAAATTGTGTTTTTTTACAGTCAACAAAATTTAAAATAACTTGAAATGAAATGAGTTGTTTTTTGAAAAGTGCTGCTAAAAATAAATATTTTCAACGGGCCTACACCAATTACTTCAAAATAGATTTTATAAAAGCAGCATTAGATTTTCCAGACTATAGGGTTTTCCAGCTGAATATTTGAACAACACTTTTTATGGTTTTAGTAAGGAATAAATATTTAAAAATTAGTTTCTTTATTGACGCAAAGAATTATAAACTTTTGCAAAATTTCAGTTCATTTTTAGAAGTGACAAGCTTACTTAACTGTTAGATAGTAAAGCGATTAAATTTGACAATTAATTCCTTCATGAAAGCAAATTAACTATTAGAAAAATATTTCCTTGAATAAATTATTCCCCACATATCACATAGTGATAAATTAATTTTAATCACTTAACTTTAATCTTATTTGCAGTATGTGACATAAATGTATGTCATTAAACTAACTTAGACATCCAAAGCTGGAAAATTGTTAACTCATATTTTAAAAGTAGGGAATTGTGTAAAAAAAATTTATTTAGTTGCTTATTTTTATGAAGCGAAAAAATAACTAAAAACTTAAATTACTTACTAATAATATTAAGGGAATTGGCCGTCATCAATAATTATCAAGTGGAATAAAATCGTCTGTCTTTTATGACATTTATATACAAAAGTAACTGAAATATTAGTATAAGCTTTGAAAGAACTTTATAATAAAATACTTTTGGAATGGGTAGTTCCAAAAGTATTTTATTGATTAAATAAATTAATTATATTATATTTTAATTAAATAAAATAATTATAATACTCATTTCTTAAATGGTATTTTTTTTCTTCATATTTTTTTATCATTCATAAGTAGTAATACTGGCATAATAGAGCGGAATATTGGATAAGCAAATATGAATTTAGATTGAGTATATTTTTCAGGCCTTAGATTCATTTTTATTTATATATACATGTTTTAATTTACGTAATTGCATTTATATATTCATTTTTATTTATACATAAATTTAGTGTTATTAAAAATTGGCGATTTTTATAGCAATAAAATGGTAATTACGTTTCCCAGTAATACAGATATATATTCACTAAAATATTTTATTCATTTTTGGTCATATATTTAGGATATTAACTGCTAATTCAATTTGTTAACAAATTCGAAAAATTTTACAGCAAGCAAATTTTTCAAACAATTATCAAATATTTATTTTAATTAAATAAAATAATTATAATACTCATTTCTTAAATGGTAATGGTATTTTTTTTATTTCTTCATACTTTTTTATCATTCATAAGTAGTAATACTGATATAATAGAGCGGAATATTAGAAACGCAAATATGAATTTAGATTGAGTATATTTTTCAGGTCTTAGATTCATTTTTATTTATATATACATGCTTCTATTTATTTTTTCAAATTTTTGTTACTTTTGCTTTATTATATGAAGAGTTTAAGGTAAATTACGTGAAATTTTTAAGGTGAATAGTTCACAGTTCCCAATTCAACTAATCCCTTTAAGAATAATAAATTTTTAAAATATTTTAATTAAAATGCATTAGTTATTAAACTTATTGACGGCACCAAAGGACTGAAAAACTTAATTTGATTTGTATGATTGATTGATTCGATTAAATTTGTACTTTTTTACGTGACTTTTAAAAAATATGTTACGATTTTGTACTCCTTTTTTGTCTTATTTTTGTGTCTATTTTACTTTTGACTTCTTTCCAAAGTTTATGTTCTTTTAAACTTATTAATTTTCTTTCATCATGTTTAACATTTCTTTGGGTTTAACATCTTATGTAATTTCAGGTTACGTGTTTAACTTATAACGATGCAGATCACATGTAAAATACAAAAAAAGAAACCACTAAAAATTATGTTATAAAATTACATTAATTATAAAGAAATATAATTTATTGGACTGTTTGGCTACAAATTTGAAATTTATTTATTCATTCTATTAATTTTAGCATTAAACGAAGAAAAAATGAAAAATTTTTGTGTACATTCCATCTTAATTTATATCCCATGACTGTCACAATTTAAACTTGACCGTTGTATAAATCATATTCGACCGAATCTGAACAGCATGAAATCATAGTTCCACACTTTTACGAATTATTTAATAGTTTTTTTCATTTTGAAATTAAATTAAATCTTATTTACTCAACATTAAAAACGTCTAAGAAAACCATCATAAATTATAAGTAAATGTAAATAAACTGATTTAAATATGACTTTTCCAATTTTTTTCTTCTTTTTATTTGTGGTGATACAGTAAATAAAAAAAAAAGTGAAACGAATGTGTTTCGCAAGCCGCAGCCTGTATATCTTGCTTATGTCACTTTTTATTCATTACTTGCCAAATCTCGGAGGTATTTCTTTCATTTACGATTTGCAGAATTTATGCATATTGCTCGAAGCAAAACTCATTTGCTTTGTGCAGCGACTGTGAAATTGAAAATTTACCTCTCGGGTCATCCGTTTTCCAGACATAAAAATTTTTTTCACGAAGTTTCGCTGTCAGGATCTTGAAACTTTAGAAGTTTCAGCACGTTACGATTTGAACTGGAAAAAAAAACTAGAAATCTGAAGAAAAAAGTAAAAATTTCTGTAATTTTTATTTCTTATAATTATCTTAAAACTGAAATACGCAGTTTAATTTAATTTTTTTGCTTATTATGCGGAGGCATTTTCTGATTGAGTTTTCGCATTTTTGTCAACTTAACAAAGTAGTTTGAAATAACTTAATTGATAAGAATCTTTTAATTATTTTTTCTTAATTTATTAAATAAAAATGATCGTAGATTTTGAAGGTTAATTTTTCATTATCAATGATAAGCTTTAAACTTAAAACTTAGTTGTAAATTTTTTGAAAACTAATTTAAAATAGCCAAAGGCTTTTAATCGAATTAAACAAAAATATATCCCAAATAAATATTTTTAAACATTAATTAATATAAACTATACTTTTTTAGATTGTTGGATCTTAGTTTCAAGTAAAATTCAAAATTATATTTCTTTCTCGAAGTAATTGAAGGAAATGAATATTTTTTAAATTAATATTTTAAGGAGATATTATAATTTAAAAAAAAAATTACGATTTCAGCTCATTAGTTCAAATAACCAAAAATTGTGTATTTTTCTAATTAAAATAATTAATTTTTCTCAGACATGTTTTGATTATAACTGTAGAAAATTTTGTCTAACATAAAATGTGAATGATGTTAAATAAATAACAATAAATGAAACATTATTAAATAATTATTAATTCTGATTATAAACTTTTCTCATTTTAGAGAATAACTAATTTTTGTTCATAAATTTAAATTTCTTAAGATTAATTTTTCTAATAATTCTCATTATGTATGCAATGTTTTGCATACACAAGACACTAATAAGAATTGCGCAAAATTTTTAATTAAATGGTAAAACATGAGTTATGCAAAAAAAAGAACAACCCTAAAATATTTTTTCAATAATTATTATTTCTGGTTAGGAACTTTTTTTTCTTTGTATATATATATATATATATATATATATATATATATATATATATATATATATATATATATATATATATATATATTTAAATAATTTTTCTATGTGCTAATCCATATGTGCAAATCCGCGGCTAAAATTATTTGCAAAGCAGGCAATTTATGTTTCTCTTTTCTATTTTATATTTTTTCTTAAATAAACATCTATCTTCTAAAACTATTTATGATCAATTTTTAAAATTATCCAGTATAATATTACCTTGCGCACATCCATTTCGGGATCATCCTTGGTAACTAACAAATCAAAACTCAGAATAACAAATCACTTCAGCAGTGCAGTAAGAACGACACTTTAAAACCCTCTTGTTACACTCAATTTGCGCTTTTGCTTTCATCTTTTGTTTTCATATTTTGTAATCTGGCAATCTTTCTGCGAAAACATTTTTAAATCATTCTTGAAAAATATCTGTCCATGTAAGTTGTTATGATTTTGCTACTCGCTTTATAGTCCCCCCTTTTTAATGTTTTTTCTTTTTATTTTATTTTATTATCTGTTTTTACATGTTATTTTTACTTTTTATGATCTATTTTTATGTAGTTATTTTATAAAAATTTTTTTGAGTGCTCCTCACACTATTGTATTAATATATTTTGCTTTGGCTTTATTGATACAATATCAGAAAGCACTCTGTTTTGCGGATATAATCGTGTGGGCTGAAGAAAAGATTATATCTTTTTTTTCCGGCTTTTTTTCCGGTTTCTTAACTAAAATTTCATTTTTTTTTTTTAAATAATATGTTGTTTGTTATTCTTTTACTTATTATTTCCCCCCCCCTTTTTTTTCATATGTCTATAATTTTTCTTTGTTTTATTCTTCATTTTGAACTTATCTAATGAGTGCTGTTTACTTGCAGCTTAAGCGCAATAAATGATACTTATTGTTTTTCCTTTCTTAGTGTCTTCTTGTATTTATTTATTTATTATATATATATATATATATATATATATATATATATATATATATATATATATATATATATATATATATATATATATATATTTCATTTATATATATATATTTCATTTATATATATATATATATATATATATATATATATATATATATATATTTCATTTATATATATATTTCATATATATATATATTTCATATATATATATACAAAAATTATTAATAATTTATATAAAAAATAAAATAATTATTTTATTTTTTATTCAAAAATGCAAAAATATTACCATAAGTATTTAATCTTCAAAAATGCATTTATTATTTTATATCAAGAATAATTAACTAAGTTCAAAAAATAAGGAGCAAAATTGCCTGCTATTTGCATGCGTGATTTAATTATGTAGAGCTTAAATTTTTTCGCTGTGTTGCTAGACAGTTAAATAATATATCCACTTAACACCCACACAGAGATCAGAGTAATTTTATTTACTTTTCTTTTCTAAATTTGCAAATTTCTTGCTTATATTGATGAAAAGAAAGCCATCCAAAGCTTAAGATAAGAAAAATCAATTCTGGAGGTTTGGATTATTGCTTAATTCTATTAAAAATCCTTTTCTTATAAAATAGTTAAATAGTTTAAGAAAACTAAAAGTTTATAAAGAGTTTAGCAAAATTTTTATATTGGATATAAAATATTTTATATCGGATTATAATCAAACAGAGAAATTTCTCTGCTTTTTTTTAATAAATAAGTACATCTATAGTTTGAGAAATTTAAGTTAATAACCAATAGCTATGCTAGAAGGCAAATTAGGAGCATAAGCCTTGCTATTCCAGCTAATAAATTCAGAATCATCTTCTCAAGCTGTAATATCACTATGACCTATTGTATTTTTATTTAATCAAGTCACTTCTTGCTTTTCCCCATTTTGTTTAATTTTGCATCTCAAAAGCATTTCTTATGAACATGATCATTTGAAGAAATATAAATAAACTAAAATGGAAATAATTGATCTATAAAAAATTGATCGTCTTTAAGTGGGCTTTTTAGCACAACTTATAAAACAATTAATAAATCATTTAGTAGACGGCCCGGAGAAGTATAGAATTCCGTATTTTTGCATTCTTTAAAAAAACTCAGAAATAAGTGGAATTATGCAATGCTTCAGGATAAACAAGAATTCGTAGTAGAATTTTTTTTTTTTGTTTTTTTTTGTAACCGCCGTTGAACACCTGATTCAATTTTGAGTTTACGATTACCAATGTTCAACTGCGTTGCCTTGTAGCTTTGAACGCATTCCGGAAAACAAAGGGATTCCTGTATCTAATGTTAGGAAAAATATGCTTTTGTGGAGGACTTTTTGAGAGAACTAACCGCATTTATGTTACATGAAGAGGAAAACTTCCCATGGTTAGCCTAACAGCAAGGGGCTCTAACCCATCATCTCTCAATCACTGACGATAATTTTATCGCCAGCATTGTCATCAGTGTGTGCCGGTTGCGAAATTCATATCGACCAGAAATTGCTGAGAATCGAAACCGGCTGATCTCATTGGAGGGCGAGAGCTCTGTCCCCTAAGCCACCACTTCTTGGAATAACTTTACTAAAACTAATCTGTATTTTCATCATAGAGTAACCAACAATTTATTGTATAATCAAAATTAAATTCGTTCTCCGCCAAGAGTAATTTTCGCCAAAACTGTGGTCGCCACGCCGTAAGCCAACTAATCAACCAATTAAACGTGTATTAAAAGAAAAAGAAAATCAATCTCGTAAAATTAGATGAAAACTAAAACTACTTGATATTTATGTTTAGTTCTAGTATGAATTTTATAGCCTAGTTTTCATGAAATTTCAATTTCCTAAGTCTGCCTTAACATACGGTTTATACAAATCTGTTCATATTTTTCAACGAAATTATTTTAATATTTATAGTCTTACCTTATTAAATAGTATTTATGTCTTTATATTAGTAGGTAAACCATAGGTTTACTCAGAAAATCAATATCTTCCCCTGTAACAAAAATATGTTTTACCACCACACACATGGAGTAAAAAAACTGTCGGCAAATTTAAAATTTCAGTATTGTGTGGCTATATCATATTTGGTTTAAAATAAAAACTATTCTAGTAATAAATCTAAAATAAATGGTGTTTAAACCATTCATTTGGTAATTTTTCCTTTCATATGTAAACGGTTTACCAGAAATTCTGGTTTTCAAAGTTATAGTTTTTATTATCGTACATGTATTTAAAAATACCAAAGAGAAAAGTAAAATTTTCCGAATAAATGCCGTGCATTAAGGTGTAATGACAAAATTACCAAATTTTATTGCGAAGTATTATTGATAGTTAATTCACCAAAATCACCAAATATAGTTAATCAAGATAGTTAATTCACCAAATTACTTCTGAAAATTACCGAGTTTTTTGGTGCTCCCATAGAGTCAGAAACACATTAAATGTAACTAACTACATTCGGGAAGTTTTGGCCATACTAATTTTTCAAGCAGTGTCAAATCTTTCTGATGAAAAAAGGAAAAATATAATTCTTGAAATCAAAAATTTAATTTTACTCTTTGCCCTTTTGAAAATTTGGCCACTATGTTTGCCTTTTTGAATGAAATTTCGCTCCAGAACAAAGCAGTAAGTTATCACTGCCATGATAAGTTAAGAAAGACCTTATATTTAACTCTACTTTCAGGGAGGTGTGCCTTTTTTCTTTTTATCTTAATTAATCATATTTTATTTTTACGGCTATACTGTCCACGGCTAATCATGGCTTGCTAAACAATGTTATTACAATCATTTTTGTTCTTAGCTTTGGATTTTAAACTGGTAATTTTTATTATGATTATGTTTCTGTTATATCTTCTGAACATCTCTTATTAGACCTTTCTCTGCGACTTTAGTTGATTTTTGTTGAATTTAAGATTATTCACTGCCCAATATTTTAATGCATTCCAATAATATGGCCTAGTTATGTCATGAATGCAATCCTGTTTTGTTTTAGTCTTATTTGCCCGAGTTCAATATTGTATCCACTTCAAATTTTGAATCTGAATGAATATTTGAATCTGATTAAACATTCCGTTACACGAAGAGAACAATTCTGAAAGAATTACTGTATTGTATGGAAATGACAAATTCTAAGCTGTAGAGGAAGCTTAAAAAACTAAAATATTCAACTTAATATTTCTGGGAAAAATATATTTATGGTTAACAAAACCAAAAAATACAGTAAAACATTTCGTCTGGTAATTTTATCGTTTGTATGGTAATGATTTTTCAGAAATTCTGTTTTTTTTTAAAATTGTAATTCTTTTATCTCTCATTGTGTAAAAAATATAAAACTAAAAAGTAAAATTAACCGAGTAAGTGGTATTCATACTATGCTCACAACGCCATGTATGATAAAATTACGAAACGTTATCATATTTACCAAATTTTATCACATGCATTAAACTATTATTTAGAGTAAATTTTACAAATCATTACTAAAGCTCTTTGGTAAACATTACCGAGATTTTTAGTGTCCTCTATCGAGCTAAAAAGCATGGTACATTTCGGCATGTTTTGGAAGTTTTGATTATACTTTTTTTTTAAGTTAAATTTTTTTTCAAACATTAAAATGTATTTTTCCATGTATTTATCAAAATCTAGGATAAAAAATATACAATTATCTTTTTCGTAATGATAATTTTATTATAATGACTTTTTTAATTAATAACATTTAATTAAGACGAACTACTTAAGTGTAAACATAAAAGAGCGTGAAATTTTATCCCACCGCCCTTATTCAATACTAAAAATGTATTATATTAAAAGCCTATCTTCTTTATGTTATTTTCTATTTTAGGTAAAAAATAAGAAATGTGATGACAGCCGCGACTGTCAGGGTAAAATAAATGAAATTGAGGAGAACAGAAGCAAAAGTTTTCTGACATGAAGAAAAACTGACAATATATCAGATAAAAATAATGATTAATTATAAGAGATTGTTTTAGATCTATGTATGCCTACGCACTTTCATTTATGTCAATACAGCGATAATTTTTAATGATAAAAATAAGCGGAAATGATGGATGGGTGTAATTATTTTGTTACGCCTTTTAATTTTCTGTCAATTATATGTCAAAATTATCTTACATTTAAGACTGATCATTAGATATCTTAATTGAAAGATGAACAATACCAAAATGAGTTAAGAAAATATGGTTTCATATAGATCTTTGTTTTATACATGATTAAGATTTTTTTTTTTAAAATTTAGTGCAAGTTTAAATTTAATCTTTATTTTAACAGGAAAAGAAAAGTACATATGTAAAGTTGTTTAAAAATAAGTGCTACAAGCACTTACTCAAATATTTTATCTTTTAAAAGCTCAGCAAAAATCAATTCAATTAATAACTCAGTAAATAATAAGATTATTATTGCATTATAAAATACGAGAAATAAAATTAAGAAAAAAATATTTTAGATATTAATCTTGTATTTTCTAGTAGAAACAATTTACAAATAACAATATTCACATAAACACTTTGAGTAAAAGTATGGTCAAAACTACTAGCTATGGTCAAATGTATCGTGTATCTGGCTTTATAAAAATATCAAAAAGTTCACTTATTTTTACGGAGAGTGTTTTGGTAAAAGTAGCAGTAAAATATGGTTTGATAATTTTTGATAAAATTTTATAAATGTTGTACTTTTATTGTGATACTTTAAAGCATGCCATAAAAACCATATATATTAAGGAAATTTTAATTTTGTATTTTTACCTCAATGTATGATAAAAGAATTATAACTATGAAAATTAGGATTTCAGATTAACCATTACCACATGAACTGAAAAAGTACTAAATTAGTAGTTTAAATACTTGGAATGTTTAAGAATAATTAAATAATTTTGTATTAAAAAAAGCTCATTAATTACAAAAAAGTGAAATTATTTTTACGAATATATTAGAACAAATATATATTAGTACGAAATATTAATATATTAATACAGAAATATATGAGAACAATCAGGAAAGGAACGTTTTCTCTCAAAAGTTTAAAATGAAAAGTGGAAAAAAATACAGGAACGCAGAAAAGGAAGAAAGTAAAATACTATTTTAAGGACTACAGTGTTATTACTGGTACTACAGTACATACAGTGCTATTACCAGTACTACAATACTATTATTAGTATTACTGTTCCTTCAGTTCTATTAATATATTACTTGAAAACATTCTTAAATTTGTTATTTTACTATTAACTATTTTTTGAGACTTTGAAAATAGTTTACTTCTGACACCTACTAGACAGGAATTAGGACTTGTTTTTGGAGCTCTGAACCAAAGATATACGTGAGAGAAAGGTCAATTCGTACTTTAAAAAAAAATTAAATATCAGGAATTTTTCTTCGTTTTTGACGAAACCGTTTACTGATATATGCTCTGAGTGAAGTTTTCGTAGATGTCATGAAATAACAATCGTTACTTCTTCGAGAAAATGAATATCGTCAAAATTAAAGAAATATTTCGATGTTTTACTTTTTACCAAAAAAATAAAAAGTGCTGTGCCTAAAATCTCTAACTTTTATGAATTATTTTATCCTTTAGGGAGATCAATGTCACCCTAACTACTCAAAACGGGTCGTCTCGTGATCCTCTTGGTAAGAGGCCAACTCTTTACCACCATTACTGACCAGTCTGGTTACTGCGTTACTTTATCTTTGATCGTCTATTCATTCTAGTCTTCGTTCGAGCTATTTCATTCTAGTTAAAATCATCCATAATGTACTTTGATCAGCTTTTGATTTGATGAAACATTTTCATCATACATTTGAGAATTCACGTTTTTTTCTCACAAATCACGTGTTTTCAGTACGAATCAATGAAATATAGCAATATATGAAATACATCTCACAATCAAAGAAATATAGCTCAAAGATTGCTGAATCATCAAAACTGAGAGTTTTATTTCTGACTCATCTTTAACACATACCTATAGTTTTCACATATAGTTTTCACATAAGATGTGGAATTATCCAGTTATACCATTTTAAATCTATAGTTAGATATCATAATGATATGTAATATTGATATTAAAGATAAAACAAGAAGTTAAAATAAATTAACATTTAATTATTCAAAGTGAGAATTACTATTCCAATTTAGTTAGAGCCCAAAACCAATAGCTAAGCCATACTTATTTAAAAAAAAATTTTTTTTGAAAAAGATAATATTTCTTTGTTCTAATATCGTATGAGATTTGCAATTATAAACTACTGTGCAAACGACATACTGGATCATAGACGCAGCATTACATTAGACCACAAGGAAAAACTCTTGAGAAGCAACAGATCATTTGCAAGAAACTATCAGGTGATTGTAATAAAGTTGCCTCACAAAGGTAAATTCGATCAATAGCCAACTAGGATTGATTAGATATAGTTCAAACTTCACCGAAGTCTTATTAAATATGTACTCTTAATAAGACTCATATAACATATAACGCAAGGGTGAATATATGACAGACATATATGAATTTATATATGTCTGTCCAATTTATACTCGTAGCCGAACGAGAAGGCAAGCAAGTTTTCAATAAGCAAGTCACAAGCATGTTTGCAACATAAATATAAATCTTTGCCCATAGGAATCAAATTGTACCCATTTTAACTACTACTGTACAAAGAGCAAAACTATTTTTTAAAATCAATTAACCACGGAAACTTCGGAGGTTCTCCTCTCTTTATAGGTTTAAATAAATGATTTTCTCTTTGCTTGTTATCTACACAACATATGTCTCAAAATTCGAATTTATTTTGTCATATAGAAAACTAACACCAAAAGTTAAACAAAAGCATTAATCCAAAGCTGCGCAAAATTTCAAATGCTTAAGTAAGAATTGTGTAAGCATTTCTATATTAAGTTTACTACGGAGATTGAGCTGGAAACAAAGAGCAGTATTTGTAAGAACGTAATAATTCTACAATTATTATAATAGTGCTATTCTTATATTTTTTTTATCATAAATATTCTAAATACTATTATAATATCAAAAAAATAAACATTTACATGAAGATTTTCTATAAGGATAATGGATTATTAGTTTAAATATTAGTTTAAATATTTTTTCCAGTTTCATTACGGCTATTTATTGTCTTTAAATCAAACAAATGTTCCATTTTTAAGACCTAAGATAAATTCTTGAAATTCCGAAGCAGAGATAAGCCATAAGTGTTACTAACTCCCATATGTCAAATCTAATAAAAGAAATGCAATTTTTCAGTCTATTGTCGGTGTTTTTAACAAAAACAAGGTAAATCTTTCAAAAGAAACACAATGGACAATGTTAGAATTTCTTAACAGTAACATATATTTAGCAATGAATAGTAGTTCGAACTTCACGTTTTTTTTTTTAAAAAATTGAGGAATTTTGAAAGAAACGCTTGAAAATATCCAAGTTTCTTTTTTGAAAATAAAATAACTTTAAAATAAATATATTGAGAAACATGCAAATTTTTATTTTTAAAAACAAGAAAAAAAATATCTTACGATAGCACTGATTAAAATCTTTGATTAAAATTATCATGTCAAATTTATGTTTTTATCAAAAATATAAATTTGATATCAAATATCAAATTTATATTTTTATATCTGTTAAACAACTGACCCAATTCTGCATTTACGACCATTAATGTTCAACTCCGCAAACTTGTAGTTTTGAACCCAACCTATAAGACAAGAGAACTCTTAGAGAAAGTATTTGAGGTAAGCTAATTATCGTGGAAGAATTTTTGATAAAACTCACTGCATTTGCGACACATTGAGAGGAAAACCACTAAAACCTTCCAAGCTCAGCAAGACGACATAACAAATGAGATGTCTACAACTGAGGATATTTTATGTTAGAACTGTTGTCGGTGCGAAACTGGTGCGGAATTCATATCAACCAGCCATTACTGGGACTCAAACCTGGGGTACCTCTTTTTAATCAAGTGCTCTATTCCTAGGCCACAACGGCTCAAAAAATTTATTTAGAACAAAAGGGAGAATTAAGTAATTCATGCCACAATGAGCGTTTACTTTCAAAATGATCTCCTGTTTGCAGTAAAAATTGTAGGTATTTCAAGAAATATAAGTGCGCGAAATTCATATTGCATGAAAATTTTTAATTTCTTAGTAAAAGAAAATGATTCTACGTTTTTTAATGTTTGTAACTGCATTTTTTATCACCCTTCAATTCATGCATGAATAATATATCAAATTATACTTCTATAAATGTCATATCTACTCAACTTAACCTCATATCAAACATCATGCTATTATTCGTAGTTAAAATGCAGTTGTGAAGAAATTTCTTAATGTATAAAGTATGAGGTGAATAGCTACGGGAATTTATTTTACTCTAAAAGTAACCAATACTAAGATTGAGTAAATTGAACAAAAATTCTTTATTCTAAATGTAATTATTTTTTATAAAAATTCCTTTTTTTAAGTTAAAATATTTAATAATAATTTAACATTCAATTTTGGATAAGAAAAATGTTTTAAAATATTTCCTAGACCTAGACGGATTGACTTAAATCCATGTGCAGGAATGAATTCAGGTTCTTCACACTGACAGCTATTAACTTAAAGTAAGACGGTTCGATAAATGTCAATAAAACTGTATGTAGCATTCGATGTTTATGATTTTTCATGTTCTGTATATATGTTACGGTGAAACAGCGAAATCTGGAGAATGTGGACATTCACGTAGTCGCTTGGTGTATGTCCGAAATATTTGCTTAATACCCTTATTTCTGATTCTCACCGGTGAATGTAAACAATCACATAGTCGCTTTGGTGAATGTCCGAAATATTTGTTATTTCCAATTTTATATTAATTTATTCGTTAATATTATTTTATTTATTTGATATATTTATTCTATATTTTAATACTTACTGACGATAGATTAGAAGAAACATCAGTGTTTGGAGTATCGGGAAAATAAATACCGGGCAATGGCACTTGACCTTAAAAAAACATCAGTGTACGGTATACCGGGCAGATAGATACCGGGCAGTGGCACTTAACCTTAAAAAAACATCAGTGTGGGGTGTACCTGGCAAATGTATACCAGGCAGTGGCACTTAACCTTAAAAAAACATCAGTGTAGGGTTAAAATATCGAATAAATGTAATTATATCCACGAATAAATTCATATCAAATCGAATGTATTAAATATTTCGGACATTCACCAAAGCATATTTGTGATTGTCGATATACACCGGTGAGGGTCCGAATGTACAAGAATGAAATGAAATATTCGATATTTCACCGACGTATTTGGTGTTCGTCGACATTCACCGGTAAAAGTCAACAACCACCGATTTCGGTCCTTCGCCGTGACATATACAATATTTTTATGAAGAAAAACATTTTTTTTTTTTTGTATTCAATTACTTCAATTTTGCTCTAAATATAACGCAGTTAAATTTCCAACAGCTCAAAAAGTAAAATACTAATATCGATATCATATACCTTAATCTTATTTCCAATTCTTTAGACTTCGTAGAGAATATAAATATGAAGTGAGGGAAAATCTAGAAAAATATATAATCTATCCTCTTCATTATAATATTCGAAGATCAATACGCGACCGTAGGTTATGGCTTATGCAAATTTCATTCGATGGTGATTTCGAATTTTCTGGCATCACGAATATCGTTTTTCTTTTCCCTGCTAAAGAAATTAGAAATAGCTCCGAAATGTGAAGAGCCGAGAAAATTATTCCCTCGAATAAATGACGGGATTCGATAGTAATGTTGCAATTTCGCTGGAAATGATGAAAGGAATTCTTTTATTCTATATCAGTACGTCATAAATTCCTTTAACCAATATATATTAGGTCTGAAATATAACGCCTTTTCCCATGAATGTGTGTGATTCTGAGATTTTTGGTATAGTCTGAAGCTCATTTTTATTAGATAGTTCCTTATCTATCAAAAGGCAAAATATAAAATATTAGGTTCTGTAAGGTTTTTGAATGAAAAATGATTTTAGATGGAAATCTAAATGATAATCTATGTGATACAACATTTATTATTTTTTTCATATGAAGATTTATACAGCTTAAGATTTCAGATTTGCTTCAAAGAAATTGTTTTCAATCTTTTCTTCAAAAAAATTGAATACAATGTTTTAGATATTGACTAAAGTAATTTAGATATAGACTAAATGTGAATAACAGATTTGAAAAGTTTTTCTGTTGACTAATATTTTGTCTTTTAAAGCAAATTTTAATTCCATTCGATCTGCACTTTATAAACTGATTTCTTATCTATCATAAGACAAAATATAAAATATTAGACTTTGCAAGGTTTCTGAATGAAAAAGATCTTAAAAAGAAATCTAAATGATAATACATGCGATTTAAATTTATTTTTTTAATATGGAGATTTATACAGCTTAAGATTTCAGGTTTGCTTTAAAGAAATTATTTTTTTTTTCAAAAAAAAAACGAATACAATATTTTAGATATTAACTAAAGTAATTTAGATATAAACTAAATGTGAATAATAGATTTGAAAAGTTTTTCTGTTGACTAATATTTTGTTTTTAAAGCAAATTTCAATTCCACACGATCTGCACTTTATAAACGGATTTCTTATCTATCGTAAGACAAAATATAAAATATTAGGTTTTGCAAGGTTTCTGAATGAAAATGATTTTAGATGGAAATCTAAATGATAATCTATGTGATACAACATTTATTATTTTTTTTTTATATGGAGATTTATACAGCTTAAGATTTCAGGTTTGCTTCAAAGAAATTGTTTTCAATCTTTTCTTTAAAAAAATTGAATACGATGTTTTAGATATTGACTGAAGTAATTTAGATATAGACTAAATGTGAATAATAGATTTGAAAAGTTTTTCTGTTGTCTAATATTTTGTCTTTTAAAGCAAATTTTAATTCCATTCGATCTTCACAGACTTATAAACGGATTTCTTATCTATCATAAGACGAAATATAAAATGTTAGGTTTTGCAAGGTTTATGAATGACAATGATTTTAAATGGAAATCTAAATGATAATATATGTGATATAAAATTTAATTTTTTAATATGGTGATTTATACAGCTTAAGATTTCAAGTTTGCTTTAACGAAATTGTTCTTAATCTTTTTTCAAAAAATTTGAATACAATATTTTAGTTATAAACTAAATGAATTTAGATATAGACTAAATGTAAATAATAGAATCTAAATGTTTCTCAGTTAATTGATTTTTCTTTTCTTTTTCAGCAAATTTTAATTCCATTCGAACTGTACTTTATAAGCGGATTAAAACAATTGAAAGGCACACTTTTCGAATAAAAAGGTTAAAAATAATACTAATCTGATATTGCAATTTGGACGAGGAAAAAGCATTTTCTATGGATTTTTTATGCGAATAAGATAAAACCAAATAAGAGGCGATAAAACTCACAGTTCAGAAGTTGTAAAAATTTTAATGTATAATAAGTACAATTTTTCACAAGTACCCACTATTATTTACTGTGCTATAATGTGACTATTGAGGCAAATAAGATTTTATTTTAATTAGGTTAAAGGCTTTGAAAAATATTAAAGAAATCCTGATATAAATTATAAATCACATTAATGAAGCTGCATTTTAATGAAGTAGTAACAATATATTTTGTAAAGTGACAAAATATTTTTCATGTGCCTAGTTTAAAATGAATGAATGATATAGTCATTTTAATCTTCTGTAAAATAATATTTACAAAAATTAATAAAGTATTTTGAAATAATTGATTTTTTCTCTCCATTGTATTAATAAAGCTGCCAACTACGCTTACCGAACATATACATTTAGAAATGAGATTCAGTAAATTTTCAATTAAATTATTGAAATTAATAAACTTTAATAATTATGCTTATCAAAAAACACCTGCTATATGTGAATTTTTCGAAACAATAAATTAGGTGAAGTATTAGTAATGAAACTGATGAATTAAAATGAGCAAATTTTTATTCGTAGCATATTTCGCTTTTCTAATTCTAATTTCCCAAAAATAACATTCTGTATTTAAAATTCTTCACTCATATGCATTTATGTATCGTTCATTAGCGAGAAATTGTGCTTAAAACTTTCATTTTTGTTTATTAAATATTTCGATTGTAATTCAGATTTAAATTGAATTTTATTTAAGTGCAGAACTAAATGCTACAATTTCGCTCTAAAATAAATTTCATTCAGAAATTAATAATCTTGCCTATCTAACTTTTATATTTGCTAATTAAATTTAGTTTCAGCAATTCTTTATGGAGTGTCACAAGTGTTTGTTGATCGGATAAAATTTATTATAATATATTTAAAGGAAAATTCATTTTTCATTAAAAAAATTAAAGGCTGCCTAATAATGTCTCATATAAAATTTGTATCACATTCCAGGCATAAAACCGAAATTTTAGCGTCTTAATATTTTATTAAATAGAATTTTCTGAAAAATCTGAAACTTATGCAAAGGGATTCAGTGCTTTTAAAGTAAGAAGAATGCACGAAATCTCATTTAATATTAAAAAATACAGGATGGAATGAAGTGGTAGAATTCAAGCATAGCATATGGACACACTTCTCTTCTCCAATACTGCTATAACCTAATGGTTAATTTTATCCTGCAATAATTTAAGAATACCACGTGATCAAGTATCGGTGACTGAATTTAAAAAGGAATCGCTTATGAGAATTTAAGGCTCTTTCTGGGAGAAGGGTCCAAGATAAGAGAGTCAGACAAGTACATGCAAAGTAAATAAAGTTCAAATAGAATAAGTTGTTGTTGTTACTAATGTCCGGCCAGATCAATAAATCCGTTGACATTTAGGAAGTCCGAAACTAAAAGGGGAGAAGAATGAATGGCGTTCCAGTCCAGCCCAAAACAGTTCAAGATATGCTCAGGTGATGCCTGGTTTTGATGGCATTTAGGGAAAAGAGGAAAGATCTTTTGATTGGCAGAAAATGTGACTTTTCAGGTGTCCACTGACCAGTCGGGATAAGCAAGTGTTGGTCTGCCTGTCACCAGGAAGAGATAGAGGGAGTCCTGGTCTTTTCGCTTTATACAAGTAGTGAATAGGAGGAAGCAGCCTTCTGTTTGTTCTGGGCCTTCTGCCTTGCGAAAAGTTCAAGGTATGTAAGCTCTGAGGTGGAGGGGACTGGATGGTCTAGTCCCTTCTTTGCAAGTGTGTCAGCCAACTCGTTTCCGAGGATATCGACGTGGGACGGGATCCATTGAAAGTGGATTTCATGCTGCTGAGAAATGAGCTTTACTTTTCGCAAGATCGAAAAACTGTTTTTATCTCCAATGAGGGCACAATTTTTGAGGTGTTGAATTGAACTACGGCTGTCGAATAGCATCCAAGTATTTCAAAAGTGCCATTCATTCAAGATTTTCTCTAGTCCCCTGTCGGTTACATTTAGTTCGCTTCAAAAGACGGAACAAAAATCGAGGTTGCGCTGATTAAAGAGAAGTTTTAAATTTCTTCTCCAAACAATATTTAGATTGGAATATTATTCTTGTCAGCAAGATTGTGCTCCTCAACACATCAGGAAAATTGTCCAACATTGGTACAGAGACCTGACTGATTTTCTGCTAAAATATAAATAGTATCCAAGCTGTTTTGTTCTAAATGCATTGGATTACTTTGAAACTTGGAGAAACATGTTATAGCAATAAAATTTTGCAGAATGCAAAATTTTTAACCTATTTTTGATGAATTATTTAACTTGCCTTTGTTTTGGAATTTATTTTTTAACTAATTAAGATTTCTTCGCATGCTCTGTGTGCTGCTTTCATTAGTTGATAGAAAAAGACTAATGCTTAGAAGAAGAAAAACTAAAAGATAAATTTATACAACCCATTTAATATAATGATTTTACCTACATTATTTATTTTGTGGGACAAACACCATCGCCCGGTATTTCCTGTCTTTTAAAGTTCAAGGATTTTTAAATTAGATCTGAAACAATGAAAAAGCATGAGAGCCATAGTTAGATTTCAGAGGCTTGCAATATGTTTGAAGATTTCCTACATACATAAAATAGTATTTAATATTTTTTGTAATAAAAATTAAAATTTAAGTAGGAACGGAGGTAATGATTGTAAACCAATTGAAATTTTTCATTTTAAAAGTAAATCACGTATCACACTAAGCAGGAGATAAAAACATACAATTTGTCGGGAGAGCCTGCGTACACTATATTTTAGGTAAAATTATTTCACATTTGAACTTTAAAATTGCCTTGTATCATGAAGTGGGGCAAATTTGCAGTAAATTGAATAATATGTTAAATTACATTTTCTCTCAAAGTGAACTATAGCATCATGCAAACAAGTTTGATACAAACGATGCAATGATTGATGATTGATGATGATACTGCATTAAAGATTGCAGGAAATTTAAATTGTATTATGGTTTAATACGTTCTGCAGTTTTTATCTATGTAACGTTGGTTTTCTATGAGAGCAGCGTTCTCCCATTTTCACAATGAAACTAAGAAATTTAATTTCAAATCCGTGTTCCCTTTCTAAATGAATAAAATTTACATTTTTAGAATTTTAGAATTTTTAGAAGTTCTTACAAAAATATTCTATTATTTGAAGTAACAATAATTTTTATAACTGTTTCAGAAAAAAATACATTTTTAATGAAAAATGAATAGTTTTTGACAAAAGAGGCATAAATTTTAATGGATATATATCAACTATGGTACTCGATTCTGTGTATTGTTTTAGAGTTAATCGAAAAATAAATAACATTTTTTAAATGAAAATCAGAGAAAAGAATATCTTGTAATGAATTTTGATCTTAAGAATTATCAAAGTGATTAAAAAAAATTATGTCAAGTGGATTTTATGAATCTCCTTTCAATTTTTATAACCTTTAGCCATTTCTAAAAACAACTGAAAGCAGTACACACAGCATCCATAGAAATCTTAAATCCTTAAAATTTGTTGACTAAAAAATCAGTAATCATTTTGGTAAAACGTTAGCAGTAAAAAGAATTGTTATTATTTTATTAAGGCTTCATAAGTAAGATCAGACATTTATTAATATTTTTTTTCATACGATAAAATATTTAATTTTTAAACTTGTGATCCTGATCTGGTTTATCGCCACTTGCAGGAGATAGCAATCCTGAACTTTTCGTTTTCAGACTGATGTTTTTTCCTAATTTTGAAAATTTTGCAATTATTTTTTCTCATATGTAATTTTTTATCAAAAAAAATTTAGACAAAAAGAAAATTAAGAAACAAAATTATGATCAAAACTACCTGAACATGGATCAGTTACCGGGTTTTCTTTCTATATGGGACGCTTCAAAAACTCGGCAATTATCGTAGACTTTTATTAATCACTTTTAGTAAAATTAGCAATAAAATATGCTTTTATTATCATGCTGATAGATAAGATGAAATAATATGTGTAAATATGGTAATATTTAGAAATTTTACTAAAAAAATTAGTAGTTCTGAAATCCCTGGTACAATTTAATAAAGCGGAAAAGTATCCAGATTGATTACCCCTATTTTAGTTAATAAACACTAGAAACCCTTTTAGTTTATAAACACGTTTAAGTCACTTTTAGTTAATAAACTCTATTTGTCATTAAAAGTAAAGTCGAGGGCATTATTCTAACTGATATCTCACAAGATGGAAAAAAAATATGGTTTTGAAATTGCAGTTTGAGCTTTAGGTTTTATTGCCCTTGGCGTAATTTTAAAGATACAATCGTCTGAATAAGGTTAAACTAAATTAATAATTCATCTGTTGGATCATCAGTGTTGTTCAAACATCCTAAGTGAAAGCATGCAGGTAAAGATTTCGAATCTCTCCACAACCCTGATAGTATCCATTGATTTTATCTATTTATTCGCAGAAGCTTGTTTTGTTATCTGGCTTGCATACTAGAGATAAAATTCGCCAGCAGGTAGCGCAAATACCACAAGATACAGCACAAAGTAGAGAAAAACATCACAAAGATGTATCCAGGGATAATGTGGAATTCAAACTTGCTAATTTCACCTTACAAAATACATGCTTCTTCGTAATGCATTTCTCTAATTTGGACAATCTGTCATTCAACTTGACACAAGGGCATATAATGAATTGTACTTTGTACGAACACACAAACCAACATACGTATGTTTAACAATAAATAAATATTTGGAATAGTAATTTTTAATATTTTTAATTAGTTGTTTTACAATGCCATGGTTGGCCGAGCAGTTTCGCCTCTCCAGCAAACGCTACGTTAAAAAAAAGGCAGAAAATTTGAATCCCTCTATAAACGTGCACGAGTATGAATAAATAAATTTGTTTCAAATACATATACAAGCTCGTGCGCTTAATATGATGAATATTTTATCTCTTGTCATATTGAAGAATATGTACCGAAAAAATAGGTAAATAAATAAAATAAGAAAGATTGCACAGCTATGTGGAACCCGCACATCTGTGCCTCAGAGCGTTTTCTGGAAGGACCTCCTTTAACGGAGGGCTCAACAATCTATTATTGTTTCACTTGCAATTCTTTGTATTTACAACAAAATTAACATATTGTGGTGTTTTTATTTCTATTAAATAAAGAATAAATATGAGTCTTGCTTTTAAACAAGTAACATTTTATTATTTAAACAATTTACGAAATAACATAACTATATTAAACCAATTTAGCATTTACATAATTATTTTAGAGTTAGAATATACAATTAAATCAACTTAATCATTTTATCATTAATTCTTACATGCTTTTAGAATAGATGGAGAGAGAGAGACATACCAAGTTTGGTCATGGCTTCGGTTTCAGCCTTTTATTCACTCTGGCTGATTGCTCTTTTGATTGCTTTTACAACCCTTTCCCTTGTCTGCTTTTATATCGTATTTTTTGGGTGATAAAAAGTTACAAATTTGAGGAAAGGTCAAGTCCAAAAGTTATTGTTGGTTTCGAGTTTGTCCCATTGATGGGGTTAGTCCCATGATGGGGGTGACATTGTAAGATTTAAACCTAATTGTTTATTAGAATTACTTTATCCGTATTTAAGTTACTATTTGCCGATGGAGATTTCCCACTGTAGTTTTATTTAATCGAAGACTTTGAAATGTTCTAGAAATCTAATTTTAACCCTTTCTCTTGATTTTAATTTTGAGTGACGATAAGCGTCACAATATGAAAGTGAATGAATCCCACTACCCACATGAAATATGCATAAAACAGACACCTTTGCTTGATCTGCCTGAGTTTAATATCTTTAAAAAAAAATTAAAGCATCATTTAAACTTATTTTACAACTGACATATATGAGAAACGTATAAGGAAAATAAAAAATAGACCGTCACTTCTAACTCTAATAAACCAGTTAAATAATATACTATTTTCAATAAACCATGGAAGTTTTAACATATTTTAAAATCTAATTATTCAGGTAGTTAAAATTATCACATAAATGATAAAACGATTGATAATTCTGATGAACATTGTGGTAATTTTATATTTTAAAGCACGGCATGAAAACTATTTATTTGGTTGAAAAACAAATTCTGAAAACCCAAATTTCCGTTAAAAACGTTATCATAACGGAAAAATTTGCAAATGACTGATTTAAATTTCATAATTTCTTTATTAATCCTTTCGGTTTGGCAAATATTTACCTTGACTCATGATAGACTTTGAATTTTAGTCGAGGCTGGATTTTGGGTTCTTATATTCAAGTTAGATGAAATTTTTGCTACAAGGTATCTTTACGATTTAAATGAATTTCAATTTAATTTTTTCTTAATGCAATTTTTAACAATTTATGGATTTTTTTATTTTATATTGACATTATATTTTTAATGCAAAATGCTTATTATAAAACAGCAAATTTAATATTTATATTTCAATCAGAAAAAAAATGAAGCATAACCATTATCAAAGCAAATTTCTTTTCGTTAGGGATCAACTTGTTTTCTAAGAAAATATTTTTTTTCTTAAAAAATGAAGCATTGATGTATATATTTGCTGGAAATTTATGTAAAGATAATATATTACGTATACATGCTTTATTAAATATAAAGATAAATTTATAAAGTAACTGGTGTACAATGAAATGAATTTAAATGAGTAAATTAGTTAAGCACACAGTTATTAAACTATAATTTTTATTCAAATTATTAGAGCTCATAATAATTCATAAATTATAACGATAAATAATTTTAACGAAGCTGTTTGGCTCTGTTCCTTCCAAAAAAAAAACTAAATTGACTTAGACAAAACGAATAATTCAGGTAAAACCAATTTTTCTCGTATAACGAGTTGCAATTGTCTTGCTATAATCTCTCAAACTTTAAATCCTAAAGGCTTCTGTATAGTTCCCTATACCTACTAATTAATGGGAAAAGTTATAATTAATAGAGTGAGTAACATGAAAATCTGATTGTTGAACGAAAAAATATTCATAACACTAAATTTTAATGAGTACATCGTTTATCAGCTAGAATATTTTTTTCAAATTTTAGAGATAGTTAATTAGCGTACTAAGAGTAAAAGAATTAATGTAGACGTAACTACTTTTAAGCTGTCAATACAAAGTTAATTCATTTCCCAAACTGATAGTTTTATTGGCATTTAATGTGATAATAGATTATGTCACTTTCAACAAATAAAATATTAAAGTTATAGGAGAAAAAAAAACTTTTAAAACGTTTTTTTCTTCTCTTTCTTTCTTCTTTTTTTCTTTTGATTTTCGTAATATAAAGAGTAACTTTTAGCCTTTCTTTGAATAGAAATTCATAATTTAAATGAAGTTAAAAGAAGGCATATTCTATGATTAATTTTATTCATGATAAGCGCTTATATAAAAAAAGTGGGAAAATCATTTAAAAGCATTGGTATCTAATGATTTCTTATGGCATTTAATTTATTAAATATAACTTAATCATTACATTTTATATATTTTCCATTTATTATAGAAAATTTCGATAGTAAAATACAATTTGCAAGACATCTTAAAATATAGTTATTTGAAATTACTATATAGAAAATTTAAAAGAAATCATCATCATTAGATTAAGATAATTTGTTGATCTTGTAAAACTAAATATTTCATTACTCATACAAAACTTAGAATAATTTTGCTTCAGTATAATAATTAGGAGGAATTATAGTTTTTTCAGAAAAGATAAGAACGTTCTTTTTTTAAATGTTCAGTTTAATCGGTTCATCTTAGCACTAAAAAAGAAAATTCAATGTTTATTTGAAAAACTTTCTACAGAGTTTGACTGACTGCGAAGCGTTTACTGAGTTTGTCACAGCTGTAGAGTAAATAAAGCGAAGCCTCCTAGCATTTTTAAAATGCACCAAAAGTAAAACTAACATAAAAAAGGCTGTCAGCAAGTTTCTTGACTAAACTAATCGAACCACAGAAACCAATTTATCGGTACCCCTAATAAAAAATTATATATTTAAAGATATTTTGTACCTCAAATCCAAATTCATGTAAATGAGGGTGTGAGCGTTTTCCTGATATTAATTATCTCCTCTAATTTTTGTTTTATTTCATAACCGTCGTTGAACAGCAGAAACAATTTTGGGTTTACTACAACCAAAATTCAACTCCGTAGCCTTGTAATTTTAAAACTCAATCCAGTTCCTGGATCAATTATTGGGAGAAATTTGCCTCCATGGAGGACTTTATAAAGGAACTACCATGCATTCGCCTTACATGGAGATAAAAATCACGAAAACTTCCCACGGTAGGCTCGACGGTTAGGGGGCTCTAACTCTTGATCTATCTACCATTGCGGATATTTCACGTCAGTACTGCGATCGGTTCTAGCCGAGTGCGGAATTCGTATTCACCAGCCATCTCTAGAATTCATAGCCGGTTCACCTCATTGGAAGGCGAATGCTCTATCCCCTGAGCCACCACGACTCTATCTGCTCTAATTTTACTTTTATAACCGTCGTTCAGCAGCCGAATCAATTTTTCGGGTTAATGACTACTAATGCTCAACTCCGTATCCTTGTAATTTTGAACCCAATCAAGAAGACGAGAGAGCTCCAGAATCAAGTATTGTGAGAAATGTACCTTCATGGAGGACTTACTTCGTAGAAGAGGCGAGTTCACAAAACTAACTCACATTTGCGTTACATGGGAAGGAAAACCACGAAAACCTCCAACTGGTAGCCTGACGGCAAGGGGACTCTAGCACATGATCCGTCTATCACTGAGCATATTTTACATCAGCACTGTGGTTGGTGCAAGCCAGGTCGGGAATTTGTATCGAGAAGTCATCGCTGTGATTCGAACCTGGTTCACTTCGTTGGAATGTGCAAGCCTGAGTCATCATGGCTCAATCTGCTCTAATTATAATGTCTTAACCCATGTCGATTAGAACTTCAAACTTAGATTATTAGTACAAAAGATATTCAAGAAAAAACGTCTTTATATTTCGCACTGTAACAATAATTATTCAATAAAAAAAGCCAATAAAAAAAACTATCAAACCCAACAGTGAGCGTTATTATATAGTAAAAGAAAATGAATAGCAATACGGTCTTACTTTTCAATATTTCGTTAGTATAACATTTCATAAGAATATAACACCTCTGAATTCACTTTTATTAAGATACAATACTTCATAAATATATAATCCTGTTAGATTTAAGATAACATCAATTCAATTTTGTAAATCCTTTTTGATATTCAAAAATGAAATATAAAAATAGAGTTGAAAATATATGTATTTCTTTTAAAAGACTGACATTGTTAAGATTAGATGCAAAAACAGGAAATTGTGTTTTTTTGCCTCAGACCTTTAGGTGAAATATTGTTGCAAACTTCAGAGCAGAGCCAAAATCGTGCGTTTCAGAATTTACCTAGTTTACTTTTTTGTGAAAGGAAACTGTAGACGTCTATTTATTATAATTTTAAAAAAAAGAAGGATACAGCGCTTTCGATTCGAATGTTTTTGAACAATAAATAAAAAAAAATGAGAAGGGAAATAACCTTGGGCTAAAAGAGCTTATGACATCGGCAAAAGGAGAATATTCGATGTTAAATGTAAAGTGTTTTGAATGATATCTTATTCTTAGATGCTTCCAACTAAAATTTTTTCCTTGACGTTTTCTTTTACACAATGCGAGTCACAGGTAAGGTTAATTAAAGAGAAATAATGACCCAAAGGAAAAAGCTTGATTCAAAATGCTGTGTTATTTATGACAAAATCAAAAATGTTTTTATTTTAGGCTTTTGGATTTAACGAACTTGTTACACAACATTTAACTTTATTTTGCTCTATTTAAAAAAAATGATAAATATTGTTCTGTAAACAAAACTTTTAATATTTAATTTCAAAATATTTTCAGCAATAGGTGCAATACTTGCTCTTTTGCTCATCACTTATTATATCTATCTGCATCTTTATATGCTAATTAATATATGAAATATAAGGTGGTATTTTAGATGTGATTTTTTTTTACTGTCTCAATACTTTTTGAGAGATACATTCGAGAATTTATAGATGGCTGCTGCCACAAACGTTTGGGTAAAAAATCCATTTTAGTCATTTTCAACAAAAAAAAAATACTAGTGAAATCAGGAAATTTTTAATATGTTTAATCATAAACTACCACCACTATTTACTTATCGCTCCAGTTAAGAAACAATCCTGAATTACATTATAACTGTAAAATGATTGTGAAAATGAAAGATATTTTACTTCTCCCGAATACAAGCAGTATTTAAAAAAAAAGGTTATTCTACCATTTTTTTTAAATAGTTTGTCAATCCCGAAAATGACCAAAGATTTGAATTGGAAAGTCAATTTTAAAAAAAAAATATAAAGAATGTCTGTTCTGCTTACGAAAACAAAGGATTTATCTAGATAAATTTTTAAAATTAGTTGCAAACATTCACCATCCGATGTTGCTATTTGTTAAGGAACACTATTTGAAGCATCAATATTAAAGCAAAAAAATAATATTAAAACAACGCTTTCAAAATAACCACCGTTAGTATCGGCAACATTGTGTATTCTTTAACCGAGCAGCTTGCAAATACTTCCCTTGGAAAGGTTTAACATCCAGCAGAAAATTTAATCTTATAATTTTCCCACTCAACAGTGTCCTATATTGACGTCCTATATAATTTTTGAAAATTTTTAAAATTGTTTATTTGTTTTCTTATTAAGAACGGAAAACTATATCTCTTTCTTCTTCTATTTTTCTATATTTAATTTTTTCAACTCGCTGGTTTCAGTTAATTTGGAGACAATTGGTACTTGCATCTAAATTTTATGCATAATTTTTTTTTAATGTTTTTATATGCTATAAGATGCTATAAAAGGTCAAATTTGTTACGCAAAAGTAATAAAAGCAAAAAAGAAGCTAAATCATTAAAATAGAGCAGAAGTTAGTAACCCTTAACTAACAATTCTTTAATAAAACCATCTGATCTTTTGTAGTTGAAACAGTCAGATCCTTTTTCAATTGCAAAAATACATGAACAAAATAAAGTATACTACTAGAAATGTTAAAGCTGTTTAACTTTATCATAGCAAGTGTAAAGTAAAAATTAAATCAGAAAATTTAAATAAGGAGAGCGTATTTGTTTTTAATGTAATGCAGCATTCTTTTTTCTCAAATTTAATTTTTCTTTACCTTTTGGACAGAACATATATCTCCTTTCCCGTAAATGCTTTGAAAAATTCCAAATACCTAGAAATATATTCACGGTTTTACAACATGTCATACAGCTGCTTGTTGCGTTCGATAAAAATTTAAAAGCTCTTTTGCAGAATAAAGTTTTGACAAAGGTAACAAATTAATAATTAATTTTGAAGTTAAATCGGAAAACAATTTTGAAATTTGGCTTCAATAATAATTATGAACATTTATTTATTAGTGTAAACAGTGTGAAACTTTTTAAAATACTAAACCATCTCACAAGTTTAAAAAGTACTCATAAGTCCCGAGATATATTTTTATCGTTTTTAAAGCCAATCAAAAATTAATTTTTTCTAATTTTAGAAAATGTATGGAATTTTGAACAATTTATATACATTGGAAATGAATATAAACAAAATTGGAAATCTACAATAAGCTTTAATCTAGCAAAGTCTTGTTGAAAAAAAAAATATTTTACTGATCCGCTTATCTTAAGGCTCCTGAAGCTTTAATCCCCCCTCACTTGCCTTTATAATTACAAAACACGAATCTACCAAAAATGAGAACTCATCTCAATTTCCTCCTCCAAAATAGCCAAAGGATAGGGAGCACGTGACAGAGGGAAATTAGATGTTTGGGACGAAGAGAAATGAATTATATGATATTTCTCTACTTCTTTTTCTGCTCTATGGGCACAAACGGATAAACTCTTCCTTATATGATTGAATTAATGATTTAATTGAATTAATTTTTGTGTTTGTCACATATACAAAATACAATTCCACTTTGTATATCACAACAACTGATATAAAGTTTTATTACCCATAGCATATGTTTCTTTTCGTAATTTTGTTTTAGGATTTCGTGTAACATCTTTACAATTTGCACTTTGTTTATATTTTCAAATAAAAAATTTTTTTTTTATATCATTTAATCAATTTATTAGCTTCTCGTTCTTTTAATAAGCATATAAGGACGTGGTTGTATTACTTCTATTCCATCTCTATCTAACAAGTAACATGTGTACCTTCTCCATTAAGCATAATTGCTTACTCTCAAAACGAAGCCAATAATTTCTAGAACATTAAAAAGCGCAGATTCTGGAGGAGATTCTTTATCGTAACTGACAAATAAATGATTAATAAATTTAAAAAAACAGACACCTTTTACAGTTATAAAGATCTTTATTTTTTTCGTACAGGAAGATTGTCTTAGTAAATAAATAAAAAAAGTTAATAACTTAATAAAATCGAACAAAATAAGAGAAATAAAAATTTTAATTTACAGGCATATAACATGAAATCATTCATCCAGACTATAGAGTACTAAACTTCACTGAAATTTTGACGCTTTATTGAAATCTGGTTAAGGTTTAAGTACCGTAAATCAAATGATTTGAATAAAGTTTATTTATCTTCGAGTTTTAAACAAAATGTTAACGTTTAGCCAATTGAATGTGCAAAGGTACGTGGAAGCCTTATGAATATAATTTTTAGGAACCTATATAAGTTATGCGGGAATTGCTCATTTCGAAAAAGAATATTATATCTGACAAAATTGTCTTAAATATGAAAACATGTATAACTTAATGATCTAAAATCATAAGATGTTGCATCTTGATGTTAATTTCCTTGTACGGAAAAGTTCTGAAACAAGTTTATGAATGTACTTTTTTTTCTTCGAGCAAACGCAATCATGTAGTTTTTCGTGCAAAATTCAACAGAAATTACTTTTCTCTACTTTACTGTTACGGAGAGCCCTTACTGTCTTGTTCTGCCATCTATTGCTGAAGTCCGTTACTAATTCATTATCTGCAAGAATCTAAGAATACAATTACACGATTAAGTACTAAAATGAATATTTGATAAACAATTTTATTCTTTTTTATCCTCACTAAATTCTGTGTCTTAGTTGTTGCATAATTCTATGGGTTGATTTTGTTGCAGATTCAGTTCCCTAGCATCTGTATTGCAAAGAATCATTCTCTGATTAATTACAATCCATCATGTGACGTTTCCTGCCATCTATCATAAAGAAATTATTATATTTTTTTTTAATTACTTTCTAAAAGGTATAAGCTTTATGGAAATATATTTATATATATTCAAAAATAATCATCCAAATGAAGTTATTCTGCAACTGCTGATGATTCCGAATGCTTTTTAATCTGTAATAGCTTTTCTTTCTTTTCTTTAATTTACAAATTTAAAAGATAAATGCATGAAATTTGAAATAGCTGATCTCATGTTATTTTTAGAATAATTTTTCTTTCGAAAACTGTCTTTTGAAATGTCAAGTTTCAATAATCTACAATTAAAATATTTATTTCTTATAAGTTAATGACCCAATTTCTTACCTTAAGCCAATTTAAATAATTTATAATCGCCATTATATTGAATTGGTTTATAGAAGTAACATTAAGTTACAGTGTAAAAATTGTAAAAAGCTGTTTTGTTATGGAAGTTTAATCGAATATTCTAGAACCACTAAGATTACAACACAGTATTCAAAAATTTCATCTATAAATTAAAAAATTTTCTGGGTTTCTGTTTGTGATTTTGAGATATGTGCATCTTTTCACTACGGCTTGAGAATTCTTTTTTTAAAACATTTCACGATATAAAAAAGCCTTTTTTTTTGTTACAGTAATTGATATAAATTATAATATGGAAAATACATATGATGATGATAGTCATTTATTTATTTATATATTATGAACTTTAAGTTGACCTTCCATTTATTGAACTACAGCATATGTATTATATTAACCTAAAATCAAATCTCGCTACATTATATATTCAAAATATATTTATATGTAAACATCTGTTAAATGAAAATAATAGTAAATTGTTGAAATGACTTTGCTACCTTATATACGTAAAGTAATTTGATTTAAAAAGGATGAATCTTTTAATAAACTAGCGTTTAATAAAGATAAATAACATGGATACAATGAGTTACCATTCATTCGAATCCCATAGGATTATAATTTATGCTCAGCATTTTGAAAAAAAAATCTTTCGTAAACAGTTTTTTGTTGTTGTTGAGATATTTATTGAGCAAATTAAATTAGTTCAATGAATTAAACCAGATTTTTTAGAAATCGTTTTTTGAATGAGTCTTGTTTACATTTAATTGAATAGATTCTTCTAAGATCAGTATTGGTGACCTTTTTAAGATTCAAGAAAAGAAAATATTTTAGTTATAGTCTTTAAGTAATTTACTTTGCATAGTTATAGAATGCAAATATTATTTACTTTGCTTTAAACTACAGAAAAAAATTCTTTTGCCAGATTTTCTTCCATTGTTTATGAATAGAACGGAAAACAATAACATCTGATAAATAAGAATTCTGATTTGAATCGGGAATTAATATTCTCCAGGGAGCATTTACTATAATACCACTTTGTTTACTTAAATAAAATCTTGTTTAAGCAATATGTTTTGTACTTTATATATGTGAATATCATCACCGCCGCTATAAATTAAATACATGAAAATGCATTGAATGCATGAATAAATGAGTGGTTTTTATTTTACTATAATTTTTTTCAGCTTCCAAATTAATGTTCTTCCATCCTGTCTGCAATTATTACATTAAAAATGGAAACTACTCGTTTTTTAAAATTTTCTTTATTATTATTTTCAGGTATTTATAAATTAATCTTTTTATTGATTCTGAAGTTCTTCACAAAGCGTTGTAGATTGATTTACTTAACAGTGAACTAATAAATCTGTTGTTTGAAAAGCTTTTTATTCCTTCCTCGATTCTCAAGAGGTAATTTTATTACTGAATAGTAACAGCCAAATAGATTTTCCAGTGCCGCAATTACTAAGCAGTGCAAGTGGTTAGTATTTACATTTTCAATATGTTAATAAACATGCAGGTTCAAAGAGCTGTTGTCGTGACAAAACATGAGGATGATCAAAACCTTTCACATCAATTTGGAGTCCCACTGCATCCATCAACTGCTAATGTAAGAGACTTGGAAGTCTAAACAGAGGTCATATTCTCTTGAATAAAAAGCGCAATATTTCATTCGCTCGTCCCTGCTTAAATATAGGCCTTGAATACCTGCAGACACATTTAAACCATTTTCTTTTTCTTAGTATGGGATCTGCTTACCTGCACTGTAAATAATTCCGGATCGAATTGCTGTAAAAAGTACTGACACCTTAAATACCGTTTCCTTTAACCATAGAATAAATTTTTTATCGCGAATTTTTACAGAACAAAAATCTGATATGCGGTTATATTTGCAGTAATATTTACTGCAAAATAACTGAATCTGTAAAGTTAAATAAATATTGCTCTAAGAAATAACAGTATAAAATTACAGTAATTTTACAGTAATTTTATCCGTAGATCATTTAACCGTAATCATTTAACGTATCCGTATATCATTTAACGTAACCGTAATATCATTTATTATTTTTTTAGATTATAAAGTACCTTGCTCATTTACATTGGTTTGTAGATTTTTAAAACTCGGCGACATCCTTTGAGCATTTTTTAATAATAATTAAATTAAAATATTCCTGAAAATACAGAAAGTTTTTCTCTAACTAATGTGGAAAATCCTTGAGTTCCCTTAGAAACAGAGGAGAATTTCTAAGCACCTTAAATAAACTCTCAACATTTCATATTAGATTAAAATTTTACCTAAGGAAAAATGAGAGAAAATTCCCTAGGGTAGGGAATATTCTTCTCTGATGTAGCAACGAATCTTTTATGAAGCGTCAAACAAATTTAATTCTGAACAATTCAACGCTCCTGATTCTTTATTCAATTATATTCCGAGCAAGATAAGCGATATGTTGTGATAAGAAATTGAATTAATAGTTTCATGAACGAAACAATAGCCTGAATATCCAAAGTTTATCAATTCTTGACTTATTATTTTTTTATATTGATCTTTCATGTGAAAATTATAGCCCAGTATATGAAGGTATCCAGTAATTAAAGGAAAGCTTGAAATTCAGTTATTTAGGTTATGGCAATTTTTTTATGATTAAAACCACCAGTTATTACATTCGAGAAATTTATTCCATTATCAACCTAGATTATTACAAGCAAAAGTTGTTTTTTCTCTAAACATTATTATTTGATATTTTATGGGTCAAAAATAGGATCGATGAATCCAAATTTTTCTTATAGACCTTCATTTTGACCTTGCACAGTTCAATGAATGGCTTCTTGTACTATATATTCTATTATACAAAAGGTGAGGCTTCAAATTTCATGAAATGTTTTTCGTTTTTAGGTGATAATTTGGGGAGTGCTTCCAGAGAATCAATTCGACAAAGTTAGGAAATACGTATCCTTATTTTTTTTTCAGGATACGAATTCCATCAAAACATAAGGGACCTCCTGTGACCCAGAGGCCAATATATTTGTGCAACATATAATATCATTTTATCACTTAAAAATATTATTTCATTACTCTTTCTGTTTGTATGCCTATGCAAAAACGCATTCTGTTTTACCTTCACTTAACGGAATTTTAACTACATTAAAAAAAAGTTTAAAAATTTGATATAAGTGAACTTTTGGATAATTTTTAAGGCAAATAAATATTTAGTTCATTGTTTAATAGTAGTAGATTTTGTGTCATCACCAAAGTTTAAGAAAACTCTGTCAAAATGTGCTACAAAATGTTTAAAAGGAAATACAATTGAGGATTTTTGCGCAATTAAAAAATAATAATGAAGTTCCTTTAATATATTTTTTTATTGTATTTATGAGTTTCCTTTTTTCTAAGTCCCATATTTCGAAACAAAATGTCTCTCTTTTTCTGTCATTATTTAAATCACTGGATAGAAAATGTTCTTCTAATACCATTTTAAAATAAAAAAATGTAAAATCAAAAAGTGTGAGAGGGCTGTGATAGCCTGGTTGGTATAGCGTTGGGTCCATGTCCAAGAGGTCGTGAGCTCGATCATCGACGACCGAAGACACCCCGTGTAGTAAAAGCTGACTGGTGCACGTTAAATATGTCTGGGTACAAAGTTTCCCATGTCCCTATAACAAATTATACCTCTGGAGGTACTGAACTGGTTCTGGTCAAAATTACAATCTGTATATTAATGAATCCATGCAAGAATGCGTCCACCCTATAAAAGGGCTGTGACGTGTGTGTGGCTGAAGTTGTATTTTTAACCATAAATGGTACCACTGAAAAACAAAAAACGAACTATCTGCCTTAAATTCGATTAGTTTCAGCAAGCAGGCTTTCTCGTATCGACAAGTCGTATTAGTAACAGCAACAGGAGTGTGAACAGTCTGACGTCCTCAGAAGTCAGTCAGAGCAATCAGAAATATTTCGATCTCATAACAGAATATATGATGGCCCTTTATAAAAGGAAAAATCCTAATTAAACTGAGACGAAAAGATACGGAAAGAACAGAGACGGACAAATCGTGGTCAGTGAATGAAGCAGTTACCCTGCTAGAAGAGGGAGAAGCCTTCTCGAAATATTGCCATCAATCAGATCAGGGCAGCATGGTGCAGAATGACTTAACACATTTCATAGTAACGCACAGAAGCAATTGACCAAGCCAGAGCTGTGAAAACAGTCTAACACACTTTCTTCGAACTAGATATACTCCTTTGGGTGGGCGACCGGATAGTTTTGACTAATTAGTGTGTAAATATCTGGTACATACATATATTTATAAGTATTAGATAATGTTAGAAATGTTAAAGGAAAGTAAGCTCTTTATAAAATATCAACCCAAAAGTTTGCATTTAAATATCCAAATATTTTGAAAATTAAAAGAAAATTAATTTCCAGTTCTTTTTTATTTATCTATTTATTTAATATTTTTTTTTTTTTTTTTTTTTTTTTTTTTGCATTTAAACGTATTTAGCTGTTATCAAATCTTACAAAACACGCCATTTATTATTTTTTTTACTTAAAAGAACAATTAAGTTGTTAATTCAATTAAACCACTTATTAAAGTTAATGCGAAAAAGTGAGATTTTTCTTTAATTAAAGATAAATCAAAAGTAATGACCCAACAATAATTGACATTTAACTAATGAAAGGTCCCGTTCTAATGAGAAAATGAAAGGAAAAAAAAATACCGGAGGTTTTTTAAATTTTTTTTAAGAGAAAAAAAAAATTGAAGTGTTAACTTATCTAAAATAATTTCCGATCCATATCCTCAGGACTTTTAACGATAATCGCTAATTACAAGGAAGTATTTTACTTTCTATCCTTAGCAAATACTATTTTATCAATCAGACAAAAACACCCAGCTCGTTAAGTAAATAAATCATTGCATAGGCAAAGTATGATTATCTTCACTAAAAGCTGATCAGCATTTAATATTTTATTAATGTCTTGTTTTATTTCAAATTAAGTTACATATTCTGCTGATAAGTTATTACTTTTTGCATTTCAAATAAAAATCTAGTTATTAAAAAAGTAATTTTAAAATTCTATTATTTATTTATTTTAAAACTGAATAATTATTTATTTTAAGCCTGAATTTCAACCTCAGCATATACTACATATTTTATCAATCAGTAACACACCCAGATCGTTAAGTCAGTAAATAAATGCATAAGTAAAGTAAAATAATCTGTACTAAAAGCTGCTCAGTAATTAAAAATTTATTAAAGTTGTTTTTTTATTTCAAATAAAGTTTTCTGCTGATAAGTTATTACTTTTTTTTACATTTTAAATCTAATTCCAGTTATTGGAAAAGTAATTTTAAAATTTAATACTGTATTTATTTTAAACCTAAATTAAACATTAATTTAGTAAATATTGGCTTTCAAATTTTATAGTTTACTTAATAACATGTTATTACTATGAATTGCATGTTATCCAGACTAAAAAATGATTTGACTTTTTATATTTAATCTTATATTCTTTATGAATAAATTTAGTCACATTTTTTTTGAATAAATATGAATAAACACATATTTATTTTTCTCCAAAAAAAACTTGTCCAATAATCTTTATTCTTAAAATAGATTTTTAACAAATAAAAAATATTATAAATTATTATAAATTATTTAAATGTAAGTGTTTTCAATGCACTTCGAAGGACAAATGTGTTGGATATTAAAATAATCTGCTAACTTTCATTTTGTGTCAAAATAATTCACTTTAATTGTATTTTTTTGTTTTTCCTAAGTTTTTCATAAATTGTCAAGAAAGAGACTTCTTATAAATCCAGCGGAACTTATTCAGGCACAATCTTTAATGAAACTTTGATGTGAGAGAAGGCTGAGATCTTACTTTCTTACGTGTCTAATTTCCTTTCATTGCCTAAGAAAAAGAAAACTGAATAAAAGCCGAGGGAAAATAAAACTCGTTTGATAACCTATGATTTATCATATAGGACAATAAAAAATTAATTATTTAAATATTTTTAAAGAGCGATAACTGTTCCACGAAATAAAAATATCGATTCTAAAGGAGGAAAAAAAAAAACACTTGTCTAATTTTGATGCTACTAATTTGCATTTGAACCATTTTTTTTTTATTCACAAAATCAAAATTTAAATATTACGTATGAGTTTATATTTTAGAAGGAATTCGTCTGCCTTAATGCTAAGCCACGCAGACATACATTGAAAAGCAATTCTCCAAAACAATGAGAGCTTGTTGTGACTGAAGTTTTATTACTCATTTATCAGTTATATAATTTTTATATTATTACTATTTTCATTTCAGCATTTTCAACAATGGGTGCGGTATCATCTAGCAATATGAGAATAATTTATAGCGATGTAAGATTATCCATATTCTTTTTTAACATCGGCTTCTAGCCTTTCATGGTATCGCAGTTCAGACGCCTGGCTTTTGTAGTAATTTCATAGAATGTTGGGATCCGTGGGGTTAGCATTATTCTTCTAGAGATCTATATCAATACTGTCTGGCAAGGAATTAATTCAGATTTCCCCATAGCATTATTCTTCTAAAATATGATTAAATAAAAACTGTGCCAGCTCTACTTGGCATGGAGTTGCTTTTGCTTCAGATTTCCAGAGTATTTGCATCTTTTCGGATGATACGATCACAATACTACAATACGTTACCAGTATTTAGATAAGAGAAGAAAGAAAAAGTTTTGGAATAACCGGTCACTGGTCCAATCTCCCTAGCACCTTAACGTTATTTAGACACTCAGATCCAGATTAGTCTAAAAGGACATCGATTGAATAATTCTTAAATGGACAAAGAATTTTTTCGTTAGATTAAATTATTAAAATTAAATTTATAGTACATATTTAACCACTACTACAAAATCTGAATATATTCATCAATGAGAAAAAAAAATTCTCGTATTAATTTAATAAAAATGTATAATTGACAAGAAAAACAAAGTATGAATAAGAAAACTAACATAGGATAAGAATAGGAGTATTACAAGACTAAAAAAATTATAATTTACAATAGTTTTAATTTTCTGAATAAGAACAATTATCATAACTAAAAAAGTAAAAATATAAAGAATATATAAAACAAGAAAAAAATTATTTTAGATTTCTAGACTTTTTTCTTTGTTGAAAATATTAAAGTATTAAAAGATACAACATTTTTTGTTACGAAATGATTTTTACCAGTTGCTGGAAAGAACTGAGAAATTTAAACATTTTGCATTGATTTCTATAGTTATTAAAAATAGTATAATATATGCAATTATGACATAATCTCATAATTAATAAAAATAATTAGTAGACTATCTAAGTTATTTAAAGACAAAATTATGTTTCTGATCTCTTAACCAATCATAAAATAAAAATAAAAAAGTTACTTATGCTTCCAGTAGATGGCAATACCAGGCAGGAAAATGTTGCGTGATATTTCTTCCAAAACTTAATTCTTAGTGCTGCCATCGCACGACGAAAAAAATAAATTGACAGATTTTTTTTTTATTAAATTTGTATATAAATGTTTTTTTTAAAAAAGAAGTTGAATTTCATTTTATAAAAAGTTTTGTATAATATTGGGCTGAAAAATTTGAGGATATAACTTTCTTAGCTGTATTTTATAATGGGTAAAAAATATAAAATCTTAGAGTTATATCTAAGATTACTCAAAATCTTCAAATTAAATTAAAAGACCATTTATAATATTATTATTTAGTAATTATTTTCAGAAAAAAATAAACTGATTTCATCGATTATGCAAATGATTTGAAATTGTTCAGTTTTATCATTTACAGACGCAGTTGTTTTGATTTAAATTATAAATAAATAAATTAATAAAAACAATAACAGCTGTAGATGATTTCAAATAAAAAAGCCTTTTTTGCACATTGGAAAGTAAAAAAAAAAAAAAAAAAAAAAAAAAAAAAATTACAAATACTTACAGAAATCAAAGTTTCAATATTAAATGCATGAGCAAACTTTTAAAAATTACTTTTCTACAGATAAATATATAGTAATTTCTATTATTTAAGCACTTTATTAAGTTATAGTGTTTCACAATTTAAAAATATATTTATATGTTCAATATTGCAACAAATATACGTTTTTTTTTTAATATAAAGCGTAACGATTACAGATGGCGTAAAACATTTAAGCCATTACTGCAATCATTTTAAATTGGAAGTAAAGAGTACGAATTTATCAGAAAAAGTTTGTGAGGTGTTTTATAATTTCACGGATAATATTCTAATATCGTCAAGGAAAACAAATGTGTAAATTATGATTTAAATATTTATACTATTGTGGTTAAATAGAGAATAGTTTTTGTGATGTGTTAAATAAAATTTCTAAATAAACTTTTAGGATTAATATATTAAACATTCGCTGACTTCATTTAAAATAGTGAAATGTTTTTCTTTTCTTTTGCGTAAAAAGCAATTTTCGTTTAACGTTGAAAGTAAAAAAAAAAAAAAAAAAACCTTTCTGTATTCTACCTACTTGTTAGAAAAAAAAGGTCTCTATAGGGTTTTTTACATACTATAAATATAAATTACGTTCGTATTTTACTTTTCGCTACAGAGACCAAAATTTGACAAAGTTTAAAATAACTCATTCGCTAAAGGCTTTAAAACAATCAAAATACACCAAGGATCGTACAATATATACGGATGTTGAAGATAATCGAACTTTTTTTTTTTTTATAAAATCGTTTACTAATTTTTTTTTTTCTTTTCAAGGCTCGAATATTTTTAAAATTTCAGGTTCCAATTTATTGGTTGGTTAGACCTATCTCTACTAAGAAAAAACTTGTTCAAATTAAATATGTTGAAAGTAAAAAAAAATATATATATATATATATATATATATATATATATATATATATATATATATATATATATATATATATATATATATATATATATATATATATATATATATATATATATACCTTTCATCTCTTACATTTGTGTTATTTTGAAATTTAAGAAAAATGAAAGCTTTTTAACTAAATTAATTTTTACAAATTAACGGAACTAGAATTTCAAAGTATAACATCCTTTCAGACGAATTATAGCAGAAGACTATAGACTATTTTTATACAGTACAGAATCTGGTTATGAACCACGTTAAAAAATTAAGGAAAGAAAATCGACATATCAACTTAAAAAATTTGTGTATAATATCATTAAAAAATAAGCAAAATTAATTCCGTTATGAAAATTCACTAGGTGATTAGTTATTTATTTATAGTAAATAAAAATACCATTCCTGAAGAAACTTTCAAATCATTCAAAAGCAATATTTAATTTATTCTTATAGCGAAAAAAAATTATCAGTACAATAATAATTCCTGTAAAACGTTTTTGCTTAAGAAGAAAACATACGAATCTAACATCAGCTTTAACCAAAAAACAATATATTTTTTTCAATTTTCAATGCGTCACTAGTTTCTACATGCATTATTTTTTCAATTATAATCACTTCAATATGTATATATAAAACTCGAGAATCATACATAGAAAGAAAAAGAAGTAATATCCATTACTACAGAATGCAATGAGTAAGAGTAATGCATTTTATATTAAAATAAATTTATTAAAAATTCTATCTGCGAATTTATTTCGAACAAATTCAAGGAAAAAAAATAATAAATTGCATTTTCTCTAATGATGAGTCATAAAATAAAATGTAGTTGCTGGTAATAATGCCACTATTTCATTTCACTTGTAATATAAATTGGAAAAGTAATTACTTAACTACCGACAATCTTCGGAAACTTGGCGTCATTTTCTCCATGTAGAAACAACGCCAAATATTGTGTAATTAGTTCATTTCTAATTTTGTCTTTAGTACCTCATTTGTAAGGACGTACATTCAGGAGATGCGAAATGAATGGATTGGAAAGTGGAATAGAATTTTCCAAAAGGTAGCAAATGATATAAAACTAATTTTTCAATCACAATTGTTACAAACAAAATTACTGTTATTTCCTTATTAGCATTTAAATGAAGTTTTGAGAATTTATTTTAGCACTTCAAAAATGTTTCAGTAAAAATAGTTTCTTTTTAGAAAATTGATAGAATAAGTAAAAAAAATCTAAAAATATAAATAAGGAGAAAGGCTTATGCTTGTTTTGGGTGTTCAATTATACGAAATCAATATAAAGTAAAAGTTAAAAAAAATAAACCATACGCGAAAGTATAAATATTTTTCTATTCTCTTAAGAAACAAAAATTATGAGCACATTAGATGTTTTAACTTACACTATCTTTAGGTTATTGTTTGTAGTGTTTATTATAACGCATGATACTTCTCTGCATTTAGAAATACTCAGTACAATAATAGAAAATATGAAACATTTCTTGCAGACACATTGAGAAAAAAGGCATGTTCAAAACTAACAGTATTTCTGGTTGTTTAAATTTTTGACGAAGCTCTTAAAATATCTCTCTCGTAATACTTTAGAGCATTACACGAAAACTATAAATTTAGTTAAATTTAATTTTGAAGTTATGTATTTGTTACTAAATGTATGGTAACGAAAACCAGATTTTTTGTTACACTGTTACCGCACACAACGTAAAATTACCAAGGGAATGGTTTAAATGTCATATAGTTTGGAATATTCAGGCTTCCGGTATCTTTTGCCAGAAATATATTTTCCATAAAAGTATGTAAATTTTACTAAAATTTTTTTTCGTGCGCTTCAACGTTCAGTAATTAAGTTCAGTATACAGAATATTTGAATAATGAAACACTTTGATAATATTTGATGCTTTGATTTATATAAACAAATGCGCAATTTTATTGGTTCAAGGATAGTTTTTATTAAATTAAGCATAAAATATTTTAAGTTGTGATATCAGATACAAGAACATAATTACTTTTTAAAAAAAAATTCGTTTTGATGAAAATCGATTGAAATGTTTGGGGCACAAAAAGACGTCTATTTTGTAAAAATTTTTTTAACCGGTATTCATTTCAAAGTAATAAACTGATAGGACTTGGTTATAAAATTTTTCGTTTAAACCTCCAGCATTTAAAACCAAATAAATAAAAAAATTGGTATCTAATAAATAAAAGATATTGTCGAGCATTTCTTAGTGATAAATAAGTAGTAAAAAATAGAATAAAATAAAAAATAATTATTAAAATTTATAATATTTGTTGCATAGCAATATAATTCCGTAAACTAATATTTCATTTTGTGCTAAATTGTTTTAATTCGCTTAACAATTGCAATGATTGTGGTTATTTTGTCTGCAATAAGAAAATGGTAAAGCGTGTTTGATTTTTAACTGAATTTTCATCGTAAAATTTTCAATTAAGTCATTTTTTTAAATTTTAACCTTGAGCACTTTTTAAACATTATTTTTATTGTTTTATAAGAAAATATTTTCTGAACGAATAATATCATAATTAAGCAGTTATGCATCATCTTAAATATTAGCTTATGATTTGAAATAAGATTTTCCACACGTTAAGTTTCAGTGATGTAGAACATTTAATTATGTTTTGCGTTGGCAGAACGAACATTGACGAGGTTTATGACTTTAAGTTTTAAAAAAAATCAGCACAACATGCAGGTGACTCCCTTGATAAAAACATTGGGAATTTTAAAATTATGAATTGGACATTTTCTAGATGTCTTTCTCTTCTTGTCATACACAATTGTCTTATTTGATTAAACCGCAGCGATTTGCGGGATTGAAAAAGAGTTTAAGGGAGATTTTTTTATTGTTTAGAATGTCAGTTTATCAATTATGTTACATTACTGAGTAAAGTACTTGGGAATCAGTTTTTTTTATATCGGAACGTGGTAATACTTTTTTTTTCTCCATTGAACAAAGTGACAAGTGCACTTTGCAGTTTTGAAGTTCGGGGAAAATACTTGTGATCTAACCATATTATGGAAATAAGTCAAACTTCATTTTACTTATAAAGCGTGTACATGTTTCTGGGATTATATATATATATATATATATATATATATATATATATATATATATATATATATATATATATATATATATATATATATATATATATATATACAGTAGTTTTACAACGCTATGTTCCCTTAAGTTCGAGCACTCTATTTATCATTTATTGTTGTTTCTTTCCCAGTTCGCGAGTTTATGTCACGAAGAGATTCGAAAAAAACAGCGTTAACAGTATCGGGATCTGGCGTAGAACAATTTACAGTATTTCTGGTTTAGTTCTTCATCCCAACAAAATAGAGATTAATTATGTTAAATATCATTTGGCATGGTGCTTTCACTTGAAGCTAACTTATTGTTCAAACTTATCACAATCAAGTCCTTTCCCTTGGTTCTTATCCTTTTCGAAAACCCTTAAAAAATCTTTTCTGACAGCATTCTAATATACGCTGCACAAAATTGGAGCAGTTTTAAGGGATATAACAATATATTTTAGTTATAACTATATTAGTTTAATTGGTACTTTTTGAAACAGTACTTACCACCATAATATTAAAATTAATTATGCCTCATCGCTATCAGTGATAGTTTGGTATTATTTTTTTTTTGCGTTTTTCCCAAATGAATCAGCACTGTTTCTCCATTAATTTTGCTTTAGACAAAATATTTAAATTTTGCTTTTGACTTTTACCTTCACAGGTTATTTTTTTAATTTCAGTTAGAAAAATTTACAAAAATTAATCATCAGGGATCATTACCGTCAATAATAGTAGGACAATGATTTACGTTTCTCCTAAACGAATTAGCACTTTTTTCCTCCATTAATTTCTCTACATAGAATATAACTTAATTTTATTGTAACAATTAAAGTTGATTTCAAACTATTTAGTTTCATAGAAACATGCTTTAAACGAAAAACTTTAATAATGTTTTTAATGCTACTTTCTTTGCGATAGTTAAATAGTTAATACTTTATAGATAGATAAATAACTTATACTTTATACATATAGACTTTATAAATGGATAGATAATTAATACTTTATAGATTTAAGAACACTTTATATATGAAGCATAAGAGATAACTTTAGAATTATCAAATTGATGACGGACTCTGCCTTTGCTATCAAGCTCATGTTAAGCATTGAGTTTATCTGACATATGCAATAAAAAAATATTAAATAATAAAAACGCTCAATGAAATTACTTGTTTTTTATAAATGAGATCTATAAGCTAGCAATCATCACTCTAAAATATATTTGAGAAAATAGAATCGTCTGCAGTAAAATTAGAATTGAAACTCGATAACATATCTGAACTGATTTTATATAACTGAATAAAAATTAAAGTCAAAACAGGTGTAACATACTTCCTACCAATGAATAATAAAATTTATATTTCCCCCTAATCTGTTTATCATTAATTGCTTTAATTAATTTTTTAGTCCTCTTAATTCAGCTAAACCATTACTTCGTTTAACATAAGATCTCCCTTTTACGGATATAATTAATTAACCATCCGAGACAGTTTAAAGTTTATTAAACGCTTAGACTTCAAAAGATAATAGTTATTAATATTCTTTTCAATAAATATTTCTTAAACTTATATTGATTGAGAATATTGGACAGTTTACAATAATTAGTTGATAATAATTAATAGCTATATATTTCAATCAGGAATTCCTTTGTTATTCCTGGCGTAACATTTTAATTGCTTGCTGGAAGGAGTTGCTCTTCTGGGGATTAGGTCTTTTCAATGACTAGCCTTCCAATCCACTATGTAAATTTGTAGTTTCGAAGTTAAATTATGTAAATTTATTCCTCATTACAAGGATTACCTTTTCAAGAATAAATTTCTAGATAACACGAATAACAAGAGTAATGTCCTTTGTGATAAAATTAAAATTGGTTAAATTTTACGTTTAAAAATCGCAAATAGCAAAATGTTCCATAAAAATCTATACCTTTTTCAGTGTCACATTGGTACACCTAAACAGGAGGACAATTCTCTGTCATTTGTTCTACTGATGAAGAGGCACCAATGTGGCCAAGAAAAGCGCATAGGTTTAAATTACAAATTTTACTAAATGCGATTTTTAAACATTATTTCCGACTAATTTCGTCTTAAATAGATTAGCGTATACTTGATTTTGTTTGGAGTAATAGTGTCCAACATCAGAAGAACCTGGATGAAATTGAAAGTAGCTAAAAATTACGTTTAACAGCAACAATAAAATTTTTCATTTAAACCTATACGCTGTTTGATGTCACATTAGTGTACCTTTCTCAAGAGGGCATGTCCCTGCCATTTGTTCTATTGATGAAGGTATACTAATATGACACCGAAACGCGTATATGTTTTAATTAAAAACCCTACTACTTGCAATTTTTAAACATCATTTTTAACCAATTTCGTCTCCAATGGATTAGAATTAAAAGTGCCTCTGTGAGGTAACTGATGAGTGATGGAGCGACTGTCTATGACTTGCTGAAGCGACATGATCTTCTGGACTTGGTCTAGGGCTCAAGACCAAGGGGATAAGCAACAACAACAGCAGAATTAAAAGTTGATTTTTTTTGGAGTAATAGTGCCCTACATAAAAACCTAAATCCTTATATTTTAATTTAGTTTCCTCTTACACTTAAACATCCCATTCTTTACAAAAATAAATACTACTTTAAACCAGCATCAAAGTTAATTTTCAAAATATTTTTGAATGCCATATCCAATTATAAGTTATTCAGGATGCTTAATTTATTAATATTTATATTTAAATTTTTCAGCTAGTACAATAATAGAACTAGTTGTTCTGAAAAATATTACAAGTAGAACTTAAATGCTGCATTGATTATAGTAATATGAGAATCGATAACAAATAATGTAAATTATCTTTGAAAATATTTTATTAACACATTCTGATTTCTCAAAGCGACAACAACAGTTAAAAAGGATGATAAGGCAGTCCATTTATTCCTAGTTCATAATGTGTTATTCATTTATATAATGATTCAGTGAAAAAAAGCATTGCTGTAAAACAAGATGGAAATCAAAAATAGTTGTTTTACCATGAACGAGCTAACTGTAATAGCTTAAAAAAAATTGAAAAGTGCATTAAATTAAAATTGCATTAAAATAAATATGCGCATTAAAATTGAAAAGTGCATTAAAATTGAAAAGTGAAAAGTGAAGAATTTAAGTGCATTAAAATTGAAAAGTGCATAATTAAGTATTGCATGTTCTCATCAAATTTTACATTTAATTTTATCCCATAGTTATTTATGATTTTAACTGAAATTAAGATTTAAAATTAGTTTCTTCGTGAGTTAAATCAAAATATTGATTGGTTTCTTTATAAAATTCCATGCATTTAGCAGTAAAATTAAAAAATATGTTGATATATCAAAATAAAAAAATAAATAAATGATATAAAAAATAAATTGAAATAGCAAGAAATGATTTAAATCCAAGTGAAGATAATTAGTGTATTCACATTAAAATTATCTCCAAACGAATTACTTCCACACTCCTGATTTAAAACATGAAATTCTATCGAATTGATTTTTTTACCACTGTTATACGTTTTTAAATGCTTTATTATAAGATAGAATTAATTTTCAAATTTTATATGCTCATTTTCTCTAATTTAAATAGAAGTAAAACTAAATTGTTTGAAAATGTCTTTTCTACTATGCAGTTATAATTAATGGATATGTTATTCGGAAAATGAAAGTATTTCTTGGATAAAAGTTTATATTATCTATATTTATTTATTTTAAATAAAAGAAGATTGGAGATATAATGTATAAATTTTACAATTTGCTTTTTAAAATTTTTATTGTAGTAAAATTTCTCTTATTGAAAACATAGTGGATTTAACTTTTGAAATAAAAAGAATGCCTTCTTCATTTATATCAATGACAAAATATTGAAACAAATTATTTTAGAATGAATATGCATTTTTAAACCTTTACAAAACTGGAAAACATTTCTTCAAAATAATTCTCTACATCTATGAATAGTTAAATTTATGGAACGTCTAGCGTCTAAAAATTCGTATTTTTTGCATTTTTTTTTCAAAGCAATGCATACTATAAATTGAAATATATTGCACAAGATTTCATCCCTTGATTAATATCTAAAAATAAGAAAAAAGAAATCAAAGAAAAGTTAGAGAAAAAGTGGTAAGAGTGAGTAATGAAAAGTAGCGACGTTATAAATCAAATTATTCGCTTGATTTAAGACGATGAGTAAGGGAACTTGAAGTTCGATCATTCAAAACACTTCCTCAAAAAAGCCAAAGTGAAAAAAAGAAAATAAGAGCCCAGTTTGTCTGTATCGAAATACAGACTTGAAAAAGGGACAAATGACTCTAGATGGCATGGTTCCAGTGATGATTCTAAAACATGCTATTGCTATTTCCGCTTGATTTATATAGTCATGTATAGAAAGTGGTTCAATGCTTTTGTCGCTTTTCAAGAAAAAAGTGGTTGGCGCGTTATTAACACACTATCGAGTTTCTTTCATTCACAACGCAGTGGGTCTTTGAAATTTAAAAACAATGGTTCAGTCTTTAATCTCAGGCTCAATGATGTTTGAAAATGCCTAGTGTGAATATCCTTGTAAAAGTAAGACGGGATCAAATCACTGACATCTCTGTAAAGTAAAAATATAAAGCATTTAAGCACTCTCACAGAATTTATAGCTAAAAATAAGTATAGTGCTAAAGTATATTTTATATATTGCAATTGTATTTTTAGCAATATACAGAAGTATATTGCTGAAAATAAATTGAAGTTTTACAAAGATGTTTTTATCTACAAATTTGGCGAACGTTAGGTAGTGATAGTGAGATACCATGGCGTGAGAATAAAACAAATTACAATTTGTGTTCAAGAAATTAACTAAAATTTAAATAGTTCCAAACGCAATTAAAATTCGCCGAAGTTGTAATTTTATCAATAACATTTTAATTATAAATGTTTGAAGTCTTACAACTCTTAGCATTTGAAATCTGCTGATTCTAATGAGCTCTTATAATCCTTTATGATATTATATGATTCTATTGAGTTGGGAAGTTTCTGAACAATAAAACTGAAAATATTTTATTTAAAAAAAATGTATCAATTCGGAACACTAATTAAAATGTCAAAAAAACTGTCAGTCTTACACTCCTTAGTTATAAAAGTAATTGTCAGAAGTAAATAAATGGAGAATTCTGAGAAATGGTGCATGAAGATTAAAATTTTTTTTAACCAGATTATATTATTACATCTATTAAATGTTACATAGGTTGAAAAGATGTTACATAATTCAGTTTCTAACTTTGAAACATTGAAAAAACAATAGATGTGTCAGATCAATAAATAACTTTGTGAATCTAACAAAATACTGGAAAATTAGTTAATTTACACTTGTGTAATATTTTCTCTTTTTTCTTATTTTTATTATTCCTTTCACTGAAATGTATTAAAAAATAGCCTAGTATCAGAGAGTGGAATAAAAACTTTTTGATAAACATTAAAGCGATATACTGCTATCAGTTGTGTGATGATATGGATTAAAAAATATATCTTACACCATCAAATATGTTTAGTTTACAGACTTTGAAATACTGATAAGAAATTAAAATAAATTTTAAAAAAAATAAGTTGGAGAAAAATATTATTCTCCATTGTTAAATTTTTATAGTAAATAGTAAACAGGTAATCATCTTTTTATGCAACTCAATACATAAGACAAATCATATATTAAGATTTTAATTTATTTTATAGCCAGTGTCGAACAGTCGACCAAATTTTGAGTTTAGAACTATCGAAGTTCAACTCGTGTCCTTGTAACTTTGTATCCTTCGTTCGTATCCTTGTAACTTTGAATCCAGAAGACAAAGGAATTCCTGGATGAAGAATTTTAATTTTATAATTTTATAACCGTCGTTGAACAGTCGACCTAATTTGATTAGAATTTCGACAACTAATGTTCAACTACGTAGCCTTGGAATTTTGAACCCAATCTAAAAGACAAGGGAACTCCTGGATCAAGAATTGGGAGAAATTTTGCCTTCGTGGATTACGTTTTGTTGGAACTAACCAGCATTTGCGTTACATGAAGAGGAAGACCACGAGAATCTCCCATGGTTAGGCTGAGGGCAAGGGGACTCAAACTCATGATTCGTCTACCACTGAAGATATTTCACGTCAGCACTGTGGTCGGTGCAAGCCGGGCTTATTGCGGAATTTGTATCAACCCGGCATTGCCGGGATTCGAACCCGGTTCACCTCATTGGAAGGCGAACGCTCTATCCGCTGACGTCACGGCTCTGGATAAAGAATTGGGATAAAATAGCGTCGGTGAAAGAATTTCGATGGAATTAAACTGCAATTGCGTTGCATGGAGGGTAGAAAACCTCCCACGGTTAGCGCTACAGCATGGGGATTCTAACCCAAGATTCGTCTATCACTGGGGATATTTTATGTCAGAACTGAGTTCGGATCAAGTCGGGTCTGGAATCCATATCAAATAGAGCTCACTATTAGTGAAACGAGGGTCACCTTTTTATTAGGCCTACGCTCTATCCCCTGAGCCACCACGACTCAAAGTATTAAAATATTTGGGGGGAAAATAGAGATTCATGCCCATGCCCATACCACTGGTGATCATGCTGGAGAATAAAGCCAATGAATAGAAATATAAAAGGAATTGTTTTCGAAGGCAGTTTTTAATAAATGCGTTTTTTACAGAAAATATTTTTCTATACGTACGTATAAGTGTGAAAAAAAAAATTACAATGTTTATTAGTTTCCTGAATTAAATCAAATAAATTGATCTAAATGAAAATCATTTACGTTTCTGTCTTAAAATAATAGTGGTAAATAATTAAAATTATATTACGTTTTATTTTATTTCATAATTTCTTATCATATATTGATAAATTCAAACTCTTGAAAACATCATAAAATTTTAATTTTAGAAAAAAAATTATAATTTTGATGCATAAAATGAATAAATTTTAACGAAAATTATCATAATAGCAATATTATTATAAATAATACTTATAATAATAGTAATGTAGTTATTATTATTAATTTAAGTTATAAAATTATTTAATTACAACGAAAATCAAAAACTTTTATTTATTACTTGATTATTTTATTCATTTGACATTAGGAAAAATAAAATATTCATTATTCATAATTTTAAATGCATCGTGCTTGTTTAAAAAAAAAACTAATACTGGCTTATGTTATTATTTTTTCGATGATAAATATTTTTTTAATTTTATTAACTGTTGCAATTTTGAATTTTTTAAATATTTTTTTTTGTTGGTTAAAAAATATAATTGTTTATTATTAAAACTTACGAGAAACTAAAAGGTATTTAACATCATGAAATATGGATATATGCACAGAAATTAATTAATATTCTCCCAGAAATGTTCACATGCTGATTTTTAAAATATGCATCAGAAAACATTAGAAAAAAGAGACTAATGAGTTGTCTTACGCTAATTTAAAATAAACTTAAGTAAAATAAAATAAATGAAAAAAAAAATATCTTGAAAAATTTCTGTCTCAAACAATATTGGACAAGTTGGGTTATTTGTATTTTGAAAAAAAAATTATTCTATCAAACAAAGGAGCTCATGCATTTTTAATAAGCAATTTTCGCAAAGATGAGAAGTATTAATTAAACTTGAATCCTAAGGAATTTTTAAGTAATTAAAAGCAATTTGTAATTTAAATATTTGGAATTTATTTTCCAAAATAGTTGACAAATTTAATACGGCATTTTTCTAAATAATTAGTCCTAAAATTATTTAACTTTCATTTTAATTTCATACTTAAAAAAATTAAAATTCCCCCTGAAAAAAATATGCATTCGGGTGCTTTATTTACTTAATTTACAATTCGTGAATAAGTAATGGTTAGTGAAGAGATGTGGAAGATAGATATAAAGATTCATGTCAGTCTATTGCTTTTTTAAATATTTTTATTAGGAACTGTTTTAATGATAAATGAGTCAAGCCATGCCTATCGATTTATGTAGAGAAGGTTACAAAATAAAAGGATTTTATAATTTAGTCTGACAAAGAGGGGTGAAGACAAGATAAAAATAGAAAATGTCTCAATAAGAGCCTTAAACTGAGGATATGTGAGGTCAAAACTATCAGAATATAGTAAAATTTACCGTGTTTCTGGCTCTACGGGATCATCAAAAAGCTCGGTAATTTTTATTCCATCAGTTTGGTAATAATTTTGATAAAAATAAAATATAGTTTTTCAAATTGTGATAAAGTTTTGATACATATGTTAAAATTATATAATATTATTATGATACCTTAGAGCACGGCATAAAAAATATTTATTTGGTTTAATTTTCTATTAAGTTCTAATAAGCATTCCTTAGCACCATCTTTTAGGTTGTGCAGCATCAAATTCTGAGAGATACACCACAGTTTTGCATAAGTTTACACTTATAATAAGTTTATATTTTTTTATAAGTCATTGATGCAACCTTAATTGTTTATATTTAATATAATTTGCCCTTGTTTAAGATTTCTTTTTTTCAAATGCATTGCCTTTGGTAGCAAAATTCTAAAAATAGTACCAACAAATACAATTAAACTTTTTTAATAAAGCGTTGAAATTTTATTTAGCAACTTACATTTTAAATAATGAGATAAATTACCAGAATAAATTTTAATTTCTTACGAATTTTTAATATCAAACTAATAAGCTTAAAAATGTTATTTTGATAGTACTACATGTACGATCTTTCTCACAAGTAATTTCCTAAAATATCAGAGCACAAAAACGCATTCAATTATAAAACCAACTTTTCTTCTACCATTTTAAACTTATTCTCTTAATTTGATAATAGAATCCCTTATAGTTGTTTGACTCAGTCGTTGTGAATCAATATTAGCCCAATATTTTCTCAATACAATAATCGAGATCAATTACTTTGTCAGATTGTTTACCAAGCACACAGCATATTAAATTTTTGACAGTCTGATGCTTTTTTCAATGCTATCAGTAATAGTTTTATTTCCTCTGTCTTCTCCAATAATTCACGTACCTTAATGTTGTTTCCATAAATTAAAAGTTCAACTAGTTTTTTTTTTAGCATTTTTTATTCGTTTTAAGAAAAAACTTATCACAAACTGCCTTTAAAATTTTCTTAGCTTAATAGCTCATCTTAAAACAAAAATGACTTGCTATGAAAATATTAGTCACTTTGAGCTATTCACCACAGATCTGTACTGAAAACTGTTTTCAATGAATGAATAAAAGAGTGTCCAATAAGCTGTGTTAGAAGATAACACAAGAAGATAAGGATGAATGGTTTGAAGAATAGATAAGCCCTTTCGAGCTTTCCTAAGTGGTTAACTCATCAAGAGTTTTTCTATAGCTTCTCATGCTATTCTCTAAATTTAGTGGAATTTAAAATAAAAATAAAAACAGTTTTTTTGGTAAACATAGAATGTTTATAGAATTGCATTTTGTAACATTGATGTACAAATATGACTTATTTAATAGCCAGCATACAAGGTACAAAAGTGGTCAGTTTACGAAAGTTTGAAAGTTTTGCTTAGAATAAATACCGTGTCGAATCAAATTAGGCAAGTGGTCACTTCGACAGGTTTCACTGTATATATATTTTAGTCCATAACTTTTTTTATAATGTTGTTATCAAAAGCTGACCAAATGGCCTACTTTGAGAATAATTTCATAGAACTTTTTAAGTCTGTGATAGATTTTTTTTTCTTTTTTAAATGCTCATTTAGCTATGTAAGTCTGATTTAAAAAGTTCTTCTCTAAAGAACTATACTCATATACGAAGAAATAGACTTACAAACTAATTTATGTGAAGTGTAAAATAATTTTAATAAATTTATAAATTATAAAACATTATATAATAACTTAGATATTATTTAAAATTGATTTCATTATCGTTCCTAAACATAATTTATTCTAAAATTCAAATAGTCTTCTTTATTTTTCAAAAGAGTTTCCAAATTAATATCCAAAATTTTTCCTTTTAACTTCAATCAAAAGCGTTGAAGTTGAATGCAAGTAGTATAAACAATTATAAAATAAACGAGCATTTTTGACATTAATTAGATTGATACAAGTAAATAAAGAATTTATGCATGACTATATCACGAGATGGAAATATCACAAAAGCTGCTCAACAGATGGCAGCATTGCATGACATGCTCCGAGGAGTTGTGCGTGCAATTATCAAATGATTTCACGGAATATTTCTCCCCACTTTGCACCATGACACAGTTATTAAATGTTTCATTAATTACGGATATGTGGTTTCAAATTACTTAATGTTGATACGCATAATGCAATCACAACCTGTTTGAAGGATTGCACCCGTAATAATAACGATGCATACTGTTGTGGTACAAATAGTAATTTATTTAAATTAAATTTAGCGAGTGAATAATAGGCAGTAAAGTGTAGTAGCAATGTACGCTACCAGAATAATTACTATTAATTATGAAAACGTATTTTAGAAAAGTAATTTAATACAGACAACACTGGAATATGAATGTAATCTAAAACTTAAAATGCTTGTTTATATTTTTATTGTTTATATCAATCAAATTGTACGAAAAAGATTTTAAAGAAAAATTTTTTCAATTAAATTTTTTTTTGTAAATTTCATAGAGCAATTTTTACCTAATCTTATTTTCCTACTTTTTTTATATTTTAATATTAGATTAATTGCAATGAATTTGACTCAATGAAAATTAATTTTGATTTGTAGAAATGACATTAATTAGAAGCAAATTAAACAAAAGTATGAAAATAAATGTCTCAAAAATTATTATTTTTAGCAGAAATATACTAAATTATTATGTGTGTAATTTATAATACAGAAGGATAACATTGCAAAGTAAATTGTTTTTTTTTTCTAATTAAAAGCTATTGAATTTAAATATAATCCAAATTAAAAAATATAAACCTTCTCAAAATTGTTATTATCTAACCGTCAAGCTGAAAGAGCTCAACGGAAAAAGATGAGTTCAATTTGAATAATCTACACTCATTCTCAAAACTTTACCAAAAAAGGCTTCTTAGTAACTTGTTATTTAAAGAATAAAATACTTTTTGTACCATTTCTCTTAATTAGAAAATCACAGGTGTATTTGTTTTGTTTTAACCTTTTAATCACCGAATTAAGAAAGGATCATCGAAATAAATATGATATAAATACAATAAGAAAATGAGTGTAAGAAACTTATAAGTGCGTTTTGAACAATGTTCTGTTTCAGTTCTGGATATTTTTGCAAAATAGCTTCCAATTTGTCAAATTCTTTTGACTCAACAAATATCCTTTTCATGCTCACTTTATACTAGAGCTTTATACTTTTTATTGGCACTTGAGCCCAAAATTTTATTTATTTCTTCCTTAGCTCTAATCTTGCTTTAAAGAAAAAAAAACAATATTTTCTACTCAACAGACAGAGAATGAATAATAACAGACTCTAAAATATTTTCATCTATATTTTTTTAACAATTAAATTGTTTGGCTATATAGATCAGGCCACAAACTATTAACAACTACCAAATCTGAATCAAAATGTTTTCCCAAGAAGTTTTCTTTCGTAGTTTATTTCTTAGACATGGTGCTAAAAGCAAGCCAAATTTATACGCGAGATAAAAAAAAACAAACAAAAACAAATTCAAACTTTTCCTCAATAAAAAGTTTATCTTGAAAAGATATAAGTCACAAGAATCAGGAAGTAAAAAATATTATTAGCAAGAATCTATTCTTTTGCATTGTTAGGAATATATTGAAAAAACCCATTTGATGTATAATTTCAACTTTAAAATTGTCAATTAACTCAAGAAAAAGTTTAACACTCCTGAAAGTCATCTCTTTATTCGAAATAATTTAATTTCAACAAAAGTAAAAATACTGATTATGAATGAATGCATACCCTACATCTCTAATTATTGCGATGAACTTAGCCACTATCACTCAGTTATTAGTCACCTGATTATTCATAAGAAGTTCAAATTAGACACATTCATTTCCCCTTTTCTATTAACATCATTATTTTTTAATGCGCGTCACACTGAATAGAATGCATTCAACCTAACTCAAAAAATCCCTGGAAATATAAAAATAGAACACTTAAAACACCAATTATTCAAAAATGGTTTTGTTACAATTGGCTTTGCACTAATATCTTAAAATGAAATATTGAATTTGATACCTTACAGACGGTTATATTATCTTTTTAAAACGTACTGTAGACGTCTCATAAGAACTGGATTTGTGATAATTCATGTTATAAATGTGACAAAAATTATAAACAATTAATTAATTTTTTATAAGTCATGGAATAATTGAATGATTATGGAAATGAAATCAATCTAAGAGGGTAAAAATGCTTCTTAATTTAAATTTTAAATCAATGTAAAAAAACAATCTTGGTTTACTAATTTATTGTTACATTTTTTATTAAAATCTACGTTTTATTTTTGAAACATTGGCAGGTAAGTGCTTAAATGCCTTATGCAGTACTTCATAAAGAAAACAGTTTTAGAAAAATTAAAAATAAAAAGATACGTACTAACTTAAATATTTTTACAGTATCGTTTAATTATTCACACATTGCTCTTTTGACTTCATAGAGGTTATTCTCATGAAGGGAATATAAAAGAAAATAGCACCATGCACAAATTTAAACCTTGCCCAGTACTTTTAATAAAAAACTGTCTTTTTCCGTACATGGAAAGGGCGAGTTAATTGATAGTTTTGGATACCAATTTCTCTGGGAAGCAAAAACGGCTTGTGCGCAATGCTGAAGAAATCAGTGAATCCTTGTCAGTGGTCAATATATTGTCGAACCTTAACTTCCATTTCTCCTTTTCTATCAATGGGCTGTTGTAGGAATGCTTCAATTTTTAAAAAAATCATTTCAACAGTTCACCTTAAAAATAAGTAGTTAAAAAATAAATAATTTTTTACCTTGAAACTGGTATACAGTATAATTTGAAATAAACACTTTAATTTAATTCTCTAAAAACATTTTGAATTAATTGCTAAAAACTAGCAGTATAAGTTTTTTCTTCATTGAATTTATTTTACGCATTTTTGATTATTCATTGATACATGAAAGAAACTTAGAAATCATATGTAGCATTTTACTTTTTCAGCACTTCGCGGATATTCTCTAGTAGAAGTGAAATGAATATGAATAGTCAATCATGCACAGAAATTTTGGAACTTAACTTGGACTAGAATCTAAATTGTCATTCCAATAAATATCAAGATGTTTAAATAAATTATTTTTATACTAAATAAGATATCTTCAAATTGTTTTTTTTTAAACAGAGAGTAAAAAGTAATTGCATTACTCTTGATATTATTAAAAAATTAAAATCAAATGCACCGCGAAGTAAAAGAAAATTGGCATGTATGAAGTGCTGCTTAAAACTTATAAAGCTGTATTTTTTAATTAAATAGACACTTTTTCACGAAGAAAAAAGTTAACTTTTTATTTACCATTATTTGAAAGCAATTATTTTTAAAATTATAATTTTTGTCTCATTAAAAAATATTTTTAGAAAAACACTATTACGCTTCAAAGCGAGAGGCAAAGCAAATGCGAGTGAGAAAAAGGCAAACTTTTTAATTTTCTTGAAGCTGTAGGTACTGATCTCTCTATTCTAAAAAAAAGTTTTTGCAGTTAATATTGTCCCCTGAAAAACTTTTTAACTACGTGATGAAAATCTAAGATTAAGGAATCAATTCATTCAGAATCTTTCAGGGAAGACATTTAGGGCATTCAAATCTTTTACATAATTTTAAATTTTTATTTATTTTAGTTTTAAAGCACGATTTTGCAGTTAATAATGAAGAATAACCGCCGTTCACAACAGCCAATCACATGTCTGAAAACGGCAAGCTTAAAAAAGCGATTTACAAGTCTGAATTTTCTTTTTCAGAGATGCAACCAATCACAAAATAGTTAGAATTTCATTCTTCAGTTTTACAACATCTCAACTTATTTCGTATTGATATATTGATTAATCTGATTATTTGTTTTCTAAAACGTTAATTCGTAAGTTTAATCTGGTTTTAAATCTTAATTCGATTTGTTTATTTACAAGTAATGCCTAAAAAGAAAAGACCTAACATTACTAAAAAGTCGCAACTCAATGCGAAAGCTAATCGAAAGCGGGAAAAACGTAAACTTCATAGTATAGAAGAAAATAATGCTCTTTTGCTTATACAACCTAATGATGATTCAACTAGCAAGAAAAAAGTTAAACTAACAAAGGTTGAGCTAAAAGAGAATGTGTGTAATTGCTACACAGTCGCAACAACATCGACTTTCATTTGCCCACATCAAACCAGACCTGTAAATACAGAAAATGTGGTTGGAATGCACACGTATACGAATGCAATGTATTTTTTGAAAAGTATTTTGAATATAGAATATATTTATAGTACTGGATTGGTTAACAAAATGGGGTCTTTAAAATTTCTTTTTTTTTTCATAACGTGATCATTACTTCAGAAACAGAACTGCTTAAATTTTTATTTGCAGGAAAAATCAGGTCTTTAGCTTTTATTTTTTATATTAAAAAATAATTTTTTTCAATGTAAAAAACATACATTTTTGAGTGTAAATTTGTTATTCTACGGAAGTATGCAAAATTGCAAATCGAATAAAACTTGTTTTTTATAGAAATAAGAGAAAAAAATCCGTTTTTTTTTTTACTGAAATATTTTTGCAGCAACAAAATAATATTACGACTTACCTACACTGTGAAACATTCAGCAGTTTAAAAAAATACAAGGATGATTAGGAATATATACAGTTGAACCTGCTTATCTCGAACCTCTTTATCTCGTAAACCTTTATATCTCGAAATTTCTAAAATTCCCTACAGTTACTGGCTAAAATCAATGTATTTTCCATGTTCATGTCGAATTTTTTTTTTCAAAACCTCCGTTTCTCGAATTTCTAATAATAGAGTACAAATGTCAAAGCTTACTTTATCAGTAGAACTTGCAACAGAGATGAACTTCGTGAACCCACTGGAAGTATGGATGAACTGGTTGGGGGTGTTTCTTGGAATTTCAATCACTATCCCTGCACTTCTTTTTAACTAGAAAAGAATGCAATGATTCTAGCAGTAAGTGACAGGTTAATGAGTAGTGACTAGATGACCAGGGCTTATCTTTTCAACATAGCTAAAAAAGCTAGGAATAGAAATTCATTTTCAATTCAAAATTGCAGCCAATGGATCAAAGGATAATTATTAGTATTAAAGTGAACTATAGAAAGTAAATAGTACGCAAACTTATAGATGCCATTGATGAAAAAAGTTCTTCCAAAAATAAATGTGTTAGATGCTATTACTGTTTTGCCTGGAGAAATGTGTCTCTAAAAACTATCCAAAACGGTTTTAAAAAACTGGTTATAAGAACAGCTGTGAAGATTATGAACAAGAGGTTGAAGGCATTAATAAAGAGGAAGAAACTGTTGACGCAGAAAATACAGTGCCAGATTTGCCAGAATGGAATGCAATAAAATCTGGATTTAATGTTGGCATCAATTTTGAAGAATTTTACAAGTGAATAACTGCCTGGTAACAAGCGGAACATTGACAGATGCGGAAATTACAGATAATGTCAAAGGAATATGAGATGATGAGGAAAAAGCTGAGGATCATATTGATGAACCAAAAGTGAATGCAATAGAGGTAGAAAAAAGCTGTAGAATTCTAATAAACTGTTCTTGAATCTCAGGAAAATGTTGGCTATGAGAGATTTGTGCTCTTTCTAACCTATGAAAGAATAATCGAAACAAATAAAGTTATACGTCAAAAATTTTAAAAAAAAATTACTTTCAGTGTTAGATGTATGTTACAATTTTTTTTATGTAAATGGATGTATGTGGTATAATTAATTTGAAGAAATGCCAATATTTTTCTACTAAAAACAATTAAAGCACATTGAATAGAATTTCTTAACTAAAAAAAAATTTTTTAAAGTACCTATATTACTCGAAATCGAGCTAAACAGGTTTGACTATTGTGTTAACGGATCATATTTAAGAAAAGAAACAAATAAAATTTTTATTATATTTCTCTGTTATGCAATAAGCTTCATGTGATTATCGTCGATGGTAGAGATACTGTAACGAATCTTCCAAGAATTTCGTTTTGGAGTGTTACGGATTATAGCTGCTAGCGGTCATGTCAAACAGACTACGTCCGTCCCTGCTTTAGGAAATTGCCATTCTTCGGGATAGACGCATATCATATTTAAAACTTGATATTTCTTTTTACTTCCACCTTTTCTTATTCTTCTTCTCTTTTTTTTTAGAATTTTAGGCAAAAGTAATTTTTAAAAAAGTGAGGCATAAATGAATACCCACACAATCTTATACCTCTCATACAGTAGTATCTAATGGTCATGGATTAAACTGTTAAGAAATAATAAGAGGTACCCATTTTGAAATTCAGAGTGAAGGTTGTGAATAATTCGGATATTCTGTAGTGGGAAATATTTATCACATAAATTCCTATCAACATGAAAATGTACCAAAAAAACTATATTGAGATATTTGTATACGGAAATAAAATTCTTTTTATAACTTCCACTTCTATACAAAATGGGCAGTTGATACTCTAAATACTCTAAATAATGTACACAATGATGTTTTGAAAAAATAAAATACTTTTCTTAACAAGACTTTTGATAGAAAAGTGTAAAATAGTTTCAGTTCAACTTTTTTATTTGTATCATGCATTAAATTTCTAAATGAAATAAAAATACATGTGTAATATCCGGGAAAAAATTATATAGAAAAAAATGCTTTTTTTCTATGAAGTTTAGATAATTAAGCAATATGAATAAAAATACAAATTTGCTTGACAAATATAATATATTAATAAATAAATGAATAATTTCGTAAAATTACTGGTGCAATATTTTGTAAAAATATAAGACGAAAAGAATATTTCGGCAATTTATGAAGGATCATATCATTCAATCAGATAATAATATAAATATAAAAAATAACAACATACATATGAAAAATACTAATATAAATATAAAAAATAGTAATATAAATACAAAAAAATAACAACACAATAAGCTTTGAAAAAAAACTAGATAAGGAAAAGTGCACATGCTCTGATGCTAGCCAGAAAACAGGTTTGTTGTCGCATGCGGTGTGAAGGTATTTACAATCACTTGCAACAGATACACTGCAATAGGGAAGTAAAATAGTGTTTCGCGTCGCTGTTGCATTCGGTATGAAGCCCCCTTAGATACGTTTGTATCGCTTATTTTAAATCTAGAATTGGTCTCTCTAGCTTTTTACCAAGACGCAGCTTTCTTATTTAAAAAAAAAAAAAAAAAAAAAAAAAAACGTTTTTAGTCTATTTTTAATCGAAATGTAACCGTTTAAAAACATGAGAGGGAGTCACTTAAATATTGCGAAAAAGTTTTAGGAGAGTTAGTATACATCATGAGGATTAAAATTTTTTAGGATCTCATGCCCGGAAATTTTGTCATACGCCGATAGGAGCGCTTCCCTATTACGAGCAAAAGGGAGACTGATATCATTTAAAAGCTTTAGGGGGAAAAATGAGACGAAGAAAAATTAGTAAAAATTGAAAAAATATGACAATCCAGGCAGACGTCATCAGGGGGTACCAGCTCTGAATTGTCATAAAAATGCAAAACCTTTTCTATCGAGAAAGCTAAGACAAATGTCAAAAATGCTTTCTCTGTACCCCTTTAGGGAAAAATTAATTTTAGATTTTTTTATCTCCACTCCGAAAATTAGGCAAAATCAAAAGTTTGTATAAATGTAACAAAGAATATGTTCCCTAGTTTTATCTTAGTATGACTTTTAGACGATATCCCATAAGTGCATTTTTGTTTCAATGTTTCGAAGTTTAAGCTTTGAAATGACATAAAAGAATACACACACAAAATATAAATAAGTAAAAAAGATAAAAAATAAAATAAAATGTAAACGAAAGAAACTGCTTTTAAAATGTGAAATATTTGGTAGAGATTTATGAGACGTTTCAAGTTTTTAAAATATTTGTTCATCATTTTAAGATAAATCTTTATTTCAAAATGACTTATGTATTTTGTATATGTAACAATGCACATATATAGTTCTTTAACACAATTTGTAGAACACATCCTTGATAAATTCTTTCCCAAAAAGAGATTTTATAAAAAATATGCAAATATATTCTTTTTCTTCTCAGAAATACTTATGTGTTTTCGTTTTCAAAACCATTGTTTGACACAGTAAACACTTTTATACACATGTGAATAAACAAAAACAAAAAATTCATTTTACCTACCTTCGTGAAACAGTTAAGAAGAAGCAAAAAAGCTTCAAATTAGCTTTTATGTTTGCAAAATGTTTCGTACTGTGAAGTTATTTAGAAAAATGTTACAAGTAAAAAATACATGTTCTGTTTTAAATTGTGGCATTTTAAATTGTTCTCACACTAGAGAAAATTATCTGTAAAAAGAAGAAAGAAACTTCATTTTCGTAAAATTATATTGATTTTAGTGAAACCTAGCATAGAAAGCGGAAGTATGCAAATTGAAATTTGATTTGTTTTCTAAACCGTAATTAAAAATAAAGTTTTTAATTTTTTTAAAATTTTCTACTACAAAAATTTCCCATTTTTTCCTGAAAAACAAATACACTAATGGAAGAATTCGCTGTGCTATAAGTTTTTCAATCTTCCAATTGTCGTTTCAATTGCTTTAAGGAGTATATTTAAATGAATTCTCTTAGCTTTAGTTTAACGTTTACTCATGGAATATAATTAGTTTTCATTGCTTTATTTATTTGAAAAAAAATTAAAAACGTTGAATTCAACTTGCACATCTTTACTCTTTAAAGAAGATTAACATTCATTAATTAAAAAAAATATATATAGGTTAAGAAATTACTTTATATAAATTCAAATGACATTGAAAAAAGAATTCTTTTTAAAGACAGAAAAAAAAACTACTTTGATATCGGTATATATGATAAAGCTCCCATTGCTAATGAGACATACTAAAAATATTATATTATTCACGACTAATCCATTACTATGTTACAAAAGAGGGCATTTAGGGAAAATTATGAATGATTTATGTCAACACGAGATAAATTGTTATATAATGTTCTATGAACATATTTTTTGATATATCATTTTTAGGACGCTTGTCAGAAATGAAGTTTAAAAAAATATGCCTGATAGTAACCGCAAGTTAATCAAAATAAAAAAAAATCAGGATTAAATTATGGTAAAAATTACTGACACCCTGAGAGCAGCATCCGAAAAGTCCCTTTTATCATTAAATCCATTTTTGTTGTAAAATTTTATACCGTAATTTTTCTAGTAATTTTTTTTTTATAATTTCAGTGATTTCACCGTAACTATATATTACTGTAAAAATTATGGTATATCAGATATTTTAATACTCAACATTTTACGGTAACAGAACTAATAAATTGGTTTTAAAGCTTTCTATTCCGAATTTCTAAACAGTGAATTATTTTTAAGATTTTGATATCGTATTTTTTTAAATTGAAATTTTAACTTTCTCATCTGTATTCTCCTCTAGATAAAAGCAGCTTTAATGGAATAAAAATTGATTTATCTAGATGTATGAATCATTTCAAACTTAAACGGATTCAACTGTTACTAAATATAATAATGAATTTTATATTTATATTGGACACATGTCTAAGAGGTCCTGAGTTTGATCCCCACAGGTGGAAGACTCCCCGTGTAGTAAATGGTGACTGGTGTACGTTAAATCTGTCAGGTCTCATGTTCCTTTATTAAATCATACCTCTGGGGGTACTGAATTGGAAACACAGTTTGCTGGTTCAGGTCAAAATTACGATCTGTGGATAAATGGATGGATTTATGAATAGGTCTGCCCTATACACGGGCAGTGACGTGTGTGTGGGGCTGAAGTCGTATTCTTGGCCATAGATGGTGTCACTGAAAAACAAGAAAGAAAGCCTCTGTCGTTATAATTCGCTTGACTTCGAAATCAATAAAAAACCAATAAAACTGTCTTTTATGTTTTTAATCCTGAGTTCTTCAACATTGAGTGATTTGTAAGATTTTGAAAACATATTTTTCTACAACTGAAATTTTAGCACGTTCATCAGTACTCTCATCTAAATTAACGCAGCTGCAATTGAATAAAAATTTCCTTACCTGCATTTATGAATTATTTCGTATTTTCCAAACGGATCTCTTACTAAAGAAAATATTGAATTTCATATTTAAATTGAGATGAGGTATATATAATAAACGTTTTATTGTACTTTCTTACATTTAAAATGAATTTTATGATACTGTATTGAAATAATTTAATTTAAAATTATTTTGGTATCCTAAGGTATAGTGTCATACCAAAGTGTTAGGAAATAAATCAATATAACAGCTTTGAAATTATTTTCGTAAAAGAGTGGATAAAAAAAAATCATACCAAAGTAAAATTAGCATCTTTTGTAAGCAAATGCAACAAAAGCATATCTTCCATGCAATATTTTTTTTTAGTTTTCAAGGCGACTTGATTTTAAAATCAATATAAATATTCTGATTGTTAAACTGGCATTTAATGCTTAAATTAAACCTGGCATTTTTTTCACGTCTAATTGCAATTTCTGAAACTTACAATACCGTGCTATTTTTTACAAACTAACCAAGAAACCATTTTTCTTAAACAAAAATTAAAGATAAATAATGCCCGATTTATTGACGATATTTGTAAAAATATTCTCTTGAAAAAAAAAGTTTTGCACAGATTAAACAAACCTAATTCCTTCCCTTTGTTTGGAGATTTGTATAGAAATATTTTTGTAAGGAGTTAATTCAATAGCTTGCATATAAATGGATCTTAAATATGCGGGGAATTAATTAATGTATATTTTTATAAATAGAATCTCCCACATCTTTCATTTTGTAATTACATCTAACTTCTTTCTTTCAGAAAAGTTAGAGATTTAATTTATTATTCTTTTGAGTTTTTATAGCTTCTTAAGGTAAAATACTTCTAGATGACTTGTTGATTTAAGTATTACGAAAAAAGAAAGACATTTTCGATAACAAATCTTGATGAAGACCTAGATGAAAATGAAAATTGTTTAAACGCTATAAAGTATGAGGGATAAATGTGGTAATCACGTAACTTTATTGTATTTTGATAGAAAATAACACATGAGAAAATCTTATCAATACGAAGAAAATACACATAAATCAAACTGTCATCAGTATAAAATTAATATAAAAGCTATAACAGTATTTACCTGCAAATTACTTATTGATCTCGTATTTGAATGCTTTAAACAGTAATATTTATACATCATCCCTTCTTAAGATTATTTTATAATATTATTATGTTTTCAATTTCGGTTATTATTAAAAGTGAAAAAAAATATAAAATCAAGCATGATGTTCACTTATTATATTGTAAATTAAGTACAATTTTAATGTCTTATTTTCTTTATTATAATTTTATATCTTATTATATCTTTTAATATAAAGATAGTTAGTTGCTGTTTTACAACAGAAAAGCTTAGTGGAGAACCAGGTAAGTGATATATATATATATATATATATATATATATATATATAAATATATATATTTATATATATATATATATATATATATATATAAATATATATATATATATATATATATATATATATATATATATATATATATATATATATATATATATATATATATATATATATATATATATATATATATATATATATATATATATATATATATATATATATATATATATAAATGTATATAAATGTATATCATACAGTTATATGACTAAATCCATTAATTCCGAAGATACTCAGCGGAAGAACTAGGTAAGATTAATCAAATAGTCAACAAACAACCCTAAGAAATGAGATGAAATGCAGAAGAACGGGGATTTCAAATATACTCTGGAGAAAATTGAAATTTTAAATTAGCCGTATCCACATATTAAAATGGAATATGGAATCTTTTACGAATCAATAATTAAGAAAAATAAAAATATAGCTCTTTTGGCTTCAATATATAATTTTATTATTTCTGGTACGTAATACTTCATACAACTCGTAGTACTATAATAACATCTTCTTTTTGAGATTTGTGCTGACACTTAAAATATTTAGTTATTAATTCGGCATGTCAAGTGTATACTTGGCAAAGATTACACTGTTTATGCAAATTATACTTTGGTAAAAAAAGGAGAAAAAAAGCAGAGCTCCATTGGTATCGCGTGTTAACCATGTGAAGTTTTCGTCGTTTCTACTTGCATTTTGCACAAATGCTGATTAGTTTTTCTTAGAACAATTTGTCTCGATATTTAATGCGACCTAGCTCTTTAAATATATGTTGTCTTGTCTTCTAGATCCAATGATAAGAAGTTGAAAGTAAAAAAAAGCTGCAAATCCACTAAGTGGATTGGCTGTTACCAGCAAGTTACGAAGTGGAAAACCTAAATTAATAAGAAAAATGAGAGTCTGAAAAATAATCATTATCGCGTTATTTACCAAAACAGAGCAATTACCGAAAAGAGTTTTATAAAAATAGCTTTAAATTAAGATGAATTTTTTAACATGGAATTGCTATTTTTAATGAAAATATTTATAATAATTAATGTGTGTCAACAGCTATAAATATTTGGATTAAACATTTTATTCAGCCTTAGACATTCTTCAGAGGTAATTGAATGACATAAAAATAACTATCGAGTTCTCGCTTGTTAATGTCGTAACTACCGGTAAAACATCTACTTTCGGAAAATTTGAGCTCACGCTACCTCTGAAAGTTTTTTGAGTGTTTTTTGGACTAACAAGCTTGTTGAAAACGTGGGGCTAGTTTATCCCAAATTGTGGTTTCTAAAACTTGAATAATATCTAAATTATATGTATACATATTTAAATTTTTCAAAAGAGGTTTAATTTTTTTAAAAAACCCTTCAAGAAAACAAGCAAATTCTACGCACAAAATTCATTAAAAAACTTGTTAGGGGTAAATAAACATGTCCCCAAAAATTTTATGATTGATGTCCTCACAAATAGACTGAAAACGTAAAGCGAAATAACAAAAATGGGAAATGCATAAACTTTAGATTCCTTTTTGAAGAATTTAAAATCTACATGAAATATTTCCTTGGCAACTAACATTGTGCTGAAATTATTGCATCTTTAAATTTCATCAATCAAGAAGTACATTGAATAAGTTTATAAGATAACAAAACTTTCAATCATCAATATTTTAGTTTATTTTTATATTGCAAAAATGTCCTTTTTACTGAAATTATCTTGCTCCTCATCTTTTTTGCGAAAAACCTTTCTCTACAGTTTGTAGCCAAATTTCCTAGTCGTGATTATTTTCAACTATCTGAATACCTGGTTTTTATACACACAGTATGAACTGTGGGGTGATAACTTCCCATCTATGATCTTGAAAGACCTAAGATTGTAGAAAGGATCAATTTATTTCAGGTAAAATTCATACAACTACCTGAATACCTGGTTTTTATACACACAGTATAAACTGCGGGGTGATAACTTCCCATCTATGATCTTGAAAGACCTAAGATTGTAGAAAGGATCAATTTATTTCTGGTAAAATTCATACAACTACCTGAATACCTGGTTTTCATACACACAGTTAAAACTGTGGTGTGATAACTTCCCATCTATGATCTTGAAAGACCTAACATTGTAGAAAGGATCAATTTATTTCATGTTAAATTCATACAACTACCCGAATACCTGGTTTTTATACACACAGTATAAACTGTGGAGTTGTAACTTCCCATCTATTATCTTGAAAGACCTAAGATTGGGGAAAGGATCAATTTATTTAAGGTAAATTCATACAACTGCCTGAATACCTGGTTTTCATACACACAGTTAAAAGTGTGGTGTGATAACTTCCCATCTATGATCTTGAAAGATCTAACATTGTAGAAAGGATCAATTTATTTCGGGTAAAATTCTTACTGATCTTTCATAGAAATTTAAAGTGTGTAATTTAAATCTAAACACTCAGAAAAAAACTCACATCAAACTCTCGCATATTTACACCATACGAGAATTATTTTTCCTTAATAAAATACAACTATACGCTCGTTTTGTACATCAACCGTAATTTGCGATTCAGTATGAGTTGACGTGACATTTGTTGTTGTTTTCACTCTTTGCAATACGTCAACAGTAACAAAAGTGCATCGTTAAAATATGTATGAGTCAGAATTTTAATAGCGGTAACACCCAAAATTTGATATCGGAATTTTTACATCTTTCGTTGTTTTTTAAAAAGTATATATTATACAATACAATATAGCCCAAAACGATTTTTTTATTTAATTTATTTTACAAGATATTAACAATTAAATTTTAAAGCTCTTTTTAATTAAAAAATAAATATCTAAGGATAGAATGAATGGATTTTAAAAAAGTTTATATCATTTTACGCGGAAACAATTTAAGTTTTTGATAAAATTATTATAATACAGCAAATGTTTAAAAATTTTAATTTTTATTGCAAAATTAAGTTGCAAAATGAAAAACAAAAATGTTGTTAATGTCATGCAAAGTTCAAACAAAACTCTTTTTAAAGTAAATTTTATTTTGAACAAAATGGCTTTTCAAAAAAAAAATGGATCGCAATTCCATAAAAAGTTATAGCTTTTTTTGCGAAACGCTGCACCACGGCGCGCTCTGCCACTCCACTCCGCTGATCGCTCAATTGCGCTGTATCAGTTAATTTGGAGGGAATTTAAAGACCTCAACTAAAGTTTCACAAAATAACAAGCATTATATTAAATAATAAATGCATAATTTACAATTTTAGGTGAATAATATTATGAATAATTAGTTATTTATAATTTATTTACATAATTTTTTGAGTTCAAACTTGGAACTAGAAGAATATATTTTACATTTGAGAGTTTCAAAATTTTCAATATTCTTAAAACGAAAGCTTGGATCTTTCGTCAAAATCACACTCTTCATCAGAACAATTCGATACCACATTTTCGTTATTTTCTAAAATTAACAGAACATTTTAATTATTAGAATTATCTAATTTGAAATTAATATTTTAAATTATTTACAAATTTACGAATAGAATTACTTTTTTCATTAATAACTGTTACGGGTATATTTTTCTGAAAAATTGTCCGACGACAAGAATAACATATGAATTGATTTATTAAATTTGAAAATACCGAACTCCAATTTTTTGTCACAAGCTTAACATTTTTGTAGGTCCTTCGATGATTTAATTTGTTCAGCGGGTTGCAGCAATAGTTCACCATTTCTTGATTTTATCTGTAAGTTTATAATTAAATTTCGTGATAAATATACAAATCAAATTCTTAGAATTAATGTATTTCTTAGAAATGTAATTTTATGCTTAAAAAAACAATATTTATTATTGAAGTTGATATTACTAAGTTAAATAACAATTGACACTTACCTTATTTGATAATTATTATCCCGTAGATCAGCATTCCGAATTACCTTAACAAACGCTCGTTACAATTCGAGTATAAACATGAAAAAACTCGCAGCGCATGACGTAATCAGCGCTGACAACAGAGCGAGCCGCGTTGCAGCTCTTCGCGAAAAAAGCTGTAACTTTTTATTGAATTGCGATCCATTTTTTTTGAAAAACCATTTTGTTCAGAATAAAATTTACTATAAAATGGGTTTTGTTTGGACTTTGTACGACATTAACAACATTTTTGTTTTTCATTTTACAACTCAATTTTGCAATAAAAATTAAATATTTTTAAACATTTATTTTATTATAACTATTTTATCAAAAACTTCAATTATTTCCACGTAAAATGATATAATTTTTTTTAAAATCCATTCATTCTATCCTTAGATATTTATTTTTTAATTAAAAAGAGCTTTAAAATTTAATTGTTAATACCTTGTAAAATAAATTAAATAAAAAGAAATCGTTTTGGGCTCTTGTTTTGTATAATATATACTTTTTAAGAAACAACAAGAATTGTAAAAATTATGATATCAAATTTTGGGTGTTACCGCTACTAAAATTTTAACTCGTATGCATGTTTTCAGTTGTTTAATAGAGATGTTTTTTTAAATTTTTGAAACTTTATTTATTGATTTCATTTTCCTATTTTGAATTCGCTTCAATGTTCTTGCTGTGCTTCACGTATTTTTTTATTAAATTTTAAGAATTTATTTTAAGAATTAGAGTACATATGCATTACAAATTAAATATTCCGAGACTAAAGACACTAAAGAATCTATATTTTACCATACAACTTATTTTGTTGACTTTTGTGCGTATTTTATCTCACTGTGATTAAAGACATTATGTAACCGAATAACAAAAATTGCGATGAATACTTTACACTAAGTAGTGTACAAAAAGTAGTGTTAAGCACGCCCTGAACTGTCCTTTATTCTTCACTTTGTAAATTAGATGACATTATTTTTGTTACTAAGAGACACTAGTAATATTTACATTGTATGCGGGGTAAAAAAAGCAAATAATGAATAAATCAGAATTGATCGAAACCATGCAATTGAATGGCAACGCGTTTAAAGTTTTACGAAAATGCATTAAGCCATTCTCATCGAAACGGGAACAGATTTTCTTGAATTGTCTCATAAAATATGACCAACTGCCAGTGCGTCTTAAAGCACAGTTTAATTTTTTTTTATTTGCCCTCATATTCAACATCTTTAATCAGAATGAAATTCTACATCACAAGAAATGTTTCATGCGGGGAAAAAACATATGTATGGCTTTTTTCAGCTGTTGAAAAATATTTTGTGCACGAAGAAACTATTCCAAGAAAGAAGTGTACTGTATTGAAAAGACATTTCTGGTAAAAAAAATCTGATAAAAAAACAAAATATACGGTACTTAAGCATTCATTTTGTAACGATTTACGGGGAATTATGGTTTTCTAAATTACTGATCTTGTTACCACACATTTAAGTAAAAATACAAAATAGAAAAGTAAGTTTAATCGAATAAATTGTTTTCATGCCATGCTCTGAAACATTATGATAAATTTATAAAATTTACTGTTTTATCTACTTTTTTCACTGATAATAAAGCAATATTTTATTGTTAATTTTTCCAAAATCATTACCAAAGAGCTTCGGAGAAAAATACCATATTTTTAATGTTTCCATAGAGCCAGATAAATGGCAAATTACACCAAATTCTCCATAGTTTCAAAGCATGAAAAAAAAGCTTCAATTATGTTTAAAATTTAACAAATATACATTGTAACTTGCTTATCAAATATTCAATCTAAAATAATAAAAGGAAATAATATGTATAACGCTTAAGAAATCATGCACAGTATTTGATATTTTTTATTATTTAAAACCATTATATTACTATTTAATTAATTGAAAAAGCCTCTATACTTGTCAAACTTTAAAAAAACTAAGAATTTTACATAAAAAGAAAAAAAACTGATATTTGAAAAAAGAACGTCAAAACATGAATCGAAATATTTTATTAAAACAAACATTTTTTGAGCAAATAAAATATATTGAAAGCGAAGCATTTGTTTTGATAAACAAAAATATTGAGTTTTTCATGTTTAACTTAAAATATTAGTATTTTCAAATATATATAGATACAGATAAAAATTTACTGGTGAATAGTAAATATACAAATAAAAACATATTGGAGAAAAAAATGAAAAAATAGATATAATTTTATTTTTTAAAATGCATTTAATGATCCAAAAACCATTTTAAATTATTTGCTTTGAAGAATAATTTAAATTTTTTATGACAAGTTGATTCTGGGGTAGTTGATGTTTGTGTTATAACTCATTTTTTAAACATAATTTATTTTCCATGCTTCTTTTTTATAAAATTGAAGTATAATTGAAGTTTTTGAGTGTTTCTACCGTATTGCAGATGATAGATTTTATTAGAATTCACTGCATTTTTAAGATAGTTTAAAGTATGTAATTCTGATAGAAAAATCTGACTAGTAGTTTTTACTCATATCTCTATATAATATATTTTGAATCAAATTACTGTAAAAGTACCAATATTCAGGGTGCCGGTACTTTTACTGTAAATTCAATTTGTACCGTGTAATCTATTGTTATCATAAAATGTTACGGGAAAAAAATATGACATACATTGTTCGATAAATAATTTTCACTAATATTTACTGTAAAATCACTACAATAAAAAAAATATAACTGTGAAAATTACGGATTTTACGGGAAAATGGCAATTAAGTTCCGGAAATTATGGTTCTTATAATTTTAGAAACATAGTTATTAAAAATACAAAACTGAAAAGTGAATTTCGCCAATTAATTGATTTTCATGTCATGTTTTAAGGTATCATGATAAAATTATGTTTTTTTAACTTTTTCTACCAAACAGCATGGTAATAATTTAATATTAATTCAAAAATCATTATCAGAGAGCTTCGGTAAAAATTTGCGTGCATTTTGCCATTTCAATGTAGCAATTATTAATCATTTGGTAAATTTTATCATATTCTGGTAGTTTTGGCAACACTTTTTTCTCATTGTACGCTATGTTGCACTCAATTGCAATATTAATTATTGATAATAAATTATGAATTGTTTCCATGAGGAGAACCTTTCTGTTTATTTCAGATGGGTACATAGTTATTGTTGCGTCATAAATACCCAAGTATGGGACAATATTGTTTAAATTTATTTATATTTTGAGATCACACCTTGTACCTCTCTTTTGGCGAAGTTAGTTCTGTTTTCTAGCGACAAACCCTAAATTACACTTCACTATTTAAGAAGGATATACGTGTGTATTGGTGATTAATGTGTTGATGGTTAATTTGATGTGTTGGTGATTAATGTGAAGGATATACGTGTGTGTTGGTGACGGTGTGTTGTTAATTAATTTACGGTGTCAGTGTAAATAAGTTTGTTTTACTATATCAACTTTCTAACGTTCTCCTGTTTTTGTCGGTCATTACTGTTGTAAAAAATTTTTTTTAGTTCAACTTATTACACGTTTGCTGAAGATTCACACCTTAACAAACTTTAAGGATTTAATCCGATAAGTAGTATTGTTCTGTTTCGTTTCCATAACTTTTGCTCTGGGAGTAAAGCTAGGTACTTCCCAGTTCGATGACTTACCTATTTGATGTTTATCTATGGTGCACCGACAAAAGCTGCAGTGCAGCGGATTAAGAAGATAACCACGTCAAAGGCTGAACAAAGGTTTTAAGGACCCCGGGACAAAATTTATTGTATCTTCAGAGCATAAAAAGCCTCCTTTTCGTACTTTGTAATACTTTTGAAGATCTTTTACTCGAAATTGAAGTCTTTAAATAGATAAAAATAAATTCCTTGTCTTTTTATCTTGAGAATAACATTGATAAGCACTATATCTTATAAAGAATGTTTGTTGAGTGCTCTAACATCTCGGGACTTGAACACTTGTCCCTCTTTCTTCTCTTCCCTACAGTATGGTCTTAACTACATCACATGTAAATTTACTTAAATTATTGTATTAGTAAGTCTATTACGTTTCCACTGAAATATTTTGAACTTTCCAGAGAATTAATATGTGTACCCGATTTTACCTCACTGGTAAGACGAAACCGGGTGGTTGACTTTCTCCAGGAAAAAAATCATTTGTAAAAAAAATAAAAAGTTGTACGTAAATGACTTTTTGGGAATGAAATATTGCATACAGCTAAACAATGAATATATCAGTCAAATTAGGCAGTTTCTAGATCGAATAGTATAGTCACCACAGACCTTCGATACCCGATATAACCCCACCCTCAATAAAGCTTTTACTATCTGATACTAAGTGCCATGTAGGGTGCATGAAAGTATAGTGTTCGAATATATATATATATATATATATATATATATATATATATATATATATATATATATATATATTGAGAAAATAATGACAAGAGAAGAAAACAATTAGTCAAAAGTATTTAAAAAAATATAATTTTTGATTAAAAAAATTTAAAAATCCGGAAAACAAAATAAAGAAAATATATAATCTCTTTATCAGCCCACACGATTATATCCGCAAATATGAGTGCGTTCTAATATTGTATTAATATAGCCAAAGCAAAATATATCAATACAATAGTGTAATCAGCATTAAAAAAAATTGAAAAGAAATTAGAACACATTTAGTAAAAAATATATACGAAAAAACAAACAAATATATCAAGCAAAAAACAGAAAATAAAATTATTTTATTTTCTGTTTTTTGCTTGATAAACAGCTTTGGCGCTTAATATTATCTACTATAAAATTACTTTCATTTTCTTTTCGTTTCCGTTTTTAGTTCGTTTTTCTTATTGCGCTGTGTTATAGTGATCTTATTTAAAGCAGCTTTAGATCTTGATATTATCTACTATTAGCTTACTTTCGTTTTCCTTTCGTTTCCGTTTTTAGTTCGGTCTTCTAATTTCGTGTGCTTAGGGCATTGCTCTTTGAGCCTAATTTCTGGATTTCAGCAGTAATAATAATTTGGTGCCTGCTAAAAATCAATTCAAAACGTGTAAATCCTGTTTTTTTTTTGAAATAATTATTTTAATTATCAAACTTATTAATTACAAACTTTAAATTATCCTGTATAATATTATTACCTTGCGCACATCCATTTTCGGGACCATCCAAGGTAACTAACAAATTAGACGCGCTTCAGTATTGCAGTAAGAGCGTGCCATAAGATATCACTTTATTTATGCTTCTGTTTTCATATTTTGTAATCTGGCAATCTTATTACGAAAATATTTTAAATCATTTTTGAAAGATTCCGATACACGTAAGTTCATTTTAATTCGCTCCTCACTATGTAGATTTCCTTTCGTGTACTGTTCTCTAATCTCTTTTCATTTTATTTTCTGTTATTTGTTTGATATATTTGTTTGTTTTCTCGTATATATTTTTTACTTAATGTGTTCTAGTTTCGTTTCAATTTTTTTAGAGCTCCTCACACTATTGTATTGATATATTTTGCTTTGGTTATATTGATAGAAAGCACTCCTTTTTGTGGATATAATCGTGTGGGTTGAAGAAAAGACTTTGTTTTGTTTTCCGAATTTTGAATTTTTTATTTTATTTTTTAAATACTTTTGATAAATTATTTTTAATTATTTTCTTCTCTTGTCATTATTTTTTATTATTTTCCATATTTTCTCAATTATTTAGCTTATTTTATGAGTTCTATATAGTTGCAGCTTATGCGCCGTTAATAAACTTATAAATTTTCTTCGTTTTTCTCTTTGTTTGTTTTTATTGTGCTTTGTTGTAATGATCATCTTTAAAGCAGCTTTAGCGCTTGATATTATCTATTAACTTACTTTCGTTTTCTTTTTGTTTCCGTTTTTAGCTCGGTTTTGTTTTTATTGTGCTATATATATTGTATATATATATTTATAATTATTTAATTTATAAATAATTTATTTATTAAGTCTCATTTATATAATGTTTTTTTTTTGAGTGATCAGCTTGTTATTACCTTTGAGTAAAGTTTTACGGTAATTTAAGCTTTTTTTTGCATGGTTTTTAAGGCTGTAAGTGTAAGAATTATTAGGTACAAGAATTTGAAATATGGATAACGGTTAACCATCAACACTAATATACATTAACCATCAACACTAATATACAACATAATATAATTAACTCTAATATACATTATACACCATTGCAACTATCTGAAGTTTTGCACTCAAATTTCATCCTGCATAAAAAAATTGTTTTTTTTTTGTGCATATAAATAAAAAATATGAAGTCGCTAAACACAAATGTCTAGATTCATTTAATAGACAGTAAAAGTGCTAATTAAATATGACAATATATGTTCTTTATCTGACTTTGTTCAAAAAAGAGATGTCAGTATTATATCACACATTTGATTAGACAAACAGACTGAATTAATTTCCATTGATCATATTATTATACCAGAATTTAATGTATGCCATGCGTTGAAATTTTATTTTTAAAAATTGTTATGCATGAAATAATTTTCTCCTATACCATCGATTATTTAAAATGCACATTTTTTTTACTAATCTTTATTTACATTTCATGTTTTGCTGTGTAATTTTCTATTCATATAAAGGACAGTTTAGTTTTATTTGCTAAGTATTAAGTAATGCGTGCAAGGAAATTTAAATGGCTGTATCTATTTAACTATTTGTCATCAAAATTGCTTTTCCTAAGAAATTTTAGCCTCTCTCATTTAGTGAATCTCGAGATTTATTTCGGTAAAATTTACATTATTTAAATATTGCCTGGTTGGAATTAGAATTATGCTCTGACTAATACATTAAAATACATTGTAGGGATTCATAACCTTATATTCCACTTTAAAATACTTTTTCATTAATTTATTCTATAAAGATAAGGCTAAAACAGTTTGATTTTCCTCTTCAATGCTGAATATTTATAACGTAATTTATTGATCAGTTTTTATTTACATTTTAATTTCACCGTATTTCTTCTGTTTTAGATGCAAAGTTAATCTATTACTTGTGATATTAATTTTACAAGCTTTCAACAAGATATATATTGAAAATTTTTTAACGCCATTTGTTGAATCATTAAGAAAATTGGTAGCTTATATTGTATATAAATACATAACATTTAGTCAATTTTTATACTAAAGTTTACTTAAATTTTGAAATCGATATTTACGCGATTCGTCAAAAGCATTATAGATAGTAGAAAACAATAATTAAGGGGCTTTAAGAAAAGTACATGAATATAATAAAGTACACGAAATTAATTAGTAAGATTACACATCCACTTTTCATCACACTTTATTTTTCACTCAGAATTTTTATTCATTGATGGTGTATTTAAGAATATCAAACTGCATATTAGGGTAAAAATATTAAAGAACATTAACAGATTAATTAGAATAAAGCACTTTACACATTAAGAGATTGCGTTAAAAAGCAATACACATTTACACTAAATGTAACTGTATTGGTAATTTACAAAATATGTAGCTTGAAGAATGATATATAAGTAAATTTTGAATTTTTCAAAGGCTGTAGTACCTTTAACATAAGAGGAAATAAAAACAAAACTATATTTCTTTAAATTGCTTCCATTTCTGAAAAAAATGCTTGTAGAGATTTAAACTGCTGTTTGTCAATTACCAGTAGACCAGGAGATTGTAATTTTTTATAAGGATGAGTAATAAAAAGTACTTTTGCACAGTGAATTGGAATATTTTACAAAAACATTTTTGTTCTGCTTAACAAAAATAAAAAAAAAGGATCATGAAATGATATTTAATTTTTTTTCTTATTTTTTAACTTTTTAAACAATAAAAGGCCTTCAATGAAAAAAAAGAAAGGCCTTCAATGTATCTTAAAGGCTGCTTAAAAGTTGACGGAAATTCTATTTTGCCTGTAACTTTAGAACCCCTTATCCTTTTTTAATTTAAAGATATTGTAATTAAAATGATTATTTCATAGATTGTAGTTGTATAGAATGCATATATGTGTTAGGGGGACTGGAAAGTAATATCGTTTAGACGCATAATATATTCGTAAGTCTTAAAACCATTTAATTTTTTTCGTGTCATTTCGATTCATTTCCAATCTGGTATTGAAAAGTTACTGCTCACGAGAGTGAATATATTATTGATTAAAAATAAAATCTTTAGAACAAATATCAAATTGACAGAAGCGACATTATTTTCCGGTCCTTCTGATACATACTTTAATCGTATACAAGTCAATGTCCAAAAAATAGAACATGGACTTAAAATTTGAATTCCATGAGTCATTGAATTTAATGAATTTAATTTCATGAGTCCAAATATCATTAATTTTAATCCATTTGAAATTTTTTTACAATGTTTTTTATTCTTCAAATTTAGTTTGAATCCGTTTCCATAGTTATTTTTTTTCATAAATTTTCGAAATTTGATATAATTTGTATATTTTTATCCTGCTTTTTGCATAATTTACAAAAAATACAATTTTTAAAATAAGATTACAATGCTAACAAACTATCAAATTGATAACTTGACCCTTTGGAAAGGCATCAATAATTTTTTTTTTTTTTAAATTTTATATTGAAAGTATAAAATTAAATGCTCCAGTTTCGAAGCATTTTCATTTCAAGTGTTCTATGTTTGAGTTTCGAGTGATTCACTGAGTTATGTTCTTTGTATTTCATTTATATTTGACCCTTATTTGTGATAAATAATGATGTTTTAATGAATGAATCTGTTCAGGTTTAACTTCCTTTGATTTAAATTTCAAATGGCTGATAGCAGAGTGATAGTGACAGACACTCTTTCATGCTCATTTTTTTTCTACTTTGCTGAAAATCTATTTCTATTTTGTTGACTATTGAAAATAAATTCTTTCTTATAAAGAGATGACTTTCAGGCGGATGTTATTCTTTTTTTGTGTTATGACATGATAGATTGTTAAAATGTAACACAAAAGGGTATCAATGTATTTCCAACAATAGTATTGAATATAATCAAAAGGGTATCAATGTATTTCCAACAATAGTATTGAATATAATCAAAAGGGTATCAATGTATTTCCAACAATAGTATTGAATATAATCAAAAGGGTATCAATGTATTTCCAACAATAGTATTGAATATAATCAAAAGGGTATCAATGTATTTCCAACAATAGTATTGAATATAATCAAAAGGGTATCAATGTATTTCCAACAATAGTATTGAATATAATATTTCTGTAGATAGTGTTTTATTTCAGACTCTTGTGATTTGTTTTACTTCCATAGAAAATTTGCTGTCATTGAGTGAATTAAAAAAAGTGTGTATTTTTCTTATTTGTTTCATTTACGAATTTTACTTTCACTTAGCAATATATCTCAGCGATATATAACGACGCGATATACAATGAACCTTTTAAAAATTTGTTTTTGATTTTGAATTTGAAGATCTAGATATTTGTTTGCAATAATATTTGTCTGCAATATTAGTTGAATTTATGTATTTAGGACGGAATTTTACCTATTTAACGTTAATATAAGAGAAAAGAAACAATTATTGAGAATGGAACTTTTATTCAACTTCAATAGCAATAAGCTTCTGTAACATTCTCACATTCTGTAACATTCTTAATATATATCCTCATATATCTTTTTTTTAAAAAAAAGATTTTGTTTCGTGTTTTTTACTGTAAAAATGGTTTAAACCTTTACTTTACCAACACCGAAAAAATATATATTGGTGTTCTTTTTTCATATAATGCTAGAAAATGAATCAAAATGAAATTGCTTCAAATATAAGTCACTTTGCTTGATTTCTTTTATCTTAAAGAACGTACGAAAATTCACCATAAAAAAGGAAAACTACGGAATAGCTTGTTTTGTACGCCTGGATTATCTGAAGTCCACTGATGCCGAAGTATTAGTGGAGGAAGTATTGAATTTTCTCTTCTGGGAATGTTATTTTCGACTTAGATTAAATACGTATTTTTTGGGCAGTGAGCCAGGGTCTAAAACTTCTGAGGATATACACAAAGCAGGGAAATTGGATAGACTACTAATACCGGTAAATTCTTTAGTTCAACTTACAGGTATTAGTTAAAAGTAAGTTTTTTTGCTTAGAATATAGTTTTAAACTTATAAATCAATAATGCTTTCTTATAACACGTCATTGTTGTTTTCAGTTATTGGTATGAATCTTATCTGAGCAGAATAAATATTCTATGATTGTCTTAAATATTGCTTCTATTAAAAAATCAAAATTCTGAAACACTATAGATTTTAATTGTAGCAGTATACTATAAAAAATCTTTATATATAATTGCCCCCATATTTGGTGTTGAGGTAAACTAGTTTGTTTTATCGTGAAGTCATAGTTTTCCTTATTTTTTACATGCTATATATTTATAAATTTATTTATTCATTGTTTAGTTGGTTGTTTAATGACAACACATATTTTTATGCACATAGGAATAAGCTTTTCATTATGAAAACATTCTGCTCAGAAAAACAAGCCAATTTTTGTATTATATCCGGTTTAATTCCTTCAAACAATTGTTATGTTTTTAATTTTATTTAATTTTTCGCATTATAGCTACAATTTTCTACCTAAAAATGTATTTAGTTTACCTAAACAACAAAATTGGATGCAACTATATGCTAAAAATTTTTATAGTGTATTATAGCTGCGAATTAATTTCTTTTGATAAATGTAATTAACATGATATTTACTTTAAAAACTTTAAAAAAAGTAATTATTGAAAGTAGTAATAATATTTAAAATTTCCATTATAGAAGTGAAATACATTATAGTACCATACGTATCTTTTCTGCACATATTTAAGATGAAAAAACTTAATTGCGTGATTGTAAGTCTTTAATAACGGTTTAAAAATTGATTAACGAAAATAAATTCATTTTAAAATCATTAGTATGAAAGTAATACCACTTTTTAAATTATTTCGAAATTATATGTGCCGCGCACTCGTCCTTTCTAGTTAAGCTATGGAATAAAATTTAAACAAAATTAAATTGGATATTATATAATATAATAATGAAATAAAATCTAACAAAATTAAATTGGATATTATAGTCCCATACGTAGCCTTTCAGCGTATATTTAAGAGGAAAAAACTTCAATGTGTGATTGTTAGTCTTTAATAACGGTTTAAAAATTGATTAACGAAAACAAATTCATTTTAAAATCATTAGTATGAAAGTAATTTTTAAAATTATTTCGAAATTATATGTATCGCACACTCGTCCTTTCTATGTAAGCTATAGAATGAAATTTAAACAAAAAGAAATCAGATATTCTTTTAAATTAAATTTTTCAATATGCTTATGGATTTTACCACAGATTATTTATATAAAAAAAAAATTGTAATTTTTAACAGAAAAAGTATTACTTTAAATTTAATTAGGGAACTAAGTTAAAATTTTCTATGAAATATCACATGGATCAATATATGAAACATATAGAAATCTCGTACATATTTTCTTGAAATATATGGAAATCTCTTACATTTTTCACTTCACGTTCATAATGGACGGTCAATAAATTTTGCAACACAGAAATCTTTCTTATTGCAAAACATAGTCAACTTCCTATCTTCCATTTTTTTCTCATGTTTTTTTTTATATTTCAATGTAATTTAATTTTAATATAATAATTAATATAAGAATTTTTTAATGTAATATAATATTTTTTAAATTCAATATAATATTTTTCCATTTAATATATTTTTTAATTATTAATTCTCACCGGTTTTTAAGAAAATTTTTATATTTTAGCATTTTTCCTCATATTCTTTTTTAAATAAATTGTTTATATTTTAACATCACGTATTATTTAGAATTTATCTGTTTAATTTTATGCACGGATTAAGAAAAATGCACTGCTTTAGAAACTCGAATTTAATTCGGAAATCCTATCTCATGGATGAGACACAAAATACTGTGATTTTTTTTCCATTTAGGATAGTAATCGATGTATTAAATAGAATGCAAATATTTTTAGATTCATGTTTTCACATTGCACCATAATATACATTTCTCTTTTTCCCATTCTGAATTACTGTAGCCTCATGCTCTGGAGTAAAAAAAATAATGGAACAGAGCAATACTAAAACCCATTGCTTTATTCCATTATTTTGTGTTGTATTTTCTATAGTATCGATAAATTTTATTACAGATGCAAAACTGTAATTAACCATGGCTTTTTGTCGGAAATGTGAAACTTGGAATTGATAGAAATTGCTAAGGTAGCATACTTGTTGAAGCAAAATGTAAAATTGTAAATAGATATTTGCATAAATTTAATGAAATCATTTCCTTCTTTTTACACTGATTTTTGTCTATTGCATCAGAAAGTAAAAGGAAACTAAATTATATAAGAGCTGCATTCACTATTTAGAACTATTTTTCTAAAGAAACTACTAACTAACTACAATACTACTTTCTAAAGAACTTCACTATTTTTTCTAAAGAATAAAATAAGGTTTTCATCATTATGTTTACAAACCTTATTCCAAAAATCAGCAATTAACTTTCCTGATAAACTTTTAAAACATTCTTGATTAAAGCAGCTTATGCTTTTTAAAAATAAGGAAATACATCTATATGTTTCCGAAATCAAGCGGAAGCACATTACGAAAAATATTTAAGACACTAGATATTCAGTCCCTGAACAATTGAAGATTTTTTAACAAAATTTTCCTGTTAAAATAAATTAGTATTTAAATTGCTAAAATATTGATGTTTGCATTTTCCGTTCTTTAAAGGCATATTTAAATTTACTTTCGCCTTTATTAGTTGAAACAATGGCCTTTGCAAATTGAAAATTATTTTTTTGTGGAAAACATACTTTTAAATAAGGAAGAAATTATAATCGAAGTTTTCTGTAGGATAAAAAATACGCTAGATAACAAAACTTTTTTTGAGGAAAATTACCTTAGACCGTTTATTAACTCAAAAACTTCATTATCTTGTAAAAAATAATGCAAGTCAGGAAGTATAATAGATTTTTTCTGTATTTTGGTCTCCTTATAAATATGTATTAAGTACAAGGTTTTGATAAATAAATAGAAGCTGATGAAACTGCTTTAAAATATGACACTTTGTTTTCGTAGAAGGAATCATATATTTTTAATTAACCAAGCACGTTAATGAGAATTTTAAAAGTTAATTCTTATTTGAAAAAATCGTCATTCATTTTTTATTTAATAGAAAGATTTTATGCATAAAATATAACGCATCCAAAGTAATTAATATCTTAGTATTTTATAAAATAAATATAAATTTAAAAAAACAAGTTTAAGATTGTCCGTGATTACCATTAATGCTTGAATCTCAGTATAATTAAAAAAAAAAAACTTTCATGCTTTTAACCAAATCAACCGTTAACCCAGACATATGCGCGCCTTCTGGAGGAACCTTAAGACACGCGAGGGAAATGGAATGTTCCCATATTAAATTTAATCAAGGATTGAAACTGATTTAAGCAAATTAAGAAAAAAGCAAATTAAGAAAATAACACTTAAATTAATAATAAGTCAAAATGGAAAAGAGCTTAAAGCAGTTAAAACCAAATTTGTCTTATTTAAAGAATATAGAAAGTTAGAAACACAAATCGGGCAAAAAAGAAGAACTCCTGAAGATATGGTTAACAAAAACAACAATTCATTAGGGGACTTACACTCTGCGAACTCACAAGAGCGCTTCTGTCGTCAGTAGCAATACCAAAAACTGACTGTACTCCAAGGCCCCGTAATGGATAAACTAAATGAGAAAAAGCAATCAAAAATTCAAATATTGAAATGAAAATTCGATGAAAACTTAATGATATACAAACAAGAGTCAAACGTATGCAGAGAAAAAAGCAAATAGTGAAGCACCCACATATACGAAAAATAAATAAAGATAAAGTTACAGTTAAAATAACAGAATAAAAATAAAATAAAACAAATAAAATAATTATTAATTCATTTATACGCTAATTAATACCCAAATTAAATCCTTTAATACTCTGCTAAAAACATTCGAATTTTTATTTGAAATATAAAACACTGAGTCAGACGTTGAGTATTTATTAACTTTTTGAAATTTTCCACATTGCTTTTTGCGAAAAAATTTAGTAAAACATAGAATGGTAAGTAAAACATAAAAAAAAGTAAAACATAAAGCAAAAGTAAAACATAAAAAAAGGAGACACAAATCGTTAGTTCCAACAGTTTGCGATTTCTCGATCAAAACTTCCTTTTGTAGAAGTTTTTAATTTTTTCTTTGGTGACTCTTGGTATATTTGTACTTGTAGCTCATGATTCAAACGTGAATTAACCGCATGTTCACTGTCGTTTATCACTAATAAATGACATATCAAGGTTATCAAGGTTCACTGTCGTCGGTTTTTATACACATTTAATAAATTTTTGTAAGGTATCAAAGTTGCTTTTGGAAGTATTGAGGCAACGTTTTCATAAACTTTTAAAACAAGTAGAAATTACTTTAATAGGGGCAATTCATAACGATACCCACTAAACTCAGCAGTCATGAGAAACGAGAAATAAAGTGATCTGAAGAACAAACTGAGAGACGTGTGGGGTCATTCTATGATACGAGTAACTGATAAAAGGTCTTTATTGTGGAAAGAAAAATGCTGATAATTCCTTAGGAATATTCACAAATGGCAGATAAGGGTAGGCAACTCAGCCACTAATAAAACAGGGATGAAGTGTTGTCTAGTTTGTTTTAGAAATCATAACTTATAGAGTTCATGAGTTCATAAAATTTCCCTCGCCCATCCTCCCATGTTAATATTGTTTTCAAAGGCTGATTCCAATTAGAACAAACAGTATCATATTTATAATGGAAAGATGTAACGCAGAAAGAAAATATAACGGATTAAAAATTATAAACATGTTAGTACTAAAACAAAAACAACGGGGATAAAGCGCACATGAAAGTACTTAAATGGACATATATTGGTTTCTGTTCAATGAACAAGAACCTTCCTCAAAGCCTTAGCACCAAACGATGGTTGAGAAAGCAAACTTTACCATAATTTTATTTTCATCATCAACCATCATTTGGTTTGATTTGAAAGACTTACTTTCTCCACCATCATTTGGTATTCGGACTCTGAAGAAGGCTCCTGTTTATAGAAATAAAACAACATTATGTCCACTTTCATTTGTCCTAAATTCCAGTTGTTTTTTTCTTTAGTCTACATGGCACAAATCATACCCGATCCTTTGTTGAATGTTTTGTATCTTAGAAGAAAAATATGCCATTTTAAAATCTAATTTAAAATATTGAGTTTATTATGCGTATAATTACAATGAAAATTATTTAGAAAAGTATTCTATTAAATCTTAGGGAGCTAACCCCGTCTCGCCAATACAAAGGAAGATTAATAATCAAAGCATTTCAGAAACAAATGGATTAAGAACGATATGAAATTCATTACAAAAGACTTATAGCGCGTGTCTACTGCTGTGTCTAGAGGCCTTCAAATACTGTCTGGCTTGCGATGCATATCTCAACATCTCTCTGACCATCTGTCAAAACCCTTATTATATTGGTCTGATCTGCAATGTTTAAAATATCTTGCTGTGATGTACTTGCAACATTTGTTTAGTCGGAATATCTTTCTTTTTCAACGCTTGTCTTAGTCTGCACGGTTAATATTGCCTTGAAGCATTTGTTGAGCCACTTCATCGATTTTCAAATATGAAATTTAAAATAACTTGGGAAACTTAAAATTTTTAAACTCCGTAATATTTCCACAAAAAGCTACATTTTCCTAGTAATTACATTATAACGTAGTACCCGCACGTTGAAAAGGTGAATATTCGAAAGGAAAGTAATGACTTTAAGTATTAACATATTGACGGATATACTATAATAATATATAATGATAAAATAAATAAATCAAAAAAAGAGTAAAAATGGTTGAAAATCAAATCCATTTATATTATTGAAATACATTTTAATATGATAACATGATGCAATTACGTGATTAAAAAAAGAAATAAAATCAATAAAACAGGCTCTTTAATGAAAATAAATAACGGTATTCTACTTGTATTACTCTACTTTTTCAATAATTTTTACAATAAATAAAATAATCTTTAAATTTTACTCAGTATTATCAACCAAAGCACGTTGGATTTTCATATCCGGTTTTACAACTTCCTGAGATAAATAGAGTAAGGAAAAATGATTTTTCAAACAAATTATATCTAACTCTTACTAATGAATATTTTATCACATTTTTTGCCCTCATTAAATTTAGAAGTACTCTAAAATTTGTAATATGATTAAACACGCTTGCTGCATGATAAATTTATATAATCAAGCTAATTTAATCAATTTTCTTGTCAAGATAATTGAATAATCCAGTTTGCTAAAGAATTAGCATTGCAAAAATTAACTTTAGTACAGAAAAATAACATTCAAATGTCATAGCTCTTTGTCAGAGAGAAAAATGAATTTATACTTATCAGGCGTTAAAATATTACAATGAAAACTATTATTTCTGTATACATTAAAATAAATAAATTTAAAAAGCATCAACAAAATTGTTATAGTCTATCAATTAGTTAATTTATTAATGAAAAAATAAGAGTTTGTCTGTGCGTCTGTCTCCTGAAACGTCGGTGAAATTTGAACCGTCAATCTGAAATTTAGACAGTAGATGAAAGAAACAATTTCAGCCTCCTATCTTAAAAAGCGTTCAAAAAGTATAGGTAGTTCTTAATACGCTTGAAAAATGAAATTTTCTCATTGGTATTTAAGTCGTCAGTCGTAAAAATAAAACTGCAGATGATTCCGTGTTGAAAAAGACTTTAATGATAACGTAACTGATGCTTTCTAGTTATAATTCTTACATGTAAGAAAAATGTTTTATGCATGTTGTTTAATAAATATTTTTTTTTATTCGCTACAAGCTTAATGCCCGTTTTTCGTACGGAAAGAAAAAAGTAAATCATCAATAAATTATTCTTAGTCACCACTACGAATTCATGAGCAAAACTGAAAGACATATACCGACATTATGATGAATTAAGCTAATTCCATTATTTTTATTTGTTGCACTTTCCGGTGGCTTTACGTTATTAGATTAAGCAAAATATGTTTTTAGAAGCTCGTGCCTTAAAATACGGATTAATACTATTCAGTATCATTAGGCAAAATGATATTGCTCTAAGTCAACTCCTGATAACAAAAATTACTATAATCAACTTTCCGCTGAACTATCTTAGTACCAATGTTAATATGCTTTGCACTTATTAAAAAAGAAACAGTAACTAACAGTAGTAAGAGCAGTATCAATCTTCATTAAACTTAATTAAACATCATTGACATTAATACTATTAAGGTGATTTCGTATGGTTTTTCTAGATTAAGAAACACATTTTTATTAATTAATTTAGCCTTTTAGAATAAAACTGATTTTTTTTTACTCTAATCTGTATCTATTACCAAAATTACTTTAGTATCATTGCGTCAAACATAATATGTCAATTTTTAACAGTTCACATACAAAGATATACACAATTTATTCCGCTATTTATTTACAGCTTTTCCTCATTAATTTAACATTTTAATTCTTTCTCTTAACAATTTATAACTATTACTAAAATTAGTTAATTGTAATTCAGAAAAATAATTAGTAACGAAACTAGGGTTTTTACTATCATTTTTTGGTAAACCAACTAATATTGATACTTATTTTGAAGACCGAAACAAATCTCCAAATTATTATTGATGTCTGAAATGCTTAATTAAATGTGGTATTAAACACAACTTTTGTTGCTGTTTTAAGTACCGCGGTTATTAGAACTTATTATACCTAGGTACTGTGCATAATACAGGTACTGAGGGAATAGATTTTTTTACTTTCCACCAAGGCAGATAATTGCCCTAATATCACCATTCTACACAATCATGACACATAATACAATTTATATGTTTTGCATATTCCGGTGCAGCTTCATACTTATTGGTTTGTCATAATCGTGTATTAGAACTTCTACACATTTAAGGAATAATTAGCTATACATATAATATAATTCAAAGCATGGTATTCAGAATTTACCTTAATTCTTCTATAGCTTAATGATTTAAAACTTCAGAACGATTACATTCGTTCTTGCTGAGTTTTCACTATTTAAGCTTACGGAAACAAGCTTCGCATCAATATAAGGGTCACGTGGTTTCATATACCTTTTAAGATATGAGTTGGGTTATGTCATTCTTATACGCTGCGTAATTTTTAACGTTGATTTTACTTGTGATAACCTAGCATAGGAAACATATGATGAATAACATTTAAGGGCGTGCGATGAAACTAATTCCTAATTGATGAGAATTATTGCGACAATATTTTCCAGATCGCAGCTGCCTCTCAGGTTTTAAGGGTCAGAAATTCAAATACGCCGAAAAAGAAGATATGTTTCACACAGAAAGTACGTTTATGTGTTTGATTTCATAACTTAAAATATCGCCTGCACTATTTTGTTAGCATATTTAAGGTTAGGCCCACGAATCATTAAAATTGAGTCGTAGTACATAAAAATCCGTAAAATCTTATTCAGGGTGTTCCGTTTTTTATTTTATGCACTTTACAACGTTACTCGTAATTATGATGTAGAATTATTACATGATTAGTAGAGTAACTATATATAACACAACTACTACAAAGCAAAAAGATTTTCTAAACTATTATTAGAGTATATTTGTCTTTATTTTATAACCGTCGTTGAATACCCGAACCAAATTGGATTTACTACTACTAATGTTCAACTCTGGAGCCTTGTAATTTTGAACCAAATGCAGAAGACAAGGGAAACTCCTGGATCAAGTATTGGGAGAAATTTGCCTTCGTGGAGGTTTTTTTTTGGAGGAAAACCACGGATACTTTCCTTTGTTAACTTTAACCCATTTTCCGTCTATAACTGAAGATATTTTACACCAGCCGTGTGAACAGGGATTGTCGGGAGCCGATTGCACAATGACCAGCCATCACTAGGATTCGAACATCGGCGAACGCTTCATCCCCTGAGTCAACATGTCTCTTTGTATATTTATAACAATATTGCTAGTGGTATATAAAAAATCTCCAGTAATAGCCAGTTGTCGGTCATGGAATTTCCAACTCCGCTATTTTTTGCAAGCTGATGATAAAAAGGACTAAAACTCCTTATGAAATGTTAAATGGAGATATTTTGAAAAACTCACATCTTTTTCCATATATACATCTAAAACTAATTAAATTCTGGGATTTAATGGCAGTCCACAAATGATATATATCATTCCCCGTGGACTTAATTATAAATTTTTATTTCAAGAAGTTAAGAGAAGGAAAAAAATAACAATTTCAATAACAATAACAAATAACAATAACAAAAAATAAAAGATAAAGAAAGCAATAACAACAACAATCCCAGATTGCAAATACACAATGCATTATATTCATATTTAGCTTCCCCTCACGAGATATGGGGAGATAACATTAATATAATTTCTAAATTCAAAGATGAATAATAAATAAAAGTTTCTATAATTCGTCAGAGTAAAAGTAACTATTTTAAAGAACTAAAATCTTTCCTATTTGACATGAAATTTTTTCTCATATTACATAAAATTGTAGTATTGTGGAAGTACTTTTAATTAAAATTTTTGATGAAAGAAACCTTTCATGATAAATTTTAATTAATAAGAGAATAAGTGAATTAAAAAGTATTAAGAACAATTATTAAAAATAAAAGTACTCTGCTGAACTGATGCTTTAGTTCGTAAACTGATACTAATTAATACTTTTCTCCCATAGGAATAAGCACCTTGAACTAGAAGTATTAAATTATAGAGTAATAATTTGTACAAATATAAATATTTTGAACTGATGCCTTAAATAATAAACTAATTTTCTAAACTCCTGATTTTATCTTATTAATCTTCTATATAAATACTTTTCTTATGTGAATATAAAAGCCCTAATTTAGAAGGATTTAATAAAACAATAACAATTACTACAAATAGAAGTACTCTTTTAAACTGATACTTTAATTATTAAACTGATATTCCTAAATAATGTTTTGTGACATTAAAAGCCCTAATTCAGAATTAAATTAATAGATTAATAGTAGCAATTATTTCTAATATAAGTAATCTTCTAAACTGATACTCAATTTAATAAACTTATCTTTTAAGTTAATATTTTTTTTCTTCTTTTTTTTTTAAAAAAAGACTAAATGCCTTTATTTAGAAGAATTAAATCAAATACTAAGACATATTACAAATAGAAGTAGTCTTCTGAACAAAATACCTGGCATTAAGAGCCCTGAACTGTTGGCACTTAAGCTTCCCTACGAGTCGTGAAAGATTTCTAAAAGAATTTGACTTGGACAAAAGTAATATCTTTCAAATCTTCTTAAATGACATTTTATAATTTAACAAAAACAGGAAACTGAGTTCCGAGGAGCAAAAAATTAGACTAAATAGCATTTGTATTAGCGTACTTCTTAATTACAACAATTTAAAAAAGCAAAATTCTACCCGCATATTCGGACAGATCATTTAATGATGTAAAAAACTGAAAATAACTAATAGTTCCTATATAATACAGAGACCATTATGATCGAGTTATTATGTCGCTTGTTATCCAATAATCAAATAGAAATTTTCATATAATTTACATATACAGAAGCGTGCTAACTGAAAATAATTCAATAAACGCTATAACATTTAAAGTCATCAATTGGATAAAACTACAGCAATTGATGTTTGAGCTTTCGTCGTTCAAAGAGCTGCATAGGTTTTTAATTCCAGTCAATATACGTTTCCTATAATTTTGCATATTTCTTTTTCGTCTTCAATATTCAGATTTTTATTAAAATCAGTGGCCAAAATAGCTATATTGAATTGTATGATTAAATAGAACACGCAATTACTTTATATTTCTACCACACACCTTAAAGAAGCCACATGTCACCGAATTCAATTTTCCCCGAAATTTGACTTTGGTTATGTTAAGACTTAGAACCAATCATTTCATAGGGATTCACCCAGAGAAGACACGGGCATATGTTCCCTGCAGAATCAGTCGGGATATCTTGTTAACATCAATACATATTTTCAAACGCCCAGCATACCATATGCTCCGAAATTGGGAATGGTGCCATTTGAGGACAACCTAAGATCTGTTCTCTATAGTCAACAGGCACCGAAGCTGGCTGCCGCAATCGTACAGCTTTTCGATGTTCTTTGAAAATCCATGAACACGAAAGCAACAACAATAATTACATTATATAGAACAACAGTAAAATTCGAGTTGGTAAAGACAGTTTCGTGAAGAAAAAAAAACATACTTCACTCACTTACAGGCGTGCGTTGCTTCCCGGCATTTTTATTGTACAATTAATTTGCCAAATGATCACTTTATTTTCCATTAAAGCTGCAATAAAATCTTTCACAAATTTAAAAATTACAAGCATTTTCATCACAATTTGATACTTTCACTAGTAATTTTTTAAAGTATCTTTCGTTAAATTTAAGTATTTTCACCCTTTTTATTTCTTCATTCAATGTCGTGTAACAGAAGATAAAAGAATAAAGATTTTCATTATTATTTTTTATGCATAGCATAAAAAATAAACGTGCATTGCATAAAACAGTTGGTGTTTAAATGAATGCCAGTTTTCAAATGAAACTTTTCACCCTTGAGGTATAAACTTTACCTTTTTATCAATTTCAGTCGCAGTACTTTTCAGTACTGAAACTACTGAATTATTTTAATGCAATTTTATTATTTTTAAAATAGTTAGTAGCTGGTTATGTTACGGACAGCGTCCTTCTCTTATATAAATTTACTTCGCCCCCATCTAAAATTTCAGCTGCTAATCAATCGTAATAAATGTAAACTGTAAATACTAATTAATAATTAGCAAATAATTTATAAAAATGCTGCATTTAATTGATTATATTATAATTACTTGTTATTTTTAAAAAATGAATTCTGCCTGAACTGGAAAGGAAAATGCCCTGACTAGAAGCTACCCAGGAAAACACCCATTTAGTCAATGGGTAATAGAACAATTCTCACAATTTGACTAGCGTAACCAAAGGTGAAATAAACTACTGATTGAAAAAAAAAACAAGCAAAGGTTTCCGTACTTTAGAGGTATGATTGTAAATGTCCTGGATTGGAGCGGTTTTAACTAGAGCAAAACGTAATATTTTGCAATTTGTTTTTTTCAGCGGCTTTTGTCCTACTCTAAAGTTTGAGTCAAACTTAAAAGTTCATCATCTTTATATTATTTTATCATATAGTTTATTAATATTACTTATTTGAGCTGAAATTAATCCGACATTTAAGATCAGAAAAAAATATTGTAAAGTTTTCCATGAATTTTCTTAAATTCTTTTATTTGATTGAACACATGGATTGTAGAGCAGTTCCGGTTCTAACATATTTAAAATGAAGGCAGAAAAGCAAAAATATAATTATAATAATAAAACTTATAGCAATACTAATGCGTTCTTAAAAAAATAAGATTGTATATATAAATAATAGCACGCTTTACATTTTAAAGCTTAAAAATATTTGTTTCGTTTTTCATGTATTTTTTCATAAATTGTTTTGGAAATTAATGATCTAAACTAATATTTTTTGCACTTACATCAACATTAATCAATTTTAAATATTTCTATTTGCTTACAAATCATGAAAATGACAACAATATTTTTTATTTTAATTTTTTAAAATGAACTTCAAATAAATAATTATCTGTAGTCCATGAGGAAATGTCCAATTATAATTCTCTTCTAATTGACAATAAAGTTTGAATTCGTAAGTAAACATTTATAACAGCTGCGCTGTTTTGATAGAATAATAAGTACTATTTGAATAGAATTATTGTCTCAACTATTGATTGAATGAGATAATGAACTGTCGTTTGATTGGTTCGTTTTATAAGATAGTGCATTCATTATACAGTGAATCGGAATTTCTGATTCCTTTGTGTTTGTCTTTCCCTTTATAAGCTGTAAGGGTAAGTCATGCAGATTCTGAATATGTCAATCGTTCTGGAAAATAATACAGTATTAACGGTTCATCAAATTTAACATTACTGGACGGTATGAAGGCAAATCTTTATTAGTATTGCCAAATTGAAATTAGAAACTTACTTAAATTAATATAATTCATTAAATGTTCAGAATTTTATATAAATTGTAATAATACTATTGACAACTGGTTTTTGGTTTTTAAATATTTTGTTAATTACATCAAAAACTTTACGATGTTTTTAAATTTTATTACAATCAATAAAATCACCAATTTTAATATTAACATATTTAAAAAAAATACTCGAAAATGTAAAATAATTGCGTTAAAATTAGTCATTGCCCATCATGTACAGGATGTAATAAAAAAAGTTAGTGACGACTTATTGCTGGTAAATCTTGAATCTTGAGTAAAAGTTGGTAAATCTTGAGTAAAATGCGTATTAGGAGTAAAAGTTCGTAAATCTTGAATAAATCTTGCACTTTGAGTAAAAGTTTATAATAAAAATTGGTAAATCTTGTAAGTAAAAATTGGTAAAGTAAAAATTAAGTAAAAATTAGTAAATCTTGAGAAATATATATCGAATCGAAAAGGTAAAAGTAGACGCCTTCAAAAATGTTTGAAAGCTATACAATGATATCAAGCTCTATCTGCCACTCGAACCCTCTGGAAGCTGGATTGGGACAACTTTAAAAATTTGAATCCCATGAGAAATATCAGCCATATTGTGGCATATCTAGAGGATGGTGACTGAGCATGGGATGGAAAAGATGTGATGGCAAAGAAATTAAAAAAAGGGGGTTGGGCTAAGCTGCAATGTTGTAAGACGTCCTTACGCTGTAAGCGTCGTACCTCAAACAAGCAACACAACAAGCAAGTACCTCTACATAATCCCGATCACAGCACCTCTGCATTACCCCCTCACAAGCCATCAGAGTATCAGAGGTATCCGTGATGAGCGTAGCTGTCATCTGATACTTTATTTGCGTATTCGTGTTACTTATTTTGTTCATTTGCTTATAAAATATCCGTTCTTCCCTTTTATTGTTTTCAACACTATATTTCAGTTGGTTTACATCGCAGGTGTAAAGTTTAAATAAAATCGGAAGGTTTAAAAGATTGAAGTGAATTTTAAAAAAAATATATAAGGTGGTGTATCTTTCTCTTATTCCCATTTTTATTAGTTTTTTATTGATCTTACGGTTACTTGACACACACGTGTAAAGTCCTTTCTTGTAAATGTCTTGCAAGATTGCAGGTTTTTAAAAAATATCCATGATTTGACAAAATGTTGTACTGCTGTAAATCTATGCGATATGAAAATTTGATAAATTATTGATAAATTACGATATTGATAAATTAATAAAAATTATAATACAGGACTGATATAAATTTCCTTGATAAGCTTGTACACAATTATTTAAAAAAATTGGAATTCTAAAATAACTTTTAATCTCGCTAATCCAAGAAAGTCTTAAATTTTGCTGAAAAACGATCCAATATTTTACTGAACCAGAACCGCGAAAGCTCTGATTTTTCTTTGCAAAACACAAATCTACTAGTAAAGAGAAGTCATCTTATCTGCCACACGACACTAGTCTTTCTCTGCTAAAATCTACAATAAAGAGGGATCACGTGACAGAAGGGAATCTGGTACTGGAGACAAGGAGAAATGGAGAAATATAACAAAGGCTTGCTCTATCTTTATAAACCTGTATACATTTACAACTAACTTGTATCTAAAGCTTTAAAGAGTTTCTTAAATGCTTTTTTGGTATCTCTTATCTTATCTCTTAAAATAAAACAAAACATTAGTTTTTCAAGACGAAGTCAGATCTCCTTTATTTTACCATAATTACTTAATTATTTTATAATTAATGATTTTTAATCAATATTCCATTATAAATTACTTTATGATTCGCCAGTATTTTTTTTCTGTTTCTCTATTTGACTTCGTTAGTTTAGCATTTTGATTATAAAAATAATAATTTTTTCATTCTTATATTGACAATTTGAATTCATTTAATTTAAAATGCCTAAATTCAAGTTTCCTGAATTAACAAGATTTATTTTATGAAAAGTTTTTTACTTGATTCTGGTGAGAGAAAAAGAAAACAAGTTGGCAAAAATGTATTTTAATTAAATTATATGACTTTATTGCTCAATACTAAAAAAAACCTAATAAAGTAAATAAAAATATACACCTCATTCAATTAATTAAATATTTAAAAATGTTTGTAAATGGTTTAAAAAAACTTGATTTGATTTCACCAATGGCGTTAGTTTATTTATTATTATAAATTTAAAATCAGAACAATTTGTTAGGTAATTATCTCGGGGCATTTATTTATTTATTTGTTTTTCAAATCTGGGGAATTTTGTTGCAAGTACGATTTTATTTCAGGTATTTAATTAGTAAACAATTTATTTGAAACAAAGCATTTAATATTTATTTTGTTAATAATGCTCTTCAGATTAAAATGCCAAATAAAAGGAAACGTAGTATGAGAAAAATAGTATGTATAGAGATAATTTTTAATCCCTTTTCATTTAAACAAACACATTTTAAAGTGTGATTAGTTTGTCTACTTTAAATACTTAAAAGCTTTTAAAACGGAAAAATAAAAGAAAAAATCTTTAAGAATTTTTTAATCCAAAGAACTTAATTAGTAATAATTAAGTTTATTTAAACTTATATTCATCTTTTAGTTCGCTCCAATTTAAGCTTCATAAATTTCCTTTTTAACTAATTGATATACTTCTTTTTTTGGCGTATTTTTTTCAAAAAAAGCTTTATAGTAATATTGGATTATATTGTTTTCTAAATTTAAGTCTTATTTAAATCTTATCCAAATTAATCTATTTGTTGACAACCGTCAATAGAGTATTTTTTCCATTTTATCTAAAATATAATAATCTGCTACTAATTTTATTTTTCACACCTTTACAAATTTGGCATTTGTGGTCTCCTTTTTTAGATTTTTATTCGTCTCTCATTTTTTTGTAAATGAAACATTCTTTCTTTATGCAAAAAAAAAAAAAAAATTAAATATAATTTTTTGACAAATGGAATGAAAATGACAGCTGTATTAGCAATTAAATTCAGCAATATATCGTATTAAAAAATTACTGTAATTTGTAATTGTTTTTCTTCATTCTTAATTAATAACAGTCAATAGAATTTAATTTCTTAGTGCTCGAAATATGCTATTCCTAATTTTATATTTTTATCAAACTTTAACAAGCATCTTACTTATAGTCTACTTTATTTAATTTTTTTTCATCGTCTCTCATTGCTTTGTAAATAAAAAATACATTATTTAATACTGAAAACAAACTTTATGTAATTTAGCTTTTTAGCACGCAATTCCTTCTGTAAATAACAGCTAAATATGAATTAGCATTTACGTTTTCAGTATATAATTACTTTTTTCAGTATGTTGTCTTTGTATTTTTGGTTTCCAAACATGACAGAAGCTTGTTTCTTCATGATAATTAAAAATATTATTTAAATATATTTATTAATATTTATAAAATTTTTGTAAATTTCAATTTCGGTATCAATTTGTGACCATTGATTTTGAAATTTTATTTGAATTTTTATCCCTTATAATTTAAAAGAACTATATTAGTGACTTTTCCTTCAATAAATAATATTTTTTTCTTTTTTTTTATTCAAGAAAAAAAGGATTTCTCGTGCATCACTAAAAAAGTACAACACGAGGCCTACAGACGTAAGCATGGTGGCAAACAATGTAGGATATTTAAACAGAAATACATACTTAAAGGGCATGTAAAATTTAGAAAAGAAAAATAATAATGAAAAAAATAAATAAAGGCATTTACAAGAAGGATGCGAAAAAAGAAATATTAAAATAGTACGCAAAAAAAAATGATTAATAAATGATAAATAATCTCGTCAGTCTAAATTTCTGTTCTAAAAAATTTGTATCAGAGAAACAATTAGAAGTTATACTTTTATGCAGGATTTTTTTTATGAATATGAATAAACTTATTTTTATGTATTCTCATTCGATATATTAAAACTTGGTTGGCTAACATATTTCAGTGATACATAGCTGTTAAAAAATATTTTTGACAGAATAGTTATAATACTTATTTAGAAAATATTTTTCAAATTATTTTGAAGTATTTTTGAAACACTTTATATAAGTTTCTTAGAATCAGAAAAAGGAACATTTATTACTCACATTAACTAATCTGGAACTATTTTTTAATTACAGTATTTTTTAACTTCAATAGAGGTGATAAAGACTGCTTTAAAACAAATACATTCTATCTACCACGAGCATTAGGAAATGCTTAGAATACTTATTGAATATGTTTCTGTGACTGCTTAATGCTCCTATCTGCCCTCACAAAATAAGCATCCCGAATTCAATGGAGACCAGCTACAACTAGGGCACACAATGTTGAGGTCTAAATATAAATTTACGTGATTCGCTTCAGAACATGTGATCCACATTCTCTAGGGAAAATGATTAACTCACTGTACCCTATATATATTGCTACATAACTACATATAACAAATGTTTACCTGAATATTAGAGCTTGTTTAATCAGAACAATTCACTGAGCTATAATTCTAACTAGACTAGACAAACTTGTGCTACCATTTCTGCACTATGTTTAAAATTAAAAACTTAAATCAGTGGCTTCATGCGACAATATAGAAGAAAAAAAATCTCTCACATAGTGTATTTGTGTAGCATCAAAAATATAGACAATGAATTTTTTTTTAGTATTTATTTATTTCTATTTTTATTTTTATTTAGTTTTACTTGTATTATAATAAATACGAAATATTCACTTCAAGAAAAAAAAAATTAAAATATATGTGAATTCTGATTGTCTTATTTTATCTGTTTTAAGCCAGTTTCCCTTTTATATGTTATAATATGATTTTACTCTTACAGACGCAGATAAATTCTGATATACAGATAAAACATATTTCTGCATAAACATTAAATAGCTTCAGATATTTTTCCATGCATATTTTGTTGTTACAACATGTGAAGACTTTAAATATACAAATAATATGCTGAATACTCGTTTTTTTTTTGGATAAAAATGTAAATATCGGATAAATTTGGATAAATATCAGTATTAATCAGTTTTTCGAAACCATGTGCAATATCGAAGGGCAAACATCAGCACTGAATTATAGAGCTAAAAAAAGAATTTTTTATTAAAATTTTTTCTTCCTTCTAAGGACTTATATCTAGCCAAGCATGCGCTTCTTGAAAACACGTTCACTATATTAAAATTAAGTGTATTTTTTCTCAGTGTTAATCGATTCCCAAAATTATGCTATTGGAAGCGATTAACACAAAATAGTCAAAACTCACCATAATCAAGCAAGCTTCCTCTGATTTCGCCATTTATTCTATAACTCAATCACAGTTTGTTTTAAATTATTCAGTTCCATCGAAGCTCGTTTCAAAAGCTTTGCTATAAACAAGAGAAATATGTGGTTTCAGATAACTTTTGAAACTCTTTCGAACGAATCCGTGGAAGCGAAGGTTTTTTTATTCAGTTAAAGTAAAATTTTGTGGAAGTAATCATGGTAAGTAATCATGTGTAAGTAAAAATATATATATATATATATATATATATATATATATATATATATAATAATAAAATACTTGTTTTCTAGGTAAGAAAGAGAACCTTTCAACATTTAAAAGAGGAAGCAATTAATTTGTAGTTGAACCCTTTGAGTTCGAAGGTTTACTAAAACAACTCTCAAAGATAAAACTCACCAGCATAAAAATAAATTACAGCTAGCTGTGAAGAAGCTAATTTATTTTTCACCGTCTTGATTTTAATATTGAATAATAAGTGGCGGTATTCTAAATACAGGTTTTGTAAATGAAATAACTGATCCGGAAATTAAACTAAAAATCAATGGCCTCCTTAAAAAAATAATTGCCTTTGCTTTTCACGACTTTTCAACCTGTTGTAACGTTCTCAGCTTGAGGCTTTCAAAATTATATTAAGAGATTTTTGGCGCATAATTTCTTTTGGAAGCAAATGGAAATTTGCTTCTAATAAGAAAAACAAACTTTTTAATATGGCTTCTAGTCATTTTTATATTTAGAATAAAAAAATGGAATATATAATTAAAATCTGATCACCCCAAGCGTTATACAGAACTCTACATTCTACGCTGAGAAACAAAATCAGTTTTGTCACAAAGCAGAACAAATGCCTAAGTAAATGCAATTCATTTTTTTCCCTACATTTTGTAATTAGCTTGGAAAACATTAGTAGAAAACAATTTCTAATGTAAAAAAATCTCTAACAAATTAGAAGCATAACTTATTCACTAATATCATGTTACTGGATGATAATTTAATTTAATTTTCATTTTTTGTAGATAATTAGAAGGAATGGTTTTACTTTATTATTTTTTTAAATAAAACAAATAAAGGAAAAAAAACATTTAAAGCGACATTTAATATAACAATAGTCCCTACAAGCTGAACACTAATTGCAATATTATAAAAAATACTATTTGCAGTAACGACAATAACTCCTACAAGCAGATAAATGTTCCGGGTCAAATTACGGAAAAAAGTACAGACACTCAATGTACCAGCACTGATACTCTTAAAACCTCTCTACCAAAAGTTTTGGGAAGCAAAAAAAATCTGATACACCATAATTTTTTTAAGTAATATTTATTGTTAAAGCACTAAATTCTTGTAATTAAATAAGCATTATTGTAAAAATTATGGTATAAAATCTCTCTGTGAAAATATATTTTAGATGAAACAAATTTTACGAAAATTTCCCCAGAGTGACAGTACTTGATCCGGAAATTTTTACTGTGGGTAGTGTTCGACCATGTCCAGCAATAAATTTTGTTATTGCGAGACAGGTAATAACATAAAATAATCCAGACTTTTTTAAAGAAAAACATATAATTTTAGCATATAGTACAGATAATATCAGGAACTGTAATAGTTCAGTATGTTATTCAAACTGAATCAGTGTTTATAGCAATAATATAAAGAAATAAGTTTTTCATTTAGCATTCTTCAGAAATCGTCATGTCATAGTTTTAGTTCTGTAGAAAAAACATTTGAGTAAACTAACTGTTGTCAAAATAACGCTACAAATGAGTGATTAGATTAAATCGTTAGAAATCAGAGCTTATCGTTAGAAATAGATTGCATAGGGCAGTGATTCTCAATCACTGTGCCGCCAAATATTTTATATATATATATATATATATATATATATATATATATATATATATATATATATATATATATATATATATATATATATATATATATATATATATACAAGCGAAAAAATAAGTAACTGTTACTAACTTATAAAAATTGATCGAAAGAAATATCTAATCCCTTAATAAATAGGCTTTTGTAGTACGTATTATTTTATTTCACATTCACAATTATTATCACAAACTATTTAACACAGCGTAAAATAGGTAACTAAATAACTCTTAATTTAATTTTTTTTTGTGTGCCGTCAAATTTCGAAATCGTTAACTGTGTGCCGTAACAAAAAAAAGGTTGCGAATCACTGGTATAGGGTCATAAAGTGTTCCCTGCACGTCCTCCAAGGTTAAGCTACTTACTCTCTTTTATTGAATAAATATTACTGTAAAAATTAAGCTCATAGTAAAATTTGATTTTAGAAAGAAATGGATATTATGGATACTGCACCTAGGGTGACAGTACTTTTTACCATAATTTCTCGGAATTTTTTACAATGTGTAGTGTACAACCGTGTCCAGCAATCAATTTTCGTTCTAGTGAGACATGCATAACATATAATTTTCCAGACTTCAATAATGTGTTTTAACCGTACTAACTGTTATAATTCAGTATGCAATATTCACTAAGGATGCTTATTTATATTGAATACTAGCCGCCTAAGGCGGCCAGCTGTCCGCCACGCTGAAGGTTTTCACAAATAAAGTTTTTTAAAACGTAGCAGGAAATCTGAAGATTAGTGGACAATTAAAGTGTTCCTGTCCTGCAATTTTGTCTTCATATCCAGTTCTGCTGCAGATGTGTTATAGCTCTTAAGGATGTTTGAAATTATATAGCTACAACGCTTAAGAAAAAAAAACTAAAATGCTAAATACATGAAAAGAACACGAAAACGAATAAATTTTTTATGGTATCAATTTCTGTTTCTATATAATTTTTTATGGTATCAAATTCTATTTCTATATCTGTTACGTCAAGCACTCAGGTATTATAATTTGATCTAGTTGTGCTTGTATAATTTTGATCTAGTTGCGCTTTCTACGTCATTTTGTTAACATCGTTTGGTTTGTTATTTAACATCGTTTGGTTTGTTATTTAACATCGTTTGGTTTGTTATTTTTAAGTTAACTTTCAAAAAATTGGCTGGCATCAGCATTTTTATTCTTTAAGTTGCTTATTTTTTCTTTTGGAATTCGTTCCTTTTTAGCAAAATGTTTTTCAACCTAATCGAATTCTTTGCCGACTGTTCTCTGTATATATAAAGAAAATAAAGTAAATATTTTTAAAGTGTTGTGACAAGAATTTTTAGTTGTACAAAGTACTACAATATCGCTACAAAAATTATCGTCTTCGCTTAAGAAAAAAAAATAGAGCGTGGAAAGAAGAAGAAAAACTTATTATAACAATTATGAACAGCGACAAATATATCAAAGCGAAGCGTTCTATTTACGTATCGAATATGTTGCCACATTTTTAATACAAAAGTTAAACTTTTCTCCACTTTAATAAATGTAAACTAATGCGAACTTTACAATTAAGTTATTAATTCCTTCGTATATCATTGGTTTAAGTTGTCGAAAATTAATATTTCAATTGTAAGGTTCGCATTAGCATACATTTATAAGAGTGGGGAAAAGTATATGCATTTTTTAATAGTTTTTTGAATATGGCTCTTTGAAGACGAAAAAGCAGACGAAAAGCATAGACTTACAAAATGACTGATAACTAAATAACTGATCCAAATTTTTAAAAAAGAAAAAAAATACTTCTTCATTATGTCAAAACACAATTATGTGCCGAGTTTCGTGCCTGGACGAGGCTTCTGGGGCGATATATTGTGATTACAGACACACACAGCCGCTTTTATTATTATGTATAGAAGTGTTTATATCAATAATATGAGGGGAAAATTTCGATTTAGCATTCGTCAGAAATCATCGTCGTGTCATAGTTTCAGGTCCGTTGGAAAATCATTTGTGTAAATTGACTGCTACAAGTAAATGGAAAAACTCTACCAATGAGTGATTAGATTGAATCATTTCTAATTATTTAATAGTAGTAAACCTTCCTTATCAAGTGAGTTGATTTTTACCTTTGTCGCTATCGCCTCATATGGTCTGGCACTGTCTTTGCATCATAATTTCGTACTAATTAGTGCTGCCAGATATAGAATCAATGAAGTTGAAAATCTGTGTAACTGGAAACGTGATATCATCAACCGAAGATCAATTTTACCGTTAAATCCTTTTTTACAGTTGAATTTTATATTGTAATTTTTTAAGCAATAATAATTTAATTACAGTAACTCAGAAATTTTACAGTAAATATACCTGTGCATTAAAAATGCGGATTATCAGTATTTTTTTCGTAACATTTTACGGTAAAATTTGATTTTTTGGTAAAAATTATCGCCAGTCAGTCTGTCAGTATTTTTTCCTGAAAAGTACTGAATAAAGCACTGGCATCCTGTGTGCATCATCCGTAAAATCAATTGTTCCGTAAAATCCATTTTCACCGTAAAATTTTAAACTGTTACTTTTTCAGTAATATTAATTTAACTACGACGATGCAGTGATTTTACCGTAAATATCACAATTTCGTTAAAATTTACCGCAAACGAGTATTTTTTGATAAAAATTACCGGTCGTCTGGGTGACAGTATTTTTTGCTTTCACTATAATTTGATCTGTGATATTTTTACTGTGTGTACTTGAGCTGTTGTGGTTTTAGCTATCTTCAGCTATCAATACTTCTTACTTATCCTTCAAACTCACATAACATAAACTTTTTATAATTTTCACGAAAAAGTTAATGTTCAGTATTGTTAAACTGTGAACAAGTAAATTAGTAATCCAAGTAGAATATTTTACCATACCTGGAATATTATTAATTTCTTCTGTGTAATCTATGCTGGTGTTAAGAGCCGACATTTTTCGAATTCAATTTGAACGTATGCTCATTTACCTTAACATTTTCGATTTCACTTTTAGTATAGCTGTGTTATTAAATAAAAAAATACCGATGAATGGAAATAACATCTCTAGTTTAATTTTTTTTTAGTTTAGCACTCTTTAGTAATTCAAGTTACACAATAGTTGTGCTGGTCTACCAAACACAAAGAGCATGAACCTTTTTTTCATTTTCTCAAAAAGAAAGTATATATATATATATATATATATATATATATATATATATATATATATATATATATATATATATATATATATATATATATATATATATATATATATATATATATATATATATATATATGTTTACTTTCTTAACTGTTATTTTTAATATGTTATTTTTACTTTTTATAATCTATTTTTATGTAGTTATTTTATAAAAAATTTTTTTGAGTGCTCCTCACACTACTGTATTAATATATTTTGCTTTGGCTTTATTGATACAATATCAGAAAGCACTCTGTTTTGCGGATATAATCGTGTGGGCTGAAGAAAAGATTATATCTTTTTTTTCCGGCATTTTTTCCGGTTTTTTAATTAACATTTCATTTTTTTTTCTTCTTTTTAATAAAAAGTTGTCTGTTATTTTTTTTTACTTATTATTTCCCACCCCCTTTTTTTCATATGTCTATAATTTTTCTTTGTTTTATTCTTCATTTTGAACTTTTATATATATATATATATATATATATATATATATTATATATATATATATATATGTTCTTTATAGGTTTTAATCGCCGAAATTTCTCTTATTAAATCTAAACAGAAACACATTATCCCTAACATTTCCAATTTTCTTGTTTAGGATGACTGTTTGATTAAATAAAAAAAAGGAACTTTAGAGGGGAAATAACATCACTAATTTTATTTTCTGGCAAAGTTAGAGCTGTTACCATATCAAAAACGCAATTCTACTTCCAGGTTACTATGGAAACGAAATTTTCAGGGAGTTGGAATACCTGATTAAATGAGTTAAATTTATTTTAAAAGAAGTTAAGAGCATCAAGGAAATTCCTAAACTTAAGTTAAAACTTTTATGTTTTTAATGAGGTGTTTTCGGTAAGATAATATTTGTTTGGTCTGAGTAGATTTTCAGTTAAGAAATTTAACGTCTGCTGTGCTGAAAGTTTTAATTTTTTTAAAAGTATGTTGAAAATCTCTCAAGCATTCATGAATGAATAAAAACTTATTTTCTTATATAATTGTTCATCAGCATTTAAAAAATTTTATGATTTTAAAAAAATACTTTCACATTTATAGTTTATTCGTAGTTATATGCAGTAGTTAAATTGTTCACTTTATTCATTAAAAGTTGAGCAAATTTAATATTAAGTAAAATAAATATTTTAACCATAAAATAAATTTTCTAATTGAAAGTAAAATTAAAAATGCATTTAATACTTCTTTTAAAAACTATGTTTCTCTTAAGATTTTCCTCCAGATTCATTAGAAAAATACGCATTTATATTTTACAATGCAATTTTGAAACTAAAGTTTCCAAATGAACAGCACAATGCCAATATACGAATTTATAATCAATAATTTTACAATTGTTTGCCCTTGAAAATAATTTCCATTTTATTTCCTATGTTAAATGGGTTTAAATAAATGACACAGTTTCAATGTTAATTCCTTTATTATGGTTTAATATATTACTTAACAACTAGTGTATAACAAAATATTTTACTTTGCATAAGTTTTATAAATCTTCGCATGAACTAGGTTAAGCCTAATACATCAGAATTCAAAATTAAAATAATTTGTAGACAATTCCAAAATAGAGAACATATTTAAATAAAATTTTGTGTGAGAATTGGTGTTGAATTAGTACAAACATTCAAACAGACGAAAAATATTAATCAGTTATTGTCAATATATGAAGAAACCACGAAAGGCTTGTAGGTAGCCAACACCTGACCTGTCCAGACAATTCCAGAGGCCTGTCCAGAAAATATCGCTGCCGTATTGATCGTTTTCTCAGATATTGCAGATAGTGAAGAAACTCATTACTGATTCTCACTATAAAAAAACATGAACCAAGCAATACCTCTTAGAAAAGAAAGCCTTAACTCAGTTTAACATGAGCAATAAAGTTGATGCCAGTCCAAGCGAAATCTTTCGTATTTTCTCCCATTGCGCAGATAAGTAGCAAGACGTACTGCCTTTTTCTTATTTCTCCTCCTCTGCACAGTTTATGTTGTCTACGTTGAACTACTAAATTGATCTATGCTAATTTTCTCTCTTCTAGGAGATGTTGAACCCAGGGCTAAAGAGAATAGAAGGGCTAGTTCACTCCGCTCTTAGAGCTGAAGCTACGATATCCCTCCTCATGACGTTACTGTGGCCACAGATCTCGGAGATCGCAAGCAAAGATTTGATAACTTTGCATCTTTCTCTTTGTAAAAATAAGTTAGACTTTTTCTGGTTATTAGCTTTCAAACTTTACTTAATTAACACATTATTTCCATTCATAAACATAATTCAAAAAAATTTTCTTGGTTATTATATTAAAAAAATTACCATTTTAAACTTATAAAAATGTTTTACTAGTTGGCGAAAATGACACTATAAATACTTTATTTTAAAAAGTTCAGTTTTAACTTTAATTATTAAGAAAAATGAAAGCATATATCGACACATTTTTTATCTACATATTCTTTTATAACGATAAGTTGAGTTAAATTTAGATTCCCTGATTTTAAAATACGTCGTTAATAGCAATTTGTTCATACTTAATCATTAGGAAACATCAACCTTAAACGCTAATTACTGAAACAAAATAATAATTTAGGTTCATAATGACATTAGAAATTTTACAATTGCTTATTGATATTTAAATTTACGATGATATAATTTATAGATATTTAAATTGAAGAGAATATAATTTTTAAAACAAATCATGAATATTTAGAATAACTACATTAAAAAATATGTTTTGAAATTAGGAGAATTTCAACTATATACCATATATTTTATTTATACTTTTTATTTACATTTTAATTTTCTTTAACTTTATCCATTTTTTAATTCTTTTCTTTTTGAAGTAACGAGGCGGTTTCTATTTAGATAATGAATTCTTATAAAAGTTCTTAACGGCAAAATAAACGTATTGCTGTTTTATATTAACTGAGTCATTTCGGAATCCATTCTTTACATAGTTATTCATTTACCTTAGGGAACACGCGGAAAATTATATTTTTTCCTTTTGTTTTTGTATCAGAATTTTTGCAAGTTGCAATCGCGCTAACTGGCATTTCGATAATAGTTTTAAGTTCTTGTAAATTCACTGCAAAAACTGAGGAAAGTCATTATAGAAAATAACAAATGTCTTAGAATATATTCAAAAAGAAATGATCCAATATTAGTTAGAGCTAGTAAGGCTGAACGCTCCGTTCTTGAATTAAAAGTGCAAGCTTTGTGCCAAAGTGACGTCACTAGAGAAAATCGGAGGCTTGGCTCGGCGAGAGTTACTTCAAAGGAGGGAACCAGCCCTTCTATTCTCTTTAGCCCTGTGTTGAACCAAGGCACACTACTAAAACATCAATATCCGAGAAACTCATTATTACTACATTAGAGTTTCTATAGTCTGTAGGCTACATGTTGGATGGTCTTGGATATTTTCCTTTCTTTAAAAAGACCCTTTTACTGGTTACACGGATTAAACTCGAAATTAAATCAAAATATAGTAGCAAAAGTTTGAGGATAAAGTTTTGGGGCCCTAATTTACTTTTAAATTGCTGCAGTTGGCCTCATCTCTAATCTAACGGACAATAACTAGCATTTAATATAATCTCTTGTTATCGTCCATATTTTAGAATGATTTCCGACATCATAATTGTTCAGCATGATCTTCAGACCTCACATTTATCGAGTATATGTCAGAGACTTAAATGATAGATGGTCTAAAACACTACCTGGCTAATATATATGACCTGAAAACAGCGCATCTGAAAAATAAGGGTCAATTTTCCCAGGCAAATCTAAACTAAATTTATTTTCTACATAAAATAAAAGAGTAAGACCTTTTTATAATAAAAATTATTGAAAAATCGAGCAAAACCTACTAGAAGGTTCCACTCACCAACCCCCATATAATTTTATTCATAAAATGTATATTTTATTTTACTTTTATTACAGCTATTGAATGGCAGATACAATTTAGGGTTTACGGCTACTAACGTTCAACTCCGTACCCTTGTAATTTTCAACCCAATCTAGAAGACAAGAGAACTCTCGGATCAAGTATTGGGAGAATTTTGCCTTCGTGGAGGGCTTTTTGACGGAACTAACCTGCATTTGAGTTACATGGAGAGGAAAACCTCCGATGGTTGTCCAAACGGCAAGGGGACTCCGATCCACGATACGTCTACCACTGAGGATATTTTATGTCAGCACTGGGGTCGGTGCGAGTAGAGTACGGAATTAGTATCGACACGCCATCGCTGAGATTCGAGCACGGCTCACCACGGCAAATCCCTGACCTACCACAGCTCCAAAATGTATAATTATAATAATTTTATGGAAGAGCATTTTAATAATATGGTAATCGTAACAAAATGAAGAGATAACTGTATTTGAAAAATAATCAACTGCGCTTGAAAACGAAACAATTGTAACTAACAAATACAGATCATTTGACACAGTAAGAAGTGATAATGAGAAAGTTGTCTTACTTGTTAATATGTAGCGATAATCTAATACTGTATGTCAGTTTCATTGCAAAAAGTTTTCCCGCTTTCTATTCCTTATAGTTTTGAAAATTTCGATATAAATGTTAATATTTATAGCAGGAAACATCTAATCTTTCTCTTATTCGATATTTCCAGACATAAATAATAACATTTACTAAGAAAGTTTTTAAAGCATAAAAGCTGATAAAAACTATTAAAATAAAAGAGTGATATTATAAACATAAAAGAGTGATAAAAACTATTGATATTTTATTTATTCATTTTTTTTGTTACATTTTATGTAAGTAAAGCGCTACCTTATGAATTGAAAATCTCTTTCGAGATAAATTTTCTACGACAATAGATAAATATTTATTTCGTAAAGGAAAAAAAACGCAAAAAATCAATAAAAATTGCAATAAATTTCGACCAAATAGGAGTTTTCGTTAAATTCTAAACAAACTTTCGTCAAGTTTATCAGCAAGCCAAAACGGCTTTATCAGCAAGCCAAATTTCAGTGGTAGATTGACCAAAACGTTTTTTTTTCTTTCTATTTTCACTACAAGTTTAAGAGTGTTTAACTCTCTAACTAATAGAATCGCATTTTTCTTTATCGCAATGGTTTTCGTGTTCATTTTTCTACATACTTTTGTAATGTCAAGTTTCTAAATTTAAGAGACTTTGCGTAGCAACACAAAATGTACCATAAGATATAAAAGATGTAAATCTACAAAAAAGTGCAATAACTTTCAAGCATAATATAATTTTGTAAACACTTGGTGTTGTTCTCATAAACAATTCTGACTCTCTCAGCATACCGAATTCCCACTCTGTAATTGCATTCCTATGACCTGTAGAGCGTCCCGTATGGTGCTTTTTCGGAAAATTGTAATCGTTATAAATTCTCTATTTATTGAATGTTAAATTATTTTATGTCATCGCACTCTATATATTGTCCTTTTAACAATAAACTGGAAAATACGCAAATATTTATTATGTAGCCGAGAAAGAAAATGTCTGAGAAATAACTGTATTTGTGCATTAGTTTTAGGTTCGATGGGTAACGCAGAAAAATGTAGTATTTGAATTTCTCATTTTCTACCCTGGAAATACACCAATATTGCTGCTTATATTGCTATAACTGACGTATCTATATACTGACGTAAAATATCCTCAGTGGTAGACGGATCTTGGGTTCGAATCCCCTTGCCATCAGGATAACCGTTGGAGGTTATCGTGGGTTTTTTCACAATGTAACGCATATGTGGATTAGTTCCATCGAAAAGTACTCCACGAAGTAAAATTTCTCCCAATACTTGATCCAGGAGTTCCCTAGTATTTTGGATAGGAAAAATTACAAGGTTACACAGATGGACATCAGTAGTAGTGAACCAAAAAAGTCTCCTGAATTGGATTCAAAAGTACAAGGTTACAGAGTTGGACATCAGTAGTCGTGAACCAAAAAAGTCTTCTGGATTGGATTCAAAAGTACAAGGTTACAGAGTTGGACATCAGTAGTCGTGAACCAAAAAAGTCTTCTGGATTGGATTCAAAAGTACAAGGTTGCAGAGTTGGGCATCAGTAGTAGTGAACCAAAAAAGTCTTCTGGATTGGATTCAAAAGTACAAGGTTACAGAGTTGGACATCAGTAGTCATGAACCAAAAAAGTCTTCTGGATTGGATTCAAAAGTACAAGGTTACAGAGTTGCACATTAGTAGTCGTAAACCCGAAAAATCAGGTTGGCTGTTCTACGACAGTTATAAAATATTAAGAGAAATATGTAATTAAAATCCGTCACGGTTACCAAAACTAACATCGCTAAGCTCTAACATTGCTAAATATGTTATCAGTGCCAATTTTTTTGTCCTCTACCTAGCAAGCCTAGGATATGTCGTTTTAATTTTATTCAGTTGTGCCTTTGCACTCTTTTCTTCGACATACTGTAAAACTTGCAAATCAGGCAGTGATCAGTTTATATGCGAAACAGAATCTTGATTTATAATATCCCAAATGGTTAGCTTAGTCAGATCAGCTGGAGCTTTCTCTTTTAAAGCCAGTATTAGTATTTTTCAAGTTAAAAACATTTCCATTTTCATTGACCAAAGATAATAATTTGATGCTGTCGATTTCAAAATTCCAAAAGCTAACTTTTTTACAGTGATGATTCGTAACCCAGCAGTCTGTTACCAGCTATTGTTTGTAGAACTTGAGGGACACAAATAGATATACCGGCAAATAATGATTTGTTAAAACAGGAATTGTAATGTAAACATCAAGTACACACTGTACAATATGAAGAACATGGCAAACACACGAAATCATCTAAGCACATGAAAAAAAATCTAACAGGAGCAGACTCTCAGGTTTTTTTTCACAATTGTTATTCCTTTATTGAAAAATTGGAGTCTCAATGACAAAACATACGCAAATTACCTGAGAGGAAGGAAAAATAAGGTTGTTTGTACACCTACAACACTCCACTCGCGGATAAAACAGTTTTTCAAAATAAATAAATAAATGAACTAAATACAAAGCATTCATATCATGAACAAAATTTTGGTGAAACAAAAAGTAATCAACTAAAATTATTTACGTCAGATTCTAAGTCAGCTAGTCAAAATTCACTGCTTTAGTTAGAAATCCACGATAATTTTGTCCACCTCGTCCGCAAATCTACAACGCTAACAGAAAATGCGTTAATAGTAAATTTTAATTTAATCAATTGTGTGTTATAATTTAAAATAGTTTATTTTGACAACTGAAATAAAACATGAAAATACTTTATATTCCTAATATTAGTCGGATGCAAGTTCTTAACTTATTGCATTCAGAGCAAAATATTATGTAAGCAAAATATTATTCAGAGCAAAATATTATTAAAAAGTAAAATGTTGCTACGAATTTAGCATTTATTATTTAAAAACAGAACTCTTTTTTTTCGGAATATTTAAACAGAAAAAATATGTCAATACAATAATATAATAATATCTGACAGTTTTTATCAGTTAGTTATATGAATAATTGAATTCCGAACAGTACCACAATATAGCTCTTAGGATAACTTTAACAATCTAGCTAAACCATAATGTTATAAGCGTCTACAATGTTTAAAATATGCACACCAATAAATAAATATTAAGGCATTTGCGTTTATTCTAATAAGCATGCCTTTCTTTTTAGTTTGGGTTTTTAAAAAAATCATTTAAGGTTGTTGGAAATTAAATAGATTACCAAACCTTATCGTAACTTGAAAAATAAAACCATCTTTAAACCTTTTAATTTTTAATTGGTTTATGTCTTAAAAAAGATATTATCTCAAAGATTATTTTTTTCGCTTTAAGCAGAATTATTCATGCGCGAAACACTTTTTTTGCTTTGCACTTTCCAGAAAAATTTAAGCAAAGTTTAATTCAGAAATAAATTTCTGAAACCTTATCCAATGTTTTTCATTTTAATATCGAAGTTTTGTTTATCATAATTTTATTAAAAAAAATCGTCAGAAAATTTATCTAATGTTTTAAAAATATTTATATAAGCCCCTAAAACTAAGTCAATAAAAGATTCAAAGTGTTTATCAACATTCGTCGCATGAATTATAAGTTTTAATTCATTTCGTTTAATTTTAATGAACGCAATAAATTTATTTTTAAGATGAATACATTTCAAATAAAATGTTTACTAACTAAAATGTGAGAAATTCTTGGATAGCTAATGTTTTTAATTTAATGAATATTCAGTCTTCAAATGAAGCTTAACTAAAGTGTTACTGAATTATGCAATTACGTTCTGTGATAATGTAGTTTTTTTTTATTTTCAATGCTGCTTGGCCATTTGTCACACAAGTTGAAGTGTTAGTTTTGCTCAGTTTTAGAATTATTGGCTATGTGGATATATATGTATACAAAATTGTATATCTTGTATTACGGTTGCTCTTCTAAAGTACTATATTTGATTCACTTTGAAACAGCTTAATCTTTCGAAAACAGTTTATTCCGCTTTTGTTACTAATAATTAAATGTTCACCAATAAATTGTGAAAAATTCTTTCATAGGTGGGGTTTTTAATTTCGTAAATACTTTTCAAAAGACGTTTAATATCAGGTATTTGAGCTTCATATCTCATGATGATCAAATTTTATCATTCAAATCAATTAGTCTGTGTAGAACATTAATCTATATCAAGACCAGGTTTATTAAGTCAGCCAATGTTCGTGAATCGTATTCGCTTCAAGCTAGTTAACTTTGAATTATCAGTATCTCCTTGAATTTGCGTAAATCCTAAATATTAAATATGAACTTTTATTTTTCAGTAAAATTCTTACTTTAATTATTCAGAAAAAAATGTCATTTTATCTATTGTTAATGCTGTTTGGCCGTTGCGCATTAGTTGAAGCTGATATAAGGTTCAAAAATTTTGGTCATGTGAGTAGATTTATTATAATTTTAAGGTTTTGTAAGCCATGAGCGTTTCTAGATCACTGCAATTGGATCACTTGCAAACATCTTAATCTTTCTCAACAGTAAAAATCTTCTGGATATAACGCGGTCTTTTGTTTTCTTATCGACAGTTACGTTAATCAGTTTCCCCCCGCTTACTACTATTTTACATGCAATTTCCATTGTCTGATATATTTTGTAGCTTGTCATTCATACTACTTGTCGCAGACATATCTAATAAATTCCAACTTCTTCAAACATTTTAGTACTCAATGGGAAAATAGATGCTTTAAATCCTTTCTCTATAACAATGTTTACTTTTAATCAAATGCAAATATTCTATTAAAATTCTAACTGATCCAATATAACCTACAATACCTTCCAAGGAAAATAATTTTTAGTTACTCCCTCATGAATATGATAATTGGCATTTGGCGATGTCTAACTTAACGCTAATTAAACATGAACTTTATTGTTTTAAGAAAATCCTTTTTGTACCAACGCGAAATCGGTATAAAAATGTTGCAAGGCGTTAATCACAAATATGTCTTCTGCACAGGTACATAGAACACGAGAAACTTGTTTGATGTTCCGGAACTCACTAATAATTAATTTTAAGAAAATAATGAGCCTCTGCGACGTTAATTTTGTCTCGTTAATACGATGAAATGCTTTTAGAATACATATTAAAGTTAGATTTTTCTTTTAAATTTCTTTTGAAAATAGTTGAAATACAGAGAAAAGATATAAGATCTGAACAAGCTTATCCTTAGAAGTATTGAACATTAGCATATTTAGTCATTTACAACTAAAATAGTTATAGATATTCACTTTAAACTCCAAATTAATAAATTTATTTCTTTATTTTAAATAAACTTGACTACTTGTATTTACTTTACGCTGTAAAAATTCCGGATCTCATGAGTATTAAGTTCCGGCACTTTAAGTGCATCATCCGTAAAATTCATTTTACAGTAAAATTTAATTTTAGCGTAAAATATTAGATCGAAATATTTTTACAATATAATATATTCAATTAGAATATATTTTACAGTGGTATTACGGTAAATATTTCCGTAAAAATAACAGTACATAATTTTTTTTAATTCCATAATATGTTCTGGTAAAAACGGATTTGTTAGTAAAAATAATGAATGAATTCTATCTTCTTAAAAACTTTTAGTACGCATTGGGAAAAGGGATGCATTTAAGGTATCCGACTAGGTCTAGAACCTCAATTTTGACAAAAATTTTAATTTTTTTTTATTCACTAGTTTTTTTCTCCACACACTTCTGTTTCTAAAACTGTTTTATTTGTGAAGATTAGCTAACTAGAAATGAAGTTATTTTAGAATAATATTAGCAACATATACCACATAAGACTTGAAATGTAAACTTTAAACACGTTTATTGAAAAATCTATTTTTGAGTAAATTTAGCATTCGTAAAACATTAAATCTTAAAAATTTACTAAGTAATCAAGTTGAAATTTTTCACAGTTATTAATTAATGTTTTGTGAAGGCAATGACCCACTGATAAATGTGTATATAGCATGATTGTTATTTTAGAGGTTTTTTTCTTAATTGCTACCCCAAAAATTTAAAGATTTTTTGTGTTGTAACATTCAAAAGCTTATAAATTTTAAAAAATTTTTATAAATTTTTAAAATTTTTCTTATTTTTTGGGTCATTGCCTTCTCTTATGTCTTAAAATGATACATGTGAAAGGAAAACTAATTATATTAAATTCATTTTGTGTTAGAGCGTTTTGCGTAAATCCATTTTTTTGCCGATTTTTTACCAAAAATGCACCATTTTTAATAATTTTTATGTTTGTATCGTTGTTTTATTACTTTGGTAGCAAGTTTTAAGCTATGATGTTTTATAAAATGTACAAATAATATTACATAACAAAAAATTAAAAAGAAAGCTTCCGCACCTAGTCGCAAATATTCTATTAAAATTCTAACTTAACAAATAGAGATTACAATACCCTTCAAGAGGAATAATTTTCTGTAAAGTAGTAGATACAGTATTTCCAGTTCCTTCGCGTTCCTTGTTGTACTTTTTACAGCAATTTGATCTGGAATTTTTTGTACTGTGTATTTTTTAGAATAATTCGAACAATATTACTTGTATCATTTTATTTTTTGTGCCAAACACAACAGTTTCCTTCTTTTGGTAGAGATAAGATTTTTTATTTGTAATAGTTAGACAAAATTCTAAATATATCTAATTTCTAGTAATTTTTTATTTACTTTAATTTTTACTTATAACAATATATACACATTTCCAAGTATTAGTATTTATGTTTGAGGTGAATTAATTATCGACTATGTCAACCATCATCTATCAAAAGGTACCTCAATATAGAATCAAGTTAACATTTCTATATACTAGTGAATTGGTATTTAATATTTATAGTGGTAGTTACGCCACATTTCTCCCCTTCAAGAATTTTATCTGGAATAGAATTCGTTGAACGGATACCACTAGTTGATTCATGCTGTTTATTTATTTATAACATTTTTGCTCATTATATTTTTTCTTCATTTTTTTGTTTATAGCATTTTGCTCATTTTTTTCTGCACTGTTTATTACCGGGAGGCTTTATTTACTTCACCGGATCTTTTTTTTTCTTTCTTTGAGCAGTTAATATTAAGCAAATCAACTGTTGAATGTGGATCGTCCATCAATATTGGCAAGTTCTTATCACTTCCACAGGTCACCAATGTCAACCTTCATCTATCAAATGGTACCTCATGATAGAATCAAGTTAACATGTCCTATATACTAGTGAATTGGTATTCAATATTTATAGTGGTAGTTACGCCACATGTTATTGTTCCTGAAACAACTATTTATTAATTGAAAATTGTAATAATAGTTTTTTTTAAATTTAAAATGCTTTATGTAAATCTAAATTCCAACTCAGAAATCTGATTTTCTGTACTTTACTACCCAAGCGTGAGTATTTACCCTACATTTCCTTGACTTAGTAAGAAAACAAGGCAGATTATTTTTGTTTACATAAATTACGTACAGTTCTCATTATTTAATGGGAGGAGAATGATTTTTAATTTTATTTCAACTAAATTATTTACTGTTTGAACGGTTTTTTTCCTGATTTTTATTTAATTAATGATCTATATTATCTTCATTAAAGATCGTTTTTCAAGTATGCAATTTTCAGTTTTCAGAAGAGTTTACTTATTTTGCTTTTTGCTGAGAGGCAATAAGCGACTGATTTTAAATTTATAAATGTCTTAACGTCTGTATTTCAAAAACTGTTTTGGTAAAATTTTTCTGTCATGATTTCTTTAAAGTAATATCCAATTCTGCGCTGTAATAATTGTGGTGCAATATATCTGCAAATATGATGTTGAGGAACCTTAATAGTTAGTGAAGGGTAATTTTTTAAAAAATTATAATACTAAATTGAGCTTTTATATGCAATTTAAAGGGTGTATGAAAGTTCTTAACACCGAAAATGCCAACAAAAAAAAAAACGTTTACATAAAAATAGTTCGCTTTTACATTATACATTAAATATTTTTGTTTCCAAAAACTCAAATAATGCTGCATTTTGGTTTCGTCTGTAATTGTTTACAATGGATAACGTGTTAGCAATTGTTCGTGTTTGTGTTGAATATAGCTTTTTATCTGCCGAAATTAAAGTTTACTGTAGAAAATATCTATGTATAGGTGTAATAAGAATATTTATATTATAATTTTCAAGTCTCCGTGAAATGTGTTAAATTACTTCACAATGCTTCATCTCCATCCCCTCCTGCTCTGTTAAGCCAAGTACAATTTTATTTTAATATTTAATCTCATTTTATTTTAATAATTAGATTATATATGCAACCTAAATTACTGATTCTTTCTTTATATTGCCTCTTAGAAAATGTTAAAAATGTTTGGTGTTACTAAATAAAAAAAAAAACAAATATGGTTCTTGGTAGCATTTTTATACCAAGTAGTATAAGAAAAAAACTTTATTTGTTCCACTGCGCTAGGAACTAATCGTGGATTTTAGTGTTGTGAAACATGACTTCCTGTAAAGTAGTAGCCATTTTGGTGATCAGACACACGAAACTTTTTTCAGTGAGCTTATGTGCTGAGAGCAAGGAATGGGCTTTGATTTGTGCAAGGTTTCAATTAATACCTAAAATCAAATTACTTAACTGTTTGACTATAAACATCAAACAAAATTTAAAATTATTTGTTTATATTTCAAATGGAAATTCAATATAACTTTAATAAATTCAATTTATATTGAATATAATGTTTTATTTTTTAATTAATAATTTTAATTATTAATACATCGCAAAATTTTAATTTTTTAATTAATTGTTTTAAATTGATATTTTAAGTAATAACTCTCTTAAAATTTTAATTTTTTTAAAAAGTGTTAAATATAAGAAAAAAATGAAAACTATCTTTAAATGAAATCAGAATTAAACATTAGTTAAAATAAACAAATCATGAAAAATACATATCACACCATTTTTGCAACCGGAGGATACTGTAATTGTTTAATAATACAAAACTATTCGATTTAAGTAACGTTTATTTGCTTTTGTATCCAAAACTGTTACATACTTATGAACAAAAAATATAAAACAGATATTAAATTATATAATAAAAACTGACTATTTAAAAAACATAAAACTAAAAACTTAAAAACACAGTTTAAACATTTAATATGTGTTTTTTTATCATCCATCTGAGTTACATTTTCAAATCTTTAATAAGTTTTAAAATCATTTTCTGTTTATTAAAGAAATATGAAAATTTTCAATTTAAGAAATTAAAGTTATTTTTAATTATTTATGCTTTATGAGTTATCCATTACTCGCTTTGTTTTCTTTTAATTAAATCTCTTTTCTATTCTTACTTAAATTTTTAGCTTCTAGGAAACATTTGTTTAAGATTTATCGCATAAAAATTTACTTCGTGTTTCATTCTTGACAATCAAATTATAAAAGTAAATAGAACTGATGAAATAATTTCTTTTATCAAACATTTGTAGCAAAGGAAAAAATATGAATGAGTTCTTTCCAAATCAGAGTGAATCAAAACATTCCAGATACTTATTTTATTTGCCAATAATTATTTTTTTCTTCAAATGGAAGTCATATTTTGCCTTCTTTGAAAAGAAAATATCACTGATTAAAGTTTTTTTCTTTCCTACGTGAAAAACATTCTAATAATAATTTTTGATTTAAATTACTTTTTTCTCTTCTTTTTATGATATGATAGAAAAATGGTTTGTAATTCAATTTTAAAAAAGATTTTTATAAAATATTTATTCTGTTTATCACTTTCCTTCTTAAAAGAAATCAATCTTGAATAATTTAATTATTGAATTGTTGCAGCATTATTGTTTAATATATTACACATTTTTTACAACATCTAAAATTATCAGCCATTAATCTATAGAAACTTTCTTATTTTGGAATAAGTACTTATTTTTATCCAATTATTTATAACACTTAAATTCCAAATGGATTTTTCAGAAAGAGATTTAAACTTGAGAATTTCAGAACTCATTGAACCATGTTATCGCTTAATTTGGTATAAACGTAAATCATTGAATATGCTGAACAATTCAGGTAAATCTTTTAAAACTCAATTAAGCAAGTACATAGCATAGTTTGAATGAAAATAAGATACAATTTAACACATTAATTATTTTGCGGCATTTTTTAACAATGTTATTGCTACAAAGAGAAAGAGATTTATATTTAACTTACGAATTTAGAACGTATTGAACCCTATTATAACTTAATTTTTTCCTGATGTAACAGTAAAATTTGATATGTTGAAGAATTTTTGTAAATCTTTTAAATCTTAATTACGAAATATATGGTATAATTTAAATGAAAATATGGTACAATTTAATACGTCATAATTATTGAATCATTTTTGAAGTATTTCATTGCTACCCGGAAAAAAATTCTAGTAAAATTTACCTTACTGCATGGTAACAATATTTATGGAAAAAATATATAATTCTGGTTAATGGAACCAAAATATCAGATACTTAAACCATTCATTTGGAAATTTTACGTTTATTTGGTAATGGGTAATCGGAAATTCTGATTTTTAAAGTTCTTATTACTACGCATTTAGCAAAAGCATTATGAAGCTGATATTTAACCAAGAAAATGATTTTTATGCCATGCTCTAAAATATCACGATGAAATTAACAGATATTATCACATGTTATAAAATCATATATTACTGTTAATTTTAACAAAATTATTACAAAAATACTTCAGTAAACAAGACTGAGATTTTTTGTGTTCCCATAGAGTTAGAAACACGGTAAAATTTACAATATTCTGATAGTTTTTACCATAATTTTTTCTCCTTGAACCGTTCTACATTGAACATAATTTTCTAAGATTGTATATGCAATATTTTTTCGTATATTTTTAAATATTATTTTTTTTTTTGTTAAAAAAAGAAAAGAAAACGTTATTACTTTGCATAGTTATTGAATATTATACTTATCAAATTATTCAATATAATGAAAAGTTCGCATTTATATATATATATATATATATATATATATATATATATATATATATATATATATATATATATATATATATATATATATATATATATATATATATATATATATATATATATATATATATATATATATATATATATATATATATATATATATATATATATATATATATATATATATATATATACACAAACATTGAGATAGAAATTTACTGATTTTTATAAATAATAAGCACTTTATAAGATAAAATTTTTATTACACTTTTAGGAAAATATGCTCTAAATTAAAAATCAGGGGCACTGTTTGTTGTTAAGATTGGAAATAAGACGGGATATTTATTCAAGTTTAATTAGAATACCTATGATGGGGGTGGTTGCTCCAAATTAGTGGTTAGAGAGGTATTCCCATTTTAGTATTAGGAATATTTTGGCAGTATCAGATACATTGTAATTTTGTCATGAAGGGATAATTATCGCAGTGAAATAAACAAATTCATTTGAGAAAAAATGATTTATTATTTAACGAATATGACCATACTTAGGAATAATGAAATAAAGAAAGAAAGTACCTCAAAGAGATCAAGAGAGTTAACAATAAGAATTTTTGTAAATAAATAAAAATTCAATGGTTGGGGCTGAAAGGCAGAAGCTCCCAAGTCCGATCGCCAAGAATTCTAGATTAAGTGCAAAGTGACTTGTTCTCAACGGATAGTTAGGAGAATGGAAAGAGATCAATTGGCGGTGATTTTTTAAAAGATAAAACAGCCAAAAACAAAGCCAAACCCCCGTAACCAATATTCAATTTGAAAATAATTTGGCGATGGTTAATCTCCAAAAGACTGTGAGAATTAGTTTAACAATGTAACTGAAACATTTTTGTGGTAGGAAATAAAAAATAAAGAGTTATAAATAGATTTTGTTTTCGAATTTGTCCAACACCTCCTAGAAAAGAGTAGGCCTCTGCACGGGTTACCATAAATATCCTTTAGTAGTCCAAACGTAATGACATATTTCGTATTTTCAACCACTGCGCAGCTTAGTACCCCGAACGTAATGACATCTTTCTTATTTTTCATCAACTGCGCAGTTAACTTCGTCACATCGGACTACTAAATTAATCCGTGCGGAGGCCTTCAGACTTCTAGGAGGTGTTGTTTTGTCGCGGCAGTGAATTAATGAGTTTTATATTTGTATTGAAGTAAAAAGTTAACCGTTACATGTCAGCCATAAAAAGTTAGCCATAAGAAAATAATAAAATATTTTTATTTGTTTTTTTTATAAAATGCAATAAAAATAATAAAATGGTTTAATTTAAGGTAAAGAAATTTAAAAAAAATTATAAAAGCTAGGAAATATGTCAGGCCTATCGTGGCATCACAATAGCATTTACATAGGCTCAAAAAATCGATTTATATGGTAATCTGGTTCTACTTAATGTATTATATTACGTTATTTTAAACTGCCATTAACTTATATTAGGCTTAGTTTAGCGTATATTAAGCTTGCTATGTAGCAAATTTAAAAGATATAATATAAATTTAAACAACTTGTTGACATCATTTAACATTGTACGTTGTAAGTTCAATGTTAAATTTTATATAAAATATTTTAATTCGAAGTGATAATAAAACAAATTTAAATATTATCACATGAGCAGTAGCAAATTAAAATCAGCATTGCACAGTTATTCGACAAAACTGTTATAAAAATTTTGAAAAAACAAAAGCAAAAAATCATCAAGATCTTAAGCACTTTTTAAAGACTGATGAGCTCTTGTTCCCTCCTATATCACTTCTTTCCATGAGTCTCGCCAACCTATAAATTTCCGAACTCCCCCAAGCTTGAAACTTCAGTTTTAAAAGCCAAAGAAAAAACAGATGAAGTGGAAAAAATAGTTATTTTCACCCATTTATATAATGACTGATGTGTTCCAGCTAAAACGGTACACTGACACGTTACCGACATCAGCTCTGTATGGAACTAATGGACATTCCGTGTCTCAGATTCAATGCGACTTGTTTTATTTTTAAAAGGGTGAATCACAAAAGAAAAAGTGTCAAAACGTGTAATGGGTCTGACATTGAAGAAAGCAATAAGGCCGCCAAGAACAATATATTCGCCTTCAAAAGCAGCCGACGTCAAAAGTTAAAAGAGTTTGGTTTAGTGTCTTAACGTGGTGTAAATATTTGATAAGGAAGCTTAATTTGAATCATGAACAGAGGGTTACAGTTTTAGGCCTAGGGCAGAAAACAATATAGGTTTATTTAAGCATTACTTTTGAATACTGTTCATGAATATATTTTTAAATTAAAATCAAATTATTGTTTAGAATATATTATGTATAATTAATTATGAAAAAAATTCATTCATTAGAAATAATACATCGCATGATGGAAATTATTAAAAATCAATGATATTGAATTGAATTTCCTTCTTCATTTTATATTCTTATTGATATAATTATGGAAAAAATATATGAGTATAAGCAGCATTACGCATTTTATTAAACTGTTTTAAATTTCCTGTTTCCTAAAAATGCATAAAATATCGCGTTTTGACCACCTTCTTTCTACTACAAAAAATTTAAAATATTATTCCTTTCTTTGATACATAAACTTTTAATTAAAATTATTATTTTCATTGTAAAAATAGAACAACTTTGTGATAGCTTCACTTTAAAAATTACAGACATTCGAGTTAAAAATCTATCTTAATTGAAGCTAGATATTGCAAGAAATAATAAACGCATTATATTTCGAGTAAAAAAGCAATACTAAATCATTTGAAATTAATGTATTTTTAGTATACTTCTAATTTAGAATTTTTCTACTCGTTTTCTTATTCAGAATACTTTTATTGTATCAAGTATTTTAATAATTTTTCTCTGAGTTTAAGTCTATCTTTCTGACATATTAAATAAATTTATAGCCATGATATTGCGTTTGTGCGATTCTTAGCAACAGTGTTTGATTCCTCCCATACCACGTAAACAAAGTGGTGTAATAATTCTCAGAATTTCAAATCGAACAACCCTAAATATTGTATGAAGGAGTTCGTTATTTTTCCAATAACTGAGATCGCTTCTTACACCTCACTCAACCCGCATTCACACCATTCGTGAATAATTTTCACTAATTTTGGGATATTTCATATATAGCCGGAGGGATGTATACACTAAAGTACACCACGTCAGGAGTTTGTTTTTGTTTTGCACGCTGCTATATGTCTACTAAAACAAACGTTTGACGACAGAAATTTTATGCTTGTTTTTAGGCATGAAATAAGGATATCTGTCATTTGTATTAAATAACGTTATAGTATTTAACTTCTATTAGCTGTTTTTCTGTTTAGTCTAATTAAGCCTAATTCGAATGATTCTTATAATTTTTTTCTGTGTTATGCATAAGTTTGATTTACCAACTAATTTATAGTTATAATTAATTATATAAATATATAATTATAGCTATACAAAAATTAGTTAGTGTATAATACTAAATTTATTGTTATTACTTTAAATGTTAGTATAAATATAATTGTACTGACTCTGTTGTTTACATATTATAGTTATTATAATGTTTAGTGTCACTGAATCTACAAAAAAGAAAGCTACTTTACATCGAAAATAATAAAAAAGAAACACTCTTGGTTACCCCCAAACACCAAGAAATTCCATATATCCCATATTCCATTTCCACCACTTTTGGTGTAAAGCAGAATGAATAGGCACTACTGCATTTTTGTGGTCACCATTTTTTTGTTAAGATATGTTTAAAATTTTTACCATAAATGAGATGTATCTGAAGATAGCAAAGAATAATAATTATTTATTACCATTTTTAAATGAGAGTGATCAATTTTGTTTTGAAGAAAAATAGTTTATAACAAAACTTTTGGTTTAGGGATTTTTTTTCCATTTTCCTCATCGAAAATTCTTAAACTGTATTGGAATTTAAATATTTCATGACTGTATACAAGTGTGTCAAACGGAACTAAAAAACAAATCGAAAACAATGGGATAAATTTTTTTTCTAGTTTTCTTGGCCAGAAACACCTGACAATGACATATCCTTTGCGTGTCATAGCTCAATTTTTAGTGGTCGCGAACATCATATCTTACACTTCTTTTCATCCATTTCTTCCAACAATTCTTTTACTGAAATCATAACATGTGTTAGGAGATAGAGAACAAGTCTTTTCATAAGAAATAGAAAGAATTTATTGGATGATTGCATGCGAATTATTATTTTAAGAAATGAATTGAGATAATAGTATTATACATTGAAATAATTTTTGGGTCATGATAGTTATTATAAATACTTAGACGAGATATAGAATTGATGGACGAAATTTCTTTGGAATTGTACTTTGTTTAAAAAAAATTAATATATTTTAAAATAAAGGTTATTCAAGGTTAAATTATGTTGTTTAATTTCATTTCATTCTAGAATATACAAAAAGAGTATGAATATTTTTAGTGAAAGAAAAGCAGTACACTGAGAAAAACTACGTGTCAAATTATGGTAAAAGTACCAGCACCCATGGTGTCAGATCATTTTACCGTGAAATCCATTTTCACCGGAACATGTTACGGAACAAGTAGAAATATACAGTAATTTTTAAAGTAATTAAATATATACTAATATTAAATATAATAATTAAATATATACTAATATTAAATATAATAATTAAATATATACTAATATTAAATATAATAATTAAATATATACACAAATTAAATATATACTACTGTAAAAATTACGGTATAATTACGGTTTACTGCAAAAAGGATCTCAAAGTGCCGGCACCTTGTAACCTAATTTGATCCGTGATTTTTTACAGTGCATAATCTTTTAGATTTAGACTTTTATTACTGTCTAGATTAGGGGCTGAAAAACTTTTTTGATCATCGACCCCTACATAATTTTTCGAAATCTCCATCGACCCCCATAAAAGTAATTTTCTGTTAATTAAAATAAAACTCTATTAGATACTGTGTTTGTACATTTATTTTATGATTTTGAGCATTTATTAAAGAAATAGTACATAGTGTAACAATAGTTTTATGAAAAATATATTAATGTTGAAATATAAATATCTTAATATTTATGAAATAATAAGTAATTATAAGTAAATAGAAATAATAAGTAAAGTAACTACGGATTTATTGCTTCTTAATCAATGACTTGGGTGTGCCTGGTGTTTTCTTTTTTTTTTTTTTTTTTTTTTTTTGAAAGGTTCGTTATATTGGGTTCAAAATTGGTCAATTTTAATCTTAAATTCCCTCGAAACTCCACATTTAATTTATTTCTGTTCTTAGTTAAGATTGAATTTACGTGACTGAAACCGACTTCAACCATATAGGAACCTGGAAATGCTGTCATAAATGGCTGAGCTATTTTGTAAAGTCTTACATATTTTGCATTATATTTATATTTGTCCAAAATTTACTTATTGCTAAATTTTTAAAAAGCGTCTTTGCTTCAAATCCCCATAATAATTCAGCAAGCTCATCTTGCAGGTTGATGCCCACGTTTTAAACTTGAGCAGAAAATGACACAATAATCCAATTAGGGATGCCAATGTTTTCCAAATCAACAAAACGCAGTTTAAAATCGTCGCTCAATTTTTGAAGATTACCTGTATATATTTCCAAGTCTTCTTCTTTTATTTCGAATTGTCAAATATCTGAAAAATACTGATAATCCTTCGACCAATCGATCCTTCCGGTTCGGATCGACCCCCATTCGACCCCCTGGCTCAGATCGACCCCCGCTTATGTTAAATAGACCCCTGGGGGTCTATATAGACCACTTTGGCGACCTCTGGTCTAGAGTCTACCAGAATTTTACTAGTTTAAATAATTGACTGTTTTAAAAGTTTATTTTCTCTCACTTGTGAATAAAATATAAGACATTATATTCAGTATCTATATTGGATTTTAACTAATTAAAATGCTTTAATAATAAAGTTATCTTTAATTTCAATTCCTTGTGTTCCTTGCATTCGTTTTGGAAATTCATGTACTGAACAATATGTATACAGAATACCGAGCTTTCAATCATCTCAAATATTCTAAATATTTTTATTGTCTTTTAAATTTAATTTTTAAGAAAAATCTAAAAATATTGTTTTATTTAGTTGATTTAGAGTAAAATTTATTAGGTATTGAATCATAAATGAATGTTTAGAAAACTATGAAAAATATATCTAAAGTACTTGCTATAATATTGGAAGCACTTTAATTAATGAGGTTTTAATAATTGATATTGAATTAATTTGAAGTAAATTGTTAAAATAAATTATTTATTCATTTATCAAATTAAATTAAATAAGCACATAATTATTGTTCAGTTAGATAAGAATTGTATCCTTTTACGAAAAGCTTATATACTAGTAAACATTTCATGGCCTACAGACTGTCTACTATTTAAATGTATCTTTAACTGTAATTGTTTTCCAAAAAAAGTACTTTAACACCTGTTAAGTTTTAAACTGATTATATCTCCGCAATATATTTCGAAACTTTTTGAAATATTTGCTCTAATTCTTAAAAAAATATTGAATTAGAAAACTGCATATTAAAAACTAATTTAACCGAAACAGAAATATAGGCTTTAAATTATATGCCCGAAAATAACGATCGGCATATTCTGTTTGCTTATAGCTAAGAATCTGTCGTTAGTCTAATCAACGAGGGTTAAAATATCTTTAAGTTTGAGATAAAATTGGAATTAATATTTAGATTTTTTAAATTACTGTAAAGTTTTCAAAATGAATTTTATACTAATAAAGGATTAATGATAAAAATTAAAAATATTTTTTAATAAGTCAAATTAAATATTAATTCCACAGTTATAGTTAAAATAATAATGGAGGTAATTGAAAATATATATACTAAAATTTGGAAAATATATAAATATAATTTCCAAAACCTCATTTTAAAGTTACTTAAAGTAAGTGTGGAGACGTTTTGGATTTGCTTAAGGCTGGATTTATTGATTTTTCTACTTGTATTTGAATAAGAAAGTATTTGACAAAAGTTTACTTCAATTTGTTAAAACTCCTGAGTTTTTATTTATGTTAAAGTCAATTCTTTACGTTAAAAAAAGTCACTTTTAGATGCAAAAATATTCAATGTGGATATTTTCTTCCGTTTTCACTACATTATTTTGTAAAGAACAAGAAAAAATGCAAGATAAAAGAGGATACAAAGATTATTTTCTCATGCATTAGATTATTTGAAGTCATTATGTCCTTATTTTTATTTTTCTGCTACCTAAAAAAAAAATTTTTTTTAATATTTTACTGCCTTTATACTTACCGTTTTATTTTTAAATTTACTAAATATTTTACAATTCGGTAAATAATTTGCACACTTAAAAAAAATAACTAAAATAATATTACATAACTTTACGTAATACATAAATTTATATAAATTATTGTTTTACAACTGAATTTGTGTGGATGAAAGTTGATAAGAGACTAAGAGCCAAAGAAGTTAAACGGTACAAAACTATGTATAGTTAGCACCATTTTTGGTGGTTAGAAATTTGTTTTTCTTATATTTCATGTAGTCTTATATTTTTTTTCTCCATTTTTTAAATGTTAAATTTTTTATTGCTTAGTTGCTGATGTTTTTTCGTTTATTTACTGACAACACATATTTTAATACGTATCAGAATCAATTTATGTAATTATTGTAAAACCTTTTTGTTTAAAAAAGAGGCACATAATATATTCGCACTAATTATTTCAAACAATGGTTCTTTTGTTAAATTTATAAATTTTTTTTATACGGTGATTCTTCACTTTGAAAACTATTCAGTTTACCTCAACGCAAAAAATAGAGCCAACTAAAGATCAAAACTTTTTACAGTGTAGAAATGTGCTTCCTAAAGTACAATTTTCGTTATCCAAGCACCACAAGTTAAAATGTGTTTTTAACTATTTATTTCAGACATTATTATAATTTTTAAAGTCAAATCATTAGGATAACTAAAAATTCAAAAATATATCCTTATGAAAGCAATTACCTTTTTCAGCTTTTTGAAGTTAATTTCACTTTTTGTTTACTGCTTATTTCTGTTGATTAGTTTAAGCAGACAAGAGGCAAAATAACAGATTTTTCATTCTCATATGTCCAAAGATATTTTTAATATAAAAATATCAATAATTTCCAACGAATATTGCTGTTGCTGTTTCTATTTCCCTTGTGTCAGAAGTCAAATAAGTTTATTCAGATTGTTGACTAAAGTTATGTGCTGTTGTTGTTTCTATTGCCACTTGTCAATGCCAGAAAGACAATGCTTGTCAATGCTTAGAAAACAAGTGAATTTATGGCAGACTCTGCATTTCGCGTTTTCCGGTGGAGCCATCTATGGCTAAGAATACGGTTTCAACCACGCCCGTCACAGCCCATTTTACAGAGTGGACATGTACCAGTGACCATTTAATTCATGGGATCCATATATGTATAATTTAAAAATGATGGAAAAAATGTTTGATTTTCAAAAACATGCACATTTTGAAAAATTTTTTGAATATAAATATTAAATGATAAAAATAAGTGAAATTGAGAAAATATAGTTCAAATAAATTGCGAAAAAATTTCTCTGTATCTAATTGGCTGGTTTTGTTTAAATATTTAAACTGAGATTAAGAAGTGAAGTTTTTTCCACTTCCTTTTCTCCATAAATTTATGAATTATTTAGAAGTTTGATACTTGTAGCTACTAAAAGGCATGCCCCTACATATTCAATCGATTTTATGTATAAATATTTAAATTTTTGTACTTTTTAACCGGAGGACTTTGCCATGGTGCGTCGGTTGTGTTTTTTTTCTTCAAGGAAACTCATGTCCTCAATAGTTATTTAAAAAATACTTTTTTTCATTTATAAATTAATTAAAAGAGCATTAATTGTTCACTGTCAAAAATTAAAATTATTGTCAAAAGAATTTTCCGCTTTTCGAATGTATATTGGTCGACAAAAACCTACCGTATATTGTTAAAATCTCTGATAAATATTATGATATATATGCCCTTATATATGTAAAAATTCAGCATTAAAAAGTTAAAATAAATATATTTGAAAGATATTTTGCTAAATTGAATTAGTCTTAAATTGAATCAGTCATTCAATATTTAATAACGAAGGTTTTCACTAAAATCTTTAAATTTTAGTGAAATAAATCATTGCAGATTAAAATAAAGCTTAAAAAAAATTATCTTCTTTTACCATGCAGCTATTGCTGCTAACCATTAAATGATTAATCTAATAAATATGAAGGTTGTTCTATATTTTAATGAAATAAATCATTACTGAGTAAAATAAAGCTTTAAAATAAATTAATTATCTTCTTTTAAAATTCAGCTATAGCTGTTAGCCATTAAATGATTAATCTAATAAATATGACAGGAGTTTCAGATTTAAATGAAATAAATCGTAGCTCGGCAAAATAGAACTATATACACCAAATAAATGCATTTCCTTTAGTATACGAAGATCTTCCATTGATCTAGTTCCTTTGATATATCAAGTGTTCTTGACACAGTCTAAATTATTCAGAAATGAAAACCCTAAAATTTAATACGAGTTACATATGGCGCTGCTTTTATCTTTAATAAATACCTCGAGCCGAGAAGCATTTCCGATGCAAATGTTTGTGAAGTCCGCTTATAAACACTTTTCCTTGAGTGCGTTTAAAAATATTTAATAATCTAGTTTTCCACAGTCTTCGAGAAAACTTAGCTGAGTTATTTATGATGCCGAAGCCCTTTGAGAATAGTCTGCTGCATTGCAAATAAATTGCATTTTCGTTGCAACCACTATTTTTCCCTCCCGTGCACCATTTTGTTCTTCTTTAGAATTCTTCTCTGGTATCCTATCAAATTGTGTTACGAAAGAAAACAAATAAAATAAAAAAGTTCCGAAATCTATTTTCTTTTTAAAATATTTCTCCTGTATCCGAAAAGAGGTCATCACACGTTCGAAATAGCTAATTTCAAACAATAGAAAGAATGGTGTTTTGTTTGTTAAGAATAAAAACTAAAATATCGTCTGCGTCTTTAGAAATGTTTGTATTTGTATCTGCTTTTCTTTCTTGTTGCCAAAATAAAAAGTGAAAAATTGTCTCTTTTCTTCCATTTGCTTCTGTCCGTGGTATTACGGTCTGTCGGATAATCGGAAAACAGTTGCTGACTCGATACAACGTCAGTTTGCTCGGACGGGCTGTCATTCCGTCCGACGGTAACGTTTGTCTTACAAAACGTTTAAGCTTAAAGATGTTTTGTCAGAGTTTACCATTTCCATTGTTCCAAAAACAATGTTAAAAAGTCATAAAATTGTTATGTGACATATTTTGGAAAGGTTTATGAACTCATACGTTAAGACTAAAGTAGATTTGATTTTGCCTTTTTTTAAGCATTTTACAGTTTTGCAATTTAAATATTTTTACTAAAATTTTAAAATTTATAAGATTTCTAATACAGATACTGAAACCAACGTGTTTTCATTTCACTAAATATGTATTATTTAATTAAAGAAATAAAATGTCCTATTCATTTTTTTTTTAATAGAACATTTATAATGATTTACTTAATATTCTTTAGTTCTATTTATCATAAAATGTCATAAAATGATATCAGACTTTTATTAATCATTGTTTAAAGTTTCCATCATTTAGTATTAGATTGTATCATCTGCAAATCGATATTTTAAAATGATTTTTTTTCTTTTGCTTCGTTTTGTTCTTTTTTTGTTTAGATTGATTTATTTAAGAAAAATTGATACTGAGTTCATCCTTTTTTTTCGTTCTACTAATTTTTCCCTTATCTTTATTATTCAAAAAAGTTTGAGTCTTCCGTTTTGAAAAAGATACTCGCAGTTTCTGGTTTATTTTGAAGAATTGTTGATTTAAACAATGACGCCACTCATATTGCTCCAATTCAAGATTAAAAATCAACTAACCGTATGCACTATATTACATCTCAACTGTTATTTTAAAAAGAATATTACTAAACAAAATGAAGCTTACATATGGTCTATTAATACTTTAAAAAGAGGTTAAATGTTGTTGAAATTCAGAAATTCAAAGTCATCAAATAAGTGTGTAAGAAAAGCAGTTGTAATGTAGCAAAACAAAACTTTCTCAGCATTAAAGCAGTTTTTATGTTTACTCTGAAATGTTTACTAACGCAAAAACAATTAAAAATCAGTAGGGGAAGGTAAGAGATAGTGGAATAGGTTGCCACAATTGGCGGCGCTTCTTTCCAAACACATTATCTTGATCCATGCTTTAAACTTTTGCTTGCGAAGTGATTTTAATTGTAACTTCTTTATTGATTTATTTTTTTAGCAGAATGCAATATTTGAGTTAAAGATATATTAACCCCTTAACGATCGGTTAATTTTCAAGAAAACGGTCGTAAAAGTGCCCATTTTTTTGGCTTTTGTATTTGTATTACGTATTTGATTAGTGCTGCAACTAGTTTAAAATAAGCTAACTATCTACAATTACCTTAAAAATATCCTGGTACTGCAATCAGGTGTGTAAAATGAGGAATAAAATGTTTTCTGGGCAAAAGAAATGAATTAGTTTTATTCTTATTGTCGCATTACTACTGAACACTCCAGCCCGTCAATATCACGGGATCGAGAAATAGCGGGCGAAATCTCACCCTGTTATTTTCACGGGAGCGAGAAGGGAGGGGTTAATAAAACTAAAATAAATAGCATTTTATTTGAAATAGCTAATTAGTACTTTACAAAAAAACTATATTGATAAAAAAAAAATTATTTTTTCATAGATATATTTTTTTTTACTTAAATGTTTTTATCTTATCAAAAATAGCATTTTTATTATAGTGAGTTTTTTTTTAACTCAATTAATCCTAGCTATTTCTGCGATGAAATCTCGTTGGATCTGTAGATGTAATCTTGCTGTCAAAAATTACTTGCATAAGCGTCCTTTAACTTTAAGTCTTTGCGTTTAATTAAATCACTCAAAACCACACTGTATCTTCAAACCAGATGCCAGTCAATGCGAGATTCAATCAACTCCAGTAGACCATCAGCTGAATTTCGATAGTCAAAGCTGTGAGATCGAATTATGATCATTCAAAATTTTTCTAACAGATTAAGAGCAGATAAAACATTTAAATTTTAAATGTTAATGCGAGATTCAATCATTTTCGTCGCCTATCAGCAGAATTTCAATTGTCAAGGCCTTCAAATAGAATTTATCATCAATTAAAATTTTACGAGCAGATTAAGAATAGGTATAGCACTCAAATTTTAATTGAAGCTCTAAGCTGGATTTCAATGCTATTTATAATTATATCCTGGTATGTTACAAGAATAATTTATCGCAAAACCAAGCTACTAATTGACTAAAGAGATCAAATTATAAGACCCTCACCATGCTTGACTGTAATAGAAGTTTTAATCATTTGTTCATCAATTAATTCAGCACTTGTAAAAATTCCAAATGTTTCCTGAAAAACTATAGTGTTTTAGCATTCTTTTATGATCCGAACATGAGGACAAATTAAATACTAATAATGTGCTTACAACTTTACATATAGCACAATTTATAACCATATTATTACCAACGGAATTTTATAGTCAATCAAAATTCCGAACAGTATCCGATTAGCATTAGAAATGGAGATCTCAACAGGATGTTATTAGAAATTTCAATTTCACCCTGGCTATTGCATAGAGATTTCATAGTCACATTACTGTCAAAATGAATTTTTTGACAATCTGCATTTCGACAACTAGTATAAGTCTTTACAAATGAACTGTGTTGTATGGTAATGCTATTTTTGATCATTTCTTTCAGCTCAAATGTCAACGGGAACTCTGCGTGTGGAAAGAATTCATACATTTCGTAAATTATGCTTGCAGAATTTATAGTCAGTTGAAGTTTTGACCATTTTCTTACCTATATAACCAGACATAAAAGTTTTCGTCAGACTCAAAGCAAAAACCGCAGGGTGCATCTCTTTCGCAATAAGCTCTTATCACCATTGTTAATCAGCCTCTAACCTTTTTCGTAAAATATGTCATTTAAGAGTGAGAAAAAATAGAAATGTTTTCCCTTTTTTAGTTCACTTAAAACTATTTTTTAATATTTTTATGTTATAAAAGAATATGTATAGATAATTTATACATTGCTTTTTCAAATTAAGAATAAATCGCAATACAAAAAAAAAATCCAATTTATATTTTTTTTAAAAAACACAATGAACTACACACAGAAAACAATAAATACAATATATATGTAAATCAAAACGATGAGAAATAGCATAAATAATTAAAATTTCTGAATAAACAGTATTGTTAGAAAATTTCTAGCCTGAAATACAGTGAATACTTTGCTGTTATAGTTCCAACATTTTGTTGCGTTTCGTTTTTTCCATCCCAGCCAAGAGACGCAACACTACTGTAAGTTATTGATGTTTTATTCATGTTATTGAATTTTTACTCGAAATAATTTCTTAAAAAAAAAGTATGTGTGAAAAATAAAAAATTTATTCGACATATAATAGCATAAATAATAACTAAAATGACACGTAGAGATATCATAATTTTTAAAATCCCATTATTTCGCAGAATAAACCTCTTTTTTTAACATTTTACTTGAGTATAGACCCTTTATAGTTCAAATTAATTTCAAAGGCAAGAAAGAATTATACACAATAAAAAACCAGCAATGAACCAGTTTGTTCTACATTGAAGATGCATTTATTTTTTTAATATTTTATTTTTGTTAAGAGATAAAATTGATTTCCCCATTTTATTTGTGCTTGTCTAATGGCAGTGTTGTAGTTAAAAAAACCTTATGATTTTAAATTTCTCAAAACATTTCTTTAAAATAAACATTTCTATAAATTTCCATATCCTCGAACTTTTGATGTTTCATGCAAACATCTTTTTCTCAACCATCGTTCATTAAAACTTCGAATTAATTGAAATCCTAGAAATTAATTGAAATTAAAGTTGTATAAAAAATTAAGAAATTAATAATTTTCTAGAAGGTAAGTGCTTGTTTATTTTTTAAACTTCAGTTTATGAACCACACATTCTGTTTTTTAAATTTTTCGTTTGTTGAAAAAAGAATAGTAAATAGAATTTTTAAAAAAAGGTATTCTTAAGGGGAGTTGGTAAGGCATATGCCAATAATGCTGAAACTGACCTTTATTGATGTACCTTTTCTGAAAAACTGATTATGGTATCACTTTGATATTTTGGGGAATATTATTTGTGATGCCACAATTGGCATTACATATTTATTTTCTATCCTTTTAAAATATCTTTCATTACTAAGCTTATTTCTATTAATAGAAGAATTATATTCAAAATAAATCAAAAACTTAATCTTTTTAAACGAACATAAAATATTTATTTCCTCTCTTCTAAATCAATGTAACGGATACTTTTTATTTCATTATTATGCAGACTTATTAATTCACTGTCGCCTCTAATCGAAAACAAAAATCTATTTAGAACTTTTTAGTCTAAATTTCCAACTGCTAAAATGTTTCGGTTGCATGGTTGCAATAATTATCATAAATTTGTTGGCGACTCGTGATAGCCAAGGTATTCCTTTAAACCCATATTGATATGCTAGTTGGCTTTGTTTTGGCTATGATATATTATGATAAAATCGCCAAATTATGGATCTCCTACCCATACTTTCTACGTCCGTCGGGAATAATTATATTCACTTGGAATTCAAAATTTGTGGTGGCTAGGAGTCCCCTTAGGGGGGTTCCTGTCCCAGTCATCCTAACGTTTCAAAAAGATATGCAATCGTAACAAAAACTTCTTAATGTGGGAGTTATATTTCCTTGATCCCTTCAAGGGATTTATTTTTGATAATTGGTAATTATCATGATGATTTGTATTGATGGCCATTCTCTACAGTCTTCAAGAAATATTGCTTAATAAATTGGATTTTCATATTCACGATTCATGTTAATTTCCTGGAGACTTTCATTTTGTTTCATCCATTTACTTTTATTAATGGCCAAAATGAACATTCATGTATAGCACTATACGATAATTGGCGGCTACTGACGGAGACACAAAACTTCCGTCACAGAATTAACATGAATTCTTTTTGAGTAATGAAAGATTGTTGTTTAAAAATAATTAATATTTTCGTTTTAAAAAATCAAAAATTTCAGTTCAAAAGTAATTCTGCCGAAGATATTTATTAATAGTGTAGGGGAGAGTGGAGTCAATTGTAACATTTTTTACTTAACTATTTTTAACTAACAAAAATTCCTATATATTATTAGTGTTAATTGACAGACGAGTAAAGTAGACTATCCTCTACTAGGAAAAAAATTAAATACCTTATTTTAAATGTTATTATATTAGTTATTAGCAATTTTTGACTGTCGTGCACTTGTTACAATTGTCCCCTCTTACGGGGTCAATTGTAACAGTTCATAAATTCAACTAAAACATAGTTAATTATACATATTATCATAGTTGTGATATATTTCTTTATTGATCAAAATAGTAGTGATATTTTAGGAGTAAAAATAATAATGAGCAGAGACCTAAAGGGTTAAACTTTTAACTTTAAGGGGATAAAAATTTTAATTTATGCTCCCAAAGGTGACAAATAAAACAATGTACATGCAACATAATATAAATGATATAAGAAACTATTGGTGGTTCTTAAAGAGTTAAGTAATGGTATGTAAACATAAGATTATTTATTTTCCGCTGTTACAATCGTCCCTTTACTTATTGTTACAATTGTCCCCAAGACGCCATTTCAGCTTCATTTGTTAAAAACAATACTAGTTAATTAACAAAACTAATCTTTTTTTTTTGAAATGTTAATTAAGGTGTCCACTTACATATTCGGTTAATAATTTTTATTTGTTTAAACAAAATTACTTTGTTGCAATATAATATTCTAATACCGAAAAAAGTACTTTCGTAGCGTGAAAATATCTTTTGTGATGTAACTCTTTCAAAAGTATATAAAAATGGTTGCCTGTAGGGGTGTACACGTAGATTTATTAAATACACCTTCTGCGCCACCTAGGAACCAAATCTAGAACCCGACACTCGAAATTTTTGCTCTGTTACAATCGCACCCTGTCACAATTGACCCCACTCTCCCCTATACATGCATATGTAAATATTTTGTGAAATAAAGAATGAAGCAATATATTGTTTAGAACCACAGAAAAGGTACTTCGATCACAAATTTAAGCATACTTAGGTGCATACTTATAGTGCATACTAAGTTATTTTATCGCTATTCATAAATTTCTTCATTTCCTTTTGATCCCGCATTTTTTAATAAATCCTTTCTTTTTCAGTTAGAATAATATATATTTTTTGAAGTTTAAAATTAGATAGTAAGTTTCAACAATAGTCTGAGATAAATGGAGTATAATAGCCCTTTTGAAAAAAAATGGAAATTTCTAAAGAAATGATCGGCAGCGTAATCAATGAAGAATGACCAGTGTTATAAAAAGAAACCAGGAAAACTAATATCCGGCTACTTCAAAAGACGGAAGCTCTCCAATGGAAAAAAAGAGAATTACTGCATTCAGCATTCTTCAAACCTGATTCATTGAGAGCAGAGGTGGAGAATTGTCTGTCAAAGTAGAGATAAATCATTTCCCGTGTAAGATGATCATTGACACTAAGACCAATGTAATCATTTCTGAACGAGCTATAGATCGATAAATGGCTTCACAGATAGTTAAGTGCATGAATCGTTTTTCATTACTGAGGACAATTAAAATTTATCTGTGACGTGTGTAATTCATTTGAAGGTAGTTAATTCTATTTTAAATTAATTGAATTCTAGCTATAAGACCAACGTGTTTTAAATTAAATCTTGGTGCATATTTGGAAACTTATATTTTGATATAGAGCTAGTATTTTGATAAGGGGGATTAGCGAATTCAATCCGTCTTCTTGAATATTTAATTCATGGATTTCATGAACTTTTGCGTTCACTCGCAGTTTTAATAGGTACCAAGTCCCAAATGCACAGACATGGGTACATTGTTTAATCTTAGTTTATTTGGTGCATATTAAAACTGCACCGAAAATGTTAAGTATTAATGTAGATACTGTGAAAAGAAATTCTTACAGCACCTCAAAATGGATAAATGCAGGAGATGACTCCCTGTTTGTAGTAAATTTCAACTATATCTTTTATCTAACTATTACCTAACTATTATCGCGAAGCAGAGAATGATGCCAAATGATATTGAATAATAGTGTATTTCGATGGAATGAACCACTATAAATGGACACAAGAAATAATAAATTAATACAAAATTGATTTACTTTAGCTTCATTAATTGTGTCAACATATATGTTTTTTTTTTCACTTTTATGTAAAATTTCGTAGTTTTTATAAATAAAGATATCTTATTTACCTTTTGCCCTTTTGACAATGAGCGTGAAATAAGCTAGTAGTAATTATAAAAGGATAAATGTGTCTGTGCTTCGATCTGATGACTCCAGAATAGCATCTCAAAATTTGGACAGGGGCTTTAAGGGAAAATGTCAGTTCCTTTTCCTGAGATTCGTTCAACATTGAGATTCCTGAGATTCGTTCAACGATTGGTTTAAAGCTAATTTCTATTTAAATTAAATTATAGACGATTCCGCTTTTTTTCAATTTTCTATTTTTACGTGATTGATATTTGTTAGCTTATAACTCATATTATTTAAAAAGGATGTTAACTGCACTATCATTTATAATTATTTAAATTTTATTAGTCATGCCATATGCAACGTAAGCATGGAAGTTTGCACTTAAGTTTGGTAAACTTGAGCAAGTTAAGGATATTTGGATTATGTTACCAAATTAGTATTTCTAAAATTATGTAATGTCTTTAATTTGTTCAGAATTTTGCTTTTAAAACACAATTCTGTAAAATTCAATAATTTAAAATCTATTGTAATTGAAATAAAGAAAAAGGTATGTACTGAAAAGTAATTCTTTATGGAGTTAATTATTATTTTTATAGTTATATATATATATATATATATATATATATATATATATATATATATATATATATATATATATATATATATATATATATATATATATATATATATATATATATATATATATATATATATATATATATATATATATATATATATATATATATATATATATATATATATATATATATATATATATATATATATATAAATGATTTATTAAAAAATAACTTTTATTTGTTTCAAAATGACTGCCATTTAGACTTTTAGACATTGAGAGGTTTGGTACAATGAGCTAAAGAACAATAGAGCTAAAATAAATGTCATTAAATTTATACCCAAATGATTTGATATTTCTGAAACAGTGACTTTTCTTCGAATTACTTTATTTAAACAAAGAGCAGTTGGTTATAGATACTTGAATAAAAAAATAAGATCTGTTTCAGTAAAACAATTTGCATTATGTTACGTTATTATGTACCTGACAAAGAGAAGAACTCTTATTAGGGAAGTTTTTATATGTGAAATGTTTCGAATAAATGTTTGTCTGCATTGAATTCTCTTACTTCCTGACAAAAGTTATATCTGAATATTATTTACAGAAAATTCCATTCTTAAACATTTCTAATTGGCTAGAGAAAAGAAATATTATGTCATTGTCATTTAATATATTTTGAAGATGTCTATTTTGCGCGAAGATATTAAATATTAATTTCTATATTTCCTTCTATATTTTATTATAAAATGTCTTTTTCTAAGAATGGTTTCACGTTTGAAATATGTATGATAAAATATGAACAAAATGCCATAAAATTCTGAATTTAAAATGTAATTTCTATTAATATATATAATTTCCATAAACAGATTAAAAAAAATAATTATCGAGTTATTAATATACAAATAATATTTAATGCGCTTGCTTAATTTATAGAAAATTATAAACATTTGCCGCGAAGACCATAGAATAAATGCCAGTTTTTGATTTATAATCGTTACCAAATTTGTTTGCATTCATATAAATTGCTGATTCTTATAATCCACTAATTCCAAAATCATTAATGTAGCTTTTTAAAAGCAATTTTATCGCTTAGCGCCAGAACTATACGAATGTGAATGCTCAAAAATACTTGCATTTATTTTTGAGATTTGATAACATAAAGCACAGGACAACAAGGAAGTAAAAAAACAATTTTTTTCCACGTAAAACACTGGGAATAGTTATTTATGAAAACCGATGCACTGAAAAGTTATCTAAGCAATATGCACTTGAAAATAAACTTTATCATTTAACAAAATTACATTTAAGTTGAGTCAAATGAGCAGAATCTGAGAAATTGGAGAAGCAATGATAGTCGCATTCCTTTTTGGAAAACCAGTTTGTGAATTAAATAATGTGAATATGTAATAAATAAATTATGTAATATCCAACTGAAATTGGAGAAATTTACAAACAATAATGTTAACCATGCTTCAATTGATTATTTTAAACAATATTCAACTCAAAAATAGCATGTGTATCAATTCTTCGATGCCTAATATATTCAGTAGCACTATTTAAACGAGTTAAATTACAGACAATTTTCGCACGCAGGGTAAAATTAAATTAATTTATATGAATCTAAATTAAATCTATCATTACTTACCTTTATGTTTCAGCTCAAAGATTCTGAATCAGTTAACCAAATCATGGAATAAAATACATCTCTTTTAATTTAGCTTTATTAATATAATCGTTAATCGACTATAACGTAAAAGACGTGGCTCGCTTAACGCGAAAAATTCTATCTTTCTGTATTCTGCTACTTGGAATTCGAGATAATTAAACGTAATAAACTTCGATCGCGTGCGTGTGATTTATAGTTTCTGTTCACGAAAGTGCTTTCTATGAATGAATAGAACTTGAAATGTCTTAAAGAGCTGCTTTAAATTAATTAATTACTTTAGCAATTCCTTGCTTCATTAAATTTTGCAGTCAGAGCTCGAAACAAAGAGCATCGATTGCAGAACGAAATAGTAAATTGTTTTATAATTTGAAATTCCCATGGGAGTAAAATTTCTGTGTTTTATTTAACGCATCTTACTGTTGAGAACTTAAGCTTTATAATTAAATTTTATTCTGATTGCAACTATCAAAGATTAGCTTATTAGATTTACAACTATTTCATCAGCCCATGCCCTACCATGGAATTTGAAAGATATATTTAATTAGAGGAATAATATAATTATGTATTTCAACAATAAAACGAACTAATTTCATTAATTGAAAATAATTAATAGATGTGAAAAATTTCGGATGTTATTTTGGTACAACTTTATGGCTTTTAAACTCTAATAACTCTGCCACAATGCAGAAATAAATACCAATGTTCTAATCAATGGCAATGACATTAAAATTGGAGTAGCAGCTAGATATATTATGCATTTCAGCAATAAAATGAAATAATTTCATTAATTGAAATTAACTAATAGATTGGAAAAATTTAGGATGATGTTTTGGTATTAACTTTCTGGCTATTGAACTCTATCAACTCTGCTATAATACAGATATAATTACCATTGTTCTAAATAAATGTCAATGAAATTGATATTGAAATCATAGTAGCAGCAATAGATGAATTTTTTAATTTTTAAATGATGGCTACTAAAAATCTATCATTTGGCAGTTTTGAATTAACTCTATCATTTGCATCATCAAATGTTGTTATTTAAAAATCAAATCACTCACTCTCTTATTAAATGGAAACCAATGATATATCCTTTCCTTGCTAATAAAACTGGCGAACTTTTTGAACGTACTTTTCCAAAAACAAAGGAAGGAATAAACTATTTCGTCCTGATTTAATATACACTCTATAACAAAAAAATCGACTCACCAAGAACGCACTAAGACGCGCAAAATCGACGCTCGATCAGGCTGGAATTATGCCGACTGGAGACGTATAGTCTTTAGCGACGAGTCCCGCTTCCCACTGTGTCCTGACGATCATCGAAGACGTGCTTGGAGACTCACAGGGCAGGGGGGGGGGATCCTGCCTTCACTATTGCACGCCACACCGGCACTCAACAAGGCATTATGGTCTGGGGTGCCATTTTCTTTGACAGCCGGACCCTTTTGGTCGTCATTAGAGGCACACTTGCTGCACAGGGGTACGTCGACGACATCCTAAGACCTGTTTTGCTACCGTTTCTTTTGCAGCGCCATGGGCTGGTTCATCAAAAAAAAAAACTCAGCAGGACAATGCCAGACCACATACGGCACATGTTGCTGTGAACAGTCTGCAAGCTTATCAAATTCTTCCTTGGCCTGCAATATAACCAGATCTCTCTCCGATCGAGCATTTCTGGGATATGATGGGAAGGCGATTGCATCCGGCACGGAATGTTGATGACCTCGTTCGACAATCGGATCGAATTTGGCTGGAAAAACCGTAAAAGACCATCCGGGAGCCTTATCGGTCTCTGCGACGCCTTGTATCCAGGCTAGAGGCTGGTCAACATCTTATTGAACTTGTCTCTGTAACTCTGCAATAAATTATTCAATTGTTCTGAAATTTTAATCATTTACTATTCTGTACATTGTCTTCCTATCCACCAATTTTCGTTTTAATCGGACAACTCCTTCTATATATATATATATGGGTCATTCTCACAAAAACAGTCATTTTCATGTCCCCAGTATATTTTATGTTTGTTTTACAGCTTACGAAGAAAAATATTTCAGTTAAAGTGTCCTACAGAATGCAAGCTAACAAAAGAATAAAATTAAAATTAACAATTTTTATTTTTTATTTATTTTAGGTAATTAAAATATACCAATATGTCATTCCCTCACTTGTCCCCACTGCTAATTTAAGAAAAGAAAAAAATTGTTTCTGAAATTTTTTTTTTTTTTAACAAATTCGTGTTTTTTATTTCAGAATACTGAAATATAGAATTCAGAAAATCAATTTTAAATTTAATTTCTGATAAAAATATTAACACAGCACTATTTTAAACTTTGTCCCCAGTGTTTCGCGTCATTCCCTCACAACAATGTTCTTATCACCTGCAATCTTCTTAGAATAAAAATATTTTAATAAAAACTTCAGAAGTTAACAACTGGCATAGAACAAAATTGTAGTGTGTTTCCATCTTCAACTTAAAGAAGCTTTGGTGTGGAATAAATTTGAATGAATCGAACCAGGTAAAATGTTTTACATTTGTCATTCCCTCATCTCATTTTTTAGAGAAAAATATAATACAATTTCATCGAGAAAGTGGATAATTATATGTTGCTTTCTTGCATGAATATAATTGTGTGTGATTAACTTCAGAAATTAATTTGGCCTAACTGTAATTTGTAAATTTTATTGAATTCGTCATTCCCTCACTAGTGTAAAAAGTGAGGGAATGACGCTGAAGTGAGGGAATGATTCAAGATGAGTATATTATCAAATTTTTTTGTGCTCAATCGTGCCAGCCAATTTTATTTCCCAAACCTGTAAAAACTATTAAATATATAAGACTTAATTATAATAAATATTAGATGTACTTAGTATGTTATCATTTTCAAACTTCAGGTAGATGTAACTTAGATAGAAACATGTATTAAAATAAAATATCATTCCCTCACTATTAGTATCATTCCCTCACTTTTTAAATAGTGAAAATAATTAATTTACTTATTAATTAATTTGAAAAATAAATTAAAAAATTTATAAATTAATTTATTAAAATAATTAATTTATTTATTTAATTAATTTATTATTATTAATTAATTAATTATAAATTAATTTTTTAAAAAATTAATTAATTTAAATCGTAAGCATAATTTATAGGATATATACTTTTTTTATAATGCCATTACATATTTCTATTAATATAAAAAATTTCAGAGCTTTTTATTCACTTTACTTTTTTGGGATTTTACGAATTGAAAAATGACAGTTTTCGTGAGAATGACCTATATATATATTATTTATATATATATATATATATATATATATATATATATATATATATATATATATATATATATATATTTTTTAAGACTGCTAATTTATTCAATCCGTTAAACATTTTTATTATTATTTCAATTTTATTACCTTTTTACTAATTGTTTCTCATAGATGGCAGCACTAATATTTTACCTAAACATTTTTTCTTCTTCTTCGATCAAATGTTTTTTTAATTTTATTATATTCGATTCAAGCTATAAGCAATATTTTACATCTTCGCGATTTTTGTTAACTGTTTTATTATTGTACTTTTAAACCTAAACCGCGTTTTAATTCACGCCGGTAAGTTTGATTTCCTATTACATTTTTCTTTTATTTCATGATTTTTTTCAAAATAAGGTTTTTTGCGATATCGACACATATAAAGAATAATTTTTATCTTAGGATAATTATTCTTTATTCAGAAATATCGCATTATTTATGGCAATTAGATGTGTCTTGACAACGACTATTTGCTTATACCATTCTTGTTTCTCTACCATTTAGTTTTTTATTTTTATTTTATTCATGTTTTTCATGTTAATTTGTGTGTATATATATATATATATATATATATATATATATATATATATATATATATATATATATATATATATAAATATATATATATATATATAATAACAGGGCTACATATCTGTTATCATTGGTGTATTCATCTTAAGAAATGCAGAAAAAAGCCATAATAAGTTATCAAAAGGTTTATTAAAAGATATGCTGGTGGTTATAACAGTTCACATCCGCCCTCCACAAGGGAGGGGGAGTGGACAAGACTCCGGATGGTTCCGGCAGATGTTTATTGGAACACTTTATTCAGCAAAAGACATGCGAGAACCTTCGGTCTTGCATTAAATAGTACAGAGATTGGTGTAATTAGGTTTCAGTCGTACATGCCTTTGTAACTCTACGCGCTATGGAAAATCATTTAATGCTTCCTAATACAGAAGTGAAAGAGGGACAAGATTCTGAAAATAACTCCTCCTTTCAAATATAAATCTAATTATTAATGGTATGTTTTCAGCCCTGAATTCCCAAAATAGAATATCTCTACTCTTACTCTTTGACAAAGAAATTTTATGAAACCGAAAGGGTTTTAATTCTTTTATTAATACAAAAGTATTTATTATTTTTGTGTTACATCCCCCCCCCAAAAAAAATTAGGTAAGTCAAAATAAAAAAATTTGGAAAACTTTAAATTTTTAAACTTTAGGTTGGTACGACTGTTCCTTTTCCCTACTACAAATAATATTTTTTCAATTATATGTAAAAAAAAAGCAATAATTACTTTCAATGACAAACATAAAAACATGATAATGCAATTTATCTGTTTAGGCAACTAAACAGAAAGAAACATGAAACATGTTTATAAACTATTGTACTAAAATTTTCAAAAAAAATTTTCACACGAAGATATACAACTTTTTATGGAAACGAACTGGACAACAAGTGCCATTTATTCAGAATTTAAGATTCTGTGTGGTTAAAAGGGGTTATTTACTTGATGAAAGTCTGTATTCAATGTTAAAATGGAGGAAAACAGAATTTCAACAAGCAGAGGGAAAATGAGAGATCCAGATTGGACAATATAAAAATAGTTTATAAAAATTTTTCTCACTTTGAGAAAAAAAAAGTTCAACTTTCATCACCCTCACATCAAAATGATGTAGAGGTAAACATCGACACACGCGATTCGGATCTCCCCCAAAAAAAGGTTTAAATTCTTCCGTTGAAGAAAGTAAAAAAAAAATTCTTTTGTTTTACACATTCATGATTTAATTTCAACATTTGTGGGTTGTGATATTTCCTATGCTTTGATACATGTACTTTTCCAAAAATCTCTGCATGTCTACAACCCTACTAAAGCATACGGTAAAGCAGTATCAAGTATAAAAACTTAGCTGAGTTAAAATTTTCGCCTATCGTAATAAGGGAAACTCACAAATTTTGTTAAGTGTTAACTGTCCTTTTGTTTGGGTAACATATAAGTTTTCACATTTTTTAAATAGGAATATTTAGTTTTGACCAAGTCCGAAAAAGTAAAAGAATTACAAATTTCTTTAAGTTTGTTTGAAAATACTTCATTTTTAGGTTCAATAGAAAGTTCTGAAAAATTTTGAATTTTTGCTTGGTTAAATCTAGAAAAATCATTAGGAAACAAAAGTTTAAATAAAAAAACTTAATTTTGTTTGCCGTCACTAGTTTAACTGACGTTTGAATCACATTTTTTTTAAATTCAAAAACAGTTTAAATGCACTATAAAAACAATATTATATCATAATTTTAAAAAAAAACACTGTAAACACTAGAAATGCAATCTAATTGTTAATAAAATACCATTGAATTATTCATAATAAAAAGTTTAGAGCAAGGCTCAAATCTAATTTCAATAAAATATGAACAACCTACTCTCCAACGTCGACCTTCATCAATTTCGTCGAAGAGAAAGAAAAAAAAAAATTAATGGCATTTTTATCTTCACCCTAAATACTATAGTAAAACAAAAATATAAATTCAACTAATCAATCATTTATGGAAACTGTAACACATAAAACAGTATATATGAAAATAATTTCTCGAAGCATTTTTTATGCCATTCAAAACAATCAGTTCACTGAAAAAAAATTTCAACAGTAAATACGAAAATAAAAATAATTGTTTCAATTTAAACATCAAGCCTGAGAAAAATTAAAATCATAATCTATTATTTTTGTTATTTACATGAATTATTTTCTTATTTTTTGTTAATCACTAAAAATTAAAGAAATTGTTTAATGAGAAGTGTAAAAAAAATTAAAATAAAGGATACGAGAAAAAGTTCGAACCAGTTCACCATTCCGAAAACCACAACATCAGCTGAAAGTTAATAGGAAATAAAATTTGTTTCGTCGATTCCAAAACACATTTTGAAAATCTCAACATGAGATGAAAGTTGTTTTTGTATCTTTGTTAAGAGGAATCATAAATTAACACCGATAGAGAAGGAGAATTTGAAGCTTATTTTTCTTTCAGTTCTCAGTAGGAGGGTGGGAATGTCGAACATCTAAGTAGATCATAGTAAACCATTCGGGGAGTGAGAACAATTATTCATCGACGATAAAATGCTACACTTTCAGGAAGGGAAGAGGTTTCAAATTGAAAACTTTTTAACGACTATCAGGAGTCCGATGCAGATTTTCTCTTTTGTTGAAGAGGGGAGACAAAGTTCGAATTCTTTCCTTCAACGCTTTTTTCACCTCAGCAATTTTTTCCCCCGGTGGATGTTGGGATGGGGAAAATTTCAACGTAGCAGTCAGCCGCGGTTAAGCTTAGCTGGTGGTTATAACAGTTCACATCCGCCCTCCACAAGGGATAGGGAGTGGACAAGACTCCGGATGGTTCCGGCAGATGTTTATTGGATCACTTTATTCAGCAAGAGACATGCGAAAACCTTCGGTATTGCAATAAATAGTACAGAGATTGGTGCAATTAGGTTCCAGTCGTACATGCCTTTGTAACACTACGCACTATGGAAAATCATTTAATGCTTCCTAATATGGAAGTGAAAGAGGGACAAGATTCTAAAAATAACTCCTCCTCATCTAATTATTATTCAAATGTATGTTTTCAGCCTTGAATTGAATATTTTTGTATTTATTATTTTTGTGTTACATATATATATATATATATATATATATATATATATATATATATATATATATATTAGTCGGTTACAGATTAAAGTGATGAATTGTTTTATAATTTAAATTTATCATATAATACAATTTTTGTTTTACTTAATGTAGTTTACTGTTGAAAGGTTAAGCTTCATAATTCAATTTTATTCTGATTACAACGCAGACTATCAAAGAGTAGCTTATTAGATTTAAATTTATTTCATCATCTTGTGTAATGCTTTGGAAGGTGAAAGACTCATTTAATTAGAGGAACTATTTATTTGTCTCAACAATAAAATGAACTAGTATCATTAATTGAAAATAATTAATAGATCTGTAAAAGTTGGGATACTGTTTTATTATTAACTTTGATAATCTTTGATGACTGATTTGTACTTCAAACAACTTTTCTGTTTTACAAAATGTAATACCAATGCTCCAAAGAAATGCCAACAAATATGATTTTTAAATCAGAGTAATCTATGAACTTTCTGCGTTAAATTAATAATTAAATGATGACAGCTCATAATCACGTATCTGGTAACTTTTAATCATATCGCATTTCCACAACATCAAACAATGTTATTCGCAAAATTTAAAATCTTTCACAATTTTTATAATATAAGTATCAGTGATGTTTTTTTCCTTTTTCCCCATTGTCTATTCGACTTGATAGATTCTTAATGTAATACATATAAGTGATTTGTTGCGAAACATAAGTATGTTTTCTGTTCGAGAAATAAAGCAACTCATATGAAAGCTGATATAAGTTATCTAAAATTGATGAAATAATATATTTCATCGTCAGGGGCAATATTAAACATAAATAGGCTTATTCTTATTCGTCAACCAATATTTCAATTTCAAGGATTTTAAAGATTTTAATGTCAACTAATAATAATAATCTGTTCACATGTATTTTGATGACGAATTTTAAAATATCGCACTTTATATTATTATTCTTCAAATGAAAATATAATATAAATTTTTTAAAAAAAATATTACCTATCGAGTTTGATATCATTAACCCAAGATCGCCAAAAAGTGGAGCATTGTCATACTCTTTTTTTTAATTATTGAATGCGAAACAAATTGTCAATGTTGTTACATTTTATTTGGGTAAAAAAATTACTTACACTAATGTAGAAACTAGATGACAACATATAGTTAAATTTAAATTTATGCTCAATAATAATAGGTGTTAATAAGGGTTATAACTCGAAAGAGCAGTTGCCAACTCATGCTCCTTATAACCGATAAGTAAAAGATGAAAATGGGATAATGATGGAGTGAAGAAATTGAAACTGGGATGAGGAAGATAAAGATGCCGTAAACGTACATAAATTATATATTTGAGTACAGACGTTTCAGACTTACATCAGTTAAGTCTCAACTCTTAGGTCATAATATTGAGAAGAAAAGGTTTTAATGGCAGAAATTTTCACTTAGGTTTAAAAAAAGTTAAATAAAATTGTTTGGAAAGTAATAGTTGATTTTAATTAGTAATCGAGAAATTTGTGAAAATCGATTTTAATTTTAAACACTCTTAGATCTTAAATTTTTGTTATTTTTCAAATACGAGTATACTATTTAGAAACTAATGAATTCATGTAGATGTAAAATATTAGAGACTAACAGTGTGAATTGAGTATTATTATTTCCCGCCAATATGGAAAAAAATGTTTTTCATTCATTTTTAATCTTGTCTTTTCTAATATCATTTAGAAAAAAAAGGCAATAATTGTTTCTGCTTTAAATAAATGATGGTTGATACTTAAAACGATGCCCAGTATTCTACAATTTTATTCAGTGCAGTTTGCTCAGGAAGCACTTTACTGAAAGTCATCCATGTTTTTGAAACCAATAAGCGTCTTTTTATAAGTATATTAAATCATTTTTTTTCAGTTTATTTAAGTAAAGACATCAATTCCATATTCAAAATTACTGGGAAAACTCTTACAGATAACTGCGCAATTAAAAATTCCTGATTAAATATGGTATAAAATACCGGCAGTTTAGGTGCCTTATCCGTGAAATGTAAAATCCGTTATTTTAAAATGTAATCCGTTAACAGTAAAATTCATTTTTACTGTAAGTTAATCTTATGCAATTTTTACACTAACATGTGTTTATTTAGAACGATTCTCTGTTTTCTCCATAATTATTACTGTTAAAATTACTGTGTAAAAATTTTTTTATTTTGTAACATGTTCTGGAAACATGGATTTTACGGTCCAGGAAAAATGGATTTCGTAATTTTTAACAATATGAGTTTAAGGCAAATTGGGAAAATCAACTACCTTATGCAAGTTAAAAGCACAGACCGAGCTGGTTTTTTATCAGTCAAATAATAGAAGTCTTTAAATTTCCGAAATCACGAATTTTGTAAAGCGTTTATTTTTAATCAACCGTTAAGTTAACATTATTTTCTGCCCTTTAGAGATGCTACTCTCTGAAAGAAAATTTTTGCGCTGACCATGTGAGTCTCTAATGGCGTTGGCGAGAAACCTGCAACGCAATGCGAATTCTCTCTACTATACCTAAATCCAAAACCGTATTTAGAAGAATGTTGAGAAATAAAGCGTATACCTAAGATTACACAAACTTAAAATTTGAGAGAGAGGTTAAAGAAAAAAAAACAGCCAAAAAATGTATCAATACCTAACCAGGACAATTTAAATAACAGACAGATGAATCAAGTCATATTAAAAGTATCTTACAATTTTCATCACATTTATTGCTCGGACAACAAACTCGGAATGAAAAAGAAAGGAATATTGACACAACAAGAGCATATTCGAAGTATTGATAACATGTTTATGTATTTAGTAAATATTGTTTAAAAGTTTTAATTTATACAATTATGTTTATCATTTTTCAGACTTATCAGGTATTGTTTTGATAATTTCATTTACATATACTTTTGATTAATCCCTAGGACAACTTATAATGAGTTTGTTTTAATTATGATTTAAATAAAAAAAATAAGCTGTGTTTGTTATAGTTACTTTAGGAGATTTTCAATTACCGATGACAAAAGCAGTAAATTATCACATTAACACTTCCCCTTTAAATAATTATTTTTAAGATAATGTTACAAAGAGATACTTCTATTCTGTTTCCGGATTAATTAATAAACAATGAATATGCAATTAACTCAAAAAAGTACTCTCTTTTGCATGTCTTTTTCTTACCCAGAAACGCTCATTAGTCAGAAAATAGAATATCACATACCCCTCGGCACTAATTGAAACTTTTGAATAAATGACTTTTCTTCAGAATACATGAACATTGATGTTGTTTTGAAAACGTACACATAATTTTCTAATCCTCTTCAAAATCAAGTTCCTTAAAAAATACGCACTATAAACTTAAATTGCTTAAAAAATATGAAGTTGTTTTTCAAAGGAAAACTGAGTGCGACTCACATTTATAAAAAAGTTAAAAACAAATAAAAAATCGCAAATATAAGTCACAAAATAGCATATTTTATTTATTGTTTACTAAAAGCTTTACGCATTTGCTTATCTTAAATAATAAGCATTTAAATAATTTGGAAGTAATCCAACGGTTAGTGCTTTCAAGGAACCTTGATTAATATTTGAGTAATATCGGTTGTGAAACATGAGTTGATTGGTTGTGAAGAATGATTTATTTATAATTTCTTTTAAATCCAGTATTAGGAAAAACAATACAATGTTTAAATATAGATAAGTTTTATAATTCTTTTTATTGTTGCACTGAAAAAAAAATCCGAAACCAATGACAGTAAAAAATACTGACACCATGAGTACTACATCCATAAAATTCCTTTTACCGTAGAATCCATTTTTACCGCAGAAGCTTATACCATAATTTTCGCAGTAATATATATATATATATATATATATATATATATATATATATATATATACTATTCTAACAATTCTATGATTTTACAGTAAAACAATTCAGTGATTTTACTGTGCAATTTTACTACAAAGCAAATCAGTGATTTTTTTGACAAGTGAGTTACTGTAAAAAGGTATATTAGAATTTTTGTTCCGTAAAACTTTAAAAAAAAAAGATTTTATGTTAAAATGAGCAAGTGCTCTGAGAGCCATTCTTTTTTCTGTGATTTGATCTGGAATTTCTAAGTATTTTGTATACTCTAATGATTGCAGCATGCTGCAACTAAATTTAGTTTTTACTATTGCACCTCAACAAATGGATTTAGGTCAAAAATAGACAACCCAAACACGAAATGAAGGCCAGAAATTAAACCTAATATTTGATATTTTTTAATATTTAAGCGTCTTCTGCTCTTCTATCCTTTCTATTTATCCTTAATTTTTACCAAACAATTTTTTGTGTCGGTTGTCCTCGAGAGCTATTACACAGTGTTGAAATACACTGTTTCCTAACCTATATGTTCTTATACTTAGAACGTTATCATAAGTATGTTTTCGATTGAACAAAACTGTGTTAAGATTCGATTTTATACTTATGTGTTTCGAATCTCCATAACTATGAAGTGTCTTGTTTCTTTACAATTGTGAATATATTTTTAGATAAACTCACTTTTACGCAAATAAATATGTGAGCAAGGACGAATTCTATGTTTACTTAGGTTTGAATTTACAAACGAAAAAAATCGTGCTTCTGTATAAAATATTGAGTTCACTACGACACTGAATAAATCATGCTTTAAAATCCTTAAGAATTGTTAAGTAACTCGGATAAATTGCCAAAAAATGAAAGACGCTTTACTCAGCGTTTAGGAATGATATATTTGCCAACAGTTTTTCACTCATTTTGCTTCAGGAAAAAAAAGCGGAAGCTTTATAGCTTTTTATTAGGAATAGGTACATCGCATTTTCCGAATTGCACATCTTTGATGCCTTTAACCATTCAATGGCTGATTTAATTTTGTTTGAAAGAAAAACCTTTCCTATTTCGGAATAGTATCCAAAAAACATCTATCCATTCCCGAAAAGGCCATTACATGGATTCACGACAAACCGAATCATGTTTAATTCATCTCTTCTCTTCGAAAGTTAACCACACGTGTGGCCATCACAAATTTTTCTTTTTTCAGTTTTCTTTTCTCCTTTTCCACATCGTGAGGTTTTTCTTTTCCAAAACTCGAGTAGGAACTTTTCCCAATTTCCTGAAAGGGAAAACAGGGTAAGGGGAGATCCTTAGTAACAAAATAAAAGAAAGAAAAAGTAATAGAAAAAAAAAGCAACATGCGACTCTTGGAAGTGATAGCTTGAAGGTAACAGTTCAGTGAAGCGTTGGACCTTTTTACTTGAAAAGACTCGTGAGTCAAAAACGAAGTCGATACCTTTCGGCCATCCCCGGCGAAGGTAATCCCCGACGACGTCCAATATTTTGAGGGGGAATACTTTGTTAAGCCTAGACAACCAATTTAGTGGTCCTTCGCGTAACTTTAACGAGTTAATGGGTTCGAAATCGTGTTTTTTTTTATTTCCTGATCTATTTTATTTCTGTTTTTGAGTTATTTTCTTTTTTGTCCTTAGACCATAGTATTTTTTTGTTGGAAAGATATTTTTACGTTCATCTAGAAGTTGTTTTAAGCTGTTTTTTTTCTTCTTATTTTTTATTATTTCTCTTTAGAGGACTCAATGACACAAATTGTGGCACTCTTCTTCTTAAAAAAATTTTCGTTTGAGCTTCTTAAGAAACTATATTCCTATAAGTAATTTTCTTAAGTAGGTAAAAAAGTTTGATAGAAGATAAACCAAAAATAAACTGCTTAGCTTTCTTTTTTTTTTAAAAAAAACCTGCCAACACTGTATTAAAAAAATACAGTTATATGTAATTATTTTAAAATTTTAAGATTTCCAAAAGATTTTGTTTTAACCGTGTTCACGAATAACAAATATTGGTATTTAAAAATCATTTTTTTTTCTATTAATGATGTTTCTTTTGTTAATCTGCTCTGCACGCGGTCTATACAGAGAACAAGCAATTTAAGTTTTTTTTTCTCTAAATTTATATTTTTTATACAGCGTTGTCTCTTTGTTGCTGCAATTTTAGTACGTTTTTCAATTATTTTTTGCTGATAACTCTCACATTGTTTTCCTTTTTTACCAATACTCCCATATTTAGATCTTCCAATTTAGTCCTGACGTGGAGCAACCAGTGCACTGTGTTCGGAAATTTATGGAAGTCTTAAAATCGGCGTTGTACAACAGACCATATTCTGAGTTTACAGCGGGCAATCTTCAACTCCATAGCCTTGCAATTTTGAAACCATCACAGAAGATAAGGGGACCATTGGATCAAGCATTGGTACAAACTAGGAATGAATTTCTTGAAACCAGTATTTGTGTTACATGGAGAGGAAAATCACTAACATCAGCCATGGGGACTTTAGCACATGATCCGTCTACCACTGATGATATTTTATATCAGCAATGCAATTGATGCGAACGGGGAGAAGCATTCGTATCTACCAACTATGATACAAACTAGAGTCACCTCATTGGAAGACAAAGGCTCAATCACTGAGCCATCATGGTTCAAAAAAGCCATATTATAACCTTCGTTGAACAGTTGACTCAATTTTGAATTTAAAATTGCAATGTTCAATTCCGTATTCTTGTAATTTTGAACCCTATGTGGAAGACAAGGAAACTCCTGTATCAAGTA